>NC_081407.1:106725451-107404451 GCF_030272615.1 Cryptomeria japonica
GGCAATTTGATAAGTAGTAACAATCCAACAAAACAATTGTCCAAAAAATAGTACTATTAGGAATATCATTACTAATGGGATCAAGGGGAGGAAAACTTAGATTATGTGTCAACACTTGGAGCAAATTGTTGCAAATTAGGGGCATACTATATTTGCAAAACATGAGCAACAAGAATAAGAATATTAGGTCCAACGAAGGCCATATCAATAAGAGGGGGATTGAGGGGGCTAGCGGAGCCCACAATGACAATAAGAGGCAAAACCTCATCCTAGGAGGAGGAGTCATTAGCATGAGAAGAATCTTCAAAATCAAAAGCATCAATGGTCAAATGATCAACATTCGCATCTTTCCACCAAGTAGTAGTGCCTTTAAAACATGAGAGAGAACAATTTGTAGCCAAGTGACCCATTGAGAAGCATCTACAAAAAAAAAGGGGAATCCCTTATAATCTAGTGTTTGAGTCCATGGCCTATCCCCAACCATAAGAACCACATCCCTAGGGAGAGGCATAGATATGTCAATGTCAATAAGAATGTGAGAAAAAGTAGAATGACCCATGAAGGACATGGTCTCATCCACCTTCAAGAAGAGTCCAATAGAATTTCCAATGGCCTCATAACAAGAATGCTCCCAATAATGAAGAACATTGGGAAGATGAACTCACACTAGATGCACATTGAGTGGTTCAATCAAAGGGTTAAAATAAATTGTCCAAGGTTTGATCAAGAGAGAGTTAACTCCCCAAGCCCACAAATTTCTTAGCACCAAGTCACGATCCTCAAAGGAAGCAATAAAAAAACCCCTAGCACAAGGGTAAAACTCAATAATACCAACAACCAAAGGCTTCCAAGAATCACTCACCCAACTATGTAGATCTAGGAGTGATGGTGAGAAACCAATAAATCTGCACACTGACCCACATCATTGGTATAATCCAATATTATCTATCGCATCCTATCCACAAACCATAATAGGAAAGGTCTTGGCCCAAGGAAGAGGATGAGGTAAGCAAAGCTCCGCCCACAAATAGTACCTAGTGGGGGGTTCCACACTTGAAAAAGCCTTGGCCAGACCACCATCAACAACAACACCAGAACCACCAATAGCTAGAGGGTGAGAGAAGGCACACCAACATGGGAACCACACCAGTACCCACAAGCAAAGGGGTATGCACACCATTAGCAAAAGGTTGGACACCATCCCCATGAGGAACTTTCACAATAGAAAGCTGAGGCACAAGAGGGGCAACACAACCCACCAGCGCAGTAGGAACAAAATCTCTATTTAAATTCTACTGAGTGGGAATAGTCACAATAGTTAGCGGAAAAGAAGACATCACAACAACTCCAAAAAATGGTATTCTTTTTTTAAGCTTTCCTCTACTTCTTTCTAAGAAAGAGCATCACATACAATATTTTCTTTTCTTTTTATAAATGATTTCAAAGTCATACCCTAACATCTTGGTAACCCATTTTTGTTGTTCTAGTGTAGATAGTCATTGTTCCAAAAAATATTTTATTCCTCACAATTCGTCTTGACTTTGAACTGCCTTCCCATTAAATTGAACCTATTGTTTAATTGCATGAATAATGGCTAACGTTTCCTCTTCATATGTAGGCCTTAGTAAGTTTTGTCATTTTAGTCATTGAATCTCAAATGCTAATGCATGTCCTTCCTATAATAATACTGTCCCAATTACATATGCATGTCCTTCCTATAATAATACTGTCCCAATTACATGTAAAAAAGTATCACATTCTACAACAAATGTCTTAGATAAGTTTGGTGTAGCTAGCACTAGAGTTGAAGTGATAACTTCTTTTAGTTGTTTGAAAGCATGAGTGGCTAGCTCTGACCATGAAAAGGAATCTTTCTTCAATAATGTTGTTAAGGGAATTGTGATATGAGCATACTTAATCAAAATTCTTCTATACTATCCTATTGAATCCAAAAATCCCCACACCTTTGATATTTTTAGGTTTTGACCATTCTTTTAAATGTAGCACTCTTATTGGGATCCACCTTAACACCTTCATGTGACACATGTCTCAAGTATTCTACTTCATTCACACATTTAAATTGCCTACCATAGAGTTGATTAGCTTTCAATACTTGTAATATCTTCTCTACATGTTACAAATGTTTTCCCATGATTTACTATAAATAAGGACACCATCAAAGAGTACTGACACAAATTTATGAAGAAATGGGAAAAACATTGAGTTCATGAGGCTTTGAAAAGTTGATGGAGTATTAGTTAAACTAGAGGGAATTACTAAGAATAATAATGTCCCTCATGTGCTCTGAAGACAGATTTATGTATATCCTCTTCATTTATACGAATTTAATGATAACCAAAACATAAATCTAACTTAGTAAAGAAATTTGCACCATTTATTTCATCTAATAATTCATCAAAAATAGGAATTGGAAACATATCCTCAAGAGTGAGCTTATTGAGTTATGTATAATCATGACATATTCTTTATGAAGCATCCTTATTTTTAACTATAACCACTAGAGATGAATAGGAACTTATACTAGGATGAATAATCATGAATCCAACACTTTCTTACTAATTTTTCAATTTCAATCTTTTTTCACAAGGATAACAATAAGGTCTAATGTTATGAGGAATTCTTATAGGTATTAATTCAATGTCATGATCATGGTCTCTAATTAGGTGTATGCCTTTGGGTTCTTACAAAAATTCTTTGTGGTTTTAAATTATCTTTTAAGGTTCTAGTGGATGTTGATTTTTCACATTTTGTGCTTCGACAACATTTAGTTGTGCCACTAGGCCATAACAACCCTTCTTAAGTGTTTCTTCCATCCTATGGAAGCTAATAATTTGTCTTGGTGGTGATTTCAATCCTATAAATTTAAAAAAAGTTCTATTAGAGTTGAAAGTCATAAATAATTCTTGAAAATTGACAGATGTCTATTCCCAACTATTTAAGCCATTGTACTACCACAACTACATTTGCTCCTCCTATTGGAATAACAAACATTTATTAATCTAAATGGTAATTTCCCAATAATTTTTTTTATATGATCGCACTTGCCACCACAAGCAAGTTGTTTTCCATCAACTAACATGACTTGAAAGTTAGAGACTAGATACACAAAACAATTAAGCTCATGAGCTAATCTTTTATCAAAAAAGTTATGTGTACTACCTATATCAATCAATATTGTTACTATTCTCATTTGTATATAACCAAACACTTTAAGTGTTTGTGGTGTTTTTGTTCCATTTAAGACATGTAAGTAGATAGTGTATCAACTTAAGTTTCACCTCAGAGAAATTACCTACAAACTCATTAGTCCATCAAGCAAATATAACTCAAGCTTCAACCAATGAAACAACATGAAATAAAAACAAAATAAAAGATTATACCTTCATGATTTATGTATCATTGTGTCCTAACCCCATTGTTTTTGGTTGCAGATGTTTTTGCTTTCAGACAAGCATTGGTAGCTTCCAAGATGGCAAGTGTAGAATGGATTGGTAGATAATATGATATGCAAAACTAATGCTATGATAATGATTTATACGAAATTGCTCAAAAACTCTTAAAATGCTAAATAGATGAACTCACAGATGCAAAGATAAAGACTCCTAATTGACTATGAGATTAGCTATCAGTTCCAAAAATGGCTTAGGAGACCTCTATTTATAGATTTTTGAATGCATAAGCTTAGGTGGCAGAGATCAACGGTCATGCTTAAATATTGCAATTTGGATGGCTATGAGCAAGAGGTTGAGATGTGAGAGATAAAGGTGGAATATGTTCCTCCTACACCTACAAGATGGAGGAAAAGGTGGAAGGAGAAGCCAAGTGGCAGGAGGCTCACCTTGACTGAGGAGAAGACTTGAGAGAATATAGGATAGTTGGAGAATATATAGGGATAAGAAGACAAGTGGGCTCAACTCCCTCCAAATATGTAGGGAGGTTGGAGAGAATATAGGGAGGTTGAGAAATGTGTGTACGCACACATTATTTGAAGAATAATTTGAAAGTTTGAAGATAATGATGTATTAATATTTAAAAATATTAATATCTTTAGTCACATTATTGATGAGTTGGAAAAGAAGAAGATGACGTGGAGATGAGGGGGAGTTGGAAAAGGAAGATTTAAATAATTAAGAAATTATTTAATTGATGAGACTATAGGATAGTGGATACTGGAGGATTCACCAGATATTCCTTGATTTTCATAAAAGATTCCTCACATTTATGATCTCATTTGAATGGAATATTCTTGTGTAATAGGTGAGTGAAGGGATGACATCTATCTGCTAGTTGAGAAATGAATCTCCTGATTGATTGCAATCTCCCTTGTAGAGAACACAATTGGCTTATGTTCTTAGGTGACTCCATCTCCATGATATCTTTAATTTTTTCAGGGTCTACTTCAATTCTCCGAGCTGATATAATGTACCCATGAATTTTTCCAGAGGTAACTCTAAATGTACATTTCTTTAGGTTCAATCTTAACTGATATTGTTCAAGCCTGTCAAAGATCTTGCCCAAGATGTTCAAATATTATTTCCTTGTATGAGATTTTGCAAGTATGTCATCTACACAATCTTCCATAAATGTATGCATCATGTCATGGACAATTGTTGTCATGACCCTTTGATAAGATGCTCCTACATTTTTTAGCCCAAATGGCATGACATTCCAATAGTAAGTACCCCATGCACAAGTGAATGCTATCTTTTCTTGATCTTTAGGGGAAATTATTATTTGATTGTACCCTGAGAATCTATCCATTAAGGAAAACATCTCACGTCCTACTGATAAGTCTACAATTATATCAATGTTGTGTAGTGGGAAATCATCTTTGGGACATGCTTTGTTCAAATCCCTGAAGTCGGTGTAGACTCTTATGCTTTTTATCCGGCTTGGACACTGGTACAATGCTTGAGACCCATTCTAGATAAGCAACAGGTCTTATGAAACCCACATCTAATAGTTTCTTTCGCTATGTTTTGACAAGTACAACGATATGTGGATGCATCTTCCTTAGATTTTTCTTAACTGGTTTTGCTTTTGGATCTACATTGAGATGGTGTATGATAAGATCTGAATCAAGTCCTAGCATGTCTACATAGGACCAAGCAAAATTTATCTGCATTTGTTTGAAGAATTCTATGTAGTCTTTCTTTTCTTCATCTGATAATGATGCAACAGGATGAAGGACCCTGGGATCCTTTGGTGTACCTATGTTTATTGCTTTTGCCAACTCTATCAATATAAAAGATCTCTCCTGAAAATATACAAGGAGGGTGTCAAACTTTCCATCTTTTGGTGCCTCAAGGAGGTTTTCATTGTCAAATACATCCTTTATTTTTCCTCTTGATTGATCTAGTGTTGCCATGAAATGGTTTTCGACACTAGGTCTTTTTCCTTGTTTTTTTTCAATTTTGCGACTGGAAAGTTTGGCACTCTCCTGACTGCAAGAAGCGTTACTTGATTCACTAGTGGAATATATATGAGGTGTGATTGGTTCAACGACATTAAGATATATGGCTAAGTCATGATCATTGGAAAAGACATCCAATTCAAGATTTTTAAAGTTATCCCAATCAATCAGTTCTGGATGAAATAGGGGTAGGTTATAGTCATTGTCATCATTGGGTATTTCAAGGATCATGATGTAATAGTCATAATTTGGTGTAGAGTAGGTAATGTCATAGATAGAACTCTCTTGAGGATAATCTCTCCCAAGTGCTCTCTAATTAGTTCTAACGAAATCAAGATGGTTATTTTGTGATTCTCTCTCAAGTAACTCATCATCTGACATTTGTCCCTCAAATGAATGGATTATATCAACACATACATATTTGATACTACATGTTCCCTCTAGGTCAATTTCATCAGAATCATTTGTGGCTTGAAGTTGACATACTTGTGCACATGGCATAGATGATTCTTTTGTTGTTTTCTTTGCTAGCTTCTTCCTTCTCTCGAACTCAGCTTCTTCTGGACTAATAGTCATTCCTGCTTGACTTTATATTAGTTCTTCTATAGTTCTTCCATATCTTGGTATCTCTTTCTCAATATTTGATATAGATATGCTATTTTGTTGATCTTTTCATGATTGATGAGTAACTGTTTGTGCTTCCTGTATTGTCATTTCTTGATCCTTCTCATTCTCTTTTCTTTGTTGCTTTTCATATGCTTCTTTTCTCTAAATCTTGATTTCTTCTTGCCTTGTTTCTAACTCCATTCTTTGTTTTGTGAAAAGTGTGTCTTCACTTGTACCAGTAGTTTATTCCTCATCATTTTATTCACTTGATACATTGGATAATGGATCTGGATCCCATTCATATTCATTTGAATCTATTTCTAAATCATTGTCTAGAATCACACCACTATATCTAACAAGGATGTTATATGGTGAAAATAGTTCTTTGATTTTTTCCATTTGTTCTTTCATTGTTTTTGGAATATATTGATTAGGTTCCATGCTTGCTTGTACTCTTTGGACTTTTTTGTAAGATTCTTCTTCTCTTTTGATAGAAAGCTCTTCTTGTTGTCTCTCATATTCTTCTTGTTTCTGTTTGTTGTTTATTGTTTATGCTGCTTGATGTATCCTTTCTTGCCATGGTTCTTCTTTAGGGATTGCTTTCTTTCTCCACTTTGGATGTGGATAATTGTGTTGCTTTTGTTTTGATTTAGAATACCCAAGTCCTATTTTATCTTCCTTAGATTGTGTGTGAGGACAAATGGGTTCTGAAATACCTTCATATCCCATATTTTGCATGATTTTGTAACCATTGCCATATTGCTCTATGGGAATAATGACTTATGCAGTTGTTGCTATAGTTTCATTTTCATCTTTGTACAACCAGCTAAGAATGTCCTTGTCTTTAGTTTCCTCTAAAAGTGTTCCAGCTCTAACAGATGCTCCATCAAACATTTTAACTGATTTCTATGAGATCCGTGGTTGATTATTTGTAGGTTTTCCATAGGACTTAGGTGAAAGTGGTAAAGAGTACTTCACCATTCCTTCATTTAATTTGAGTTTTTTCTCAAAGTTTTCCCATAATATTGCTTGAGTTTCCTTGGTGGGATAGACTGCTTCTCTGTTATGTGGAACTCTTGCATCTTGTGCTAGTTTTATATTATTGCAATATCGGCTTGAGTCTGCTGCTATAGTGATTTCTTGTCCATTATGAGGAAACTTAACACACTGATGGTATGTAGAAGGAACTACTTGCATGTCATGAATCCATGGTCTTACCAAAATAATATTATAAGATAGATTCAAATCTAGAACCTGACACAATGTGTCTCTTTCCACTGGTACTATTTTAATTGGCAACACCACAGTCCCTTTAGACGAATGCTCTTCCTCATCATATACCTTGATAGTTATTTTTTTCTTTGGATCTACTGCATTCTCTGAATATCCCAAAGCCTTTATTAAACTTAATGCACAAATGTTCAAGCCAACTCCACCATCTATGAGTACGCGTTTGACAAGGGTTGTATGAATGGTGACTTCAATATGTAGGGGAGCATTGTGAGGGTGTTGTAAGGATGCATCATCATTTTCAGAAAAGGATAAGCAATGAGGGGCTATGAGGTGTCCCACCATGTTTTGGAATTGATTCACATCTAGGTCTTTTGAGACCATTCTTTTTGCTAGAGCTTTCTCCAATATTTCCTTATGCATAGGTGAAAGTTTTAGGAGCTCCAAAATTGATATTGGAGAGGCTATCTTTTGTAATTATTCCACTAAGTTGTATTGTCATGAAGTGGATGTTGATTCATTTGTTATACCCAAAAATGTAACCTTCACTGTGCTTCTTGTAATGACGTTGATTGGTTTTGAAGGTGTTTTGTCTTTGACAATAATGACATTGACCACATCATCATAGGTGTAAGTATAGTTTACCTTGGCTTTGCATTTGTCATCCTTTGAGTTGGATTGTTCACCTTTTTCATAGTTTGGGAGTGGAGTTTTGAATGCTAGATGCGATTCATTCATTTTATGACCATCCACTGTGATAGTTACATTATCAATTAAGTCTTGAATGAGGTGCTTTAATCTTTGACAATCATTGGTTTGGTATCCTTTGTTTTGATGATAGTTGCAAAAATGATTGTCATTACACCAACTCAGTTTGACTTGAGGCTCATAATTTCTTGCTTCTGGTAATATAATCAATTTATTCGCAAGAAGAGTCTTCAAAGCTGATTCCAATAGTTCCCCAATGTTTGTGAATTTTCTGCGGGGTTTGGAGAAGAAAGACTTAGGTTTACTGTTCTCTTGATTGTTGTTGTTTGGCACTTGACTTGATAAGTTGAAGATTGGTTGTTGTTTGGGAACATTGTTATCATCATTTCCTCCATTGGTAACGTTCCTATTCTTTGACCAGAATTTAGGTTTGTTGTTGTTATTGTTACCATTGTTGTTGTTGCTGTGATTGTTGTTATAGGAGTTGTTGTAGAGTTTTAACTCTCCTTTCTTTACCATTGCATCCTCTATCTTTAGACCATTTTCAATCATTTTAGAAAAAGAAGGAGGACATTGCAATTTGAGACAATAACTCATTTCACTAGTAAGGTTGTCAATAAATATGTCAATTTTCTCTTGATCTGGTACATCTCTTGGATATCTATTAAACAATCATCTCCATTGTTGTAAAAAAACCATGAAAATTTCACCATTGCTTTGTTTGATATTACATAGGTCTAGCATTGTTATCTCATTTCTTATTTGTAGGAGTATTGTGAGATAAATCTGCTCACAAGTTCTTCAAAAGATTTAATTCCAGACGGTAATCTTGAGAACCATTCCATTGATTGTCTGCTTAAGCTTCTAGGAAATAAATGCATTAGGTAAGTTTCATCATGTGCAAACTCCATACTCGTGGTGTAAAATTCCCTAATGTGATCTTGAGGATCATATTTCCCATCATATTTATCGTATTTAGGGATTTCACAATGTTGTGGGAATGGTATCATGTTTAAATTGTTGTCAAAAGGATATGGACAAATATCCTCCAATGAATATTTCTTGGAATTTGTTCCATTCTGCATATCCTGTATTTGTTGTTGCAAGTTTGCATTTGTTGAGTAAGAGTTAAAAAGGATTATCAACACGGGTTCTCCTTGCATCTTCAAAAGTTCTTCTGTCACTATGCTCTCTTCTTGTTTCATCTTGGTTCCTTGCATCATCATGGTCTCTTCTTGTTCTATCTCCTCTTGTTTCCTCATGATTTACACAATTTACATCATCTTCATTGGGATCATCAGCGTTTTGATTATTACTTATTCTCGTATCTTGTTTCAAACTTTCCATGTTAAAATATTGTGGCAATTTAGCTCCTGAATTTTCTAACATTAAAATGTACTTTTGCTTTTGTTTTTCCAATAGTTTGTCAAATCTAGAATCTTGTTCAAGGCCTCTAATGGTGTTATTGACCTCTTATTCATCAACATCTATGTACCCAAATTCATGAAATATTGCATCGTCATCTTCCATTTGTTTTTGTTGTCTTCTCAACTGCTCGTGTTGAGCTCTAGTCCAAAATGGCATGTGATTGATTTCAAAACTTCCAAAGTTTTGATTTTCTAAGTGCAACTCAATAGGTGATCATTGATTTAGGAAGATAAGCTAATTTGATTTTACCATCTCTATTAGTGCATTGTGATAAGGCATCTTCTTGTTGAAAAGAACGTGCTTGTAAAGTTTCTTCGTCAAACTATGTTTTGTAACCACGTAAATAGTGACAAAAACGGTGTAGGAATGTTCTATGTTTCAACAAAAAATTGCAATTGATGTATAAGAATCTCCTCTTCTTCAAAATAGCCTTCCAACTTGGTTTTATTTTCTTAAGGCGATATCTAAAAGTCATATAAGCATCTAATGATTTACAAGTTGTTTGATTCCAAAGTGAGTGCAATCTTGGTTTTGATATAACCTATGTCCAAGTAGGAATGCTATATCCAAGATAATGAACAAAGGTTGATATGATCAAGTTTTGTGATAAAAGATTTGATGTATCCTGATAAGAAACTGATAGTGATGTTGATTTGCACTTGAGATGGTTGAATCAATAACTTGTTGGATGTTTATGCTTATGAAAACCTTTGGAAAATAGACTATTTGATTGATAACCTTTTGACTAGTTTGAAGATCTATGACAATTGGAGATGAACCTCCTCGAAAAAGGGTATCTGAAAGTGATGTTGAAATTTCAGTTTGATATGTGGAAATGCTCACTATTGCAGATGCGAGAAAACAAATGCGCTAACCTATTAATCAAAATCTCTAACTTGCGCAACAAATGCGCTGCTCTGTTGAATGAAAGCATTGTTCTGTGTCGTAAAAGTGTGAACCTAATGTGCAAAAGCGTTATTTTAGTTGTAAAAGCATTGTCTTGTTGATAAAATGTGTGATCCTAAAGGTCAAAAGTGATGTACTGTTGATCAAAAGCGATGTTTTGCGTTACAAAAGCATCATTTACACTGAATTTCTCATTTTTCTAGCAAGTTGTCGGATTTTTGACTCATTTCAGGATGATAATTTAAAAAAAATAAATTTTTGACCATTTTGAGAACATTTTGGAAACACAAAAGACACAATGCTTGGAAAATCAAAGTGCACAAGCAAGCACAAGTCCTATGGTAGGCCGAGACAATAATTGTTGAATCTCACGGGGTTTCCCCTGAGGCTATGCTATTCAAAGAGGATATTTAGGTGCTTGACCCCACTGGCTCCACCCTTGACACTCACTTCCCCGGGGCAACCAAGCACTAGTTTCCATGAAAACTCCCCATGGCAAACTTCATATCTCTATTAAGAACCATATGTATGTGAGCCACTTCAGAGGTCTAACCTCCTGCGCCAACAATTAGAAGAATTTTTAGCAACTATACAAAGGGTTTTTATTAGGGGCTTCCGGTCATGTGGCCATACATGCAACACTTTACACTCTGTAAATACAGAAGGTTCACAACCTATAGAAGTTGCGCTCTATAGGGTTTATGGGGAAACATTGTGTCGATATGAACTAATCAACACATGTTGTCCATTACTTTTTCATAGACATGATTTATTTAGAGTGGATCAGAAGGAATTGGTATTAGCTCTTTTCCACTTGGGTCATTCCCCTCTCATTGGCCCCCTCAAGGCAGCTCGGGAAGGTAGGCCCTGTAAAGGTAAAACATAAAATAAAAGTAGGTCTATCTTTCTTATCACTATATTAGGGTGAGAGCATACTCACCTACTACTTTTAAACAAGCACGGTAGACAATGGTTCTTTTACCCTTTAGATTACCTATGTGCTACTACCTTACTGAAAACACGTGATGCAAGTTGCATGTTGTTTGTTAACTCCTTAGTTAAGCTAGGTGAAAGATATATGATGTTTTACTTCCCAAAAGACTCTTAGTTAAACTAAGTGAGAAAATGCATTAAAGTTGCTCAAAATAAAACCCACGTGCACACAAGTCATTAGTTTGCAAAAGTCAGTCTTGGACGGTCAAACCTGTAAAGATTGGTTAGCTGACAAATTGTAAAATTTCAAATTTTTGCATGTAGAAGGTATGAAAATGCTAAAACAACATTTAAGCGCTATCTTGTGAAACAAAAATGCTAACCTGCAGAACAAAGCATTAACCTGTGCAATGAAAGTGCTAAACTACGTAATGAATGCATGATTTCTCTAACAAAATCGCTAACCTATTGAACAAAAGCGTTAACCTGAGTGATGAAAACACTAACCTATTAAACAAAAGTGCTAACATGAGTGTCAAAATTGCTAACCTAGGATGTAAAAGCACTACCTTATTTCACACAGGCGTGAAACAGGTTAACAAAAGTGTTAATTCATTCTGTTCTAGCGAGAATTAGACAGGATATTATAAAATGTGATGTGCGAGGCTCGAGCCCCATGGTGGGTGCCAAAAAATGTATCAACATAAGTTTCATCTCAGAGAACTTACCTTCAAACTCATTAGTCCATAATGCAAATATAACTCAAGCTTCAACCAATAAAACAACATGAAATAAAAACAAAATAAAAGATTATACCTTCATGATTTATGTCTCATTGTGTCCTAACCCCATTGTTCTTGGTTGCAGATGATTTTGTTCTCAGACAAGCATTGGTAGCTTCCAAGATGGCAAGTGTGGAATAGACTGATAGATAATATGATATGAAAAAATAATGCTATGATAATGATTTATGCTAAATTGCTCAAAAACTCTTAAAATGTTAAACAAATGAAATCACGAATGCAAAGATAAAGACTCCTGATTGACTATGAGATTAGCTATTAGTTCCAAAAATGGCTTAGGAGACCTCTATTTATAGATTTTTGAGTGCATAATATTAGGTGGCAAAGATGAACGGTCATGATTAAATCTTGCAATTTGGATGGCTATGAGCAAAAGGTTGAGATGTGAGAGATAAAGGTGGAATATGTTCCTCCTACACCTACGGGATGGAGGAAAAGGTGGAAGGAGAAGCCGAGTGTCAGAAGGCTAACCTTGACCGAGGAGAAGACTTGAGAGAATATATGATAGTTGGAGAAGATTTAGGGATAAGAGGACAAGTGGAATCAACTCCCTCCAAAGATGTAGGAAGGTTGGAGAGAATATAGGGAGGTTGAGAAATGTGTATATGTACACATTATTTGAAGAATAACTTGAAAGTTTGAAGATAATGAAGTATTAATATTTTTAGCCACATGATTGATGAGCTGGAAAGGAAGAAGATGATGTGGAGATGAGGGGGATTTGGAAAAGGAAGATTTAAATAATTAAGAAATTATTTAATTGATGAGACTATAGGATAGTGGATAGAAGTTAATTAATATTAGATATTTAATTAATTGGGTTAGAACAAAAGGATATAATGAATTAATTAATAAAATGTTTCAATTAAATTAATTAATATCTAGAAGAATATGAAATGAATTAAATAAATTAATCTTTTCAAATTAACTATTTAATTGAAGAATAATCATTAAATAAATATAAAATATTTAATTAATTGCTCATAGCCAATTTATGTGTATACAAATAGTATTATTGTCTTCTTCCTGTAATATTACATGCTTTACTTTCATATTTAGTTCTTTGTGTATGCATGCACACACACACGTACATACATACATATATACGTATACATATACATAATTTTTTAACAAAGATATTTCACATTGGAACTTCATTTATAAGAAAAATTCAATTCAAGAAAATCTCTTTGCTCAAAATTGATATATTTATCATTTTTGACAAAGAGATTTCACATTGGAACTTCATTTACAAGCAAAATACAATTGAAAAAAATCTCCTTGTTCAAAAATAATACATACATAAATTCATAATTTTTAAGCAAAGAAATTTCACATTCAAATTGCAATTATAAGAAAAATTCAATAAAAAAAATACAAAGAAAATTCACATTGGAATTTCATTTATAATAATTCAAGGAAAGAACAAACGTATCTTATATAATCTTTGAAGGTATAAGAAAAGTTTTAGCTTCTCTACCCTGCTAATCTATAAGGCCTTTTATATACTCCTTTGTTCCACCTTATGACACAATACAAGACACGGTCACTTCAATTAAATGGGTAGTTCAAAACATCATACAGTCTAGTGACCATGTTCTTACCATTTACATTTTTTTTCATTAATAGAATCTTAAAAATACAATGTAGGTCTACTTCAAGTTTCACAAGGAATCTTTTTATTTATTGGAAACATGCATTTATATTAATAAAATAAATAATTTACAAAGATGTCTTTCAAGGGAAAGACCTTGAGCATCTTTCCCTAACCCAATCACTTCATTCTAGATTATCAATGATAATAGTCACATTAAATAAAAAATAAATAACACTATATATACAACAAATCATTGTCATATTATCATGGGATAGTACCGTTATTAACGTGCATAAACACAACATTAACTCTTTAAGCACATAAAAATTCCTAAATATCACCAAATAAATTTATATTTATTTTTCCAATTGAGTTCTCAATGCATTTTTAAGGTTCAAGTTTTTACTTTAAAAAAGTAGAGAAAACATATTAAAGAGTAGCACAATTTTTTTTTATACAAACACACAACACAACATAACAAAACTACATAGTTCACCATTAAAGGCTACATCCACGAGAAAGTAGGGAAGTCTCTTATAATAACTATTACATCAATACACTAGAACATGGACTGGACCCATCCATTTATACAATCAATTGAGCTATGAAATGAACAATTGGGAGAAGCCAAAAGATCATGTGACCGTTGGACTTCACATTCCCAATAATTTCCCACCTAAAGTCCAACCAAACACCAGCATGCATAGTGACATCCTCTACATTTCCACTTCTTAATGTCACATTGCAACCAAGCCCATCGAATATTTTAACTTCGCCAAAGACTATTCAAGGACATTGCACCAAATCAGAATTAATAATTCTCTTGTCAAAAAAACTTCAAATACTACCTTTTTAGACATAAACTTGTACATTAATTCACGATCAGAAACACCAATCTTTTTGTCTACTGTGAACCCTTCATCCAAGAATGAATCCTTTAACGACCCTCCTTCATTCTCTTGACTGCAATTAAACACCTATTCAGCTTCTAACCAACATCCTTGTTGTCGATATGTAGTTACAAAGATTTCAAACAAAGGTACACCCGCTTCTTCAACAACCAACTACCTCGCATTGTAACTTTCAGCCATAAATCTACCATGTGCAGGATACATATTCACAATTCAGCCATATGGGTTCTTTTCACCTTGTGGCAGACTGACCCAGCAACCTACCAGACCAACACCTACATCATCACGAAGTCATACTGCATCCAAATAGCATTCTTCTTCTAGTGCTTTCTCAAACCCTTATCATTGCAACACAAAGCTCAACACAATGGAAACTTCTCCCATGGAATTGTCATCGCCTTCTTCCTCAGACCTCTTAGAAAAAAACAACCACAATATTTCATAACTTTTTCTTCAAGTGCATCATCTCCATGTGTTCCTCCACATCACTACCGTGTTTATTCATCTGCCCGTGAATTTCAATATTCTAGTTTCCCTCGATCAACACTAGGATTTGCTATCTGATCCAGCACAACAACCATGGAGCCTTGTTTGTTCTTCTCATATGGTCTACACGACACCATGCCTCTTCTTTGCACCCATTTCTACTTCCTACAAAGTAAAATGCTCCTTTGGCAAGGCTTCCACACTATACTCTGCTTGCCTATCGAAAGAAGGAAACTCCTTAACAATCAATCTATGACTTTTACACTCAATTCAAGCTTTGTTAATTAGAATAGGAGCATTTGTTTTAAGTCTCACACCAGTGGCAACACAAACCAGGCATTCAAAGGCCCCAAAATTACAATTCCACTCATAGAATCTCCTCTGCTCTTAATCCTGAACAAACATCTTGTCAAAAAGGTCCCTGCATGCAAACTTTCTTGGAATAATCACCGGATGGCGCATAGTCAAAGTATTTATCATCAACATCCTCCCCATCGTACTTGCTATTACTGGAGGAGGGTCATAGCTATTTTGGCTCCAAAATGGTCAAATTGTACATCATGTTATTTACATGTTAGTCAATTGCAACCATTGTTTACAAAATCTACTGTGTAAAACATGCAACTAACTTACATGTTATGTAAATCGTATTGCCATTTTGGAGCCAGAATAGCTGTGTCCCTGGAAGAAGACTTACCCACACAACCTTTAGTCAAAAAGTCCTTGAAAGCTCAAGTGGAACTATTCTACAATCTCAAATGGGCTAATTGATGTTCTTCCTCAAACAACATTCCCTCAAACTTCTGGGTGGCCGATATCAATTCAACTTGAGAGTTGGGCTTTTCAATTTCCCATGAATCAGGATTATTTTTCTCAGGTTTATTTAGGGTTTCAACACCAAGTTCAACTATCTGCCAGACTAAATTTTCTCTCTCCTTACTGTTAAAATTATCAACGTCCTATTTATCTTCCTTCAATTTCTTCTCCTTTTCCAATTCAAACACGGAAACAACTACACTGTCATCCAAAAAATTCTCTTCAAAATCTTTGAGTTCACCATCAAACTCATCGACTTTTAGATCTAAATCATGGATCACGCTTCCAACAAGGTCTTGACTTTCTGAAGAGCATCTATCACGGCCAAATAAACAATATATTTTCTTACAATCTTTCCGCCAAGCTAACTGAAAATCTTCCCTTCGCCCTTTATCACACCCTTCTCGTGATTCATTCAAGGAATCTTCAGCTAATTCCTCAATTTTTAAAATGCTATGAAATTATTCAATGACTAAATTGGCTTCATCATCTAAATGATCCAAAAGCCTTTTCTGAGTAGCCTAAAACTCACACCAAAGTGAATATGAAGTAGGAATAACTTCCACTTCAGTGCGATTCTTTATTACATAGAAACACCCAGCTTCAGGATCAATTATTTCACAACTTTTTTCAGCTTTTTAACCAAGTTCTGATATCAATTGTTAATTTTAAACAAGCAGAAAAAACATATTAAATAACAATAGAAAAGAAAATTAGAAAAACACACAAAACAAAAAAATTACGTGATTCATCATTAAAGGCTACATCCACGGGAAAGAAGGGAACTCTCTTATATTAACTGTTACATCAATACCTATTACATGGAATGTAAACATCCATTTATATAAATATATGTAGCTATGAAATGAAGAGTTGGGAGAAGCCAAAAGATCATTTGACCATTAGACTTCACATTTCCAACACAAATAGCTTTGTTCAACCTGAAGAGAGTAACCAAATGGCATATGTTCCTTTAGTAAGATTAATCACTCCTTATTGGTAACAACCAATTGGATGGAATTGGTTGAATACAGATAGACATCAAAATAGAGTAGCAAATAATATGGAGTACTCCACAAACCAAGATCATTAAGTGTAGTTTATGCAAGAATTGATAGTTGTAATAAGTTGTGTATTCAACAATAACATATTCTTAAAACCTTAGAGTAGGATACTTACAAATTTACAAGTACAACCTCCATATGCCAAGACCAGTAGAATAAGTTTTATGTGAATCCTAACATTATTAGGAAAGTGTTTAAAATCACAATTATAGAAAAAAAATCGACTTCCACTTGTTGGGCACAATGGATCACTAAGAGGGGGGTGATTTAGTGATTTAAATAATTTTTACTTAATTAGGGCTATACCGGTACAATATGAAATAAATAAAATGTAGATCGGTTACCCAAACAATGCAAACAAGGTGTGTAGGAGAAATATCTAAAATATTAATACAACACACACATGAAGATACAACACATAACACTAGATGTACAAGGAAAACCCAATGTAGGAAAAACCTCAGTGAGAATAGTTGCTGGAGATCTTCTGCTCCAATCCAGCCTCATAATGAAAAGATCTGATTACAAATTTTAGGGCACCAACCCTTGATTTATGAGCACCAACTCAAAGGAGCACCAACCCCTACATAATTTATAGGCTACAACCTAAAGGAGATACAACCCCTACACTAAGCACCTACTCAGTGAAAACAATATGAAAATTCAGATACACAAAAGAGATCCCTATTGCAAATGAAGTTTTTCAACCCTTCAATACTTTTCTCTATCGGTTTCAATCTTACTGGTTTGTGATCACTCAACACACACTGCAACTGAAGATATATGCTAATTCTAACTCTGATGAGTCTTCTCTCCCTCTTTCTGCTGAATTCAATTTACTCTTGATCACACTTTTTTAAGTTCTCTCTCAATTAATTTGTCACCTCTGCATTCTGCACTCTCTGTCGGTTTGTTCCTTACACCGGTTTACCTTACTTCTCCTTACTAGTACAATCTTCACTCACAAACACTTCAGATGTTTTTCTCTTCGTCTCTCAGTAATTTCACTCTATCCTTCACACTTTAGCAACAACAACTATATGTCTTAGGTCGCCATATTTAAACTGAAGCTTTCCTACAAAGAATCAATTCAAACAAAGGGCGGCTAGGGTTTCCCTCCACCAATCAAATCTTCATCAAATCTGATCTAATTTGCCTTGGATTGCTCACCTACTTTTTAAGGATAAATCATCACGCATTTTTTAGTTGTCCAATGAATGTTTACTAGAAAGAGCAAACCTAACCCTAATTTTCGGCCTTGAAAATAGTCAACACATTTATGATCCAGTTGTTTCTTGTTCGAGGTCATCCTGCAATCTGATTTCATGCTTTGATCATGATACCAACAACTATTTGATCTTCCTCTGTTGTCCATCCTTCATCGATCCACAAACACCTGCAATCAATCTGTGATTTTTTCAATCACATTAAATGTCGACCTATGACACCTACCACACCTTAACAATGCACACATCGACCTCTGCCTTTTTGCCAATTGGCATCCACCTGTCAAACACATCAATAATCGACCCACCGACATTGAGTTGGTTCATGTTCATTCATTCAACAAATCTTTATAATGACACAAACCCTTACTAGTAAAACCTTCACTTCCATCAGTATACACTACACCGGTAGCTCAACTTCACTTTCGATGGTTTGTGATCTCTTTGACACTTCGCCTCTTCATCACAAATATTATCACAAACAACCAACCAACCTACATACCGGTTACAACTTATCACGCCAACACACAACTTCATATCACCTCTTACTAGTGATGTCACTAACAATCTCAATACCTGCTTGTCTTCCACGCCTTCATACCGCTCTTGTCTTCCACAATACTGGTTGAAATGCCTTCATGTTAATCTTCCTTATGCCGAGTACATCCTTTTGCATACTAGTAGACACTTACTTGACACTAGTTGACCATACCAACAATCTCCTACTCATTGCTTGACATCAATGACAACTCAATGCCAACAATCTCCCCCTTTGGCATTGATGTCAACATTTTATGTTCCAGTTTCTCTCCCCCTTTGACAACAATGGCAAAGGGAACCTTAGTCTAACACCAATCATACTACCAGAGTTTACCCATAATCTCTCCCTTGTCTACATCTAGTTAGGATACATTCTCCCCCCGTGTCCATGCTTCATGATTTAAGAGTAATAAGATAGTAACAATTGTTGACTCCCCCTGAACCATACATCCTCCTACACATTTAAGTGATGTCGGATGGTGGGGAAACTCCCATATTTTGTCTCAAGTACTCAAATGGGCCCAAAGGAAGTGGCTTGGTAACTATGTCAGCACTCTGCTCACTGGTTGGAACATATTCAACTATGACCTCCCTGTCTGCTACCTTCTCCCTCAAGAAGTGATACTTGATTGCAATGTGTTTTGTTCTTGAGTGCATTACTTGATTCTTGGAGATGTTGATTGCACTTGAGTTATCACACCGGATTGGAATAGGTTCTGGTATCTCCACCTACATATCTTTCAATGTTTGCTTCATCCACAAAACCTATGAACAACATGTAGCAGCTGTTGTATACTCTGCCTCAATAGTAGGTAATGGCACTGAATCTTGCTTCTTGTTGTGCCATGATACTAACCAGTCTCCTAAGTAGAAAACACCTCCACTTGTACTTTTTTGGTCTTCAATACTTCATGCCCAATCTACATCAGTATAAGCCTGCAAAGAGAAGTCTCCTTTCTTTGGATACCACAGGCCATAACTGATAGTTCCTTGCAGATACCTGAAGATTCTCCTGACAGTATTTAAGTAAGACTGTTTAGGAGCAACTTGGAATCTTTCTACCATGCAAACAACTTGTACAATGTCTGGTCTAGATGCTGGTACACATAACAGACTACCAATCATAGACCTATATAGTGTTGGTTGAACTTCTGGTGACTCATCTAGTTTTCTCAACTTACAACCAGTAACCATGGGAGTACTTACCGGTTTACTATCCTCCATTTGAAATTTCTTCAACATGTCTTTAACATACTTGGTTTGTGAAATGAAAATTCCTCTCTCCTACTGTGAGATCTGCAAACCAAGAAAATAGGACAACTCACCCAGCATGGACATCTCAAATTATGTCTTCATCTGATCTGCAAATTCTTTGCACATGATGTCCTTGTGTCCACCAAAGATAATATCATCCACATATACAACAACTATAATCATGTGATCCCCATTTACCTTGACATACAAGTTATTGTCTGCATTCCCTTTCCGGAATCCTTGCTCCTTCAAGTATTTGCCCAACTGGGATTACCATGCTTTGGGAGCCTGCTTCAAGCCATACAAGGCTTTCTTCAACCGGCATACAAAAATCTCATCATCATGTAAAAGATAACCCTCTGGTTGTTCCATATACACCTCTTCTTCAAGGTTACCATTAAAAAATGCATATTTGACATCCATTTGGTAGACCTTGTAACCTTTATAGGTAGAGAAAGCTAAAAATATTCTTATTGCCTCTAACCTAGCAACCAGTGCAAAGGTTTCTTTGAAGTCAATACCTTCCACTTGAGCATACCCTTTGCAAACTAACCTTGCTTTATGTCGGATTATTTTGCCTTCTTCATTCATCTTGTTCTGGTAGACCCACTTGGTACCTATAACATTCTTGTCTACTGGTCTAGAAACAAGTTCCCAAGTTTGATTTTTCTCAATTTGTTTTAGCTCTTCATCCATGACATCTATGCACTTTTCACTTTTGCTAGCTTCATCAAAAGTTTTGGGCTCAAGTTCTTTCATGAGGTAGAATTTTACCTGCTCATCATTCTGGGCTAATCTTCTTCTGGTCTACACACCTTCATTTTTATCTCCTATGATCTGTTCTTCCAGATGGTTCTTTTGCACATACCAGTTGGAGTTCTTGCTTGGTGCTTCCTCTACTGGTCCATTGTCAAATTGATCTTCATGCTCATCATTTGAAACATCAATATAGGGTGTCGGTGCAGATTCTTTCTTATGTAGGTCTTCATCTATTCTCACATTTATACTATCAACCATTTTCTCAACTTCTTGTTGTAGCATTTGTAGGCTTTTCTATTGGTTGAGTAACCCAAGAAGATTCCTTCATCACTCTTAGAATCAAAACTTCATAATCCATCAACATCTCTCTCTTGATGAAGCACTTACTTCCAAAAACTCTAAAATGCTTGAGTGATGGTTTTCGGTTGTACCATAACTCATAAGGAGTCATTCTACTGTTCACTCTTAGTTGTACCCAGTTTAATGTATAGACATCATTATGAACTTCTTCCTTTCAGTATGTATTCGGTATGCTGGCCTCATTCAACATTGTTCTAGACATTTCTTTTACTGTCCTATTCTTCCTTTTTGCCACACCATTCTGTTGTGGTGTTCTTGCTGTTGAATACTGTCTCTAGATTCCATGTTTCTTACAGTAGTCAATAAACTCATTTGAAGAATATTCTCCACCTTGATCTGATCTTAAACACTTTAACTATTGTCCACTGTCATTTTCAACCATCCTTCTAAAAATCTTGAATCTTTCAAATGCATTTGATTTTTCATGCAAAAATGTCACCCAAGTCATCCTTGAGTAGTCATCAATGAATAGCATGAAGTATCTCTCACCGGTTAGAGCCCTTGCCCTTGTTTGTCCACACAAATCTGTGTTTACTAACTCCAGAGGTCTTGAGGTATTATACTTTTTTGTTTTCCAACTCACTTTGATTTGCTTGCCTCTGATGCATTCATCACAAAAGGTACTTGTTGGTTTAGTTATTTGTGGAATATTTCTCACATACCGGTTTTTACTTATCTTTACCAGATTATCAAAATTCACATGGCCTAATCTCTGATGCCACAACCAACTTTCATCAACCTATCCCGTCATGCATTGGGACTCATAGCATTCCTTCAGATTGTAGACATTACCATTTGTCCTCTTTCCTTTTGCTACAACCTGACCGGTACTCTGCTTGCTTATCTGACAACTGATAGAGTCAAATGAGAACTTGTACCCTTTGTCACACATTTGACTTAACTTAGCAGATTATGCTTTAGCCCTTCCACATAGTACAAATCATGAGCCTTGAGCTTTCCATCAATATTCAATGTACCATGACTCTTAATCTTGATAGAGTTGTCACCAAACTGGAAAGAACCACCATTCCAATCATCAAGCTTGATAAACATTTTCTTGTCTCTGGTCATGTGATTTGAGCAACCACTATCAACTACCCATAAATTCTTTCTTTCAACATGTAGAGCAGTCTGCACAATCAAGCTTGACTCTGTCTTGTTCTTCTCCTTCTTTATCCAAATTTGTTTCTCTTCTTTCTTTTCCTCTTCTGTCATCTTGTGTTCTGGTTTAGTCTCCATCTTCTAATTCAGTACTGTTTTCTTTTGCTCACCAGTTCTCAGCTTACAATGCCTTGCTATGTGACCAAAATTTTGTCACTTGTAACATTTTACATTAGCATTGAAAGATGTATCCAAAGCATTTTTGTAGGACATTTGCATATTTCTCCTACACTCATAACTCTTATGACCAAACTCATTGCAATTATAACATGTGACATTTGTACCTTGTAATGCAGCAAATGAGTTTCTACTCTCAAAACAGGGGTTTACAGTCATTTTCCTATAATCTGCCATTCTATGACCAAACTTATTACACTGGTGACAATAACCATGAAAATTTGGAACATATTGGTTAGATTGTCTTGGTCCTGCAAATGACTGCTTCACTAGGGGTCTTCCTTTCATGCTGCTAACTCTAGTGAATCCTTCATGATCAGCTCTTGCATTTCTCCTTGGATTTTCATATCGGTGCATTGAGTATGGTCTTCGACTCATTGATTGTGTATATCGATTTGTGTGACGGTTCTTAACAACATCTACATATGTCTTCTTACCAGTATCTTTGATTATCGTGAATGTATTCTTCTATTCACCTTCATTTGAAGAAGTAAACAGTATCTCCTTACTGGATGTGTCTTTTCTATTTGAACTTTGACCCTCTTCAAATCCTAAGCCACCGGTATCTTTAGATTGCTTCTGTTTGCTCAACATCTTGTCTAAAGCTTCGGTGTTGCTTTCATATTTGCTTCTCACTTTCATCTCTTGCTTGCTTTTCTCTAATTCTTTCAGAAGCTTGACAATTTCTTCTTCCAGGTTCTGATGCTTCTTCTCCTTTGTACTCAAGTCTGTACTAGTAACTTCACAGATCATTTTGGCCTCTTCCAATTGAAGTTTTTGATCTGCAATTGTTTTCTTGGATTCTTCAAGAGATTCTTCCAACAACTCTTGTTCTTCAGCTGTAACCCTTTTCACTTTCTTCAGATCTCTTCTTGTTTTCTTCATTTCTTCCAAGGCACTGATGAGCTTTGCTTCAAAGTCTACTTCTTCTTGCTCTTCTTCTTCTCCTTCTTCAGGTGTCAAAACCTCTTGAGCCATAAAGAGGTTTGCACTGACTTCATCTTTACTGGAACAATCATTTGACGCACTTTCCTCATCTATGGTATCATTTTCATGTGTAAAAAGACCACTCTACTTCCGGTAACCCTTCTACCATGCCGATAGACATTCTTCTTCCTGTCTTTACCATATGATCTGCTACCACTTGATTGATCATCTTCATTCATATTAGCATAGAGACATTTAGCAGCAAACTGGTTACCCAGACAATGCAAACAAGGTGTGTAGGAGAAATATCTAAAATATTAATACAACACACACATGAAGATGTAATACATAACACCAGATGTACGAGGAAAACCCAATGTGGGAAAGACCTCGGTGAGAATAGCTGCTAGAGATCTTCTGCTCCAATCCAACCTCACAATGAAAATATTTGATTACAAATTTTAGGGCACCAACCCCTGATTTATGAGCACCAACTCAAAGGAGCACCAACCCCTATACAATTTATAGGCTACAACCTAAAGGAGCTACAACCCCTGCACTAAGAACCTACTCAGTGAAAACAATATGAAAATTCAGATACACAAAAGAGATCCCTATTGCAAATGAAGTTTTTCAACCCTTCAATACTTTGCTCTATCGGTTTCAATCTTACTAGTTTGTGATCACTTAACACACACTGCAACTGAACATATCTATTGATTCTAACTCTGTTGAGTCTTCTCTTCATCTTTCTGCTAAATTCAACTTACTCTTCATCACACTTTATTAAGTTCTATCTCAGCTGGTTTGTCACTTCTGCATTCTGCACTCTCTGTTGGTTTTCTCCTTACACCGGTTTACCCTACTTCTCCTTACCGGTACAATCTTCACTCAAAAACACTTCAGATGTTTTTCTCTTCGGCTCTCAGCAAAAATAACTATCTGTCTTAGGTCGCCATATTTAAATTGAAGCTTTCCCGCCAAGAATCAATTCAAACAGAGGGAAGCTAGGGTTTCCCTCCACCAATTAAATCTTCATCAAATCTGATCCGATCTGCCTTGGATCGCTCACCTTCTTTTTAAGGATAAATCATCACGCATTTTTTAGTTGTCCAATGTATGTTTGCTAAAAATAGCAAACCTAACCCTGATTTTTGGCCTTAAAACCAGTTGGCATATTTATGATCCAGTTGTTTCTTGTTCAAGGTCATCCCGCAATCTGATTTCATGCTTTGATCACGATACCAACAACCGTCTAATCTTCCTTTGTCATCCATCCTTCATCGAGCTGCAAACACCTGCAATCAATCTGTGATTTTTTCAATCACATTAAATGTCGACCTGTCACACCTACCACGCCTTAATGATGCACACATCAACCTCTTCCTTTTTGCCAACTGGCATCCACTTGTCAAACACGTCGACAATCGACCCATCGAAATTGAGTCAGTTCATGCTCATTCATTCAACAAATTATTATAACGACACAAACCCTTACTGGTAAAACCTTCTCCTATTGTTATCCGTCAGCATACACTACATCGGTAGCTCAACTTCAGCTCCGGTGGTTGGTGATTTCTTTGACACTCTGCCTCTTCATCACAAACATTATCACAAACAAACAACAAACCTACATACCGGTTACAACTTGTCATGCCAACACACAATTTCATATCACCTCTTACCGGTGATGTCACTGACAATCTCAATACCTGCTTGTCTTCCACGCGTTCATACCGGTTTTGTCTTCCACCATAGTAGTTGACATGCCTTCATGTTAATATTCCTTATGTCGCGTACATCCTTCTGCATACCGGTAGACACTTAGTTGACATTAGTTGACCATACCAATGATCTCTTACTCATCGGTTGACATCAATGACAACTCAATACCAACACCACTCACATGGCCAAAAAACTACATCCACTAGAATTTTATGGTATTGAAATAACTTCAAAGAAATAGTGACAATATCATTTGCCCCCGTTGAAAGGGGTTAGGATAACAAATTCGTAGTCAAAACAAACAATATGGCACAAAACTAAGCAACTTATCCTAGAACTCGTACATGATTTGACCACCAAGACAAGCTTGGTTGCAAAACATTCTATGTTACAACCACTTCTGATATTAGCTATAATGGCTCCAAAAACTTACAGTTATCACTGACCATACACAATGAGTAGTAAATCTATGCATCTCAGGGTAAAGATTGGTTTAATCAGAACTCTCCTCGAGCCTCAAATCTAGACAACATATTCCTTTTAGGAAAATTAGATGTCCTATGAGTAACATCAAACTTCATCCTGTAAATCGGAGAACAAGCATTTAGTAGACAATTTTAATTGTGCAAATAAGAGGGGAAAAGATAGGCAAAGACATAACATTAGAGATGCAATTACACCTCACCGTCTTCTTCTTCATCGTCGTCATCATCATTTAGCTCAGATTCTGATTTTTCAGAATCCTCAGGTATGTCGCCTTCATCATCCACTTGCTGCTGAAAAAAGTACGAACATGAATGACGTTAGAATGTAGCTGATATAGTGAACAAACATTTTGACACTAGCCAAAGACTGGCTTATTCACCTGTTTTGTTTTGTAAGCGGTCATGATAACATCATATTCAACTTTCCTATGTGCAGATTTTGCAAGGTACGGGGCCTTCTCCTGCCAAAATAAGATGCCAGTGAAATTTCGTCTGCCATGTAATGATAGACGTGTCCAGGATGAAAATCACACCCTCTGTGTGAAGTATGAAAGAGTAAAATTTATACATGATCTGTTGGCCTTGCCTTTCAAGCATTTTGGAAGTTACATTAAGGATGTTAAAACATTTGTACAAAGATATTTTTGCATTTCATATCAAAACAAATTACACCAAAAATTAAGAAACTAGCGAAAGATTTCACAGGATAAGTTGACAAACATCATCACTCATTTCTCTCCATTTGTAGCCACAAGATTTACGAACCTGGAAAAAGAAAGATTGGACGTCCTTGATTAAATTTCTACAGTAGTAAAAAATGTCATATAAATGACATAAAAATCATCTAACGAAAAAACAACAGGCAAAAAAGGCATAAAATGTGGAGCACAAATTTACAGCTGCTACTCCTTCGACTTCAGGATGCTTCTGTTTGAATGTCTAATAGAACTCCTTCCTGAGCAGTCAATCCAAGTCTCAGTACCAAATCTGAGATATAGAAGACATTAATAATTTTATACCATAAACGAAAAACAATCTAAAATAGAATTCATGAAACAATTGCAAAAGCTGAAAGCATTTTCATACATGAAAACAAGAAAGCCAGTCACTGGTGGCATCTTAGGCTAGTTGGAAGCCTTTTTAACTTTGGGTTTAGCCTGCTGTTTTTCTGGCTTTCCTATCATCTTGAAAATGTTAAAGGTTCGAATCTTGATAATATATATTATGTTCACATATGCATCTAAAATTAAATAGAGGCAATATATAATTACAACCATAATACCGTTCACATACTTAGCTTCAACCTTTTTTTATCTTTAGCCTCCACAACTACAACCCTTATAGGCTTTGATTTTTCATTGTGCAACCTATGAGAAAAACATTAACAGTAAATCAATTTCAATAAATTATGAAAAAGCGGAGTTAAAAATAACAAAGCAAAAGGTAATTTTGAAACAAAATATTTTCAACGTCATCTTCATTTAGCTCAAATTTTGACTTGTCAGACTCCTCAGGTATGTCACCTTCATCATTCACTACTTGCTGAAAAAAGTATGAACATGGATGAGGTAAGAATGCAGCTGATATAGTGAACAAACATTTTGACACTAGCCAAAGACTCGCGATTTCACCTGTTTCTTTTTGTAAGCAGTCATGGAAACATCATATTCAGCTTTCCTCTTCTGTGTAGCTTTTGCAATGTATGAGGCCTTATCCTGCCAAAATAATATGTCAGTGAAATCTCGTCTGCCATGTATGATAGAGATGTCCAGAATGAAAATCACATGCTATGTCTGAGGTATGAACGAGTAGCATTTATATACGATATGCTGGCATTGCCTTTCAAACATTTTGGAAGTTACATTGAGGATGTTAAAACATTTGTGCAAAGATCTTATTGCATTTCATTTCAGAACAAATTACAGAAAAAATTAGGAACTTTGATCTGAATGATGGATTCGGATGACAACACTTGAGTGAGAACCCGTGGTATTGTGGATTTGTTTACATGAACAAGGTAAACACAAAATTGAAGCAAACCAAAAAGTAATCTATTCAATTCAAAAATCCAACATATACCAGTTCATGAGATTCCAAGGGTCACCAAAACCCCTCGAGAATTGAAACCCAAGAATCATATTTGTTTATTTACATAATAAAATCCAAAACTATGAAATTTTCAAAAAACTATATGAAATTTTGTCCTAACTTTAACTAGACATAACTTTCTACTCAGGACTCGAAATCGTGAGCCATTTAACTCGTTGGAAAGGTCTCCAAGAGTTGGAGGCAATGTCCTGAAAGAACGTGCCCATAGTAACATTCTAAAGGACAGGCCAAAGTTTCAAGGGCTGAAAAAGCTCCAAAGGCCTTCAAAAAATGCCAATTACTAACTGATAGGTAGGATCCTAGTTGTTTGAGTTAGCTTGACTCACCCCAAGGCTTTCTTCCTAGCCTAACCCAAGAATGCTCCTCTCTCTATTCCCCTAATCCACTCTAGGTCCTCACTACCAAGGTTTGATACTCTACTCTTTGTGAATTCACTTTTGTAAATCCACCAACTCACTAATCCATCGGATCTCATCAGGCACTTTGCAGGGTTTACTCTACCATCTAATATGCCTACAAGTTCTCCTAAGTTGTTTTCTCCTCATGCTAGGATCTTCTCTCTATTTGATCCTATCTTCCTCTGGTTTAAGGTTGATAGCCTAGACTCCAATCTACCTTGCAAGTGATTCCTCTTGGTCACTGATACCTAGCCAGGCTATCATCAAGCTCACCTAGGGCCAGTTTGTTGAAACGGTAGACACCATTCCCTAGTCTGCTACAAATAGAACTCTATTGTACATGAGTGGCTCTTCTTGACAACCTCCAATGGTCATGTGGATCCCACGATGGAGAATCAAGACAGAGCCATGTTTATGACTGCTTGTCACCAACAGAAAACAAGAAACAGAAAGACAACTTTATATACAGAGCCGAGCTTAGCACGACTTCAGAATTGAAACTCACAAAACACAAAAAAGAAACATCTACTCTATCACACTGACATTTACAGATTTAAGCCATTATTTACAGTTTACAAACACAAATTGAACTCTCAGAAAAGAAACCAGAAAATGATCTTCACATTGCTATTCAAAAGAAGTTTATTCCTGTGGAATCAACACATCTGACAATCCCAATTCAACCTCATTACAGAATTCCCCTTGGGTCATTTATAGCCTCCTATACATGTTTTTAATCATCCCTAATAGATGAGATTCAACTTGACACAATTTAGACACAATTCAGTTTCTGACTGTAATTGATTTTCTATTTTCATCGGGTCATCGGGTTAGCACCAAAACACTTATTTTGACGTCCGATGGCAATTTACAACTCACTTGCTTTTCTATCGGGTCATTGGAGTAGCATTGAAAAACTTACTTCGATGTCCGATGACATTTTAAAAACTGCCTACTTCCTCGTCGGTTTCCATCGGGTCATCGGAGTAGCAATAAAACATTCTTGTCGATGGCTGATGGTGCACTCCCAACAAAAAGCTTCCTTATCGGGTTGTCGATATAGCCCCAAACATGTTCTGCCGATGGCCGATGATGCACTCCAAACCTCCTGCCTTCCCATCGGGTTATTAGTGTAGCTCCAAACATGTGATACCGATAGCCGATGGTGCGCTCCAAACCGCATGCTTTCCCATCGGGTTATCAGGCGGCACAAAAACTAGTCTTGCCGATATCTGATGGCTCCACTTTGACTCGCTCTGCTCGTTGACTTCTCGCTAGGTCCCACCATGGTTGCCAAGTTGTGGGCGATAAATCTCGTGTAGCTTGCCATAGCGGTATAGTGACCGGCGTTGATCAACCCGAGACTTGCTCACTGGTGGTCATCGATTTATCGGGGTAGGTGGAGAACACTCCTGCCGATATCTAATGGTTCCATTTTGACTCGCTCTAACCGTTGGCAACTTCATCGGGGTAGGTCTTGCTGAAAAACAAAACTTTCACAAAGAAGATAAAAATGCACTCCAAGCTCCAAACAGACAATCTAATGGACTAAAACCAGTCCTTAAGCCAAAATGCCAAAATTCAAAGGGTATTTCCTCACCCTTAGGTGCTCCTCCACCACTAACATATAGAAAAACTAGAAAAAATATGAAAATATTTTTTTCAATATTTTAAATTTGCTTCTGATCAAACCTAATAAAAGATTTCACAGGATAAGTTGACATACAACATCACTCATTCCTTTCCATTTCTCGCTACCAACTTTAGCAATCTGGCAAAAGAAAAATTCTAAGTCCTTGATTAAATCGCTACAGTAGTACAAAATATCATATAAATGACATAAAAGAAATCATCTAAAGCAAAAACAGCTGGCAAAAAAAAGCATAAAATGTGGAGTATAAATTTACAGCTACAACTCCTTTGACTTCAGGATGTGATGCTGGGGACGAACAAATCCCTCCTACTCGCAAACACTCAAACACAAAATCTTTACTAACATAATATTTGTTGAGACTGTGTTTCTAACTGAACATCAGATTGCAACAAATAAACATAACTTCAATCATAACAAATCTGCAATCACAAAATTTTCTCCATGCTCTTCACATGTTTTTCTCTGAAATTTAACTCAACACATTCACAAAATTACAATCTGTATAACAATTCATTATAAATCTTGACTATTTTGGATTATCACCAGGATGATAATAGAGAACATGCAATGTGATTGATGCAAAAAAAACTCAAACACAATCTAATCCGAAAATAGTCAAGATTAATATCTCATAGATTGTGAAAACTTGATATCTGTTATAATTCATTATTTTTAACACATAATCAATACAATCTCTCTATGCTCTTCACACGTTTTTCTCTAAAATTTAACCTCATGCTTTAACTCTACTCCAACTGTTATAGAATCAACTTCCTTATATCGTTGGCCGTCACATTGATCTCCTCACTCTATATTGGTTTCCTAAGGCACATGAACTTCCTCTATTCTGATTCCCTACGCAGGCTCTCACCTCTTACGCACCCCACCACACAAAGCTTTCTTTTGACTTAGCAACTTCTGACCTCTCTTGGGCCATTCTCTACACTCCCCTCACAATGCAGTCTTCCCAAAATCAATCCTCCACAGCCATCTCACACCAAATTCTCTCTATAACCCCCTTCGAACCTTCTACCCTCACCTCTCTGCAGCCACACGATTTCTCCCCTTCCTCTTGGGTCGTTGCCAACTCTCACCTATTTGGGTTGATTCCTTCCTTCTACGCAGGTGCACTGCTCTCTCTCACATATTCCTCTGTCTTTGCAGCCACACCAAAGATAGATTCCACATCAATGATCGATCCCACACCAACGTGGCTCAAGGCCCTCCTCCTCTTGCTACCTCAAATATCTTCATTTAAAATATGTCGACCCTGTATCTTCATTTACTTTGGCCGTTTCATTTACTTAATCTCCTACGCTGCCATTCTAACTTATTAGCTCGAATCCAATCTTTCAGTTTTCTAATTTATATGGTCTTATCCGATAATCTCTCAGGGAATATATAATGCTAGTTAGCAGTCACCGTTTTTATCTTATTTTGATTTTATTCAATAATCTCTTAGAGAAAGATTTTATACAGTTGTTTAGTTTATTTTGACTAGTAGTCACTACTTTTAGCTTATTTTGGCTAACAGTTACTGCTCATTTCTTTTAGAGTAATGTGTGAAGTTGGTGGCCCCTTCAACTGCTAATTTTGTTACTTATTTTTGGCTTGTTCATTTGCATGCACAAATCCAGAGTATTAATATTAATTTTTCACATAGAATTTTGAGGGAAAATTTGATGATAAATGAAAGTCTAGAATTTTGCTAGCAAATAAAAGAGGGAAATAAATTTATAAAGACACTTCACATATTTCTTAAAGCAATTGCTGCATTTTTCAGCCCCCTTTTATTTACAGTCTATTTTCATTTCTTAAACAATAGCCACTCCATAAAAATAAGAAAAGATTTTATATTATTTCTTTTTCATAATTTTAACTTTCCATAAGAACACCCCAACAAGGTCACACTATAAGACTTACACAATATGAACTTGTATTAAAGGACTGTTAAATATGTGCTATTTGAATCAGAGGCATTGTAGAACTAGAGCAACATGGGTTGTGGTCACTATGCCCTCAAAATTGAAAGGGACAATACATGGTTTGAATCAAGCAACAAAAATAATCAATTCTTAGACAATCCCTCAGACTTTTGCAAAATTTTCACCAAGATAGCATATATCACATATTTGTTTTATCTCTAGCAGAATATTTGTGGGGGCAAAATTAATATGAGCTTCCATTTCCTTAGAAGAAATATTACACCGGTTTAATTTAATCCCACTACTTGAAATAAATAATTCATACCATTGATGAAAATGTATGATTAAGGAACCTTTGTTTACAAGGTGGCGAGGCTCGTGGTTCATACATTAATGCACACATACATAGACTCCCAAGTCTAATAATTAATTTCAATCTCCCAAGAACATCTCCAAGAGGGGAAATGTGTTAATTTCTATAACCCACTCATAAATTAATTGTTCAATAAATTTTATAAAATAGAATCAAAATATTTTTTGTCTATTTTATTTGACAATAAAGAGGAAATTTTTTTATTCAAAACATAAAGAGAAGTACATCAAAAGAAGGCAAACCACCCAACAAAGAGAAAACTACAAAGACTTATCTTGATCCACTAGTTGATCCAAGATGCGAGACAACTCTGAAAAAAGTTGTGCCCGATCCTTAATAGACCAGCCTTCCATAAAGACAAAAGCCCATTTAGCAAGGCAATCAGCCACCCCATTCCATTCCTTGGGAATATGACTGAAAGTAACTGGCTCAAAAGAGTTACAAAACAAGAGAATCTATCGAATAATCAACTGCAATTGCCAACTAACACCATCCAGGTTTTGCTGATTTAGCAAAGACACCATAACCTAGGAATCAGATTCCACAATAATCTGTTGCCAACAAAGAGAGAAACTACGCATCAACACAACCAAAATAGCTAGAGCCTCCATATAATTATTTGTATGAAAACCTTTGTAGATAGAGAACAAAAACTGTACTTGCCCAAAACTATCATGCCCCACTCCACCAATACCAGCATACCCAAGATTACCCCTAGAAGATCCATTAGTATTAATTTTCAAAACACCAAGAGGAGAAGGACTCCAATGACCCACTCTAGAAATCCTCCGCAAAGGATGAGGATACCTATTCCTCATAACCTCTTGACCCAATTGCACTCCTGGATCAGGAATAGAAAAATTAAAGCGATTGCAAATATCAATCTCCCCAGGAGCCACACCTCCAACAAGGTCACACTTTGCCAAAATAGTCTCCCAAATAGAATGCAGAATTTTCCACCACACATGTTGAACAACTAATATACTAGATTAATTAAAGTAATGAAGAATATAAGAAAATTCACGTGAAACCAAACACATAAATAACATAGATTTACCCAATAAAGGGAAAAACTGCAAATGTTGGATTTTCTATTCAGCCTCAAGAGCAAACTTACTTTTCAGAATACAATCCTAGTTGCCACAATGACATTACATATATAACCCTCTTGATGAAACATCAACATGCAAGAGAAGAGAAAATTTCCTTATATAACACAACCTAAGAGAAACTTTCCTTACGTAATGCAAGAGAAAAGAAACTTGTCTAACACAATTTAGACTAACTCACAATAAAACTGATCTTAATGTTGACCTCACAACTCTAGAAAACATTCTATTTACAGAATAGAAAAAATGTTAATGTTGAACATCCAACTCGAACTGCACTTAAACAACTTCCACACTCCACACCTTTTGAACTACAAAAAAATCAACAATACACAAGGGAAGCTAGTCTAATAGTCCCAACAACCCAAAGTTATATATAATTGTTGGAGAAATCCTCCTGGACGTGCAGAATATAAAAGCCAAATAACCATTGGTTTAGTCTGATGGTATGATGAATCAATAAGGATTCAGACAACTACTGAGAGGGGATGGGGTGAATCAGTAGATAGAAAATTGACTAGACTTTCACCAGACTATAAAACAACCTCTCAAGTCAAACTTAGAACTGACTGGTTCAAACACTGAACTAACAAATGCAATATCACTGTCAAGTATACCAGTTAACTATCATAATAGAATAATAGTAAAACAAATCTAAAACTCACAAACCATTTAACAAAAATATTCAAATACTTTACTAATAGTAGTAAAAGATCTTTTTAGATTGTTGTCGGTTGTCATATCATATATAAGTGGATTTAGCAGTTAAACAAATTAACCATAGTAAACATAACCACAAAAGAATTCACCACTTGACACAATGATTTTGACGTGGAAACCCAAATGCGAAAAACTACCGTGGGGATGAATACCCACAAGTATTTTGAACTCTTCTGAAGTTTGCCCTAATAGGAGCGAAGCTTGTTAAAGCTTTTACAAAAGTCTTGTTAAGAACAGATCCTGTAAGGGACCACTCGGTTAAGGGATTGACTATAATGCCCTATTAGAAGCCATACCCTATTAGGAGTAACCTCAGTAGAGGATTTGAAATCCAAGCTAATGGATCACCTGGTTAGAGGATTTAGATAACACTTAAGCCTGTTAGAGCTTACTCGGTTTAGGGATTTGACTGTTGTAATTGTTAGAGAACAACAAGGGTTTGTTGATCTGGTGAATAGAACTACTCTGCTTGATCAGATCCTTTTCATGCTTATGTCTGTCTTTAATCATATTGTAGATACACCTTCTGGTTCGACAACCAACCACTCTTACACTTAATCAAAAATTGCCAACAGTACAACAAAACAACTCATCGACCTTATAAACAAAACAATAGGTCGGTAACACATTAAAAACCTAAGATCTCATAGAGATTACAAACAAATTGGTTCAAGTATTACCATTGGATTACATAGCAATTATTGTACATCATTCAAGACAACCTCGACTACTCCTTGATCACTGCTTCATCAATCCCTATAACTCATCACACGGTTTTCACTTCATGCAATGTACTCACTCATTCCCAAGATAAAACCATTATCTCTACGCACCAAAAACCATTTGAAACTCTTCTCATACAACATGCATATGTGGCATAATCATTACCATTCATCATTTTATCATAAACCAATACAACCGGTTCACCAAGCTCCATTGGTTATGGTTTAGCACATCAACAGGTAGGGTTATTGGTTGATCTCACTTCTCCTCAAGTAATACCGATTTCCATCACTAGCTCCCCTACCGGTTGCAAAGCAACATCATTACCGGTTATAATTGACATCAATGATAATATAATAGTTCATTAATGCAATCTTCATGTAAATCCCAACAATCTCCCCCTTTGGCATTGATGGCAATACAAATATCAATACCCTTGATTGTGATGATTGTGTATAGGAATGATGGTTTACATTTTACCATGTACTCTCCTTCAACCGAGTCTCCATGTCTTCAACTAGTAATTGGTTGACAACAGGCTATAGATCTCTCTCAATGATACAATTATTCCCATAGTCATAGTTCTTTTGCCCCTTTGACAATAATGCCAAAGTGAAAGTAAAACATGCAGTGTCACACTTCACTATTCTGCATCATCAATCCTGCAATATTATGCTCCCCTTGTGGAGTAGCTCCACTCTACACCAATCCCGCTTCAATATTCTTCAATTAGCTCTGAGAATGATGTATTCCACATGTACTCAATTGACCTCATGTAGGGGCACAAGCCCTAACTGACCTCTAAGATACTCAAAAGTAGTCTTAGGCAGAGGTTTAATAAAGATATCTGCTAGTTGTTCCTTGGTGGATACATGCTCCAATAACACATCCTTACTCTACACTATCTCTCTCAAGAAATGATATTTCAGCTCAATATGCTTGGTTCTAGCATGCAACACCAGGTTCTTTGAAATATTTATTGCACTGTTGTTGTCACATAAAATATTTACTGGATCTATAATCTTCAATTTGAATCCTTCCAGAATGCATTTCATCCAGATTGCCTGGGTACAATTCATATACATTGCAACATACTTAGCTTCAGTAGTGGACTATGATACAACTCTGCTTCTTGCTTCTCCAAGATACAAGTTTTCCTCCAAGAAAGAATGCGCCACCAGTTGTTCTCTTCCTATCATCAACATTGCCTGCCTAGTCTGCACATGTATAAACCTTTAAATCAAAGTTACCTTCATATGGATACCATAATCCATAGTCAATAGTAACTTTCAAATATCCAAATATCCTTTTGGTTGCTATCAAGTGTGTCTCCTTTGGATTCTTCTGAAATATGGCAACTAAACCAACTACATGAGCAATATTTGGTCTACTATGAACAACATAATGCAGTTTCCCTATCATTGACATGTACCCCTTTTCATCAACAAATGCGGCTTCATGCTCCTTAGACAGTTTACAACCTGTAACCATTGGTGTCCGAACTGGTTTATAGGCACTCATTCCAAATGTCTTCAATAACTCTTTCACATATTTAGATTGTGTGATAAAAATACCACTCTTCATCTGCTGAATTTGTAATCCTATGAAGAATTTTATCTCTCCTACTAGAGACATTTCAAATTCACTTTTCATCTCATTTGCAAAGTCATCACTCATGTCATCATTACCTCCAAATATGATATCATCTACAAACACTTCACTCACCAGTATCTTATCACCTTTAGATTTGAGATATAAATTGTTGTCTTCACTGGTTCTCTGAAAACCTATCTTCAATAGGTGTGAATGTAGCCTTTCATACCATGCTCTTGGTGCTTGCTTCAAACCATATAGTGCCTTGTGCATTTTACACACCATATCCTTTGCATTAGTCAAAGCATAACCATCTAGCTTCTCAATGTATATTTTTTCTTCCAGTATTCCATTCAGAAATACTGACTTCACATCTATCTAATATACTTTGAATCCCTTATATGCTGCAAATGCAAGTAGAGTCCTAACACCTTCCAATCTAGCAACTAGTGCAAATTCTCTCCATAGTCTTCTCCTTCATCATGTGCATAACCTTTGCATACCAATCTAGCTTTGTTTATGAATACTACTCCATCTTCATTCAGTTTATTCCTAAATTACCCATTTAGTGTCTGTCACATTTTTATTCACTGGTCTGGGTGCTAGGTTCCTTGTATTTTTCTTCTCAATCTGGTCAAGCTCCTCTTCCATAGCTTTGATCCAGTGATCATCTCCAAATGCTTCCTTAGCAGTTCTAGGCTAAATTGTGGAGATCATACAAGAATTCTCTCTAATTCTTCTTCTGGTTAATACTCCAACATCTTTATCTCCAATAATCTGGTTGGAATATGATTAAGTCTCACATACCTTGGAGTAACATGATCATTATCCTTAGGTTCTTCTTCCTCACTATCATCTTCTTCTTCTTTTTCTTCAGAATTTACCTATTCCGGTTGAACTGGTACTACAACATTCATTTCACCAGCTTCTGGCTTCATCGATTCGGGTTGCAAAATCAGAATGCAAGGTTCTTCCTCCTTTTTCTCCTCACTGGTTTCTCCCGATACTTCAAGATACTCATTCACTCAAACATCGGTACTATCAACAATTCTCTGTGTCTGGTTGTTGTAACATTTGTAGGGCTTACTCTTAGTGGAGTAACCAAGAAATATGCCTTCATCACTTTTAGCCACAAACTTACTAGCATAGTCACCTCTCTTGATAAAACATTTACTGCCAAAAATCTTAAAGTAAATGACGTTAGGTGATCTACCATACTAGTATTCATAAGGAGTTTTATCCTTACCTCTCTTTACCAATATCCGATTCCTAGTGTAGATAGTTGTGTTGACAGCTTCTCTCCACAAAGTTTTTGCTAGACCTCCTTGTATTAGCATCGTTCTAGAAGTTTCAACAACTGACCGATTGTTCCTTTGCAATACCATTCTGTTGTGGTGTCCTTGGTGCATAAAGTTGCCTCTTAATCCATTGTCTTTGCAATATCTAGTGAATTATTCTGAAGTGAATTCACCACCTTGATCAGTCCTTAGACACTTTATCTTCTTACCACTTTCCCTTTTACCTAAGGCTCTGAATGCCTTGAACTTACTAAAGGATTTAGTTTTGTCCTTCAAGAATGTGACCCACATCATTCTTGAGAAATCATCAGTGAAGATCATAAAATATCTATCACCTTGAATACTTTTAGTCCTTATGGACCCACAGAGATCTGTATGAACCAAATCTAACAAATGTTCTGCTGAGAAAGATTTGCTCTTAAAAGTTGAAGATGTCATCTTTCCCAACTGACATTCCTTACACAGAGCATTCACTAGTTTGTCCAACTGAGGCAAACCTCTTACTGACTTGGACTTACTAACTTTGACAATATTATCAAAATTTATATGACAAAATCTTCAATGCCAAAGCCATCTATCATCTACTTTAGCAATCAAATAGTTGTTGACTTTAGGCTTTAGGTGTTCAAATAGGTTACCTTTAGTTTGCTTGCTGGTTGCAATCAGTTCACCTTTGTTCCCATAGATTTTGCACATTCCATTCTTAAATTCCAATGGATAACCTTTGTCATTGAATTGAGCTACACTCAAAAGATTATGCTTTAATCCTTCAACCTAGTAGACATCATTTGCACTGTTCTTTCCATTAAGAGAAATAGTTCCTTTTTTCTTTTACCATGAAGGGCGAGTCATTTCCAAATGTCACAACTCCTCCATCAAATTCCTTCAAAGTAATAAATTTACTCCGGTCACCAGTCATGTGGTGTGAACAACTACTATCTATGATCCAATCATCAGAACTATCCATGCGAGAAACAAGTGCCTTCTAATAAGATGTCTCCTCTTTAATGGAAACAAAGACAATGTCTTCATTAGCATCTCCCTCAAATTCCTCATCAGTGATGCCACCATCAACTGCAATGAGACAATCTCTTTTGCCTTTTCCTTTGTACTTCTTGTACTTCTCACGCTTATGCTCATTGTTACCATTAGGACCGTTAGCTGCCATTTGTCCAATCTTGTTACATGAAAAGCACTTCAAAGGTAATTTACCTTTGTACTTACTGGTACCTTTGGGCAACCTCTTGGCCAACAATGCTTCAAGCTCAATTAGACTATCTTCATCATCAACTTCTCTATTGGATCTAGATTCATAACAGTGACTGACATCTCTACTGTTCCTCATAGGTGGGTTAGAAACTGAAGCTCTAAATGTAGATTCAAATTTTTGAGCATTACCATCATAACCATTTAATTCAAATGCAGTAAGCTTACCAATGATGGAGTCAAGAGTTACCTTAGCTTTATCAATAGACTTTAGCTCCTGAATGGCTGCAACTCGGATAGCATAGACTGGTAGAAGGGTTCTCAACACCTTACTAACCACTGTGGCATCCTCCTCTTTACCACCAACACTCTTGATTTCACCAACTATCTCCTTCATCCTCTTACCATACTACTGAATACTCTCAGCTTCAACCATTCACATGTCATCAAATTTACCTCTCAGACTCTCTTCTTTGGCAATCTTTACATTCTCATCACCTCTATAGATTTTCTCAAGTTTCTTCCACACCTCATAAGCAGTCTCCATACCATGGACATCAACATATTATGAATCAAACAAAGAACTGATAAGGGCCTCCAATTCTTGATTATTTTCTTGTTGCTCTTTCTTTTGATCATCAGACATAGTCCCACTAGGTGCAACATATTGAGTAACAACATGTTCCCAGTATTGACTTCCTAGACTCTTGATATAGATTTTCATTCTATCACTCCACATTCTGTACTTTTCCCTATTAAACTTCAAACCTTCTTTCTTCATCATGTTCTTCAAGATCTTTACCTCAAGTTGTTAGGCTTAGACCCTAGAGGACTTGAAATGCTTTGATACCAATTGATGGTATGATGAATCAATAAGGATCCGAACAACTATTGACGGGGGAGGGGGGGGGGGGTGAATCAGTACATAGAAAACTAACTAGACTTTCACCAAACTATAAAACAACCTCTCAAGTCAAACTCAAAACTGACTGGTTCAAACACTGAACTAACAAATGCAATATCACTATCAAGTATACCAGTTAACTGTCATAACATAATAACAGTAAAACAACTCTAAAACTCACAAACCATTTAACAAAAATATTCAAGTACTTTACTAATAGTAGTAAAATCTCTTCCCAGATTGTTGTTAGTTGTCATATTATATCTAACTAGATTTAGCAGTTAAACAAATTAACCATAGCAAACATAACCACAAAAGCATTCACCACTTGACACAATGATTTTGACATGGAAACCCAAATGGGAAAACCACGGTGAGGATGAATACACACAAGTATTGTGAATTCTTCTGAAGTTCTCCCTATTATGAGCCAAGCCTGTTAAATCTTTTACAAAAGTCCTGTTAAGAACAGATCCTATAAGGGACCACCCGGTTAAGGGATTGACTATAATGCCCTAATAGAAGCAATACACTGTTAGGAGTAACCTCGGTAGAGGATTTGAAATCCAAGCTAATGGATCACTTGGTTAGAGGATTTAGATAACACTTAAGCCTGTTAGAGCTTACTTGGTTAAGGGATTTGACTGTTGTAATTGTTAGAGAACAATAGGGGTTTGTTGATCTGGTGAATATCACTACTCTGCTTGATCAGATCCTTTTCATGCTTCTTTCTGCCTTTACTCATATTGCAAATACATCGTTTGGTTCGGCAAACAACCACTCTTACACTTAATAAAAAATTGCCAACACTACAACAAAACAACTCATCGACCTTATAAACAAAATAATAGGTCGGTAACACATCAAAAACCTAAGATCTCATAGATATTACAAATAAATCGGTTCAAGTATGACCGTTAGATTACATAGCAATCATTGCACATCATTCAAGACAACCTCGACCGCTCCTTGATCACTGTTTCATCGATCCCTGTAACTCATCATGCGATTTCCACTTCATGCAATGTACTCGCTCATTCCCAAGATAAAACCGTTATCTCTACACACCAAAAACCATTTGAAACTCTTCTCATACGACATGCGTACGTCGCATAATCATTACTATTCATCATTTGATCATAAACCAATACAACCGATTCACCAAGCTCCATCGGTTAGGGTTTAGCACATCAATAGGTAAGGTTATCGATTGATCTCACTTCTCCTCAAGTAATACCGGTTTCCATCACTAGCTCTCCTACCGTTTGCAAAACAACATCATTATTGGTTATAATTGATATCAATGACAACATAATAGTTCATCAATGCAATCTTCATGCAAATGCCAACATAGCTATTAGCTCTATTACACTTCAAAAAAAATTTAATTCATTTGAATCTAATAATTTTTCACTAGAAATTGAAGCATAATTGAATGCAATCTGTCAAGGAACAACAAATTTTATATGAAAAAATATAATTTAACAGAAGAAAGTCAAGACAGTTTCCAGCAAACGCTTTACATGCAAAAATTAAGCTTCAAAAGCCACCAACCAAAAAATCACTTTGTAGTTTAAAGCAAAGTTCACTAATACAGTGAAACGGGGCATTCAAATAGAGCATAAAGCTAACAAAAATGACTATGTGATTCAAAACAAATGAAACAAATACTTTATAAAATGAATTCAACAAATCAAAGTTCCAAAATTAAACAAAAAGGAATTCCAAAATGACTAGGAAATACATTGGCATGTTCCAAAGCCACTAACAAAAATAATTATGTAATTTTAAGAAAGCAAAAGCAATAAAACAAACGAAGTTCCAAAACTTACTGAAACAGAGCTCCAAGAAGAGCAAAAAATGATTCACATTTTTCAAAACCCAAACAATTTTTCTTTGGTAAATAAAATCAAATAAATTAATATATTATCAAATAAAATATAAGCAATCAAAAATCCAAAATTTATAGAAACAGGCCTTCTGTAATACGAATTAGTTTCTAGATGTACATTTGCATATTCCAAGGCCACTAACAAAAATAATTCAGTAATTTAAATCTAAAATAATCAATATTTTTCATAAGGAAATCAACAACAAAAATTCCAAAATTTAAGGAAACATACCATTGTTTTCAAGATTATATCTACATTTCAGACTAGACTTAAATCTAGATTTTAAATAGATTTTCACAATTTCATATCAGTATTATCTTTTGCTTATGGATTCAATTGCATTTGAACTTTTAAATCAACAATTCAGATCACACAAACCCTCATGAAGACTCACGTTAAAGAGAGGAGAAAGAGTAGAGTGAAGGGAAAAAATAAGACAAGAGAAACAAAATATAAAAAATCAACTATTACAAATATATCACAACCCTCTAAACAAAAAAAAATAATGAAAATGGATAAAAGAAAATATAACAATAAAAATAATGAAAATTAAAAAATTAAATAAATGAAAAAAGATATGCATTGAATAATAAATATAAGCAAACATATAAAAAATTAATAAGAAATGCATTAAAGAATCCTAGAAAAGAAAAATTGAAAATAAGAACCCACCTAAAAGCAAGTACACAATATAAAAGAAAAAAAGAAATTACCTATAAGTTAAATTAAATAAATAAGTGGGAAATAAAATAAGGCAAACAAACACCAAAAAAGAGATTAATAAAAAAAAATGAACCCAAAAAGAACCATTACACAAAAAAAATGGAAATGGAGGAACTACCCATAAAACAAGAAAGTAAATAAATAAAAATGATAGAAAAAATCATGGAAAGGGATAAAAATGGAGACAATTCAATGAGAAAAAGAAAAAGAAAAAAATAGAAAAATAACCCAATTTTCTTAATAATTATATAAAAACATATATAAACACTTAAGAATACATAATAATTCTAAATAATAAATAATATTATTAATTTAAAAATAAGAATATTAAAAAATATTAAGAAAGATAAAATATAACACACAAGTTTATGCAATTAAATAACAATAATAATAAATAAATAAGAAACAAAACCATTTATCTATATAAATATAAAAGAGATGAAAAAAAAGGAAATGAACAATCCTAACAAAAAGAAAAAAGAATTTACCTAAAAACTAAAAAAAAACAGCAATAAAATGAAAAAGGAAAATTATCTATAAACTAAAAATATATATAAACAAAACTTAAAAAAAAATAAAACAAGAGAAAAACAAATAAGAAATGATTGAAAATAATACCAAAGAAAAAAGTAAAATAGGAAGGAGAATATAGAAACACTCAATGAAGAAAATGAGAAATTGGAAATATAACCAATACTATTAATAAAATTATATATAAATTATATATACATATCCAAAATACACACAAATAAAACTAATAAGAAACAAAATTATATAAAAACAATAAAAGTTAAAAACAAAAATACAATTGAAAATTCCTATAAAAATATAGAAATGAGAGAGAGAAAAGAGGTCCTTAAGAAAGGTCCCTATGAACGACTTAAGCTTCTATTTTAAAGGAAGATAAGGTCTCATTGATTTTATTTTTTATGGGATATGGAATTATTTGGAATAGTAGCTTCTATTTTTTAGGACGGAATATTTCAACAGGTGAAAATGGAGTGGGGTTGAATCCTAGCAAAATTTAATTATTTTAAACTGTTCATAAACTGACGAATTTTATGGGATCATTAGCTTCTTTAAATTTATACAACACAAAATTCATGGGACCACTAGTTTCAAAATATTCCTAAAAAAAGTCTCAACAACTTCAACTCTAACCAAAATTTAATTATTTTTAACTGTTTATAAGTTGACAAATTTAATGGGATCATTAAATTTCTTAAATTTTGAAGCTGAATTACAATACAAAATTCATGGATTCACCAGTTTTAAAATATGTAATTCAGTAGCTTCAACTTTTATTTAAGAAGCACCTCTATGAAACCCCAGCCTTACCAATATGAAGAACAAGAGAAACCTAAAAAAATAAAATATTAAAAACTTCAAAATGGAAAAAAAGGGAAATGAAAATATAAAATAAAACAAGGGAAAGAAAAGAGGAGAAAATGCGCCATCAAAGAGACAAGGCTGGGAATCAAGGAGAAGGTATAACAGACAGGAAGGGAGGAGGGCCTAGAAGAAGCATAGGCACAAAAGAGAGAGATAGCGCTGGAGGTTTTTGAGGGATTTTTTTTTTTTTTTTTTGAAAAAAGGGGTAAAGATTTATTTAGAATTCATAGAATTACAAAGAACTGGCCTTAGGCCCACCAAGACAACAACAAAAACTAAAAGGAACCTAAAAGAACCACCAACATCACCACTACAAAGTCCAGTGACCATAGCAATAGATCCGACCATCGGATTTCCAATGATAATACCTTTACGGAAAGCAATCAAAATGATGATGTTCCAAAAACTAGGTGCATCCGGAGCCTCCAAGGGCCTCAAAAATGACAATGAAAATGAAATAAACATAAAAGGGAAATTGAACCTACACCACTGGGTGCTCTTGCATCATCTTGTCTTCTAGGATTAATCTGTCTAAAGTTTCAAGATAATCAGGAGGTAGACCATCCCTTCCACTAAAATCCCAACCATCATCATGCTCTGAAGCCCACTTGGCCAAACAATCAACCACTCTATTCCACTCCTTGGGAATATGGCAAAAGGAGACAAATTCCAATGTATTACACACTTGTAAAATCTGTCTGACCACATAAGTTGATTGCCAACTCACATCATTCAAATTTTGTTTGTTCGACATGTCCACAACAATTTGAGAATCTGACTCACAAATAATCTTCCTCCATCCTAAAGAACAACCTCACTCAACAACAATCTTAATAGCTAGGGCCTCCATAAGATTGTTAGAGTGCTGCCCAATATAAATAGAGAAGAAAAAAACTACACAACCATCATCACCTATAGCTATACCTCCAATACCTGCATGTCCAGGATTCCCACAAGAAGAGCCATCTGTATTAATTTTTAAGATTCCCACAAAAGGGGGAATCCACCTTCCATCTCTACTTATCTGTTGCTTTGCATGTCGAGTTCTATTTCCAGCAACACAATCCATTTTAATGTTTTCCAATTGCAGATTCCTTACAATAGCATAATCACCTGGATCAACATTTTTAGACAAATTGCACTTAGCCAAGATTGTCTCTTGAAACCTATTAACTATCTTCTACCACAGCTGAGGACTCCCTATATGTGAATCACAAAAGACCATCTGATTCCTTTCCAGCCATAAATTCCACATAATAAGAGCTGGCCTAATAGCCCAAACCACTTGAAGAAAAGAGGTCTTTGTTGGGGGTCTGCCTAAGCTATCCCAAAATTCAATTAAGGAGGTAGCATGAAAACAAGCATGTTGCTAAGCCTCCCACCACTTGTGCCAAATCTCCCTAGAGAAAGGGCATATAAAAAACAAGTGGGAGTAGTCTTCCTCATTATGCATACAAAGATAATAGATAGATGGTCCCTGGAAGCATCTCTTACGAAGATTCTCCCACATGAGGCATTTCCTTTGAGCAACCATTCATAAGAAGAAATTACATTTCGGCCAAGAGAAGCTATTCTAAACCTTCTTCCACTAGGGAACATCTGTCAAGCCATGCAATTGCCTATCAAGCTGAGCATAACCTTCAACAATAGAAAACTTGCCTTTTGGATTAGGACCCCAAGCCAAAATATCTCTCTCCTTGAGAGAACTACATAACCTACCCTCCAAGATATTAACCAACACCACACGATCTTCATCTGAAGCACCCAAGGGCCATTCAAGAGGATTCTTCCAACAAGTCACCTCAACCTGTCCAATGCGCCTAACCGTTTTAAAATTCTCCACCTTAATCCATCTAGCATCAGTGAAAATGTTGGAAAGAGGCTGAAGCTGTGGATAACTAGACAAAAGAGGAGGGTGACCATCTCAAGGGTCCTACCAAAAAGGAGCTTCGGAGCCTCTATTACAAATCCAGAAAAGACCATCTTTAATAAGTTGGGCACCTTTTTTAAGAGTATCCCAGATACAAGATCCCCTACCCACTAAACTAAGACGAGGCACCTCATGATTGTTAGCACTAGGGAGATACTTGTGGGTTAAAATCTTGGCCCAGTCATGATCCTGACTGTTACACCACCTCTAATACAACTTAGCCGCCAAGGCCTTGCTAACCAAAGCAATAGATCTGAGGCCAAGACCCCCAACATGTCTCAGTCTACAAACAGAATCCCATTTAACTAAACTCCACTTAGAAGAAAGAAAACTACCACACCAAAGAAATTGACGGGAAAGAACATTGAACTCTCTCACAAAGCTGGAGGGGGGAGCTTGCACAAAAAACCTATAAATGGGAAGAGGTTGCACCACAATCTTTAGAAGAATCACTCTTCCAGTAGAGGATAACCACCTATAAGTCCAATGATTAACCTTACAACAAAATTTATCCATAATTCCTTGCCAAAAATCTTCGCGTTGAACACCCAAATCTAAAGGAAACCCAAGGTACAACAAAGGAAGGGACCTCATTTGAAATCTGAGGATCCTGGAAATCATATTTTGAATAAGCCGAGGGGTATTAAAGAAATATATGGATGATTTATCTTCATTAATTTTTTGACCCGAGGCTTTGCAATAGATATCCAAAGCTCTCCTGAAATTCACTGGCTCATTGATTTTGGCCCTGCCCATCAAACCTGTGTCATCCACAAATTGAAGATGGGAGTAGGGAGGTAGAGAATTACTCCAACTCCATCCCCGAATAAGACCATGTCTTACCTGGGAAGTGAGAAATCTGCCAAGACCTTCAGCCATGAGAATAAATAAATAGGGAGATAAAGGGTCCCCTTGCTGAAGCCCCCACGAAGTGCTAAACAATTTTGAGGGTTCCCCATTAATAAGAACTAAGAAAGAGGTAGAAGTAACAAAACTAAGAACCCAATTCACCCACTCTTCTCCAAAACCAAAAGCCAAAAGGATCTTTTGTAAGAAATCCCAACTCACCCCATCATAAGCTTTGGCCATGTCAAGTTTAATAAACATAGCCTTCTCCTTAGAGGAAGCCATCGAATGAATAGCCTTCATTGCTATCACAACTCCATCAAGGATCTGTCTTCCATCAATGAAACCACCTTGCTCCTTAGAAACCAAAGTGCAGAGGAGAGGTTTGAGTCATTCAACAATCAATTTAGTGATTATCTTGTAGACAACATTACATAAAGCAATAGGCCTGTAATGATCCAAGCTATTAGCCTCCTCCTTCTTAGGAATGAGAGCCAAGAAGGTAGAATTCATAGATTTGAGCATTTGTTTATTCGTATGACATTCTTGAACCACATCGAGAAGATCATACTTTATAATCTCCCAAATTTCTTGAAAAAACTCAATAGGAAACCCGTCAGGGCCAGGAGCCTTACCTTTTTTCGTTTGAAACACAACCCCCTCTAGTTCAGACAACAAAATGGGGTGCAAGAGAGCATCATTTATTTCAACAGAGATAAGAGGGGGAATACAGTTCAAGATGGCCCTCTCTTCCACCATAGCTTCAAGATCCTCTTTGGTAAACAAATTAGAAAAAAAATTGACAGCTTCCGTAGCAATTTCTTCTTTAGATGAAAGATGAACCCCTTTTGAAGAAATGAGAGAGGTAATAGAGTTACCATACCTCTGAGCCTTAACATATTATGAAAAAAAAGAAGTGTTTCTATCACCTTCTTGGAGCCAATCCACACGAGACTTTTGTTTCCAGAAAATCTCCTCACGCAACTCCCACTCTTCTAAATCCTTTAGAGCAAGGGACTCAGCCATTCTGAGTTCCACAGTCATCCCGTGATCCCTGATTTGACGCGTAACCTCATCCAACTTGGATTGAGCTGACATCTTGTGTCTATGCAGGTTCCCAAAACATTGTTTATTCCACCTCTTTAGCCTATATTTTACATGTTGTAATCTCTTCCCAAAGGAGTACATAGCCCCCCCATGGGCAGGCACCCCTTCATACCACCAATCAACCATAAGATCCCTCAATGACTGATCACAAAGACACATCAATTAAAAATTGAAAGAGGGATTTTTGGAGGTTCTAAAAGATGTAATAGAAAGCTTAATAGGCCAATGATCAACACCTCTCCAATCAAGAATTTCTGAACTAGTGGACCACCTATCATGCACCCAAAAGAAGGAAACCAAAAATCTATCAAGCCTTTCAGAGATAGCCTCAACACCACTCCTCCTATTATTCCATGCAAATATACCATTAACTGGATTCACATCAATGAGATTCAAGAGACCAATATTATCTCTGAGTAAATTTGATGAAGGATCAAGCCTGAATAACCCACCTTGTTATTCCTCCAAACTAGTAACAACATTAAAATCTCCAGCCAAAATACAGGGGAGAAAAGGATCCTGAGCTCAAACAAGATTGATGTGAGCCCAAAGATGAGACTTACCCACAAGATCAGTAGGAGCATAAATATTAGAGAAGAGGCATCTTTCTCTAGTCTCAAAACTAGAAGCGACCATAGAAATGGAAGACCTGCTAGAAAACCACCACAAATGGGAAACTTTCCTCGGGTTCCAAAAGCAGGCAACCCCCCTTGAACTGCCATGAGAGCTCACTCCCTACCAAAGGCCCTAGGGCCAGACACGCGAAGCACAACTGGCCAAACCATCCACTGAAAGCTTGGTTTCCTGAATAAAAACAACATCAAGAGACTCTGAGTCAATTAATCTGTGAACAACCTTTTGTCTAGGGATGTGTTCAACCCCCTTACATTCCATGAGAGCACAATCATTTATGTGGTTGAGAGAAGTGGGATCAATGGGCTTCACAAACCCCGACTCAACCAAAGTATCACCAATAAGCTTAAGCTTTTCTTGATTCATTTTTCGTTACTCCTCAAAGGTTTTTCTACAAAACCCTTTTTGAGGATCTTTTGCTACAAGCCTAAAACAGGTGGGGCTTTGTTACTCTTCATTGAACCTGAGGCCACTATAGTGGAAGGAGGAGTAGATGCCATGACCACTGCACCTTCAGGGACCTGTGAATCACTAAGATCTCTATTGTCCTGAACATGTGAAGGAAAATCCATAACCATTTGAACATCCTGTTGATTCTCCAAAGATAGGGCTCAACCCTCTTTTTTGGTATCCCCATCCTGCACCTCATGCTGAAATTGGGCACCCAAGGACATTTCAACTAGAACTCCTTCCTCTTGGACCAAATCCTCTAGAACCTCAAACCTATTTAGGGTGACATCATTTTGCCTATCCAACCAGTTTCTCTTCTTTCCCTTGTCTTTATTTCGAGGTTTCACAGGAATGAAGCCATCTTTATTAGTAGGACCATTAGGCATAGGAGATTTCCCCTTATCTTCCCCCAGAACAGAGTGAGAAGGATCAGAAACAACCAGTTTAGAAGATTTATTTCTGGGACATCTCCGCTATAAATGACCATATTCATGACAAATTCTGCATCTAAATGGCAGGGTCTCATAGTCCAAATGCTGGATCCAAGAAGATGTCCCCAAACAGATTTCCATAGAGTCTGGCAAAGGATTATTTAAATCAACTTCTACACATATACGAGCATAGGAAATTACCTTTCGATCTTGAGTTTGTGAAGCTGAACCCACAGGTTTACCAAGAAGCAATGAGATTGAGTGAAGAATATCTTCTCTCCAGAATTCCAACTAAAGCCTCAACAATTGAATCCACACAGGCACACGAGAGGTAAGCTCCTCAGCAGAATTAAAGCCAATATACCAATGTTTGAGAAAGAGTCCTACCTGGTTGAAAAAATAAGGACCACCCTCAAGCCTTGTTCCTGTCTGCTAGGTTGGAAAAAATAACCAAAAAATAGTTATTGGTTGCCATAAGTAGCTCCATGTCTCCTTCAGGATTCTAGACACGACGTGCCCAAGACTCTAAAACAGGTATAGAGAGGCGAAGACCAATAAATTTGCATATGAGATCATGATTGCACCAATATTCAACATCCTCTAAAATTTGCTCAGGTTGAATAACAAAACTGGACGATCTTGGGATCTCTCCAAACAACCATTCACCTTTTTCATGCAAAAATCCTCTTTTGAAGAAGAAACATTTGCCCCTGATTGGGAATGACTAGTGTGTTCCTTTCCACATGCATGCATCAAATGAGACGGATCTGCCATATCTAGATCTCCTGAGACCATCTAAGAGGAGGATAATCCTTTATTCTCCATGGATCTAGAGAAAATACCAAAAGAAGAAAAAGAAGAGGGGTGGAAAACCCAACCCCCAAAACCAACACTCCCCAACACTAACCCAGAGCAAAAGAAACAAAAAAGGGTTGCAAAAAAAAACCCAGCGGCAACCTAGAAAACCTGACCACGGGCAAGAAAAAATTGACCCCCAGCAAGTAAGAAACCCCCTTGGAAAGAAGCAAGTAGAGCGTAGGACACATGCCAGGGCATGTCAGCCCTAGCATGAAACCCACACACATGCAGAGCCATCCTCATCTGTACCTCTTGAGGGAAAATATTAAATGTTTGCACAAAGATATATTTTCTTGCACATAAAGTAAATGATTGTTTTCAGATTTTAACTCCAACCTAGATATATTTGCACCTTGCAAAGAGAACAATTTTACTGAGCTCAACAAATTAAAAATAAAATTGCAGCCGTTAAACAAACAAAGAAAGATTCAGACGAAAAACAGTCACCTACAGAGCACAAAACCATCCCATCGACCGCAGCAAGCCGCTTGCTAACTATTAAACTCAAATCTCTCGACTACTTAAAAAGCTCTGAAATTTAGTGTGTTACCTGCTATTTCTATGATTAAACCATAGAAAAAAACTTCGTTACTAACCAAACACCCAAAATTTGAGGAAGCAGACCTTGCAAAAGAGTAGAAAAACTATTTTTCCTAGCCAAACGTATAAAATTCAAACATTTTACCCAAAACATGAATAGTCAATAGTCAAGAACTAAAATAGGGCAAACAAAACCCTAGCATATCATAAAGGTCGTGGCCATGGAAATATACTATAGCCAAAGCTCTCCATCATCAAAGGAATGATGAAAGGAATTCCCCTAATTTTTATTGTTGCAATGGTCCATTATGGGTAAACTCATTTTGTATGTTGTTGGATAAAATTTAGGTTTATACATTTATAGATTGTGGAAATCTAATGCAATTAAAATTTAGCATTGTAAAGGTTCTTTATGGTCAACTCATTTTTCATGTTGTTGGATAATATTTTTAAAATTTTTTTGACCAGGTCTCTAGAAGATGTGATGGATCCCTAATATTGGTTCAAGAAACACTTAAAGTGCTTTCTCACTTAGGCTATGGGAAGCAAGGTTTAGTAAGTACATATCCTCATGTACTACTTTTTGTTTTTTCATAGAGGTGTTCTCTAGGGTCACTCTTCCTTTTGTATTTGTCAAACTTTGAGGTCTTTAAGAAGGGAGGGAATAGAATTTGTGAGATAGTGTGATCAAAAGGATGGGGGCATAACTCTTCAAAGGTGTATAGATTTTTGAGTCCCATCTTGGAGTCATTTAACCACTTCTTTCATTACTTACCACTCTTGATAAATAAATAAATAAGTTAGGTTGTGATGGTGATGGTTGGAAGTTGTATTGACGTAAATGTTTTTGGGTGTATTTATGTTTGAAAGATGTGAGATGTTTGTGTTGGTGTGTGTGGCCCAAATAATAGGTGTTGAGAATGAAATGCTGACATATTTGTTTAATGAAATTTTGTTGTTTTTCTTATAATGATGAAGAGAATATACTCATATAATATCAACAACAAGCTTAGGACAATAGGAAGATGTAAATCACTTTGATTGAGTGTTGGTCTTACAAGAGAAAAATAAGGATAAGTTTTCTTTAAAAGATGGAAAGATTGACAAGCATGAGTATATTGACCAAGTTGAGCAAGATGGCAAGCAATAACATATTTTTCTAGGTGAAGGCTTTGATATTCTCTCAAATCTTCAATAAAGTTGTGATGAAGTTGACGTATGACATGCTATAATATGAGACAACTACTAAAGAACTTAATGAAGACATTTCCTCAAATATCATAGAGGATTTTTGCTCAAAAATTGATGTCAAGTTAGCATTTCCTAAATGAGGAATTTGTAAGTAACCTAATGAATCAGAGACATCAGGCATGTTTCAATTGAATCACTTGAACCAAATCATTTCAAACAACAAAGTGATATTAGAGAAGCAACTCATAAACATGAGACCAACAAAGAGAGTATGAAGTTTGTTTTTTCAAGGGGATGTCTTGTTAGACATCTAGCTAGGATGGAGTCTAGCTAGACATCATTGGTCATGCTTTCTCTCAAACATGAAGTACATTAAAGATAAAGTTGAATATATAGTTGCAACTGAAGGATAATGGATGTGGTTTTCTTACCCACTTCAAGAAAGCAACGTGTATGCTCAACATGAAGAAGTTTGTGAGTTTATCTATGTCCATAAAGAAGTATTGTAGTTTTTTGTTGGATTTCTATCCGTGATTCATCTCTCTTTGCTTGCAAATAACCACAAACATTGCATGTTAGTGAGAAAGGGCATATACTTCAAAGAGTTAGCTAATGATTTCATTTCAGAAACCTTCATGTTAGTTAGTCTAGAGTAGGTTAGGTTTTCAAGTTCAATTAGTGTTGTTTCACAAAAGTGTAGGTTTCTTCCTCCAAGTGTTGAGGTGTTTATAGATGTTAGTCGAGTCTTGGTCTTCAAAATTGATGTTTTAGGTTAGGTGTAGTGTTCATATTAAGGTTTCAAGACATGTATTTACATTTTGGAAAGGGGTCAGCAACTTTTAAGGTTTCACATTCTTTATTGTTGTCAAAAAGTATTTTAAAGCCTTCATTATCTTACCAAACCAACATGCAAGAGCTTTTGAAGGGAAGTCTTTAATGAAAAGTTATGTTCCACTAGTCAATCCTTGATAGGTTTTTATCAATCTTGCACTCTTTACACAATATAGCATGGCTACAAGAGTAGTTTCAAGCATCATTTAGGAAAATAACATGAAGATTCAGTCCAACTTTGACACTTATTTTTTAGATCTTCATGCATGCAACAAGGATATTTTGTTGTTTTTCAATTTTTGAGTTTGAAGTCAATATTTTGAGGTAGTTCCACATTGAAGGTGAGTCCAAGATGAGGAGGAGTATGGAATGGCTATATAACTTCTATATAATGGCATTTCTCTTATCATGTAGAGACATGCATGTGAGACTTGTCTCTCAATAGACAAGTGTGTCATCCATTGAGTTCCATTCATAAACTACGATAGAGAAGTCCTTATGGAAGTTTGCAAAGATGTCCATGGGTCTATTCATGGTTTTGTGTTCTTGAGTTTGAACAATGTGTTTTTTAGGGTAATATAGAATGCAAGTTGTGTAACCACTAAGATGGTTAATGGAGGGTATGCCCTATAAAGCGGTAACAAGGTAAGGAAGTGATATCGGTTACAAATAATGTAAACGAACTATCAAAACATATGATACCATTTAAATTTTGCAAATACATTGATGGGTCTATCCATAATTTTTTGTTGCTGAGTTTGAACAATGTGTAGTGTAGGTGATGTGGAATGCGAGAGTTGTGTCACCATTGAGATCGTTAATGGAGTGTACATTCCCTATAAAAGGGTAACAAAAATTAGGAGGCAAAATTTGTTACAAATAATTTAAAGGCATTATCAAAACATATGATACCCTTTAAACCCCATGAACTTCGCACATATTATTCTATCCTTCTCCAATGGTCATGAAAAACCTTGTCACAATGAGGATAGATACATGGGTTTCCAAGGTTTTATACTAGCTAGTAGATTTTGTCAGTATGTATGAAGTGGCATCCATCATAGAAACTCTCAACAAGTCTTATTATATCAAAATGACATGTGCATTGTCCTCTTGTTGTGTTTTTCTCAATGAGTTAACTCTTTTGTTGATGTTAAAAACTTTGATTAAACCCTTGCAAGTAAATCTTGTCAATCAAAATTTTCAAAAGTTAAGTTCTCTATACCATATCAAGATGACAATACATAGAAGAATGAACAAATGTTGATTACAGAGCAAGTGCAATAGTAACTAATGTTGTAGAGAGATAGAAGGAGGGGCTCACGATTTTACATGGTAGATATAAATGATAATGAAAGAATTGTCCATGATATAAAGGTTAATAGATATAGGAGTTTTAGTCTATCATCTATATTTGTTTTGGTCCATGATTATTTTGAAAGCTATGGATTTCATCCTCTTTTGTATAAATAACAATCAATGTGAGGTTTCTTAGGGAGTTGTGTCTTTGAAAATTATTAGGAGTTTGAATTTAGATGCCAAATGACACATTGCATCTAAGAGGGATAAGTAAGAAATTGAGAGATCAAGATCTTTAAAGGATTGAAGTTGAAGTCTTCCTATCATCAGTTCATCTAGAGCACTCAAATATAGACCAAGCAATGATAGTGTCAAAAGGAAGAAAGAGACAATATTTGAATGATATTTTTTTATGATAAAGTGACCAAGGAAACTAAAATCTAAGAATGACAGTCCAAGATCTTCTCAAAAGACAAATATTAACAAAAGATAAGTATGTGTGACAATTCACCAGCAAGCATGCAAAGGTGGAATATGACAATGGGAAGGACATGGTTAAAGACTAAAAATTGAATGAAAATCCAAGAGGATAAAGTTTAGATAATGATAAATGAATGAGAAGCATGGTAGTTTATTGGGCTAACAATAATAAAAAATATTATCCAAAATGAGTCACATCAAATAAAAGAACAATCAATAAAGACTACCAATAAATTTTGTGACAATCTTAAAGGCACATGAAGACAAGGAATGCAATGAGTGAAGAATGAAAGTATAATTTGCATGTTAAAGATGAGTCCAAGAGGATATTTAAATACCAAGAAACATAGGACTATCAAGACAATAAGCAAGTGAACAAGGGTAATGTGCATCATGGTGAATATAAAGGTCTTTCATTGGATGAAGTTGAGAGATGACTTGTCATTGCTTATATATAAACCCTCTACAAACCTTGGATAAATGAACTTATGTATCATAGTTCTATGGTGAAGATTGTTTGATATGTGTGATAGTTCTTTTCATTCCATTTCACCTCAATATCAATAACTCCATTGTTCATAGTGAATGGTTGATATAGTATGTTAAAAATCCTATCAAACCCCTATCACTATTAAACTTAGAAATACGGTAACAAACCTGCCTACATCTCACGAGTCCTAAAAGGTCCAATGAACATAGTTTATAATTACCTAATAGTATACAAAAGGCCATTGAAAAGTTAGTGTGTGGAGGATAAAGAATGCTAGGTCTTTAGGTTTCTTGGATTTTAAGGTTGACAACCAAAGAATGATAGTGTTGATAGCAAGAAGAGATGACAATTATGTGCATCTATTGATGATCAAATGCAAGTATAAAGCTAACAAAATCACAGACCATAAGTTGTTCAAGATGATAATCGCAAGTAGTCTAGAAGCCAAGAAAAGGATTTAAGATGGTAGAGGGATGTTCTTAAGTATGATTTGCTATAACAATATGTGACAAGGTTTGTAGATGACTAAGTCATAAGAAGACAAAGATGAAGGAATAACATTGTTACCACAAAGTCTTGAGATTTTGAAGAGAGAAAAGGTAGAAGACAAACCCATGTGGAAGGAAGATCAATATATTTTTTGTGAGGATAGTGATAACAGAGAGAAAATAAGTAATATGCCTATCATGGTAAATATTGGTAAGAGGAAGAGGATTGTGCATGATAGTCAAGATTGATAATGAGGAAAAAGCAAGACAGTCAAGAGTCAAGTTGCATCTAATTCATTCTAATAGTTTTGGTCATATTAATGTTCCTTCAATTTTAAAATATTTGTAGTATGTATCTTTCATAAATTATTACTCTAGAAGGATGTGGGTGGATTTCCCTATACATAAATTTAAAATATTTAGTTGTTTAAAAGAGTTAAAGGCTCTTGTAGAAAAATAGTTCGGTAGGAAGATTAAATTTATTTGAACTAACAATGACACATGATGATTTTAGATTTTGACATATTTATAAGGAGCATGGGATAAAGCTCAAAAATGACTACTAAATATACCTCTCCCCAAAAAGAGTTGTAGAGAGAATGAACATGGCATTGATGGAGTATGCTGAGTGGAGTTGGTCTAAAATAAAAATTCTAATAAAAAATGGTTGCTATAACTTGCTACCCAATTAATAGGTCTCTACATCAACCTTTTTTTTATAAGATTCACATGGAGTCTTGGTTGGGGAAAAAGGTCTCATTGTAATATCTTTGAATTTTTGTTGTGAAACATATGCTCATGTCCTTGAGGAGATGTAGTCAAAATTAGAGAACATGGTAGTTAAGTGTATCTTCATCAACAGTAGTATTGGCTAAAATGGTACAAATTTTAGGATTTGTGGACGTGAGAGTTTTATATAATAGAAGTGTTTGTTTTAAAGAGATTAAGCTATAGATTGCACTCTGAAGAAGATAAGAAGAAAGATTGGTACAATTACCCCAATGATAGAGAAAATTGAACTATAAGCTCATTAAGGATCTAAAGAGGAGAGCTCAAATAGTTCCAATAGTTTTGAAGAGAAGGTAGAACCTCCACCTCAATTCTTGATGAAGTACATTTAGTTTTGAAGAGAAGGTAGAACCTCCACCTCAATTCTTGATGAAGTACATTTGACTTGGACACCAACTAGACATGTATACTCCTCTTGGTGTGGGATGCACTTTTTACTTTTGATCAAGTTAACATAGATGAGCCTAAAACCACGAGGCATTGGGTATGAATGATTTTGGATCTTGGAGAGTAGTTATGGATGAAAAAATAATTGTATTGAAGAAAAATCACACATGAGACTTAGTTCCTTTACCTAATGGTCATAAATCCATCAGTTGTGAATGGGGGTTCAAAAGGAAGATTAGTTTTGATGACAACATTGAAAATTAAAAAGCTAAATTGGTTGCAAAGGGATATTCCTAGGTTGAATGAATTGATTACTTAGAGATTTTTTCTCCAATTGCTAAGATGACATCTATTTGGTTCATATTATTTATTGAAGTAGACTTTAATTTTGAGATCAAGCAAATGTATATGTGAAGAAATCTCTCCTTCATGGTGATTTGGAGGAAGAGATTTCCATGACAAAGCACTACGTGGAAGAAGCATAGTTTAAGACGAAGGGCTTAAGAGTTGCCGGATATATTTTTGGCATGGAAAGCAAAAGATGTATAGTGAATAGAAAGCTTTGGTTATGTGAAATTAATGTTGGAGAAATTCAATATGACAACTTGCAAACCATTCTGTGTTCTTATCTCTTGGTGTTTACCCGATTATCCATAGAGCAATGTTAAACTTCATCCACTAAGATGAAGGGCATGGATCGAGTATAGTGTTGTTGAGAGCTTAAGTATGTCATAGGATGTATTAGACTAGACATTGTTTAATCAATGAAAGTCTTGAGTTGCTTTATGACTAATCCTAGATGAGATAGTTGGCATGTAGTTAAGAGAGTCTTTGGAAATTTGTGAGGTACCTTCAAGTGCCTTGTTTATTATCAAGGTGATTCTATTAGGGACCAATACTTAGTGGATATTCATTAGTTTTTGGATTCAGATTGCGCGATAGATATTGATAGTAGAAAATTCATTAGTTTTTGGATTCAGATTGCACAATAGATATTGATAGTAGAAAATTCATTAGTAGATATATGTTTAATTTGTTTGGTGATGCTATTAATGGGATAAATAAGTGATAGGTTGTGCTTATATTTATCTTTTGCAAATTTGAAAGTCTTTCAAAATGCAATTATTGTGTTTTATCTTTACTTTCCATTATTCTATTTTCTTGTTTCAAATTATATATACACTTTTTGTGTTATACAGATTTATCAAAAACAGAAAGCAATGAAATTCCCTAAACAAAGTTATGAAAGATATGAACGTTGTCTCACTCATCTTAAACATTTCCTTTATAGACTTCGCCTACTGAAACATTTAATTCAAAGATTGTTACAAATAATTTCTTATCTACCACTTACAGTTGTTACTTATCTTGAAAAATACATTTGTTTGTTTATACTTCATTGAACCATTGAAATAAGACTCTTATGCTATTCTGATATTAATGTTAATAGCCAGTATCATAATTACCATTCTGTAACTGGTGTTAAAGAACTTCTCATAGATTTATACACGATGAGATGTGAGATGACTATTCAGTTTGCAAAAGACCAGTAAGTAAAGATCATGTGGTGATCTTCTGCATCCTAAATACCCATTTCTTAAGAGGAACCATTGCCAATCATGCTGTCTCCTCAGCATAGCTATCGTTGCATTCTGTTTCTTTATAAATGAAGCAACCAGCCAGGGAGATATAGATGCAGAGAAAAAGTGCACCTAATGCAGCGAGAAGCCAATAATAGTAGTCCAAATGAGCTTTGTTTATGTTGTCTGCAAACCAGCTCTGTTCCTTGCCTCTGTTAGTTATACTCTCAACAATGGAAATCAAGATACTGCTCATGAAACTACCAACACCTAAAATGGTCAAGTACAAAGCAATGCCCAAGCTCTTCATCGTATCAGGCATCTGGTCATAAAAGAACTCCTGCAATCCTACCTGTGCAAATACGTCTGATATGCCAAGGAGAATACATTGTGGTAGCAACCAGAAAAAGCTCAATGGAATTGTTTCATTGGGCACGCCTCTTACCATATGATCTTTTGCCGCCTGAAGCCTTTTCATTTCTATCAATGCTGCAACAACCATGGACAGAAGGGAACAAAAGATACCAATACCTATTCTCTGGAGCAAGGTTATGCCACGCTCAACACCAGTTATTTGTTTAGCAAATGGAACAAATATGCGATCATATACAGGGATCAATACAATAATAGACAAGGCAATAAAGCCTTGCAAGCTTGCTGCAGGGATTTCAAAGCTTGAGCCAATTTTCCTATCCATGGTGATTCCCTGCTTTATGAAAAATGTTGGTGATTGTGCAAAGATTACTCCATACATCAAACAAGCCCCCCAAATGGGAAACAACCTTAGAACAAATTTCACTTCTTCAACTTCTGTGACTGTGCAGAGTCTCCAGTTGATTCCTGATTTGTTCTCATAGTCCGATTCAGTCCTCACTGTTGCTTTGTCTAGAAACCTGAGAAACAAAATTATAAATGACTGACCAAATTTATGGGTTCATGAGTGGCAGTCTTCAGAAGAAAGAAGAGAATTATATTAATGAATTGAATGGCCAAAGCAGAACAGTGGGGCTCAAAAGTACAAGTTTGTTAATAAGGAGTCCTAAAAAGGCTTCAAACAATGTGGAAGCTAAAATGAAATAAAGGGACTAAAAAAATATACAGGACTCAAATCATCCTTTTATACAAACATTTGGTTTGAACTAGAGAATTAGATGCATATGGAGAGGTAGAGAGTGGCTTGCCTCAACTGCTTTGTAGGTAAAAGGTGCCTCCTCACTTCAACCTTCAAACCATGTTCTTGAACTGCAGAGAGTTTTTCTTCCTTCAAAGGAACAGAGACATTCCACTTATGAATCACAGCTATGAAGACTCTGATTATCTGAGTCAGTGGACTAGCACCAGACAGTTTATGACGGTAAAACTTTGTTCCCCAAATGAACATGCAGAGTGCTATTGCCATGGTTACTGTTGGGATACCAAAACCTAGACCCCAACCAACATTTTCTAGAATATAACTAAGCCCAAAAGAAGATAAGACCACACCACTGCATATACCGAAATACCACCAATTGAAGAATGAAGCCTTATACTTCCTTTCTTCCTGATCTCTGTCACTGAACTGGTCCGCACCAAATGCTTCCAAACAAGGTTTGTGACCTCCTTGACCCAGAGCAACCAAATAGAGGGAGAAGAAAAAGAATCCCACTTGCAAAGGTGAGGATTTGGGACAGATAAATGATGTGCTATCACATGGAGGGGGCCTAAATACTGTGATAGATGTTGCCAGAATTAATGAGCATAGCCCCTGCAAACAGTGAAGCTTTTAGTGGCTAATAATCAATGTGAAAATTAACCTCAATTTCTACACAAACAGAATTTAAGTGTTTTTCAAAGATCTAAGAAGACCTCACAAAGTACTAAACACGCAATTTTTACCAACTTCATGCGGTTGACATCATTTGCCAATGTCTCTGCATATTCAAAGCCAGAGATTTCAGTTTACAGGGATTCATTTCCCTTGCATTCTGAATTGGGTTGACATGAGTTTTAAGTTTTAATCTTCTGCAACAAATATTTATGAAATGCGTATAAGCATGAAATGGGCTCATGATAATTTAAGCTGGGTGTACTTCTAGAGTATTGAATAATGACATGTGAGTGATATGCACTCTAAATTGGATCGTTGTCATACTTAACTAACTATAACATAATATGCATAAACTGGAGATGGGTTCAAACTTCAAATATATGTATTAGAAGCCCGATGGCAATCTAAGCTTAATGATGTATTCTTTTGCAAGTGATGCTTTTACATTTTTACAATTCATAGTGTTGGAGTTTTTTTACATGTTTCAGTCTGTGATCCATCATCAAAATAAAAGAAAGCTTAAAGTTGCAGACCAAAACTACACCACCGTTAAAACCTGGAAAATAACATCTAAAGCCAAGAAAGAGCTAGTAATTTCCTTTGAATACAAGAGTCATTAAAGAAAAGGAGATTTTGGCTATACTGACCAGCAGATATACAACAGATGACAGAAGAATGGTCCAGTACCGGCCTAAATAGGAATCTGCAACAAAGGCTCCAAGGAGGGGAAGCATGGTTGTAGCACCTGCCCAGACATTGACATTTTTTGCAGCAGTAGCAGTGCTCTCATGCATAACAGTAGTAAGGTATGTTACCAAGTTGGAGTTAATGCCATGGTAGGCCAGTCTCTCTGCAATTTCAACACCAATTATGAAAAAGGATGCTTTCCATCCTCCTGTGAGATCTCTGCGAGCTGGCCTTCCTTTGAGATCTGTAGATCCATCCTCAACAACATTGTTGCTGTTGTTGGGTGTACTGGTGAGGGGGGATTTAGAGGAAGAGGATTGTTGCTCCATGACTAAAAATCAGATTCTGATAGATTTCTGTTGCCTTCTCTATTGTAGTACATTCCACTTATGTGAAGAATATATAATCTTTGGTGGGTGGTGAAGAGTGGGGGCATGTCATGGAGATATTTATATAAGTAAATCTAATTTAACCTCACCCAAGGCTTAAATTTTAGATCGCTCACAGTTCTAAATCACAGTAAAGAGGATTCTCATCTTGAGATCAAACTGTTTGTCCAACAAATTCTACATCATCCATTGATTAAAATATATAAACAGGCAAGCGAATAATGTTCTTCTTGACCATTGTTGTTCTTTTTTCTCTCAATTCACATATTAAATACAAAATTTAACAAATTTTTTTCCCATCAGTGTAGTAGAATCCATCAAATCAGAACAAAATCACCAACATAGTACAAAACATAGTGGCGTATATATATGTGATTCACTCGTCTGCCTGTGCCTCTACTTTGTCTGAAAGATAAAGTTTTTAGTATAATTACCCATTAAAAATACAGCAAAGTTATGTTGATTGTGTCCTGTGACAAAAGTTGATGACGTAATACCCTGTAGTCATTGGATATCATTCAAGTTTGTTTCCAATCTTGAAGTAAGATAGTGTGATTAGTGAGAGCATTTTTCTGATGAGCAGCCGCCTATGCTTGTCTGTGTGTTAATGGGAATCTATACTATATTTTTTTATATAAATTAAGTGTTTTATATTATTAGATTCTATTTTTTTAAATAGATTAAGTGTTTTATATTACTGGAAAGTAAAATGAATGGATTGATTAGGTTTTATTTATTAGTAATAAATGAATCAATGAGATGTTATAATTAAAATAGTTTGATATATATATATATATATATATATATATTAAATATCAAAATTAATTTTATAGGAAGAGACTTGTTAGTATGATGTAAGCTATGAAATTTTTTAATTTTTTTATTGTGACTATTAAAAATTAATAGTATAAATTTATTTTTCTGTCACTTTTTTATTTTATTTATTGTCTTATTTGATAAATGATATTTTTTTATTCAAAAAATTATGGACCAATTAATAATTTAGGGATGCTACTAGCATAGATAACTTAAATATAAAGACATATCTCTCGACATCTTTAAATAGATAAGTTTAAGATATTTGTGTTAGTTTATTTATTTATCATATTTGACTCAAATTTAATTTATTGAAAATGTGAAAGAGAGAAAATATGAGAAATCGTGATTAAAATAATTGACAATAAATCAAATAAAACTTATATCTATTAGTTTAAAACTAACAATAAGAAAAATAATATTTAACAAAGGTTGATGACTATTAAATATTTTCTATCTTGTTAAGAAGGAATATTAGTGTATCTAATGCATTAAATTATTTTTATTATTAGTTAAACTAATAAGCACATAGAATTAAAAAACAATTGAGCAACAATCCTACAGGAATCCTATAGTCTAGATTTAATTTTCTATTTTAAATAATTGTAAAAATGTCATTTATCTTTCCTTTTATTGGTTCATGTTGGGAATGGTGAGAATAAAAATTAATTTTTGTATTCTTTTTTGTAAAGCACATGTCTAATCCAATGCATTTAATTTATTAAATCAATTTTCAAGTCTAGTAGTGATTCTAATGACATGAGCACTAATAATACATCATAATAGTCATTTTCTATGTGACAAGGTAAGTTAATAGGAGAATTATTTTATTGCCATGATAAAATTAACTTTAAATTTATTGGCGTAGTCATTTGTATTGAACCCTATAGTTGTATCAAGCTCACCTAAAACAATGTGTGTGTCAAGATAGACCTTTCTAAAAAATTGAAAGAGTATGTCGATGTTCAAATTGGACATCTCTGTCAAACCCAACATGTGATTTACCTTAATTTTTCTAATACTTATTTATGGTGTCAATCTTCTAAGCATAATATTAAATATTATCCTCGCATTATTCCTCATAATAATCCCTCTTCCTAGCTTATTGAATCTCCTCCTTCAAAATCTAGTGAAAGTGGACTATGTTTGGAAACTGTAAAATTAGAGGAGCAAATGCTTGTGGTTCTTAGGCCAAAGCACCACCCCAAGACTAACCATCCAATTGCTCAAGTGTATCCAAGGGTGTCTTCAAACCCTTTAAAGGGGAAAACAAGTCACTCCCTCTAACAAGGATCCTTCCTTCATATCATAGTTTTCTAGAATTCCATAGCTGGCATCTATTTTATTTTAATAGCACAAGAGATCTATTCACTCTCTCCCTTCTCCTAGGGGTTTGTATCACTCTCATAGTTTGTCAAAGGGTTGGAGGGAAACTATATGATTGAAAAAAGGAAGATTTCAATCCCCAACATTAACTAGTTAGAGAGTTTTTCTAAAGAATATTTTTTGCTTTACATGTTATTCATCTCTTGAAACTTTAGATGTCAATTACATACATGGACACGACGCATTTTTTCATTCAAGAGGAAAAAATTGCATGTCCATAGCTAAATAATTATAGTAGCCTAAAAAATGGTAGTCATGAGAAAAAAAATGCATGTCCATAGTTGAATTTCATCACAAGGCTACCATTTCAAGTTTTCGTTAAGCTATTGCTACACTCAAAATAAAACTCTTATGTCTTTCTTTGCAAGTCAGTGTGACTAAGCTCCACCATCAAAAGAATTTTTTTGATAACCACTTTTCTAGAGGTGCTCAAATCAAATCCAAACATTGGCTAAAAGTAGACAATAGAACATTTAAATATTTTTTTCAATCTCTTCTATCTTGCCATACTTTTCAAGGCATTAAGTAGATCAAATATGGATATATTATTCTTAGGGATCTTTCATATATCCTTCATTACTTTGTCAAACATTACGAGAAAATATTCAAATCTTAGGATAATTCCCCAAAATGTGACCATGATTTATAAGAATGCCTTAAGTTTTTTACTTGTTGTCTTTCCTCCTCTCATTGAACCTTTTGTGATCAATTTATCTCTATTGTTGATATTCCAAAAGTGGCTTTTATTATGGCCAATGATGAAACCATTAAGTGTGATGGCTTTCCTGTCAATGTTATAAAACTCTTTGGGACTATGTTGGGGAGGACTTTCATAACATTTTTCTTGAATCCTATCAATCCAATTCCTTGCAAAAGGTTATAAATAAAGGAAATGTTAAATTTATACCGAAATTATATAGGAATCTAGATGATATTTGCAACTAGCACCTATCATCTTACTCAATGTCTCTTATAAAATCATTATCAAAGCCTTAGCCCTAAAGTTTTGTCATCTTGTTCATTAAATTATGCAATCTAAATAGATAGAATTTGTAAAATCTAGATACATATTGGATAATATCATTGTAATTTAGAAATGCATAGAATAGTTCTAATGATCTCATCAACAATTATTTTCATTAAAACTTTTATCTAACACTTATGATCATAGACTAGCCCTTTACCCTAGAAATGCTAAATGCCTTAGGATTTGGACCTCATTTCATTCAATATATGCATTATTTTGTTCATGCATCTACTTATAATCCTACTACCCATGGTTAGAAATCCAATTCATTTGGATTATTTCAATCTAAATTCCAAGGCTTCCCTCTAGCTCGAACTTTGTATGTGCTTGTTGTTGAAGGGTTTGGGTCTTGGCTCATTCTATTTCTCAAGGATTAGTTAAAGGTATTTCTTTAACCAATTCTCCAACTTATCTTGTTAATGGTCACTTTGATAATTATCCTTTTCTCACTCTTTTGGAAGAGAAAAATAACAAAAAACCTTTAGTTTTTGGATATTAAATTGCAGTTGGCCTTGAGTTCTACCATTCTTGATGGAAAAACACTCAATGTTACATACAATCCTTCCTTCTGACAGAGTCTTAGCTTATTTCTTATGTATGTATGTGGATTGAGCATGGTGATATTTTTTAGATTTTTGGAAATCGTCCCTTTTGCAATTTAGGCATCTCCAATCTCTTTGTGGAAAATTGTTTTGCTGGAATTGAAAAAAATAGCTTATTAGGTCACCAAACCTTCATCTCAAGCTAGAAAATTATAGATTTATTCCAAAATTCTTGTAGCTACTCATGTGTACTACTCCTCTTGATGGGTTCTCTCCAAAGATTCTTATTTGAAATCAAAGAAGCTTCTTCATGATTAATTTGCTCTAGTATTCTTGAAAAAATCATTAAGGTTTTCATCTAGTGGCTTGAAAGTTTTATTGTCTTCCTCGTGAATCAAAAGAGTTGGGATTACTCTCTACTCGATGTGAAGGTTTTACCCTTAGAACTAAGTGGATAATTTTCTCTCTTGAGGGACTTGGAATTTTTTAGTGTAGCAATATATTTCTTCTAGTCATGCAATTGTGAAACTAGCTTACAAGGATATTAATCTCCATAGCCTCCTTGTTATGTAATATGTTCAAATTCAAGGGAAGTTTGTGATAAAAAATATTTAATGGGGTTGGGAAGCTATGAAACCTCAAGCCTTCTCTAGAATGTTTTTGGTTTTCATATTCTGAACATTCCATGAGCCAACAAATATTTGGTGGTCTCCTATTTTTAGTGTCAAAATTATCCTCTTGTGAAGTCTCCTTAAGTTTATGCTCTAATATTTTTTAAAAGGGGATCAAAACACCCTTAGATATCTTCTTCAACACTACGAAGATTATTTCCTAAAATGAATTAAGGCTAAATGTTAGCTTTCCACTTAGGATCATGAGACCTTTGACACAATTATAGAAGTTGTCCTAGCCAATATGGTCCATGAAATTGGTATTAGATCCTACAAACCTTGGTGGAAAGACTAAAAATGATATCTAGTATTATTTTTTAAACTTATAAGTGTGTTCTATGACATAATTAGATTTCTACCTATTTTCCCATAATGTCCAACTTGACCAACAATGACATTTATAGTCACAATGCCAATTTGGCAATGCAGGTTTTACACCTTTTGGCTAGTACTGTAGACACCTAAAATTGTCATGTCTAATTAAATAAATATTTTATTTATTTAATTTCTAAGCCTAATTCTTCTATTAATTAAATAAATCCTTATTTATTTAATTAATTCATTTATCCTCTTCTAGCCTTATTTCTCATTTAAATAAATACATTTATTTATTTAAATTATCCTTTTCCTAAATTAAATAAATATCTTATTTATTTAATGATCCTACTTCTTCTATTAATTAAATAAATCTTTATTTATTTAATTAGTTCATTATCTTTTTCTACACATGACACATGTCATTCATCTCTTAATTCATACACTACCTACCCCTTTCATTATTTTGGTATTTCTTTTACCTACCCTCTAATCCTAGCCGACCTCCTTTTTACACCTCTGAATCTTATCCCTCCATTTCATATTGTGTCTTCTATATAAGGAGATACCTTCTTCATTATCAAGCCCTAATGCATCTGAATATCCTAATCGACAATCTTGAAGACTCGACTACACTACGATCCTACTTGCAACCACATTCCGTTCTTTGTTGAGCTCTTGTGCATATAAAATCTGAGAGCAACTATATCAAGCAAGATCAATGGAGATAGGAAGAATGGAGATCAAAACCCTATTGGACATGTGATGGTATAATCTTTGTGATTTCATGTGATTTGCATTGTCTTAGGTAATCTTCATATGTTATGGTGGATCTTTGTTGATTGTTAGGCTAGGGTTTTGTGGTTGGATTCATTTAGCCTTTCAATATTGTTATTATTGTTATCCATTTTCACCATACACATTTTGGCACGCCTGGTGGGACTCTTGTCCCTTTGCATTTAACCTTTTTGTTGCAGATTTTGCGTTTTTTGAAGTTGCAGATCGGACATTTTTTCGACGACATTTTATGGTATTTCCGCGTCTGCGAGTGTTCGGATCGCGTCTCTGAGTTTCAGGAGCGTCTGCGGAGGCGGGAATCGCGTCTGTGTTTTCAACAAATTTTGTTTTGCAGGTCTCAGACAGGGGCGTCTGTGTTACATAATCGCGTCTGTGTTACATAATCGCGTCTGCGTTACTTATGATCGCGTCTGTGTCCGAGAAGGGCGTCTGTGTGTTTTGGCCGCGTCTGTGCATCACAGAACCGCGTCTGTGTCATAAAGACGCGTCTGTGTCTGGTATAACAGCGTCTGTGTTTTTACTGTTTCGGAATTTCAAACTTTCTTTGATTCGGTTTTTGGATTTCGCACCTAGGGTTTCAGATCTGGTTTAATTTTGGACTAACCCTTGCAAATCTAGCTAACCAAGTTTGTGCAGCTTGATTTGGAAGCAAAAACGTTTTTGTTGAAGGCCCCTCTTTCACAAAGTCTTTTGGGTTTCTAAAATTTACCTAACTTGTGTGCTTGCAGGAAGGGGTGATCATTTGAAACAACCCAAACTACTAACAAATTTTGTTGCAGGTCCTTGGCTAGGGTTTTTGAAATTTTGTTGTGTGCCTTGTTTTCATAGATTAGCAAACATTTCCATTGGTGCACTAAAATTGAATCATTGTCTTTTGTGTCTTGAGCAATAGGCTCTTTTTGTTTATCTTTAGAGGGCCTGTCTTCCCGTGTGGTCATTAGGACTACTAGTGAGAAGAGAACGACCCAAGTGGTAGCGAGGAAAACCCACCTCATCCGAACCACTATAATCAAATGTATTCATGGTGAAAACTATGAATAACGTGTGCTGATTAGTTCATACCGACACTATGTCTCCCCATAAACCCGTTTGATCAAATTTATTTGATCATTTGTAGGGCGTAACCCCTACCGGCTGGGAGCCTTCTGTATTTACAGAGCTGAAAGTGCCGCATGTATGGCCACACGAGCGGATGCCCTTACTAGCACCTTTTTGTTTTAGAAGCCCAAATCCTTCTAGTTGTTGAGGTAGAAGGTCGGACCTCTGGTAGCCGCCCACACACATACGGTTCTTAGTAGAGATACAAAGTTCGCCATGGGGAGTTTTCATGGGGACTGATGCTTGGCTGACCCGAGAAGTGAGTGCCGAGGGTGGAGCCAGTGAGGTCAAGCATCTAAGTATCCGCTCTGAATAGCGTAGCCTCGGGGGTAAAACCCTATGTGGGATCAACAACTATTGTCTTGGCCAACCATAAGAATTGTGCTTGTCTTATTTTAAACATTCAAACATTCAAGACCAAACAACAAAACATTGTGTCTTTTGTGTCTTCAAGTGTATGCAAAACATTTTACATCAAACAACACACTTTTGGAGTCTAAACACTTGCAAACATTGAGTCCTCATCAACATTGTGTCCTCTTGTCACGAAAAACAGTCAAACAGTCGGATTTGGTCACAACAAAACAACTTCACAGATTGGAAAAATTGCACGAAGTTTACAGAAGCGCGTCTGTGTCTGTTTTAACCGCGTCTGGGTCATCTAAGCGTGTCTGTGAAGGATAGAATAGCGTCTGTGTTTTTAGCAGCGTCTGTGTCGAACAGAGACACGTCTGTGTCCGGGAATCGCGTCTGTGAAGTATACAGAAGCGTCTGTGTCCAGGATTGAAAGTTTTTATACAGTCCAGCAAACAAAAGAAATCAGTTTCGGAATACTTGAGCTTCCTAGGTTGTTTCTTCAGGTTTCATCTAGCATTCAATCTGTCCTTGGGTCTCATACAGTCCATCATTGCTTCACATCTCATTTTACATTCACAATTGTCTAAACTTGGGTCAAAAGGTCACTTGCTTGTCCTCATCTTACTTTGTCAACACACTACATACAACTACACTTTACTAAGTGGTCCCTCATTAAGGTTTCTTACCTTTGGGTCTCATTTGGTCTTACTTAGAGTCAAGGTCAGCTTACCTCATCAAGAGAAACAATCATCTCTTTGGAAGTCACACCTACTCTACTACATACATACTTGGTCTTACACTTTGGACATTGCAAGTACACCTCAAGATTCATTTACACTCCATACAACTCTTGGTCTTCCATACTCTTTCCATTTTTCATCTAGTCTCTCACATCTTGGTCAAACACCTAGTTCATGGTTGAAACCCGCCTTCAAAAATCTAGGAGAAAAGCTAAAGAAGCTCAAGAATCCACAAACATGAGTTCTTATGAGTATGACAATGATTTATTTTTCAATCCTGAGCACACTACATTGCCTGACATGGATGTTTATAGACACATTCCAAATGTGGAAAACGCAGACACTACAAACAAAAATGCTACACACAATGACAATGTGGACAACTTTTCAATACAATCAGCAGATATAGAAGAATCCATAATGAATCCTCATTTCAATAGATTGGTTGAAGAGATAATGAAGAGGGATAGACAGTACTTTTTACACATGATGGCACAAAGTGGAGCTAAAATACCTCATGATTTTGACATGTCTCAACTTATGGAAAACCGACCTTTGCAACAAACTCACTCCAATATGGATCAAAGGAGACCTAATAGTGGAGGAAATAGAGGACCCCATATGGTACCTGAATCACCATCAGCTTTGCTTCAAAAACCAGAAATCCCACATACACAAGCTCAAACGTACGATACTTATCTTTGAAGACCATTATGGAAGTCTTATGCAGATAAATATGCTCAATCACATGCTCAAGTTATGGATCAATCAAAACAAGTGGACATTCAAAGGCATGCTCAAAATTTGGACACAAGGAAACCTCATGTCAAATTTGGGGGCAACACAATAGAACATGAAATGCCTATAGAATATGGTATACACGCACAAAATAGATATGGGGTTCCTCAACATGAAGCTATACCAAGTGCTCCCTATATGCAGCATCAATATAGACCTCCTCCATACGAACATGTCTATGATCAATATCATCCATACATGCAACAAGCTCCTCCTCAAATTGGTATCTCAAACATGGGGTATGCTACAAGAAATCGATCGCCACCTAAGAATAATTTGGAGCAACAAATCAGAGATTTACAAAAGAAAATGGAGGACATGAGTACACCAAAACCAACATACACTATGAGAGACATATGTCCTTATCCATTTGATAAGAGCATTCCAATGCCTCCTTTTCCTACACACTTTGTGACGCCTAAATTTGATAAGTATAGAGGAAAAGGGGATCCTAAGGCACACATAAGCCAATTTTTCACAGCTTGTATCGAGGTAGCGGCAGAAGAAACATATTTGATGAGGTTGTTCCTGCAAAGCTTAGGCGATCAAGCTATGGAATGGTTCTCTCAATTACCACCTGGTATTAAGTCATGGGGTGACTTAGTAGAGGCATTTATTCAGCATTTCTCCTACAATATTGAGACAGATATCTCAGTCACTACTTTGTGCAATACTAAGCAAAAGGAGGGAGAATATTTTGCGTCATTTTTACAAAGATGGAGAAATCTAGCTAGCAGATGCTCTTGCGAAATCCCACAGAAACAAATGGTAGAAATGTTCACTCAAAACGTTAACAAGGACATTGGGTATGATCTAAGAAAAGCTTGTTTGTCCACCTTCAAGGATGTTATTGAAAAGGGCTTAGCAACAGAAAAGGTCTTGATTGAACAAGGAGTCATTAAGATATTCAAGGAAAACAAAGATGACTTTAAAGGAAAAGACAAGCCAAGATTTTGGAATAAAAACAAGAAGACAGTCAATGATGGTGTTGTTGATGCCAATACAGTGAGACCCAAGTTCATCTTTTCGGGATCAAGTTCTACAAACAATCAAGTGAATACTCAAACAACTTCTAGACCACGAAGGAAGTACACCCCATTGGGAGAAGTCTTCAAAAAGCTTGTGGCAAACAAAGTGATCACAGTTCCAGATTTTCCTCCATATGAACCAAAGGTCAAACCAAATTGGTGGAATGATGATGAGTATTGTGAGTTTCATAAGAGCAAGGGTCACAAGACAGGTAATTGCCATCGACTGAAGAACATTGTGCAAGATCTCATTGATAGAGGTGATATTGAGATTGAGGGACACTCATCCAATCAAGAACATGAGATGTTTAAGGAACCATTCCCAAAGCATGACAAAGGAAAAGCCAAAGTCACAGATGATTAGGCCAACTATACTAGAGCACCTTACAACTATGATTCAACTATCAATCACATCTCGATGGACAATCATATCTCTACTATTACTATTAAGAACAAAAATCCTGAGAATCCTCCTCAGAGACCCAAGATTGTCCTAAGAGGTGTTGGATCTTCTTCCGAATCTACCTCTGAATGTCATGTTACAACCCATCGAGGTAAGATTACTTTGCCAGGTGCTTCCACTAAAAATGCCGCCTCTTCATCAACCAAACCTGAGTATGACCTTGTAGAACAGTTAGGGAAGACACCCGCACTTATCTCCATCCTTGAGCTCTTACGCATATCCCCCGCTCATAAAGCTATTCTTGACAAAATCTTGAGAGATACTGCTGTTCCTACTGATCTGAACGTGGAACAGTTTCAAGCCATGGTGGGATACCTTTCCATTCCACATTCCCTTACATTCACAGAAGCCGATGACGCCTCCGTATGTCAGCCACATAATGCACCTTTACACATTGAAGCCTTCATACACAAACATCGAATAAAGCGAGTCCTGATAGATGGAGGAGCAGGTCTAAACATTTGTACATTGAGCACCATTAAACAATTGGGATATTCTGATAAAGCTGTGAATTCTACAAATCAAATCACCATCAAGGCATATGATGATGAAGAGCGTCCATCCAAGGGCACAGTCACCTTACCTCTAAGAATTGGGCCAGTCACAAAGGATGTGGTTTGTCAAGTCCTAGATCTGGATCTCACATACAACATATTGCTAGGACATCCTTGGATTCATGAAATGAGGGCAGTCCCGTCAACATACCATCAATGCATTAAGTTTCCTCATAATGGAGTCGAGGTAACAGTTAACGGTGATCCTAATCCGTTCATATATTGCAATAACCTGAGATCATATACTGAGACCATCATTCCCAGTAATCATGAAGTTGTTCCTTCTTCGGCATACATTGACCCCGAGTCATTGAAACCTTCGACATCAAAACAAGGTGAACTTAAAGGCAAATTTCAAGACAAAGGCATGGGAGAATACACTTTAAATCAGACCATGTATTTATGACAAGTCATGAGCTCTCCAAAAGAATATGGAAGGCCACATCCTAACAAGCAAATATCCATCATGATACTCAAATGGGATCCTACTACCTTTCAAAAATGGGGCGAACTAGGAGAGGAAGATTTATACAAAATGCTCTACAAAGACATTGAAGAGGACACACAAGATCGGATCAATATACCCTATGAGAAATATGGCAAAGGCTTCAAGATTCTACAAAAATTTGGGTATGATGGAAAAAGCCCTCTTGGGTTATGCAAAGAAGGCGTTATGGAGCCCTTACAACCCGAATTGACTGTAAAAAGAGAACGCTCAAAGGGACTTGGTTTTCTGACTTCCAAGATCCACACTAAAAGGACAGAAGAGGCATCACAAATCAAAGTTGCCAAAGTTCAACAAGAAGATTACTATTCTACAGATTCCAACGAATGGGAATGGGGTTCAGACAAATCCTCCAGTGACTATGAGCTCACCGAGACATTCAGAGAGCCAAATGAACCGACAAAAGAAGAGGAATTTTATAAAAAGTTCAGGGTGGGTCAAGAAACAACCCATAAGGATCCTGCACAGTCTCCGACTCAAGGTTCTAGGTCGAAATCACATAGGATGAGGACACCTGTCCCGGAAGGCGCTACTAGTGACGACAATTTGGATTCACTTGCGATCAAAACTGATGAGGAGAGTGCCATCGATGACCTCGACAATTGCCTCGATATACCCGAATATAACCACATCTTCACTCTTAGCCCCGCAAACTCCGAAAACATTAAAGGCCTTCCCCTTGTTCACCACCAACTCATTGACTGGGATTATGAAGGACCAGCACAATTTGACACATTCCAAAATGACGAAGCTATTATTGACTATCTTGGCATACGAGATGATCTTCCCCTTGGGGACCATAAGGCATGATACACCATAGAACTCAACAACATGGCATATTTTGGTGAGGGTGTCAGACCTTCCAGTCACAAAAATGTGAAAATAAGAACAAATCAAGGGTCTTATGGCGAAAACCACATTGTGGCGCTATTTGATCCCAAAAAAGTAAAAAGAAAGGACGTATCTGAGGGCGAAAACCTCTCTGAGGCACCCGAAGATGGAAGGCTCGACATTCTCCCAGCATCATATGAGGAAAAGTCATCCATGTTGGTAGAAGATACTATCAAAACGAATATTGGTACAGAAGAAGTTCCACACAACATATTTCTGGCTCAATCATTAACAGAGTCCGAAAGATCAAAATTCATAAGTTTCTTCAAAGAACGACAAATCAACTTTGCATGGTCATACGCTGATATGCTTGGACTAGATCTGGATTTGGTAATGCATCATTTGACAGTCAAACCGGGGGCAAAGCTAGTGAAACAGAAATTAAGGAAAATGCATCCACAAGTGGCATTACTAGTCAAAGCAGAGCTAGAGAAATTATTGGATGTTGGATTCATACGCCCAATTGATTATCCTGAATGGATCTCCAATTTAGTACCTGTCAGTAAACCAGATCACAGCATCAGAATATGTACAGATTTCAGAGACATCAACAAAGCTTGTCCGAAAGATGACTTCCCATTACCAAATATCGACTTGATCGTTGATCTCACAGCAGGTCACGAAATGTTATCTTTAATGGATGGATTTTCTGGTTATAATCAAAGCAGGATTGCACCTGAGGATCAACATAAAACAGCATTCACTTGTCCATGGGGAACTTTCTGTTGGAATGTCATGCCCTTTGGGCTGAAAAATGCAGGTGCTACATATCAAAGAGCAATGACCACTATCTTTCATGATCTCATGCACATAACCATGGAAGATTATGTTGATGATCTCTTGGGTAAATCAATAGACAGAGATACACATTTGCACATACTTTCAGTCGTCTTTGATCGGTTGGAAAAATACAAGGTAAGATTAAACCCCAAGAAATGTGTCTTTGGAGTAACCTCCGGGAAGCTCCTAGGATTCATTGTGTCCAAAAGAGGAATCGAGGCCGATCCAGCAAAAGTCAAGGCTATCTTGGACATGCCGCCACCCAGAAATATCAGTCAACTTCGATCCTTACAAGGGAGACTCCAGTCTATACGAAGATTCATAGCACAACTTGCAGATAAGTGTAATCCTTTTCAGCACCTGCTACATAAAAATATCAAGTTCAAATGGGATGATAACTGTCAACAAGCTTTTCAGACGCTCAAAGATCATCTTTTGAATCCGCCAGTTTTGATGCCACCAGTTCCAGATCAGCCTTTGCTACTATACATATCAGCTACTCCAACAGCACTGGGGGCACTCCTAGCACAACAAATAGCTGACGGTAAGGAAAAAGTAGTATACTATATCAGTCGCACATTGGTGGGATATGAGCTAAACTACACACCAATCGAGCGTGCATGTCTCGTTGTGGTCTTTGCTTCACAAAAATTATGACATTATATGCTCACTCATAAGACTAAGTTGATTGCAAGAATTGATCCATTAAAATATCTTCTCAACAAAGCTACACTTACTGGGCGACTGGCCAAGTGGGTAATGATCCTGAGTGAATTCGACATCGAGTATGTAGACAGAAAAGCAATAAAAGGACAAGCAATCGCGGATCAATTAGCAGATGCTCCCATGATAGATGATGTTCCTCTAAATTCAGAATTTCCAGATGAATCCATTTTAATAATATCACAGGCAAGACCATGGCAACTATACTTTGATGGCTCATACACACAGCATGGGGCAGGAGCTGGTATTCTCTTTGTAACTCCTCAAGGTGATTCTATACCAAAATCATACCGCTTATCATTTCCTTGCACTAACAATATAGCGGAATATGAGGCATTAACAACTGGATTACGAATTGCAGTTCAATGGAAGATCCAAGAACTTCATGTTTTTGGGGATTCTCAACTTGTCATCCGTCAAGCAACTGATGATTACCAAACAAAAGATGAAAAATTAATGCCTTACAAGCAAATGGTAGATGATTTGAAACAACATTTTACAAAGATAGATTTTGAGCAGATACCAAGAGAGCAGAATCGTGCTGCAGATGCCATGGCTACAATTGCTTCACTAATTGACCTACCTCAAAATGAAACCTGCTATGAGTTCCTGGTGCACAACTTGTTGGTTCCTTCTTATGAGATCACTCCTACTGAAATGATATGCGTTGTTGGTCCCGAATCCCAGTTATATGGGTCCATATTCACATACCTTCGCAACAATATCTTGCCTCCTGATCTATCAAACAACCAACGCCGCACTTTCATTCGTCAATCCTCTTGATATGTCATTCTAGCTGATATCCTATACCGACGAGGTCTAGATGGCACTCTTCTTAGATGTTTAGAAAGCGACGAAGCTCAGATTGCGTTACGTGAAGTGCATGAAGGGATATGTGGTCCGCATGCTAGTGGTCCTACCTTGGCCAAGAAACTCATCAGGACTGGATATTATTGGCCCAATATGGAAAAAGACTCATATCAGTTTGTCAAGAAATGTAAGCAATGTCAAATTCATGGAGACCTCATACACGCACCAGCACAAGAACTACAACCACTTGCGTCTCCTTGGCCCTTTTGTCAGTGGGGACTCGATCTCATAGGCAAGATTCACCCTCCTTCTTCCAATGGTCATAAATTCATTATCACAGCCACAGAGTATTTCACAAAGTGGATTGAGGCTGTGCCTCTCACACAAGTCACTGGGAAACAAATTGCTACCTTCATCCTTAACTATATCATTTGCCGATATGGTATTCCTAAGTCCATTATCACTGATAACGGGCGTCCCTTCAAAAATCAGGATGTTCGTGAACTCTGTGACCGCTTCCATATTTCCCATCGTTTCTCCACACCATATTACCCCCAAGGTAATGGCCAAGATGAGGCGTCTAATAAAACAATTCTTAAAATCCTCAAAAAGACAGTCGACGACGCTGGCCGTAATTAGCATATCCAACTCAATCCTGCACTTTGGACCTACCGCACAAGTGTCCGTACACCTACAGGAGCAACACCCTACTCACTTGTCTACGACGCTGAAGCCATCTTGCCTATTGAGGTCGAATTACCTTCTTTACGGGTCTCTTTGCAAAACATCATCAACGATGAAGATTACAGGGTCTCTCGCTTACAAGAACTAGAACTGCTGGATGAACGGAGACAAACTGCTTTTAATCATCTCAAGGCTTACCAACAACGAATGAGTCGCAGTTACAATCACAAAGTCAAGCCTCGCACATTTGAGGTAGGTGACTTGGTTCTCAAAGAAAATCCTAAAAATCAGCAAGATAGAGAGAAGAAAGGCAAGTTCGAACCAAATTGGCTTGGTCCTTACATCGTTACAGCAGCCTATGGATCTGGTGCATATCAGCTCTCAACTACAGAAGGTGAACCTTTGGAGGATCCTATCAATAGTATGCATCTTCGCAGGTTCTACACATAGCTCTTCGGAATATCCTAATTCAAAAATACAAAAAAAAAAAAAATCAAAAAATACAAAAAAAAAAAAAAAATTCAAAAATACAAAAAAATCAAAAAATTCAAAAATACAAAAAAATTATAAAACAAAAAAATCGTTACTTGGTAAAAACCTGGCAAACAGGCGCCTTGTGACACAAAAACATTGAAAAACCGAAAAAAGTAAAGAGAAATAATTTCATCCAACGGTGAAAACCACTTCGGTGGCGCCCTAGGCAAGTACCATGGTGAAAACTGGGTTCCCAGCGCCATGGGTAGAGACATTGCTCCTCCCTCCTTTAGGATTCTCTTTCATCTTTCACTTTGCACACACTCACAACCTATTTGTTCATAATAAACTTACCCATTCCCATCATGGCTTGTTATTGATCTACCCAAGATTGGTTAGCCATTCATCATAAATCTCCCTTTCCATCCATAATAAATCAGATCCTATCTGTGGCTAAGGTAAATCCTACGTCTAGTGATGGGTGTGGAACTAAGAACATCACATGTTTCGAGGAGTACAGTTTCTTCCAGCTTCCTTCAGTCTATCCGCGCACAATCCACAATAAAGAAACATTTGCATCACAGATCCGCAATAAAGTTTCATCTTCTCCGCAATAAAGTATCAGCTTCATGGATTTAGTCAGTTTCAGATGAGACACAGCAGCAACAATGGGCTTCAACAAATCAAATCTTTCAACAGACTCAAACAACATTATGGTTCAGTGCTATCTATCCTTTCTGTGAAAGTAAACATTGTGACCACAATCGAATAAGACTTATACAAGTGACAAGAGACACTAAAGTTGAGGACTACAGTGGATGTTGGTGTCGAGTCTTGGTTTTCTTTTGATTTCATCTTTTTGGTGACATGTCTTTTAGCTTTTCCAGGATGTCTCTGACTAGAGATTCTATCTCCAGGATGTCTTTGACTAGAAAGGCGAGGATGGGGTATCGTCACCTATTTTGTTTGCTGTCTGTGGATTGTCTTTTAGTAATGCTATGGCTTGTCCAAGGATATGAGGACACTATGAGTCTAGTATGAACAGGGGCATTCCTTGTTTGTGACTGTCTTATCTCCATGCAAACGGGTACAATGACTTTCTGGGTCGAACAAATGCCTCGATTGTCATAACCTATTTTTCCATAATAAGCTCAATGATGATAACGCACAAGAAGCTCTTTCACTTTCATATCTTCTATCTTTCATCCCCCTTTCTTGATTGACTTCCAACGTCCTTCTTGAGTCCGCATAGCTTGCTATCACATGATTGAGTATAATGACACACCAAAAAAAACATTTCATATAGTTACACCTGCATTACCACATATAAGCATTTCACACATACATATAGATATCACAACTGCATCACATCCTGCACACAACACCTATTAGCACAATTTACATTTGCATTATCATATTCATTGGCATTACATATATTCACATTTTGCATCATGCATACACATATAAAACATAAAAGAACAAAAATATTGCATCGCATCATATACATATTTGCATCCATATCATAAGCATACATTCTAAGAACATCTCATCACATAGGTACACATGCATATAGTTGCCGCAAAAAATGAATCATCTCTCATATATAATCAAATGTGTCATGATACAATGATGTCAAAAGAATCATATGGCTACAAAATCACCCGCAGGTGCCTACAATACAAAACCATGGTACAAATACTGATACAAGGGAGCCCTCTATGGCTATGATGAACTCCCTCCCTCGGAGCCGCCTGGCCTCGATGGAATCTGAGCTATAGAAGGACCCGCTCCAGGATCACCCTGCCTGTCCCCCCTGTCTGGTGGTGGAGGAGGACCCATGACCCCACCACTCGATGCCTGTCTCCTCCGGCTCCCTCCCGTAGCCGTCGCTGTCTGCGATGGTCTATGGAAGCTCCTCACCCGCTGATCTACTGGCACGACACCATAATACAGGTCCCTCTAGTAGGCAATCTCCTCTCCGGCTCGCAGGACATATGCGTAGCTTGCTCTTGTGTCATCCACCGCTTGTCTCCCTGCCCTCAGTGCTGTCTCAGCCTTAGTGTAGCGCTGAATCGCCTGATCCCTCTCCCGCTCAGTATCCCTAAGCCGGGTCCTGAGTCGGTCCCTCTCCCTCTCCAACTCCTGGATCTCGTCTGCCTTGCCCTGGCAGATCTCCCTGAGCTCAATCAGCTCATCCTCCTCTGGATCCCCACCCTCTGCCTCTGCCTGTGGCTCTACCTCTGCGGGTGTCTGCACCTGTCCCTATCTCTGTCCCTGTCTCTATCCCTGCACCTGTCCCTGTCTCTGTCCCTGTGCCCTAGGACTCTGTGCTGCTGGTACCTGCAGGGGCACTCCACCGCGACCCCTCACCACCTGGGCCTGTCCCTCCTGTGCACCTTCCCTCCGAGGTGCCACCCTCCTCTCCCCAACTACTCCCCTTCGCCTCCGTCAGCCTCTGCCCCCATCGCCTCCACCATCATCATCATCATCTCCTCCTACCTCTCCCTCCAGTAGCTCCCCTGGATCTGTCAATCGGGGGAACGGATGCTCTGCCCAATATGCGGAATACTCTGCATCCATACCTGCATCCTCAATCTCTGGCCACATATCCCAAGGTAGGGGCACCATCTCCACCAGCTGTGTAACTACCTGATCGTATGACAATAAAGGCCTGAACTGTGCCTGATCCCTAACTGTACGGGCATACATACCCGAGCCTCGTGGCATCCTCTAGATCCTGCCATACTGTCTGCATACTCTGTCTACCAGCTGCCTCTCCAATATATAGGGCGTCCGCCCAATCAGATATCTGCTCCTAAAGGTGTAAGGCAGCTCCACTGCATCATCCTCCCACTCCTCACATCCCAGATATGGCCTCCAGATGACGACGTCAATGTCATCTATCACTCACCGCCAATGCTCTAACCTGCCAATCCGAGGCTGCGAAGTGATCATGTCATATAAATGCACAAAGCTCCGTCCGTGACCCCTACCTCTGAAATGTATCGGCCGTGTGACAGGCAGATGCTCATATGCCCAAACCTGCAGAAGTGTCACTCCACAGCCCAGTCCCACTGATCCATGGTAGACAAATTGGTGAAGCTCATAATATAGGTGGGCCAAAACACATGGACCCCACGCATATCTGGTGTGCTGCGTCACCAATATCTCCAGTGCTCCTCCCCAGCGAACTGCCAACCCCCGTGTCGCTCTGTCCGGACATAGGAACCCACTGATAGCTCCTCCAATCACAGCTGGCAAGGCTAATCCTGTCGCGGTCATGGTGTCCCATGCCACATGTCCTGCTCTCATCTCTAGGCCGGGATCCTGGAACACCCGTCTCAAAGCCTCTCTGTCTCCATCGCGATCGTATGGAATAAGCTCTCCATCGATCGGTATGTGCAGAATCCTGTAAACATCCTCAAGGGTCACTGTCATCTCCCCCATCGGCAAATGGAATGTGCATGTCTCTGAATGCCATCTCTCGGCCAGCGCAGTCAGCAAACCCATGTTTGCCCGAAACTCAGGAACATACAACACGTGTCTCAAACCCATCTCCTCGATGGTAGCTCTATCCTGAAATGACAACTCTGGTCGCAACCTCTGTGTGGACGGGAATCTCTCCCGTGACTCCAACATAGGCAAATACTCTTGCAGTTAAGCAAATCAATCATGTCAGTCATGGTGGCATTCACTGTTCATCACAAAATGCTACTCGCTATCTCAATGCATATGGTTATCTATCTCAGTGACACTCATTGTTCATCACAAAGTGTTGCTATCTATCCTAGTAGTGCTCCCTATTCATCACAAAGTACTACGTGTGTGACACTCCCTGTTCATCACAAAGTACTCTATCTTGGTGCTCCCTGTTCATCACAAAGTGCCTGGATCTATCCTATTCTTCCTAGAGGACTTGCTTGAGTGTATCCTCTCAGCAGCTTATCCAATCGACAACGTATGTTCATCACAGAATTGCCGATTTGACCTAGAAGACAAAACCTTGCATTTTTTGACATAAACGTGCCTAAACTATTCACAAACGTGACTTTGGCACACAAACGCCCCTTCAGGACGTAGACGCGCCCGCATGCGACACAAACGCGGTTCCAGACACAGACGTGCCTGGCACCGACACAGACGCACCTCTTGGACACAGACGCGCCTGGCACCGACGCAGACGCGGTTGCACATTTTTGCACTTTTTTTTGTACCCTATTCCTAAGCGCATTTATTGCTAACTAGCATGCATTAATGACAAAATTGAATGCGTCAAAGTACGAGGAGGTTTGATGGTACTTACCGGCTCTCCTGCCTCTACTGGTCTCTGAAATCGATGAACGCGGTCGAATCTGTGTACGAAAGCCATCGCTGCTGACTGCTGCTGCTCTTTTCTCGCTCTGCACTGTGATCTCGTGAGGGTGTAGATGACAATGAGGATGTCTTTTGCCCGTGGTCTATCTTATAGCCTACCCTAGCCCTCGCCTTCATTTTCTGAGTCAGTCTTCTTCATCCCGTGACTCTGTCACTTTATCCGGTCTATCCATTCTAGCCTTTCTTTCTTATCGAGAGATTGTCTGCAATCTTTTCAGATATTTTCATCCAATCTCTCGAGGGGGCATATTATTCCCATCCTGGGGCAACTCTGTATCAGTTCATCTTATCTTCTTTGAAACAACGCGACAAGCCGCATTGTCTCAAAGAGGGGCAAAATGTAGACACCTAAAATTGTCATGTCTAATTAAATAAATATTTTATTTATTTAATTATCTAAGCCTAATTCTTCTATTAATTAAATAAATCCTTATTTATTTAATTAATTCATTTATCCTCTTCTAGCCTTATTTCTCATTTAAATAAATACATTTATTTATTTAAATTATCCTTTTCCTAAATTAAATAAATATCTTATTTATTTAATGATCCTACTTCTTCTATTAATTAAATAAATCTTTATTTATTTAATTAGTTCATTATCTTTTTCTACACATGACACATGTCATTCATCTCTTAATTCATACACTACCTACCCCTTTCATTATTTTGGTATTTCTTTTACCTACCCTCTAATCCTAGCCGACCTCCTTTTTACACCTCTGAATCTTATCCCTCCATTTCATATTGTGTCTTCTATGTAAGGAGATACCTTCTTTATTATCAAGCCCTAATGCATCCGAATATCCTAATAGACAATCTTGAAGACTCGACTACACTACGATCCTACTTGCAACCACATTCCGTTCTTTGTTGAGCTCTTGTGCATATAAAATCTGAGAGCAACTATATCAAGCAAGATCAATGGAGATAGGAAGAATGGAGATCAAAACCCTATTGGACATGTGATGGTATAATCTTTGTGATTTCATGTGATTTGCATTGTCTTAGGTAATCTTCATATGTTATGGTGGATCTTTGTTGATTGTTAGGCTAGGGTTTTGTGGTTGGATTCATTTAGCCTTTTAATATTGTTATTATTGTTATCCATTTTCACCATACACAAGTACTATTGGAGCCTAAATTACTTCACTTTTCCTATTGTATTCATTTTCAAAGCCTCTCCATTACTTTTATACTAGCTCTTGCACCAAATGGAGGTGCAATGGTTAGCCTATAGTAATATATGATTAAATGTTTTTGAGTTATAAATATGGTTGATTATAAATTTCTGTAGAACTATTGAATAATGCAAAAAAATTGTACATATGAATCTTTATATTAAGCTAGAATGGGGACTAAAGAATGCTAAGTTGTGTTTATGAATTATGGAAGAATTTAGGGGTTGTTGTAAAAGTGGAGAAAATAACTAAAAGCCAACAAGTTTTATATTATGTGATTCATATTTGATAGAATACTAAGTTGTGTATATGAATCATGGAAGAATTTAGGATTCCTCGTAAAAATGGAGAAAATAAGTAAAAACTAACAAGGTTTTTATTATCTTATTCATATTTAATACTAACAAGATTTTTTGGTAATGATAAAAGCATTCAAGAATTTTTAATTTAATTTGAGTTTCAAATATTAGTATATAGATAATAACTTAATTTTGTTTAAAATTTATTTTATTTCATTTTTTATTTTTATTTTTTTCCAAATTTTGATGGATTGTTGTAAGATATTAATATTGTATTATATCTTAATTATATTGAAGGGAGTTCTTACATTTAGTGACTTTTTACAAATATTTTTCTATATAATCTATTATAAGTTATCATCTTCAATGTTTATATGCTTGCTAGTTCTTTAAATGATGTACCCATTTGAAAGGGTAACTTAATTATGATCTCTTAATGTTTTCAATGCTTCAAACAATTCACATGTTCGACTCATTACTGTTTTTGTATCGTGATCAATTGCATGTTGCAAAAGACAATCTACCATTTTATGTTTTATGATAAAATAAATTATCATGCATTAAGCTTGACCAATAGTATTTCCATAATATTATTGGTTTTCTACTTTGTAGTGAATCAATTCTTTACCTTCTTTAATTTGAGTTTCTAGAAACTTATAAACACCACAATCTTGTGAACCTAGAATAAGTGCTTAGATTTCAACTTCACTATGTGTTGTAATAGGTAGTTCTTTTAGGTTGTATCTATGTTTTTTTCTTTTTAATTTTTTTATTACAAAATGATCAAAGAGCTTGCATTGAAACAACATTTTATATTGTAAAACATTTTGTATAGTTTAGATTTCTAAATTAATTTGCATTTAGATTTTTATATGTTAAAATCACTTCATCAACATTACAAATAATTATCACAAATAAATACATTTTGTTACTTTTTTTTTCAAATTTTTAGAAATCAAATTAATTATAAATATTTTATTATTTAGAGATTTATTTTTAAAACTTAAAAAGAAAATAAAAATTATAACTACTTTTAACAATTGATTTATTAAAGGAGATATGATGGAAGGATGTCACGCGGGCGAATGTTGCAGAGGGCCGAGGTAGGGCACCGAGGCCCTAGCTCATGATCGGGGGTGGTCGCAGGGAGTCCAAGGTGCGTGGAGGAGGCTGCGCAGTGCGGGGGGGTTTGGGTAGGGAGCAGTGGTGGGCAGAGGGGACACGTGCAACGGTCTGCATGTGGGTGCAGGCAGCGTAACTCAGTCGCCATTCTTAGCAGGCAGCATTTTCCAATGGGGTTGGAGGCCTCGGGTGGACATCCATCCCGGGTGTGTTGGGGAGGGGGGAGTTTTGGGGGATTCTTTTTCTTTCAGGCCCCTTTGGGGTTTTGGGTTTCATCCTTCTCGGGCTTTATGATGAGTATTGGCGGGGAAGCTTCGAAGGAGCAGCCAACCATGAATTTTCGTGTTGCGGTGGGAGCAAAACCCCCATCACAGAGCATGAAGACGTTCAATAATAACCTTTTCTCCTCAGACGTGGGATCTGGTAGTGCGGGTAGCTCTCACATATTGAAGATTAATGGATGCTTGGAGAGATGCAACGAGAGGCCAAAGATGGTTATTCCTCCTGAGATGATAGCGGAGGACATTGAATATTTTTCAAAACACTCTATATTGCAAGTTTTTGGGAATGACAGTTTCTTTGCAGTTTTTGGAAAACTGGGCGCAGAGGACTTGGGCCCCGGAGGGGGAAATGGAGATTATGCTATTGGCAAACAACTACTTCATGGTTACCTTCAACTGCATGGAGGATCACAATAGGGTCTTCGAAGGTGGTTCGTATTTCTACAACCAGGTGGGGTTGTTTATCAAACCTTGGCATGCGGGGTTCAATCCTTCGGAGGAGCTCTCGAATAGGGTTCCTATGTGGGTTCGTTTACCTTGTTTTCCTGTGGAGTGCTGCCGGGAAGATGTGCTCAGGATGCTTGCCGCTCTGCTTGGGAAGCCTATGGGATCCTCTATGCAAACCCTGGGGAGAAAGGTAATGACCTTTGTGCATATTTGTGTTGAAATTGATCTTAGTAAACCCTTGCCATATGCTATAGATATGTGCACAGGATCTTTTTCTTGGGTTCAACAGTTAGATTATGAGACTTTACCTTTCCGTTGTCGGTTGTGTCATGAGTATGGGCATTTACAGCGTAAGTGCCCTAGATATAAATTGGTGGTGCGGCAACCTCAGCAATCGGAACCGAGCCAAGATAGGGCTGATAAAGGGAAAGTTGCTATGTTTGTTGAGGCTGGGGGTACTGATGGTTTTGTCCCAGTTAAGACAAAGAACAGGAACTGAGGACAAAAGAGGCCTTTGCAGGAGAGACAAGAGGAGGACACCTTCAACAGATTTGAAGCCTTGGATGAGCTTTGCCATCAGGAAGTTAATCCGGGGCTAAGCCCTTTGGAGCAAGGTGCGTTAGGGGGGGTTCTGGAAAGAGTAATTGAGAACCCTATCCAGGCCTTGCTAGTGGTTGGAAGCCAACAGATGGAGATGGATCAACCAGTAGGCGTTCAGTTGGGACTCACTCCTAGGTTTGAGGTGAATTTGGTTGAGGGGGAGGGTTCTCTGATAGCTTTGAAATTGGAACCAGTTGGGGTCAAAAGCAATAAGTCTTTCACTCATCTGGGTTTGCATCAGAAAGATATTAAGAAAAGTGTATTAGAGAAGGGCTCAAAGGTTGGCAGAAAGAAGGATTTGGACAAGATCAAATTGATGGGGGAGAATTTGGTTGAGTCAGGGTCGGTAAAGACTTTGGATTCTCACTTTTTCAATCCTCCAAAATGATTGTGCTTTCATGGAATGTGAGGGGCTTGAACAGTGGCCCTAGACAAAAAGTTGTTCGGGATTTGATTAGGAATCATTCGCCTAATGTCATATTTTTGCAAGAAACTAAACATACAGTGGAGAGTATGATGGGCCTAGTGCTAAAGTTGTGGATTCGAGGAGAGTGTCAGTGTGTTGGGGCAGCTGGTTCCTCTGGAGGGGTGGCCTGTCTTTGGAACCCCTTACGGTTTTGCCCTATCTGGTGGCTTGCCTCCCGATCGTCATTATCCAAGGTGATCTCTAGTCTTGAGACTGGAGAATTCATTTTGTTTTCTAACATCTATGGCCCCACTGATCTTCAGGGTAAGCAAAACTTATGGTCTCATATTTCTTGTATGTGAAGGATGGCCCCTTTTCATCCTTGGATTATGGCAGGAGACTTCAATGCCATCCTTGAGCTGAGTGAAAAGAAGGGGGGGTGATGCGTTTGGAACCTTCTTCTTTCCTTTTTCAGGATAATATTTCCTTGTTGTAGCTTGTTGACATTAAGCCTGGTAATGGTTTTCTCACCTGGAACAATAGGAGGGTGGGAGAGTATTGGATTGGAGAGAGGTTGGATCATTTTCTGGTGTCTAGTTTTTGGATTGGTGGGGGGTGATCCACCAGCTCGGAGATTCTTGACTGGAGAGGGTCGGATCACTAGCCCATCAAGTTGGTTTCTTCATCGACTCGGGTTGCTCGCTCACCTTCATTCAAATTCCAACTTATGTGGCTTCGGGACCCTACTTTGCAAGCTCTGGTAGTGGAGTGGTGGAGGAAAGGGCAGCCGGCCTTTGGCACTGCCATGTACTCTTTTGCCAAGCAGCTACCATTTGTTAAGTTTCAGCTCAAACAGTGGAACCAAAAGGGCTTTGGGAACATTTTTCATGCCAAAAAAGCTGCTCTAATTGTGTTGAATGGGATCACTAGCAAAATTAGAGAGCAAGGTTTGTCTGAGGACTTGCTCAAGGAGGAAGACAGGGCTGTCAAGGTGGTTGAGGAATGGGAGCTTAGGGAAGAAATTTACTGGAAGCGGAGAGCTCATATTGATTGGCTGAAGGAGGGGGACAAGAACATTGCTTTCTTCTTCAACTCAGTGAAAGCTAGAAGGCATGGAAATTCCATCCCTATTTTGGTTAATGATAGAGGCGAACAGTGCTTATCCTTGCAGGAGATATCTACTAAGGCATCTTAGTTTTTCGGTCCCTCTTCAAGGAGAAACGGGGGAGGAGAACCAAGTTCTCGCTTGCATTCCTTCTCTTGTCACGAGGGAGATGAATGAGCAGCTTTTGTGTCCTATTTTGTTGGAAGAGCTTGAGAGGATTGTCTTTCACATGAGGAAAGGAAAAGCTCCTGGACCAGATGGGTTCCCAGTAGAATTCTTTCAAGAATTCTAGGATGTTGTAAAGCTGGATTTACTAGAGGTTGTGTAGGAGCTCTAGAGGAATAAGCAGATGCTTCGGGCATTGAATGCGACTTTCATTGCTCTTATTCCCAAGTGTGAGGGGGCTGACCAGTTAGGCTAGTTCCGCCCCATCTCTCTCTGCAATGTGATTTATAAGATCATCTCTAAGCTGATAGCGGATAGATTGAAGAAGTGCCTGGGGAATGTTATCTCTGAGGAGCAGAGTGGGTTTGTGGAAGGGCATCAAATTCTAGATGGGGTGGTCATTGCTATGGAGACCATTCATTCTATGGCAACCTCTAAGGAAAAAGCTATGTTTATCAAGTTGGATATGGCTAAGGCGTACGACGAAGGTCGGTGGTCCTTTAGAAAATCCTCAAGGCATTTGGTTTTGCTGATGATTGGATTCAGTGGGTTATGAGCTGTGTTACGACTACTTCTTTCTCTGTGCTCATCAATGGAGATCATAGTGAGTTGTTTGGTGTGTCTAGGTGTCTCCGTCAGGGGGACCCCCTCTCCCCTTATTTATTCATTCTTCTGGCTGAGAGTCTAGGGAGGCTGATTAAGCGTAATGTGGGTCTAAGGATTATTCAGGGTTGGAGATGGGGTAATGACTTGCAGCCGCAGTCTCATTTGCAATTTGTGGATGACACGACCCTTATGGGGCTTGCTAGGCTCAGAGAAGCTAATAATCTATGTATGGTCTTGGATGTTTATCTTGCGGCGTCAGGCCAACTGATCAACGAGGATAAATCTTCTATCCTTTTTTTGAACACTCCTGAAGCTATTCAACAGAGGATTGCTCTTATCTTGAGATTCCAAGTTGGCTCCTTGCCTTTGATTTATTTGGGTATCCCTATCTCTCTTGGTAACCCTCCTAGGGAGTCTTGGCAGGGTATCTTGGATAAATTCCGCTCGAAAGTTGAACACTGGACTCATAGATGGCTATCCTTTGTTGGGAGGGTTCAATTGATTCATTCGGTGGTTCAGGATCTTCCGATCTATCGTTGTATGCTTTATGTGGCTCCTAAGTGGTTCTTGAAGGGTCTGGATTCTCTGGCTAGGCAATTCTTATGGGCAGGCAATCTTTCCTCTTCAAAATGGAGTCTTGTCAATTGGGACTTGGTTTGTATCCCGAAGCAGTCAGGGGGGCTTGGTTTAAGGCAGTCTATTCCTTTTGGGGAGACTCTGGTGGCTAAATTGTACTGGAGGTGGTGTGTGGAGCAGGATCGGGGCTGGGCCAGAATTTTGGCCAACAAATATATGTAGAGGGTCCTGATGGAGGAAAACCCTAGATATCCACTTGAGGGAAAGGACTCTTCAATCTAGTATACTCTCAAGAGGGGGCTTCTCTCATTAAGGCAAGACTCTTTTGGATTTGCAGGAGGGGGGAAGAGGTCCTTTTCTGGAATGATTGTTGGGATGGTTATCCTCCCATTCTTGATCAATTCCCTAACCTTGGGAATCTGTGCTAGAGGTTTTTGGAGGCTGGATGGTCAAGGGTGAGTGACTTCAAGGCTGAGTATAGGTGTGGACGTCTGGAGTTAGAGAGGTGGAAGTCTCCCGATGAGTGGCCAGTTACTGGGATGGAGGAAGAGTGTGCGGAGCTGCAGGGCATTTTGGCGAGTAGACACCGTAGCTCCCTCAAGGGTAGGGATGGGCTGGCTTGGTCTCCCAATCCTAAGGGCGTGTTTAAGGTGGCTAGTGGATATCGGAATTGTTGTACCGAAGACTTGAGGGAAGAGAGGTGAACTGGTGGAAACAAGTGTGGAGTAATGTGTCTTGGCCGAAGTGTAATTGCTTTGCTTGGACTTTGGCTTTGAATAGATGTCTAACTTGGGACAATATCTGGAAGCGGGGATTTTTGGGGCTCTCTATCTGTGTTTTGTGTGGTAATGGGGAGGAAGATTCCTCACACCTGTTCTTCAGATGCCCCTTATCTCTGCTTATTTGGCATTATTGGTGGGGGGTGTGGAAGCATCCTTGTATCCATGCGGATTCTCTGGTGGAGTTCTAGAGTAGTTTGGGCAGACCTCCTATCCTGTCCTCCTTCCTTCAGACTGTCTGGTATATTGGGCCCATCTTCATTCTGTGGTAGATATGGCTCGAGAGGAACAGGGGAATCTTTTGTGAGGTCAGATTGTTTGTTCAGCAAGTTTGGAATAGGATCATTGCAATGATCTGAGAGACTGGAAAGCGAAATGTGAGGTCAATTTTCCTTTGGGTAGAGATGAGGCTGATATTGTGAGTAGGCTTGGTCTGCAGGAGTTGTCTCTGGCCTCTTCTTGTGTCAGGAGAGAGAGACGAGCCATGAAGAAGGTGCAAAGGATGGGAAGGTGGATACCCCCTCAGGATGAGTTTATCAAGATTAACACTGATGGCTCATCTAGGGGTAACCCAGGCCCTGCTGGAGTTGGTGGTGTTGGCAGGAATAGCATGGGGAAGGTTGTTTTCCTCTTTTCGGTGCATAAAGGGTGGCAATCTAATAACTTTATGGAGGGATTTGCGATTTTCTATGCCCTTGAACGTGCTTGGGAACTGGGACGAAGGAAGGTGATTTGTGAATCGGACTCACAAATTGTTGTTAACTTGTTGATGAAGCAGAAGGTGAGTGGGATTCGGTGGCAGTTGGCAGGGATTGTTCAACAGATTCTCCAAATTAGTTCTTTAATGGATCAAGTCTCTTTCATCCACATCCCTCGTGAATGGAATAGAGCAGCTGATTGTTTGGCCAAGTGGGCCTCGGAACACGGTAGTGATTGGAAAGTTGAAGGTTGGGAGCATCTCTCCAGGGATTACTGTCAGGACTTGTAGAAGATTTTTACTGAGGACATGGTTTGGTAGGAAGTTGGATGATCTGGGGTTGGTTTGGTGGTTCTTTCTTGGAGCCTTGGGCCTCTGGGTCTCTATGTAATTCTTGTCTCTAATTTTTAATAAAGTTTTTACACCTTTATTCCAACAATTGATTTATTAAAAGCAGTTATTAATCTTAAAATTTAATTTATGATTAATTTTTAAATATATAATTTTCATTAAAAGTTCATAATATATTATAAATTTATTGAATATTTTTAATTAATAATTACGTTATTATTAATTTTGTATTTTATAAAAAAATAAAATCAATTTATTATTTAATTTTTTAAAACAAACCAATTATTCATAGATTTATTTTTAAAATTAAAAAATAAAAATAAAAATAATATCCATATTTAATAATATTAATTATTAATAATCATTAAAATCTTAAAAATAAAAAATTGAAAGTAATGTTGTCTAACGAAAGGTAAAAATCATAATATAAAATTTAAAGAAAAAGATTTTGGTTTCTTTGTGCACAGCCTTATGTAAGTTTTATGATATGCTTTTTTCGTTATTTTTTTTCACTCGTTATTGTTACGAAACCGGTGGTCGTGAAGTTGGGAGTTGCGGTCGGAAAATAGCATGAGACACTTCCGGTAGGCTATGCCCACGTTAAATTAGCCTATCGGTTAATTATCTCATTTGGGCATTTTTTTATCCTTAATGTTCTTTTTGTGGATATCAAAAATCTCTCTTGAACATCTCTTATTGGCGTGTTCCACAAGCTAGCAGCAAGTCATTTTTAAGGTCAAGGCCAACTAACATAATGCTTAAAATTTAACGTATGATCCTATCTAGTGGATAGTTTTTAAAGGGATAAATAATTGTTCATCAGTGTGCTTTCTTAGTTTGATTCATAAGAAAAAAAAAATATATAAAAATTAAATAAATATATTTATTATAGCTTTTATTTTTTCAATTTAATTTAAATTTATTTATTTATTATTATTTAAATTATATATAATAAAAAATGCAAATATAATTATACAATTTTTTGTATTTGATCTTATTTCTTTTTAAAATAATATAATTTTTTAGTTTTCATAAACTTAAATTGAATGTTCTAATTCAAACTAATATATTGTAATTGTGAAATTGGTATATTCATGCTATTTTTCATTTAATTGTGGGTCTATTTTGATGGGAATATCTTAATATAATTATTAATTGATAAGTAGGGCACTCTCGCGTTAAGTTTGACTCATACCTATATTTCTATCTATATCCAACTACTTTCATTACACCTTCTATTTATTCAGCTTTTACCTATCATTATTGCACTTACATTCTCACACATTCACATACATTTGTTGCTAACTTGATATTGGATTTTCCTTGGCCAAATTCATTTTTATGCTACTCGACATCAATCCTACAACGCTAGAATGAACATCAAATTCAAATTCAAATTCTAAAATTTCCGCCCCTTTCTAGCAATCATTATGAAGTTGAATTAACACACTTTGTGTGACATGTTGTATATCATTATATTTGAAGACATTCAATTCACATTAAATTTCATAAGGGATCATTATTTAGAAGGGTGTCTCAACCTTGCATCTTAATGTTAAGAATAAAAAAATGTAAATTTTATGTCTCTAGAGGTCAATTTTGGCCTTTAATAATATCAGACGGGGCTTGCATATGCGAGTTGTAATCCAAGGGATTGCCTTGTTAACCAAGTCATAATGCATCTTATTGTAAAGTTCTGATGCCAATAGCTAACAAGATGAGAGAGGGGGGGGGGTGAATCATACAAACTTAATCTTCACTAAAAATCAACAGATTCAACCTCGGTAACTGATACTTCAGCAATATAACCAAAAACTGCTAATCATGCTAACTCATAAACACATAATCATCATAACACACATAACACCAGATTTAATGTGGAAACCCAAATAGGGAAAAACCACTGTGGGATTTCGGACCCACTAAGAAATATACTCTTCTAGAGTATGCTCGGTTAAAAACAAATCCTGTTAAAGATTACAAACACATTGCTAGATGTGACCCGGTTAAGGGATTTCCCTCAGATCTGTTAGGATCTTCACTTTGTTAGAAGTGACCTTGTCAAAGGATTTCAAACACTCATTTAGAATGTTACCTTGCTAGAGGGTTTACAAATAAGATTGTTAAGTCCACTCGGTTAAGAGATTTTCTGTCACTTACAAAATAACAGTAATAAAAATATATTTGCAACTTCACATCTAAAATGCTAAAGCAGATTCTTATTTGCTCAAAACAATCTTGTCATAGAACTTATCTTGTCCCTCTGCTGGGCTCCTTACTCTGTTATTCAAACAGGTCTTCAAGCTTCTGTGCTCGGTAATCACTATGTAGCATCCCCATGCTTACACTTGCCCGCATACATTGTTTATCAACAATTCCTTATTTATAAACAATTGCTAACCGCTTAATCTCCTTGATCACATTTCCCATGATCAATCTTAGCCGTTAGATCTTCAATCTTGACTAGGTTCAATGTATCCTTCGATTTGAAAATGTTTTACCTTGCCTAGGGACTTGCATTCCTTTCTTGGAACTTGCACAAGGTTATTGCGGTTCAATTTGCGTTGTAGATCTTCCTCCTGATTTTTCATTGTCATAGATCCTTAACAAACTTCATGCATGACATACCAATCATTTATACATCTCCAGCTCATCATTGTCCTTCATTAAATAATGCTTTTATCCATCCAATGTGATCTGTCATAACTCGATTGCAACTCGGTAAATACTAAACTTTACTTGGTAGACATTCCACCTTCATTAACCGATATCGATAACCTTAGGGTTTACCGACTAGGTTATTTGCTCGGTGACATAGTATAGTATTAACCTTACAATCAACAACATATGTAGGATATCAAAACAATCTAAACATCATGATCTCATCATTGTCTAACTCGGTAATAGTTGCTCATTGAATATCTTATTTCTCCCCTTATTCATCACATTCTTTATGTGTCTTTTACCGACATCTTAATTCTCTTCAAATCAATCTTCTCAAGATATGGCAACATCATACTGAATCGGAAAATCAGTTTCTTGACATCAATGACAAAATAATGTTATAAAGATGGTTATCATCCTTTTTTCAGTTATATCAAATAATATCATCCTTTTTTCAGTTATATCAAATAATCTCCAACAACCTTCTCAATATCCTTAATGAATATCAACACTTATGACACATCACATCTTTGAATGGAGATAATGGAACACCCATGTTGTTGAGTGGATTATGACAAACTTATGATAGATGGAAGGAATATGTTGTTTTTAACCTGTAAACTCATCTAAGGATTTGGGCATCAAATTTTTTTTCAGCAATTTTGGCACCACATTTTGGGTGGTTTTAGCTTATAATTTTCTAATACCATTTGATGGTTTCAAATATTGCTTCTCCTATTTACCATGTGCTTGAGATGGAGGTTTTAGATACTGAGCTTTGCAAGTATTGTTATGCTATTATAATTGCTCTAGATCTCTTGTTGGTGATAATCTTATAAAGGATTAGACTCTACAAATGTATTGTAACAATTATTTATTGAATAATATATTGATTACTTTGGAGTGGGGTTTTATCTCGTGAAAAGGGTTTTCCCCATGAAACTCATTGTGTTATGGTATTTGTTTTTGCGTTTGTTTCCTTGTAACAAGAAGATTAATTTAGATTTTTGCATATACTTCCTCCCATAGATTAGTTTAGAAATTGTATTCTGCACTTGTGCTTCCTTTCAAGCATAAAGTGAATGTCTAAATCATACTTCAATGTTCTAAAAGATAAAAGAATCATACTTGCATAGAGGCCACTTGCATGTTGGTGAATGTTGTCTTTGAATATTCATGTTGAGCTATAAAGTTGGTCCATCTAGAGGTTTTACCTAAGAAAACTTGACCTTAGTGATCGATTGGATTCCTCTAAGGTGTTAATAAACACCACAATTAGAACTTAAAAATACATGATAAGAAATTATGACCAATATGTTTTGGAAATCTATATTTTATGTGTTTAGATCTATAAATCCATAGCAATTGAAATCAAATCTACAATATCCAAAAAAAATTTATGCTAGTTATGATTCTCAGCTAAGAAATTACTGTATTTAATCCAAATTAATATAAATCTTGGCTCTGCCTTTACCGACCAAAAAAAAAGCTTAATAATCATACTAATAACATAAAATTCCAAAATAATAGTGAATACTAATCCATTTTTAAAACTAATTATTATAATCCTCTTATTTAACTACCATCATCATTACTATTAATCAAATAGTCCAACTAGATTTAATTTAAATAAATATATTTTTAATAGTTATACTTATTTAGTTCACCTAAATTTATTGAAAGGGGATTTTATTCCCTTACACATAGATAGCCCTAGTTGAGGAATAAAGTTACCACTTTGAAGAATGACAAAACTTTTACCAGCTTGATTAAGGGAATATATTTTGTATGCACAATTTGATTTGTCCTTTTCTTCTTCATTGTTATTATGGAGAGCAAAATCTGCTTTAATTATTATTATTATTTGTATATTGTGTACTGTGAAAATGATGTTTTAAGCCGCCTCAAGATATAACTACAATATAATTATTATGATTGTAAGGTGTACAAAATTTTAAATTTTTAAAATAATTTTATTCTATTATGATTGTAAGGTGTACAATTTTTTAAATTTTTTTAAAAAAATTTCCATTATCTTTTCATAGCACGTGGACAAGGATTAATCTAAATCACAAAAGTAGATATATTTAATGGAAAAGGCATTGTTTATTGGATTCTTCTCCCTTATAGTAAGGGCATATTTGAAGTCAATCTAACGTGCATTTGTCTTTTCATATTTTGTTCAAAGGGATATTATGATGGCTTTTTAAAAAAATAAAAATTGAAAAAGAGTTTTTTTAAGTTGATGTAAATTAATTAAGTAAATGTAATCAATTATCTATAAATAATTTTAAATTAAATGAAGTTGGTAATGGGGTTAGACAATTAAATAATTAAATGTTAAGTTAAAAAATTGAGTGTGGTGGAGGATTGTGATATGCAGCTTAATGATTGAAAAATAGTTTTAAATTAACAAGGTTCTAGAATATCTTTGATGTCAAATATGAAAATAATACCTCTTTAATAATGTGACAGTATCTCACCCTTTGTTTTGCAACAATTTGTGGATGATACCATCTTGTTTGGTGCAGTCTTGGTTGTTGAGGCCAGAAGGTGGAATTTTTTTCTAAATCAATATGCCAAAGTCTCGAGACAACACATAAATTATGAGAAGAGCAACATTTACTTATTTCACATAGTCGATGGACTTTAGAGCAAAATCAAACATATTTTAGGTTGTCAAAGTGCGACTTTCCCAAGGGTCTACTTGGGCCTACCCTTGACTGTCAAGGAGGTAACCCATTCCTTCTGGAACTTTATATTGGAAAGACTTCAGTAGAAGCTAGCGAGGTGGAAAGGTAAGCTATTAAGTAGCATGCAGAAATTACAACTCTTGGTTGCCTCCCTACAAGGGATCCCTATCTAATTTCCTTCCCTCTTCAAAATCCTAGCAACTATAGCTGAAAAACTTGAGAGAATCCAAAGAAACTTCTTGTGGACAAGGACTAAGAAAAAGAAAAGAATGGATCTAGTCAACTGGGACATGGTGTTGTAGACGTATAAAAATGACCACTTTCCTAAGTGAATATTTAATATTCATTTTATTCTCATTCCTCTATTTAATTAAATTAAATTAAATTAAATTAAATCATTCACATGCATCTATTTGATTAAATAAGTTATTCAATTTATTTAATTAAATTCACTTAGGCCTTTCATATCATTTAATTGAATAAATCACTTTATCCCCTTTCTACTCTTTTTAATTAAATTTACATTTAATTAAATTGTTCACTTCAAATAATTAAATCCAATTTATTTAAATCCCCCACTTGCATCTATTTTTGTTGAAATAAAGCAATTTATTTTAATTACCCCCCATCCACTTGCATTTTCCTACATCTCCCACTTGCCTCTCTAAACCCCCTTCTAGATTCTTCTAATCACTTCTAAATTAGCCTAACCCATCCCCTAAACATTGTCACATCCCTAAGCAAAGGGAAGTCACTTCTCAAACCCTTAAAGTCTTTGGAAACCATTAAAGGCTTTATGTCTTCAACAAGTTAACCTTGAAAGTCTTCCAAACCATTAATGGATAACTCAACCCTCTTGCATGATTAGAGACTTTCTCTCTAACTCAATCCACATCTAACCCATGGGTCTCATCAAGCATTCATTGCTCTGACCATGGTTATTTTTTTAACCCTTGCACAAGAGTTTATCCTTTGGGTAAAAGCTTTATCCAATGGGTAATCCTAACCTAACCTTAACCCTTACCTCCTAAGGTAACCATGAGGTCTTCTCAAGCATTTAATGCTTCTTACATCTCCTCTCAAGCAGTCTTTTGTTGACAATTGTCACCATTTCATTGGTGAGAATTATAAACATGGATTGATTAACTTTCAATCCTGACCCTTGATAGGATCATTCAATCTTGACCCTTCATTGCCCTATTTTCCCTATAAATAGAGCCATTCTTATATCATTATATCACCCAGGTTTTATGCATCTAATCTATACTCATTTTTATCAAGCATTTTAGTCTCTCTTTGAATAGAAATAATCTAATAAGCATTTTAGAAGTATTTCTCTTTATCATAATAATCATATTAAGCTAGTGTATCATGTTAGGATAGTTATTTTACTAGTCCTTTCATCTTATCATCATATACATGCTAGTTTAATTCATATTTGTTATTATCATGCACATTTAGGATTGCATTCATGTTAGATTGATCAAACATCCCTCATTCTCATGATTGTCATCCCTAAGTCACTTTGCTCAGTGATCTGAGAGAAAAGGCATTGGCTTGAGGGGTCTTGTGAGATAGAGAACAATGGAACATCCCTTGGGAAGTTGAGCTATTCCATATAGCTCCATAACTTGCACCAAGAGTCCCATTGGTGTGTGGACAAGTCCTGAATTCATATTTTTCGTTTCATCAAACCACTTTTCCCGCACACAGGTGTGTTGCCCTAAGAAGTTTGAAGGACAAGGTTTAAGGAGAATTAACCTCCTTAATAAGGCTCTTTTATCTAAAATGGGATGGAATCTTTCACTACACAAAACTGAATGGAGTAGTTTTATGAGTGCTAAGTACCTCAACTCTAGAAAACTTTATAGAGCTTTCTCCATCTTAGGTCTCCCTAATGGCTCTAGAATTTAGAATTGTAAGGAAGTTAAGTAGCAGAACAACTTCCTACACTAACCTTGAGAGGAGGGTAATGCAAAAAAATTTACAGATCGTTACAACAATTATAGAAAATAGAAATAGACATAATAACATTCAAACTATAACATAGTGATTTACGTGGGGAAAACCCTTTCGGGAGAAAAACCCCACACTCCAAAAGCCGCCCAATATATTATTCAACAATAAAAAATAGATTACAATATTCTTGCAGAGCAAGCTCTTCACAAGAGTACCACTAATTAGAGATTTAGAGGTAACTCAATAGCCATAAGACTCTTACCCACAACCTCTATCTCATGCACCTTATATATAGGAGATACAATACAAGAAATAGTTAAACGGTATTACAAAATCATGGGCTAAAACCACCCAATAAGGTGTAGCTGACCTTATCTCCCTTCTAGATTCCCTATGGCATGTTAAAAAACACATCAACATGTGTCTCTCCCTTTTACAACTCATTTATGCGTCTGATACATTTTATATTTCTTATTTCAAGAGTACAAAATTTCGAAGGCCATAACTTGTGAATTGTGTGTCCGATTGATGAACCGTTTGAAGCACCAGAAAGCTCGCAAAGTGCTCTATCACCTTGTAAACTGCTATGCCATTAATGCCCACTTTTTAGGGTATTTTGGAGGGTCTAAAGTCCCCAAAATTAAGTTTAAACCTTTAATTGCACCCCTCCAAAATGAAAACTTTAATATCTTCAAAACTAGCTGTGATCTTGTGACAAAACTTTACCAACATGCTTATCTAACCAACTAGAAGCTTCTGACAGAATTTCGCACCATTTTGTGCTCAAATGAAAATTTAATATAAATAGTAACCTCATGTAAATGCAAGGTTGAGACACCATTTTCCCAACATTCTCCCACTTGTCGAACACCTTGGAAGAGCAAAGGGAGTATCAACATAATGAATTAATTGCTAGGGGCCATAAGGCTCATAGAATCCTAACACCATCTGAACTTCTTTGTGCTCATAGCCTTAGTTAAGGAATCTGAAACATTCATCAAAGTTTCTACCTTAACCAACTTCACCCTACCATCTTCGATCATATCTCTGACAAAATGATACTGAACATCAATGTACTTGGTCCAGGCATGAAATGTCGGATTCTTAGCTAGGCAGATCTCAATCTAACTGTCACAATAAAGTGTCACGACTTCTTGTTTTATTCCAATGTTTGAACATACTCTCTTAAGCTAAATGGCTTCTTTACAAGCATGAGTAGCTACCATATACACTGCTTCAGTAGTGGACAAAGCAACCACAACTTGTCGCTTACTCATCCAACTAATTGTACCACCAAATAAAGTAAACACATAAGCACTGGTGGATCTTCTGCTATCAATATCTCCTGCCTAGTTTGAATCCACATAACCATGAATATCAAGGGAAATCACGTCTCCAACTAAATTACCATGATAACACAAAGAATACTCTGAGGTGCCCTTCAAATATCTAAAGACTCTTTTGAATGCATCCCAATGAACTCTACCAGGATTAGACATATATTTGGACAAAACTCCCACTACTTGGGCAATGTCTGGTGTAGTACAGACCATAGCATACATAAAACTTTCAATTGCACTTTTCTAAGGCACTCTGCTCATGTCTTCCATCTCCGATGGGGATGTAGGACAATTTGTTGTAGATAATTTTGTTCCAACTACAAAAGGAACACATAATGGCCTATAATCTTGCATGTTGAACCTATGTAACACTGAATTCACATAATTACTCTATCCTAGCCATAGGTTTCTAGTTCACTCTATCTGTTTTAATTTTCATCCCAAGAATGTGCTTCGCTGCACCAAGATCTTTCATTTCAAATTTAGCAGCGAGCTGAGACTTTAGTTTTGAAATCATACCTTTCCCTTTACCAATGAATAACATATCATCAACATACAATACAATGTAGAGGAAATGATCACCATCAAATTTATAATAAACACAATTATATGATTTAGAACACTCAAATCCCAAACTCAACACATATGTATCAATTTTTTGGTACCACATCCTAGGACTCTATTTGAGGCCATACATGGATTTCTTTAATTTACAGACCAAATTGATTTTACCTTTTAACACACAGTGCTCTGGCTATGTCATGTAAATATCCTCCTCCAAATCACCATGAAGGAAAGCAGTTTTCACATCCATTTGTTCAACCTCTAAATCATAAGCAACAACAATAGAAAGCAAAAATCTAATGGATGTCATTTTTGCAACAAGAGAAAATATCTCACCATAATCAACACCCTGAACCTGAGAGTAGCCTTTTGCAACCAACCTTGCTTTATACTTCTCAATGCTTCCATCTAAACCAATCTTTTTCTTGAACACCCATTTACAACCAACAAGTTTTCGTCCTTCAGGCAATGGTACAAGATCATATTGTGATATTTTGCCAAGATCAAGAGCTCAATGAAAATTACAATAGAGACAATATTGATAGGAATAAATTGTATTCTATCAAGATGAAAATACTGATCAACTGGATCATCAATCGTTACATACACTGAATATGAGCTTGCTTATATAGGCAAGGCTATATGGATATGTGAGCACACAAACATAACATGTGGTTCAACAGGAAACAAGGGTAGGTAGGAAATAAGTGTGGTAGGTAGGAGAAACAATAAAATATTCCACATGGGGTGGATCACCCACCGAAGGTGGAATTATCACTCCACAATAAGTGGATATGATAGAGTAGTAACAAGATCAACACCATAAAAGGTGGAAATTCTCATACACACACTATCTCAATGTGGCACAAACACCCAAGTGTCTCATACCCAAACTACTATGATATGCATGTACCTAAGTAAACTTAAGTAAGGTGTAATAATATCCAAGATGAATAATCATTTACACCAACACCCCCCCTTAAGTGCAGCTTAGGGGAATGCACTTAAGTCTACAATGCAAGATGAGTCTCGACTACGAGGCCATGTTAGGTACCCATGTACAAATGCAAATGCAAAGCAAACCAATGAAATGAAATCTCTCACAAAGTGGGGAAAGAGAGAAAACCCCAATGGGAAAAAACCCTACCCCAAAAGAGAGATGAAAGCTATACAAGAGAACTCTCATAGAAACATGTGAGGAAAAAGTCCCCCCCATATGAGAGAAGAAGAAGAGAGAATAGGAAGTCCCCCCTCAATGTAGAATCTGTACCAATGAGAGAAGCTCAAAGATGAATGAAGAAACTTCTCTACGAAAGTCAAACCATGTTCCTTCGCTTAGGAAGAAACAAAACCAAAGGTGTATCCATGAAGTCTCCCCAATCATGAAGGGAAGATGTAGGAAAAATACTCATGATGAATGGAATCTCTGAAAACTGCTCAAGTGTCCCCATGTCGATGTTGAAAGATACCCCCTCCAAAGGTGGTAAACTGCTCCACACTTCTGAAAAAGGCACTCCAAGATCTAGTGGAGAAGAAAGTAGAACAAGTCCCAAAGACTCACATGTCGCCTCTAAACATGAAGAGACCTCCTCTAACTGTTGTACAAAAGTATCCACAAGCATGTCAACCTTGAAAGAATGATCATGTAGAGAATGCATAAGAGGGTCAGAGTGTTCCCTCGTAACAATTGAAGAAGGATAATCTTCAAAAAAGAGAAGATGAATGCCATCAATGATGTCTCCCAAATCTGCAATGTAGAACTCCACAAACAAACCTACAATGTTTGTCAAGTACTCATCCCAATCAGCTGAAGCTGGAAGACAAGTAATATTTGGTTGCACTGAATCACAAGAAGGGAAAATTGTCACACTAGCTGCATCATCAGGTGCAATAGGTGGTGTGATATCAATAGGAGGAGATGAAATGCAAGGCTCAAGACTGGGGTCACATGTGAGAATCCCCAAGTTCAAGTGCCCAAAGTTCTCCTGAAAATCTGAATCATCAACATAGGAACAATCAACCTCATCAATAGGACCAAAATGTGAAAAAGAGTACAACCGAGATGCATGATCAACCACTCCAGTTGCAATGATAGCTCCACTCTCCAAGTCTCTAATGATAACTGAATCAGGTGTGAACTCCACAGTTTTCCTAGTTTCCCCATGTGTGATTTGATAGATGGAAAGAAGATTGTTTGTCAAATGGGGTACACACAACACATCATTGAAGGAGTTATCCCCAATGGTAATAGATCCTTTCCCAATCACATCCATGTATGTATGATTTCCCATCAAAATCTACGGCATGTGGCAAGGCTAAAATGTAGAAAACATAGACTGTGAAATGCCATATGATGAGAAGCCCTTTAATCTAGAAGCCATCTCCCTGAATCATGACTTGTAGTAGTAAAAAGAGCTTGTCCCTTTCCTTTATCTGTCCCAAAAGAGTGAACCTTTCCTTTATCCTTATCCTTGGAAGAAGTCGATGTAGACATTCTAGAAGGTAGGTTGATTTTGTTCTTCTTAAGAAGATTCTTCAACTCATCAATATCCTTCTTGTAACAATGATGGTCATCATGTCCCGACTTCTTGCAATATGCACAAAAAAGATTGTCCTTATATGATTTCCTCTTAGGTGAGAATGGTGAATCACCTTGTTGTAGAGAGGATGATTATTCTCCATCTTGTTGTGGTTTTGACTTAGGTTGCTTTTGATTCTTGCCTTTTCCTTGATTGCTTTGATTCCCTTTGTTAGCCACCAAAGCTTGTGACTTTGAAGATTTAAGAATCCCCATCTTGGTCAACTTAGATTGCTCAAGTATCAACATCTCCGTGAATAAATCAAATGAGGGAGAAGTGTATGAGGAACCTTGAGCTAACCTATGGGTCTAAAAGCTAGATACAAAGGTTGCATACTCTTAAGGAAGCTTGTCCAACAAGTTGTAAACCAATTGAGCATCTTTTTTGTCAATTCCATAATCCTTTAGCTTTGCTCTTAGCTCATTTGCTTTTATGACATAATCCTGGATTGTATCAAAATCCTTGGGATCCAAACTTGTGAGTTCACTTTCAAGCTTGTAGCTCTTAATCTCATCAACTTGACCATACAATTTCTCAAAAATATCCCAAGCCTCTTTAATTGTTGTACACTTCTCAATTTGAAAAATGAGGTCATCTGATACATACTTTCTAAGAGTTCCAAGTGCCATAGCATTCTTAGTGAGCCATTCAATTTGAGCATTAGGATCAGGTGGTGTTGTTATAGTTCCATTTACATAATGAATGAGTCCTTTTTCCATTAGTTTACTCCAAGACTTAATCTTCCATGAAACATAATTATGAGGAGTTAAAAGTGGAAATTTAGGAGAACCCATAGCACCAAAATGAAAAAACACAAGATAAAGAGATGAACAATCACATAAGACACCCCCCCCCCCCCAAATTACTCAATCAAGAAAACCCCCCCAAAATGATGATTTGGCACTTTATACTTAGTGCGTATACAATGGACCACTTGCAAATCAAGGCAAAGTGAACTTCTTATTTCAATTTACAACTTCTCAAAATGAGATATAAGAGACTTCAACAAATACTGCTAGTGATCTAAACTGAGATCCAAGCGAAATACAAGTACCAAATATGCCAAAAATGACCAAATATTGAAAGTACAATTTCTACTCAAAATCACTGCAAACTAATGGCAGATTATGAAATTAGACAAAAAATTATGCACTTCAAAAAAAAATAGCGCCTAAAAAGGAGGTCATATGACCCCAAACGAAGCCTCTGAAGTTGCAAAATCGGGGATTAGACAGGTACAGTCATGAATATCTGCAAATTCTGAAAAACCCATCCATAAAAATTATAAAATTCTTGCACCACTACGAAGAGCATGAAATTCTAGCCCATTTCAAAAAAAATTGCACCAAAAAAGGAGCAAAAATGAGCAAGATATGGCCTTCCAAAGTCGGATTGTGAAATCAAAAAGCCAAATGAAGAGGGGGTCAAAAAATTTCAAAATACTGTTGACATGGCACTAACATTAGATAATCATGAGCTTAAAATTGACGATCATTTTACCGTCATCAAATCGTCACTCCCTTCCTATCAATCGTACGGAAAATGCCACGTGACACACAGGTGGCACTGCTGACTTGGCGTATGGATGCGTGCTTGTCCTACTAGGTGTTTGTACAGAATTTTGACCATGGTACAGTGGTGAACGCAGGTCCTACTAGGTTTAATGCTTGTTGAAATGGGCTGTTCGTGGCCAGCAAAACACATCGGGCGAACTGAAAATAGGTCACCGGAAGAACGGAAAACAAGTCATAGGAGAGCTGGAAGCGGCCGGGGACAGTGCCACCAGGGAAAGTCATGTTGGAATACAATGAATCCAAGAACACTGAGAAGGGGGGGGTGAATCAGTGTTCTATCAGTAATATATGATTTTACCTTATTACAACATACACATAAACCAGTAAATGAAGAAACATATAACATGAAGTAAATAAACCAACCACATGAATAAACACCATAACACACTGAATTTTATACGTGGAAAACCTCAAAGAGGAAAAACCATAGTGGGATTTGTGACCCACAATATCAATTCATTGGCCATATGAAAGATATTACATAGTATGGGGGCCTACACATGCAAGAAGACACATTGCCTAGAGCACACTTCTCAACACAAAAGAGTCTCACTGACTACAAGCTTTTTCTAAGATAAAACAATAATGGTGAACTCAAAAAATGCATCTACAATGCCAAAAATAGTTCTAGTTATAGCTTTGTTCTGTACCAGTTCATAAACCCTAAACCCTTTTACCAATATCTCCTTTCCTCCAAGAATGCTTTACAAACCATCTACTGATCATTGCATGATATTACTTTCGCATACAAATGATCTACATACATATCCTTCGCATCACACTGTTCTACTTCCTTGTCCTATTTCAAAATGGCCTAATAAAATGACTTATATACACTTTACAAACAATATGCCTTATGTTGCCTTACAACACGTTACAAAAGATATTCAATGTTGGCCCTATACAATAATTACAAAATGATTTTACAAATAAAACCTTTCGGATCCCAAATTGATGTTGGCTTCACTAAAGTGTTGGATGTCGGTGTCGGTGATGACCCTGATTACTCCAATACCGGTATCTGTCGGTGTATGCCTCCAATGTTGGTATCTTCCTATATATGCCTTCTATAGAATCTTGTTGCCATCAATGACAACATATGAATCCAATGAGTGTCAATTGCCAACAATCTCCCCCTTTGGCATTGATGGCAACACTCATGTGAAAAATGGATTCCCTGCCGATTCAACTGAAACTGAAACATGCTCCAAACACATCTATATGCTTTGATTCTTTAAATATTTTCAAGAGAATATGAAACTAAGGGAGAGAATCTCCAAACACATTATGGAGAAATACTCCACTGAAATCTGCTTCATGGTAAAAACATATGAGACTCTCATAGAAGCGGTGGAACCTAGAACAATATGGGTCACTAAATTAGGTTATGAAGTTGATGACATCATCTTGGAACTATATGCCAAAATGTCGATTGATGCTCCTTTGGATGATAAGGCTGAACACTTTGGTATTGCTAAGGAGAAGGCTCTTGAAGTTAAAATTGGTTTCAACAAGAAAAGGAGGGAAAAGAAAATGGATTCCCTGCTAGTTCATCTAAAACTGAAACATGCTCCCCCTGAGTTGATGGACTATGTTTGCAATATACTCTATGTCTGGTATCCTCTCCCTAGGATTATATACATATTTTTCACATACATATACTCCCCCTTTGGCATCAATGCCAAAGACCGGTGAAATAATTGAAAGAATTATTAGGAATCTGTGCAAAAGAATGAATAATTACAGATTACTTTATCAGAGCTTGACCAATTTCAAGATTTCCGGATAAGCTTTCTCTAGTAACTGTATATAGGTATCCCAGTCGGTTTTGAATGTTTCAGATATGGATACAAGTCCACTCAGTAAATGTGCAAGTGTTTCTTTCTCAATGACTTCTGTCGGTGTGGGCTTTGCAAGCATATCCATGCATTCCTTCTTATGTACACCAAATGAATCCAATCTTGGACTCACCAAACCTCTGAGACTTCTTTCTCTCTAAATAATCTTGTCTCTTTCCTTTTCAAAAGCAAAAATTTGGTTCTCCAAAGTCAAAATTTGTCCATCAATAGATGTTGTAAGTGAAGCTAGTCCATCAAAAGAATTTGCAATATTAGCAATCTTTTCTTGTAACTCTTTTATCCTCTTATCTATATTTGTTGTAAGAATTTCTATATTACAACAAACCTTATAGATGTTAGTACACTATTTCAAAGAATTTTCAATAAGTATAAGTTTCTCTCCAATCTTCCTTTTCTCTGTCTCAATAATCTGGTCAAAAGCGGCTTTCTTAGCCAAAGTAAATCTGTCAAGTGCTTGCCCGTCGAAAATCTGCTGTAATAATTGAAAGTTTTTAGAGATGTGCTTTGTCAATGCCTTAAGCTTGCTGGAAGGGCTTGCTTCATTTTCAATCATACAATCAGGAGTCAATTTGTGCAAAACTGTTATTGACTGATCTATTATTCCTTTGTCTGCAGATCCCTCCTTCATTAGCTCTGCGGGACTCATCTCTGTGATTGATTTCTTCTCAACTTGAGAAGTATCAATTGCCAAAAGTTTTGATGAGGAATCAACTTCTGGTTTATTACTGGGTGTTTTATCAGTCTCCTTTTCCTTTTCTTTCTTTTCCTTATCCTCTCCTGGTGTATCCCTTTTCTCATCCTCTTTTGCACCGGTGGCTTCACCACTTGGTGCAGTATATGTCACTACCGGTGGATCATTATCCACAATATTATCTGTATCATGTACATTATCTATTTTACCTTTCTCAAATTGTACAAATGTTGTCTCTATCTGTTTAGCCTATACACTCTCATCAATTTTAGGTTCATCTACCAGTTCACTCAAAATTTGATCTAGACTTCCCAAAATTCCTTTTCCTTTAGATTTGTCTAGAATGGTGGGAGTTGTTGCCTTAGCAAATTCTTCTTGAGAAGTAACAAAATCATGATTCTTTTGGAAGAATTTAGCCCAATCATCTCTGGTCATTTATTATTTCAATTAGTCTACCCATCATTAAGCTTATTTGTCAGGGTTTGCTACTAAAGATTGTTCTATTTGCAACTTCTATACATCTTTTCATTTCCTCATTATTTATAGTACCACAAATGCCCAAAAGTTCAACTTCTTTAATCTCTATGTCCCTCTTGATTGCATCTTTAATCTGCATGCCTATCAGTATGTGATGAGCCCATCGTTTCTTTCCCAAACTCGGTAGCTCATTCATGAAATACAACATTAACCAGACAATAAGATTGCCAAACTGGAATGTTCCTTTCTTAACACCTTTACTTTCCATCATTCTTTATCATTTGATATGTAGCATGGATACATGAACTAGCAACAAAGTTCAATCGACTTGATTGTTACCTTGTAGTCGATGATCATGCTGGAAAATTTTACATCTGTATCTTTAATGGTGCTAACCCTCATTGACCTTCCATCATGGGTTGCGGCGATGAGCTTTTCAACCTCAGTGTTGGAGATCTTCTTCCCTGGTTCCTACTCGACTTTGGGTAAGTCAGTGACCACCTGAATTACTTCTTTGGTGATCATGTGAGGCCGGTCTAGCCAGATGAATTCATTATGGACCCTGCTCATAACATATCTAATCATTTCGTGTTTGAATTCCGATATATACATGATTCCAGTTAACCCTAGGTCTTCAATAATTTGATATTCTGGCTTGATTGTTCTGGAGTTTCCTAGTATCATAGATTGATACATTCCCTTGATTTCCTCAGTGCCTAAATCCTCCAATGTGCAGTGAATATAAGCCTTGACATCTTCCACATAAACTTTGCCATTGGGAACTCTCGTGAATGCACCAGTAGAGTCTTCCTTCATTGTAATTTGAGGAACTTCCTTGAAAATAGGTCTAAGCCTATCCTTAACCTCAACAATAGTGGGATTCGCAATGAAAGTAGGAGCAGATGATGATTCAGATGCTATTTCAAAGAAATACCTGGATAACAATCGTCGGTTGAAAGATCTTGATTACATCTCACATAACTGTTAGAAATCTTTAGAATGCCCTTGCTCGCTTTGGTCACATGTGATTCACCTTTGCTTCGCTTTTGTTTGCTCGAGTGTTGGGTGAGTGAAAATGAGTCGATTTTCCCTTTTTATCAGCAAGTAAACTCTAATTCTTCACTGTCATAAATGCTTAGCGGTGTGCCCTACCGGATGTCATTTTCACAATTTTATGTCGGATAAACCTCCATCAATGATCAATACAACTCTCCAAATCTCTTCTGGGGAATATGCAAGATTTGCAATGAATTTTCCAACCCCTAAGGCGTATACCTCAGTTACCAATTGAATTTCCTGCCAGTGCAGGAATACTCTGTTCTAGCGGCGGAGTTATTGATGTAGTCACCGGTATAGTTGCATCTCCACTTGGTTCTTTAGACTTTCTAACCCATCTCTTGGTGTAATCTTGTTGTAATTCATCTACCTTCTACTTTCCTTTCTCGTTTGCTTTGTCATTGCTAACCGGTTTAGTCTTGCTTTTGCAGTACTTAGCAATATGACCTATTTTGTTGCATGCATAACATGTAACATTGTTCTTTTGAATTGCTTTTCCATATCCGATGTCATTCCTTGATTTTCATTGGTTAGCCAAATGTCCAAACTTTCCACTTGCATGACACTTAACATTCATTCTGCAATATTATGACTTATGACCATATTTCTTGCAATTTGTGCATTGACTGGGAACTGAATTGTAGTTTTGATTTTTCTATTTCTACATTGTTTAGCCGTATGCCCAAATTTATTACAAACCAAGCATCTACCATTCAATTTGCAAGCATTAGATTAACTTACCAGTTTCCTCTGGTCTGATGAGTTTTACATACCGGTTGTCTGATCTTTATTTGCAGTATTAGAGCTTTCACCTTGTTCAAATCCAAGTCCTCTAGAATCTTCACTCTGCCTTTGTCTTTTCAATAATCATCCAACTATGCAGTACTAATCCTGAATTTTTCTTTATACTCACTTGCAGTAGTTAGATCATTTCTCAGAGTTATTATTTGTCTCTCCAGTGCTTGTTCATTATTCCAGGATTGTACCAAATCAGTTCTCAACATATCATTCTCATGAGCCAATCTGCCACATTCTTCAAATTTTTTCTTTAGAGATACAACAAGATTTTATTCCTTCTTCTTTTTGTCCTCAATATCTTTTGATATCCTCATAGTCAAGTCTTGCATTTCATTCTTCATGAGCATGTTTTGTTGACTTAGCTTCTGACATTGTTCCTTAAGTGCATTTTTCTCTTCATCATCCTGGTTTTGCAAAATTTCCTTCCTCCTAGCTTGAGCTGATGATAACCTTTCTTCCAGAACAAGAATGAATTCATTAGCAGAATTCAATTCATCTTACAACTTTAAGTTCTTCAACCTTTCAGCATCATAATCCTCAAGTGCCATCTCAAGTTGCTTCTCCATAGCCATATTCAATGATTTCGGTTTCAAGATCTTCCTCAAGTTGTTAAACTTCCTCTAAGGCACTAGGCTGTGATACCAATTGTTGGAATACAAAGAATCCAAGAACACTGAGAGGAGGGGGGGTGAATTAATGTTCTTCCGGTAATATAAGATTTTACCTTATTACAACATACACATATAAACCGGTAAATGAAGAAACATATAACATGAAGTAAATAAACCATCTGCATGAATGAACACCATAACACACTAAATTTTATACATGGAAAACCTCAAAGAGGAAAAACCATGGTGGGATTTGTGACCCACAATATCAATTCACTGGCCATGTGAAAGATATTACATAGTATGGGGGCCTGCACATGCAGGAAGGCACACTGCCTAGAGCACACTTCTCAACACAAAAGAGTCTCACTTACTACAATCTTCTATTGAGATAAAACAATAATGGTGAACTCACAAAATGCATCTGCAATGCCAAAAAGAGTTTCGGTTATAGCTCTGTTCTGTACCAGTTCATAAACCCTAAACCCTTTTACCGGTATCTCCTTTCCTCCAAGAATGCTTTACAAACCATCTACTGATCATTACATGATATTACTTTCTCATACAAATGATCTACATACATATCCTTCTCATCACACTGTTCTACTTCCTTGTCCTATTTCAAAATGAGCTAATAAACTAACTTATATACCCTTTACAAACAATATGCCTTATGTCGGCTTACAACACGTTACAAAAGATATTCAATGTCGGTCCTATACAATAATTACAAAATGATTTTACAAATAAAACCCATCGGATCCCAAACTGATGTCAGCTTCACTGAAGTGCTGGATGTCAGTGTCGGTGATGACCCTAATTACTCCAATGTCAGTATCTGTCGGTGTATGCCTCCAATGCCAGTATCTGTCGGTATATGCCTTCTATAGAATCTTGTTGCCATCAATGACAACATATGAATCCAATGAGTGGCAACTGCCAACAAGTCGGAGTTGACGAGGCTGGGCCGGAGCAGTGGCACTGGAAGGGGGCAGTGGCATCGGTGGTAGCTCTGCGGACGGAGCCTCGGGTTGGTAAATGCAGGGTCAGCGGCGGTCGGAAGGACCGGGGGCAATCACGTCGATGGGGCCTCAAGATGGAAAACGCAAGGTCGACAAGGAGAAGTGTCGGATGTGGATGGTCAACGGGAGCAAGGCGGCTGACAGGGCTGGAAGGACACCACGGATGATAGTACGAATACCACATACAACGGCGGGGATGCAGGCCCTACAAAATGTCACAGGCAAAACAGAGTACGGGGGGGGGGGGGGGGGGGTCTGCGGACCCCCCAAAAAAACTTTTTTTGATTTTTCGTTTTTTTTTTCAAATTTAAAAAAAACTTTTACATAAGAAAAAACTATGAATTTTTTTTTTTAAATGAAATGAATTTTTTTTTTACAATATACCAAAATAGGCAAAAAAATTTCCCTCACCAAAATAGGCTAACTTTATACTCAAAATTCATGGAAACAGCCTCCCAGACACAACCGTGATGTCCAAATCACTGTACGACACCCCAAAAAATAGCACCTCCCCTGATCCAAAATTGAAGCCTCCAAAAGACTAATCAAAGACGCCATTTAGGCTCTAATACCATGTGAGATTTTTCCAAGATCAAGAGCTCAATGAAAAGTACAATCGAGACAAAATATTGATAGGAATAAATTGTATTCTGTCAAGATGAAAATACTGATCAACTGGATCATTAATCGTTACATACAATGAATATGAGCCTACTTATGTAGGCAAGGCTATATGGATATGTGAGCACACAAACATGACATGTGGCTCAATAAGAAACAAGGGTAGGTAGGAAATAGGTGTGGTAGGTAGGAGAAACAATAAAATATTCCACATGAGGTGGATCACCCACCAAAGGTGGAATTATCACTCCACAAAAAGTGGATATGATAGAGTAGTAACAAGATCAACACCATAAAAGGTGGAAATTATCTTACACACACTATCCTAATGTGGCACAAACACCCAAGTGTCTCATACCCAAACTACTATGATATGCATGTACCTAAGTAAACTTAAGTAAGGTGTAATAATGTCCAAGATGAATAATTATTTACACCAACACATATGTGTCATTCTTTTTCAAAGTTGCAATTTATTCTTCTGTAGCAATCTTCCAAAATTTTTCATCATTCATATCTAATGCCTCTTCTACAGATTTTGGTTCATCGACATTAGTATTCAAAGAAAAAATACATCTCCACTCATCAAGTGAATACCTTTCAGGGGGTTGTCTATGTCTTGTAGACCTTTGAACAAGCTGAGTTAGATGTTCTTCCTCCTCTTCTGAAGATTCAGAGCTAGATGAGCTCTCCTCAACTTCTTGCCTATCTAGGGGTCTCGATTCAATTCTTTTAGGTGTAGGATGAAATTGAATCACATCTTCCTTTTTAGTTTGTTTTGGCTGCAATGTAACAGAAAGAGACTTAATTTCTCTAAAAATAACACTTCTACTATGAATTACCTTTTGTGCAACAAGGTCCCAAAGCTTGTATCCTTTCACACCATAATTGTACCCGATGAAGATACATTTCACAGCCTTGTTCTCCAACTTTGTCCACTTCTCCTTTGGGACATGTGCATATGCCTCGCAACCAAAAACTCTAAGATGTCTCAATGAACTCTTGTGACTCGACCATGCTTCCATAGGCCTTTTATCAACAAGAGCTTATGTACGAGACCTATTAATTAGGTAGCAAGTAGTGGCAACAACTTCAACCCAAAAATTTTGTTCTAGACCAGCACCACTCAGCATACTCGTAGCCTTCTCCATAAATGTCTTGTTCATTCTTTCTATAACTCTATTATGTTGTGGAGAATATGGAGTTGTCTTCTGTATGTTAATGCCACAGTCTTTACATAGTCTATCAAAATCATTAGAGTAAAATTCACCGCCATTGTCAGTCCTCAAACATTTAATTTCTTTTCCAGTTTGCAACTCAACCATTGCTTTAAATTCTGTAAATCGACTGAAAACTTTAGATTTACTCTTTACAAAATATACCCATGTCCTTCTACTAAAATCATTAATAAATGAAACATAATATGTGGATTTTCTAATCGAAGGAACATCTATAGGACCAAACGCATCAGAATGAATAAGATCCAAAACACCATAAGATTTATGAGAACTCGAGTAAAACTAAATGCGGTTTTGTTTTCCATAAATGCAATGCTCACATAAATCAAATTCAAGATTACAATCATTCAAACCTTCAACAAGGTTTTCATTTTTCAAGGTCCCGAGACCCTTTTCTCCAATGTGGCCAAGCCTTTGGTGCCATAACATAGTCTTCTCTACAGGTAACTTTGCTTCAGAAGAAAGAGCACCCTTAGGTACCCAAAAGCCATGTCCATTTGTTGAAGGTGAAACACTCAATTTTTTTGACAAAGTATCCACAAATTTACTTTTTACAGAAGTGTTAGTACACTCAACAATGTATGCCTCTAGCTTATACAAAGTGTCGAACATGACACCTCTAGCAATTACCATAGTACCCTTAATCATCTTACATCCTGCTTTAGAAAATACTACCTACATACTCGCATCTATCAGTTTGCTCACAGATAACATATTTCATTTTAATCCAGGGATATGCAACACACCATTAATCCTTTTTATTCTACCATCAGAAAATCTGATTCTAACTTTACCTCGACCAACAATGTCTAAATGTGAATCATCACCCAAATACACCTTACCTCCATTAAATTATTCATATTTAGAAAACTAATCTCTATTGGAAGTCATATGAAAAGATGCACCTGAGTCAATTAACCAATCATCATTACCTACATGAGTCACGAAAGCTGCAATAAATGCATCACCATCTTCCTTCTCGAACTCAGAATCAGATTCAATCTTCTTCTTTTCTTCTTTGCAGTCCTTACAAATGTGACCTGGTTTATCGCAATACCAGCAAATGACTTTGGACTTTCCAGGAGATTTTGATCTCCCTCTCGATTTGGACTTATTGTGCTTCTCATTCTTGCCTTTCTCCTTAGGTCTTTGATGAACAATTAGGGCTTCCTTTGAACTGATGGATACCTTCCTCCACATCTCTTCACCAAGTAGGACACCCACCACATCTTCAAGATTCAAAACAACAGAAGTACTACCAATAGTTATAACAAGAGAATCCCATGAATCAAGAAAGGAACAAAGCAAGATCTGACATTTCTCCTCTTCGTTCATCTTAACACCGATAGATACTAATTGAGCCACCAATATATTGAATGCTTCCAGGTAGTCTGTAATTCATCCACCCTCTTCCATCTTCAAGGAATACAATTTATTCCTCAATAAAATCTGATTTAATAAATATTTCGCTTGATACATTTCACCAAGCTTATTCCATAGCTTCTGGGAGAATTTTGCACCATTTCATGCTCAAATGAAAATTTACTATAAATAGTAACCTAATGTAAATGCAAGGTTAAGATACCATTTTCCCAACAAGAATAATATCCTTAAAAGTAGAAGCCTTATCTCAATGGGTCTAAAGTGGAAAAGTGGTGATGGGCTCACCATTTGCTTCTGGAAGGACAAATGGATGGAGGATATGCCCTTGGTACGACCCAATTTAAAAGACATCAAAGGAGGGGGGTCAAGCCCTATTTGGATCTAGAGTTATAGACTATATTTCACCACACAAAACATGGAGAAACATAGCATAGTATTGTCAGAATCAACCACACCTACTTTAGTTGACTTCCATTCTACAACAACTCTTGTAGCGAATCAAAATTCCACTCTTCACAAGGGATGGAAAATTTGTCTGGACCAAAAACCTGAAAGGCAACTTATTAGTTAAATTGGCTTACAATTTGCTGATAAAGGAGGGTACCCATACAAGACTTTGGAGGAAAGTATGAAACCCTCAACTCCTCCAAAAAATCAACTTCTTTTGGTGGATGATGATGCATAATAAGATCCTCACTCTAGATAATCTCATTAAATGGGGATTTCAACTCCTAAACAAATGTATACTTTGCAAGTAAGAGGAAGAATTCATCCCTTATATCCTATTACATTATCAATTTGCCCATAATTTTTGGGGTCAGGTTTTGTAAAACCTAGATGTGTTTTGCTCTATGAACAAGGCCCCCCAACCCTTGCATTGGATTGGGTGATCCCATTTCAGCATCCTTTGGTTGAGGAACTTTGGAGATGAATCCTGCCACATCTATGATAGAGTATATGGAAGGAAAGGAATAATAGGATCTTTAGAGAGGAGGAAAGAACTATGGAAGAGGTGTTTATCAACTTTTCCAAACTTTTTAAAGACAACTTTTTTGTTTGTAGATGGCCTTGAAACCTTTGAAATAAGACACACATACAAGGAGGGAAACAAAGTAGCGATGTCATGGTTGCTTTGGGCTGGGAATTGGAAACCTCATATGTTGGAAATTAAGGGAGTGCTTACCCAGCATTGTACAAAGACTCCTCGTAGAGGAGAGTAGATCCAATCAACATGTAGAATGAAAAAAAACTAGGGGGTTTGGCTTCTCATAATCATTCTCTGCTCAATTCTTCTAGAACAGGGGATGGAAAGCAATAGCAAAAATTTTAAATTATTTAGGTAGGAGATGGATTTGAATTGCCTGATGACTAGATGTGATAGTGAGGCTCATTATAGTGTTGTTGGATGGGTGATGGATGTTAAGCTAAGGTGGAAGAATAACATGTGGTACAATAGGTCTCAATGGAAGAAAGGGTGAAGACCTCTTTGTAGTAGGTAGAACATCGATGGGGTGATAGTTATTGGGTTGACACGGACACCCTACTCGAGCCAAGATGGAAGAAATGGTGGCACCCCATGTATAATAAGCTAAATTTTAGGGGGGTGATGACTACTGAGATGACATAGACACTTAGCCCATGGTAGAATAGGCCAAGGTGGATGAAAGGGTGGTATCCCCTTTATAGTGAATGATTTGTAGTGATGGGGTGGCCAGTCTATGCATGGTTTTCTTGTGTGGCCACCTCAAAGGGCCACTTTATGATGTCAAGAAGTTATCAATTTTTGTGCAGCCATGTCATTGAAATGACTAATAAGAGCAAAAGTAATACTTTTTAGTGGTTTTTTTAAGTGTTGTTATTTTTTATGCTTGAGAATCCTAGCATAATCTTTCACTTGGTACTAAGGGAAAGGGTTGGCATGCTTGGAATTTATTGTGAGTACTTATCAATTATTACATCATCATTGGCATGCATTTAACCATGGCAATTAATTCCAAAGCTTCAAAGTTTTTTTACTAGCTAAGTTTATACTATTAGAAAAAGCTTGGGTTAAGTCTCTTATTTGGGTTCTCTTTGTTACTAGTTATCGGGGACAACTTTCACTATGGGTGGGGACAGGGTAAGAATTGAAGCCAACACCCACACTGAGTTCAAAGTGAACCCCATGATGTGGCATATCTATAATGAGGGAGGGTGGCCCAATTTATTGAATGCATAAATGGCTACAACGAAAACCTATCTATCCAATTTGACAAGTCTTTGGTTGATAGGAGGTTTATTATGGGGGGTGTCTCATTTGAGATTAGTGAGGAAGACATAGGGAAAGCAATGGGTTTCTCCATCAAGGGTAGAAAATGGAAGAAGCAAAGTCAAGTAATAGATAGTGAAAGTTTATCCCAATTTTTCAAGGAAAATGAGAAACCAATTAAGCTACATTAAGGATTTGCTCGAGCCATATTGTCAAACCCCTGGAGTGAGTTTTCCTTAATGTTAATGAAGTTCTTTACTTTAGAGGGAAGTTTCAAAGTGTATTACTATTACCATATTCCTCTGCTTAATCATTTTTTTTATCATGATTTTCTCTCCCTTTCATTTTTCTTGTTAACATCTCTAGAGAGTTTGATTCATGATGCTCTAGATATGGCCAAAAATCAAGGTCGGAAACCCATACCCCTCCACCAAGGCCTTATTTTTTGTTTGTACCATTTCCACCTAGCCCTTTTCCCTCCTAGATAGCTAATAGTTATAAAATCCCTTCAAGCCCTTCAAGCCTCATGCTTTGACTCACTCCCTACAACTACTATACTTGATTCTCCAGGGACTAGCAAAAGGAAATGCCTGCAGATCCCAATTGTAGCTAAAGCCCTATCTCACCCTAGTTCCTCAGCTACCCCTACCCTTGGCATGGTGGATAATGATAAACATGTTGGATTGGTTGAAAGGGTCAGAATACTGAGAGGGGGGTGAATCAGTATTCCCACAAAATTTGAAACTTTCTCCGAATCTCAAATCTTTTGTGGATATATCAAACTCATCAATTAAGCATATCTAGTATGAAATAAAAATTGTAGAATAAACATGAAAACATTAGCCACAAAGGAACACCGGGTTTTATATGCGGAAAACCCAAATGGGAAAAACCACTATGAGTGTTAACTCTCAAGAGAATATAACTAGTTATATGGTGTTTACAAAAGGTGGCTCACTACTAAATTACAAAAATAGCTCATTGCCAGACTGCTCACTGCAAGATTACAAAATTGACTTATTATTGAAATGTTCATTGCAATAGGTGTGATTGAATGGAAGAAAGTTGCATCTCCAAATGCATGAGATCAGTTCCAAGTTAAGCTCAAATTATAATTTACAAGCTCTACAATAGATCCGATGAAATATCTTTTTATGACTACCCTTAAGAACCCGTAGCAAATCTGGTGAAGGATTACTGCAACATTGTCTGCACTCTGATTCTACACCAACTACCTTCGCTATCCATACCTCGCACTTCACACTCTATTACTTGCTTCTCTGTTATCTTTTCTACCATGTCTATGTCTATATGTCACCCATATCACATACTAGAAATCTCACATACCAGATTATATGTTGGCCTAGCCTAACACATTATCCAATAAAGCCTTAAACATAAACATGATAACAAAGTCAACTTCCACAATATCTCTACATGCTTCTCTTTACATAATTCATTTACCGATGCATATACCTTAATTATCAAAATGGGACAGGGGTCAACCGAACCCATAGATACTAACCCATAAACATAAAACTCCAAACTCCAAAATGCATACCATAGATACTGAACCACGAGACATGAAGACATACATTTGTCATAACCCAAAATAGTTGATACTAGAACACATAAATGATATTGAGACCAATGTAAGAATAACCCAAAATTTTGGAGATAAGGATCTTCTAAAAATTACTCCATTAGATCAATTACATCTTATTGCATCACATTCCCTAGCAATACTAGAATGTACATCACCTTCTCATAACGGAAACTACACACCAATTGCATACAACTACATACAACATCCGAACCAAACTGGATATCAAGCTTGACATCAATATACTTCATATATCATCCAAACCAAACCGAATAACTGGTTTGACATCAATGACAGTAATATTCACACAAGTCTAACAAAAAACCCAACTACCACCTCCGTCATGGATAAGAAAAGGAAACTCCAGAGACCATCCCCACTAGAAAAAAACCATAATATTACTATTTAGGAGGTGGTCATTAATGAGGTGGAGGAGGGTGGTGAAGATGATAGTAAAAGTGGAAGCCCTAATCACAGACGATCAAATAGGTTGGTTGGGCGTATGGTGGCCAAAATAGATAATAAAAAAATGGTCGACTATGAGCACGAATCAGAGGAGGAAGATGTTGGTGACAATGAGGATGTTGTTGAAGATGAGGAAGAAGCTGAGGATGGTGCATGGAAGGATGAAAATTTGAACAAATACACTAGCGAAAACTCTGCACACAATAGTAAAAATGAACCCCTAGACCTGACTCAAGAGGCCATGTTGAAGGAGGTGTATAATCACCAAGGGGAGAGTCCATGCAACTATGCTAATTATAGGACCATGATAGAGGAATTGGAGGTCATGAAGAAAAAGGTGATGGAGATGGAGCAGAAGATGATCAATCTCTCCAAATTCAATCTAAGGGTGATGCACAGCTTGAACACTTCCATGTGCGTGATGCAGAAAAAAGTCCTGGGTAAATATGCTAACAATGAAGGGAACTATAAGGAACTCTTCAAGTTCCTCACTAATAACTGGAGCAATGTGCTCAAATAGTCATGATGGTAAATAGATTTTTTCACTTCAATTTCAATACTTCCTTGCCCACAAAGTAACAAATAAAGCCAACAGTTGAGTCACTTGCAGTGGTATTTGCAAGTGCTCTCTGCTTGTTTTACAAGGTGCAACTACCTTCAAAATATGTACAATGAATAAAATGGGATATGCCTTTAACCTAAAAGCAGAAAGGTACTAACATCTACCCATAACCCTGAAAGTAGATATGGAAAACCGATTTTAAAGGAAGTTAATGAATTAAATAAAACAAAGTTTACTTATCCACACCCATGAATAGTACCCGCATGAAATAAACAGGAAAATGATAGCAATCCCTTTTCGATGGTGTAAGCATTCAAGATTCAAATTTCGTCAAATACCCACACACATAATCTATCATAATAGATCAAGTTATCCAAGAATGACTGAAACTAACTTCCAAAAATAATAATCAAAAAGAAGAATAAATAAGCACAAAGTCTCAGAAACTCCTCCTTACTTCTTGGACAAAATTGTAGAGTCCAAAGCCTCTATTTGTGTACAATAAATCAATTCTGAAAGCAGAAAACTATCCCCTCACTATCTTTCTTTTCATTACCTATTTTAAATCCTTTCACCTTACAAGGCTTTTGAGTTTCTGTAACCGTTTCTTGAAAACTAGTTTTTCCCTGATATAACTTTTGGTGTCTCCTCTTTCCATAACTTTTCACGTTCCCACTCCTAAAATATTTCAGTTAAGTTTTCTTCTTCAACTAGTATACAATTTTATCTCAATAACAAATTATAATAAGACCCATGTATACGATGCTTTTCGTTGAGTCAAACCAACATGATATATTCTATAAATCTTCAACTCATTACTTCCATGAATTACGTCTGGGCACTCAGTCTTCCAAACAAACATGTGATTCAGAGACTTAAACTTAGAAAACATAGCTAGCTCAAGACCCTTCAACGTAAAGTTATGAAACCTTATGAAGATAGACTGCACTTCAAATTTTTCCCGCTCCCTCACATATAGATGGTACACAGTTTCTGAAACGTTTCTTACATTTGCAAGGATGACTATCAGAAATAGACTTTTCTTTTTCTTCATTTTCTTGTTCTTATGTTTTCACATGAATGCATGGATGACAAGAAGAGTGTATTATTTCCATATCAACCAAGACCTTGACTGAATCAGAAGGGTCCTCAAATTTCCAGCTTATTGTTTCATTATAAGCAGTCCTGTTTGAAGCAAGGTTCTTCATAATTTCAACTTGTGGAATGAGTTTTTCTTTTTTCGAGTTCTAATATGTGAAATTGAGTTCGGTGCAGGCATGAAGTCTTGAATATTTGGAGCTCCAATCACCATGGGAATTACACCTACAACAAGGGATTGGAAGAGCTTCTATGTGACATAATCTTCTTCATTAGAATTTTCAAAAGCTAGGCTAAATTTGTAGTGCTTTAAGGCTTTCACTTTTCCCACCTTGCCATCACGATTTCGACGACAAGCACCGTAAGAATTGATTGGAATATGGAGCTTTTAAGTTTCTCTAGGGCCTGAAAATGAAAGTTATGACCTTCACAATTGGATACAAAGGCAGTTGCAAGGGCCTTTTCAGTTTTATGTTCAACTAGTGTGATGATACCATACTCAGCCCAGGAGAAATGAACTATAGGGGCATCTAATGAGAGGTTGGTTGTCATTATAACTTTGTAACATTTCCCTCGTACAACATCTATGTTGTTCATAGGATAGTAATGGGAGGATTCCATGGACCGAAGAACACTAGTTATTTCTTTGTCACAATGAAAACTAAATCCTACACCTGATTTCCCCTATGAATAAAATGAACTTGAAAAGACACACCCTACACCATATGTGTAAAAGTCTCTATTAGTAAAATTATGGTTGTTGTGGCTTCTCTCTTTTGATGAAATGCTATTGGTTGTGCATGATTCGGGTGTTTGAGTGAAATCTCGATTTACCAACTACTCGACTATCTAAAGTTGCGCATGTCATTTGCATTTTCATATTGACTGGACTGCTTCCTATGAGCCTTGGATTCTCACCATGTAATGGCATCTCCATATTATCGAACCCATTTGCAAGAGTTATCGGTGGCTTGATACTTTATGTACTAGGTCATGGAGTCAAGGAAGATAAGACCTTTAGAACCATAATGAATAATTTAGTCATAAAAAGATATCGGGCTTGATGCTTATTCATCATCATGTCAGAGCTTTCAATAATTTAATAAATATGAGAATCAGCCGATAATACTTAGTATAAACGAGACAATGTATGGTGTCAGAGAAGATTAGGAGTGTCGAACCATGTTGGGTTTCCACAAAAGTTCAAAAACCAAAAAGATGCGCGACAATACATGTAGTTGAGAGGTTGGTAAAAATAATCTTTCAAACCATTCTTGTTTGTTAGGGAGTTGTAATAAAGCCCGACTCTCTGACTATAATGTGGATGCCAAGGTTAAATAATCAAGAGAGACCAAGATAGGTGACAGAGGTTTGACTTAAAAGTTTAAAATTGGGTCATTTACAAAAATTGAGATAACAAAAGGTTTTGAATGGGGACACGGAATAGATGGATGAAGAGGATCCCAGAACTCAGAAAATAGACTAGTGCTTTGTCTATTGGGCATCACTATCAGAAGAATAAAAAGAGAACAAGGAGCTTCTTGCAGAAGGGTGGAGGGGAACTGGGTAAGAACACAAGATAAAAATGGAAAGCTAAAATTGCCTACCTACTTATGTATAAGGAAAGAAAATCCTACCTCAGAGCATGCCCAAAGCTAATCATTCAAAGCCATTGATAGGCTATGAAAAATATGCTCCTTTGTGGAAAAGTGGATTGTGGCCACGTAATGAGGTTGAGAGTAACTGCCACCGTGCAACTATTGTGATATGAGAACTCCAACTGATAGATTGTTGGAACTTTATAAGTACACAATCATGCTCAAACAACCATTCTTCATCAAAAATATTTGGAACATAATTTATTCTTTCTGTGATTTCACATAGGATGTCGATAGAAAAACATGGCTCATCACTATCAACAAATACTTCTTTTGATTTACCCATCTCACCTTTATCCAATGCCCCAATGCTTGCATTCATCTTGACTGGAGATTTATCTTCTTGTGATGGAGGCAAAACCTTTCTCTCACATGAAATATTATCTTTAGCTTGATGGTTCATCCCATTCATTTCCATATTTCTGAGATCATTAAAAGAAGATTCATTTTGTTCAACGACATCATGAAAAGGAAAAAGGAATGGCCCAAACAATTTTCTTCAAAATAATCAGGAAATTCAAAAAGAGGATTATCGCTTACTCTTGAATCTTTGAAAAATTCCACCGACAAGTATAGTGCATTAAACATGCTTCTAAAATCTTCATGCTTCCTATTGAGAGTTTCAAATGATGTTGTATTCATACCTTCTTTTATATTACTAGATCTGTAAGTGAATGCATCTATTCCAACTTTTGTGATGTAGCCATTTTCATCTTCAACTCCACACAAGAAGTCTTCTTTCAAACTATCCAGGCACCAACTAGGAATAAAAGTAATATTAGAATCTACTAGTGAATTGCGGGATTGTTCAATATTGTTGATCTATATGCATGTCAAGGTAGGTTCCAACTCTTCATCTTCAGCATGTAAATAATAAACTGCTGCAACAAGAGGTGTTGGGATGCCCGTACTACTAAGAACTATCAAATTTTGATGAGAGGATATAGGAGACATTAGTCTTTCTTTCTTTTTTAACAAGATACTTTTGCACAAGAGATTCCTTTTCTGAATAAAATTCTGATTGAAAATCATTTCAGAATCTGAAACTTCTATATTAAAATAATTCACACATTCATTCTCTTTAAATAACCCATACAAAATCAAACTATCCTCAATTTCAATAGCCATCCTCTGTGCAACTTCTATTTTTTGTTCTTTGCTCCTTTTCAAATGAAAACTAACTTCTGGGTGCATGGTAGCAATAAACATACACAACTGGATATTTTCACTTTGCTGCTCATTATGAGGAATCTTTTTCAAATTTTGATAAAATCTCTCCACAAACTCTCTAATATATTCACCTTCTTTCTTCTTTATTGGAAAAAATTGAATCAACAATGCATATATCAACTGTAGGCTTAAATATTTCAAGAAACCTCACCTTCAAACTACTCCAAGCGGTAATGCACCCATCTTTTAAATTCTGGATCCATTTTGTTACTCGTTCAATGAGCCTTTTAGCAAACAACCTCACAAACACATCTTCTTCTTGAACTCCAAGGATCCCACATGCAAAGGTGGATGATTGAATATGATCATCTAGATCTTGATAATCTTCACCAACAAATTTAGGAAAATATTTTCTTGAACCTTTAGGTATAGTTGTATATTCAGGCAAAACAAATGGTCCTATTTGAGTTCCCCATGGTTGGGATGCAACCAAAGCCATGACATAATACTGGAATTCTTCTACCAAAGAGATATTTCATAAACATGAAGTCGCCAACCTCCGTCCTCAGGGAACCAACTTTAGATTTCTGATAGAACAAAGCACTAGCCACTTCGTTCCCCAGAGGAGTCGCCAAAAATTTGTTCATAAACATATTTTTTCACTTCAATATCAATACTTCCTTGCCCACAAAGTAACAAATCCATCCAATAGTTGAGTCACTTGCAATGGTATTTGCGTGTTCTCTCTGCTTGTTTTACAAGGTGAAGCTACCTTCAAAATATGTACAATGAATAAAATGGGATATAATTTTAACCTGAAAGAAGAAAGGTACTAACATATACCCATAACCAAAAAATTAAATGTGGAAAACTAATTTTAAAAGAAGTGAATGAAGATAAATAAAACAAAGTTTAATTACCCACACCCATGGATAGTACCCGCGTGAAATAAATAGGAAAATGATAGCAATCCCTTTCAGATGGTGTAAGCATTCAAGATTCAAAGTTCATCAAATAGCCACACTCATAATCTATCATAACAGATCAAGTTATCCAAGAATGACTGAAACTAACTTCCGAAAATAATAGTCACAAAGAAGAATAAATAAGCACAAAGTCTCAGAAACTCCTCCTTATTTCTTGGAAAAAATTGTAGAGTCTAAAGCCTCTATTTATGTACAATAAATTAAGACTGAAAGCAGAAAAATATCTTCCCCATATCTTTCTTTCCATTACCTATTTCAAAGCCTTTCACCTTACGAGGCTTTTTCAGTTTTTGTAACCGTTTCTTGAAAGTTAGTTTGTTCCCAATATAACTTTTGGTTTCTCCTCTTTCCATAACTTTTCACTTTCTCACTCCTAAAATATTTCAATTAAGTTTTCTTCTTAAGCTAGTATACAATTTGATCTCAATAACAAATTATAATAAGACCCATGTATATGATGCTTTTCATTGAGTCAAACCAATAGGATATATTTTATAGATATTCAACTCATTACTTTCATGAATCACATCTGGGCACTTAGTCTTCCAAACAGACACATGATTCAGAGACTTAAATTTAGAAAACACAACTAGCTCAAGACCCTTCAATGTAAAGTTGTGAAACCTTATGAAGTTAGACAACACTTCAAATTTTTTCCCTCTCCCTCACATATAGATGGTACACAGCTTCTCAATCTTTTCTTACATTTGCGACGATGACTATTAGAAATAGACTTTTCTTTTTCTTCATTTTCTTGGTCTTGTGTTTTCACATGAATGCATGGACAACAAGAAGAGTGTAGTGCTACCATGTCAACGAAGACCTCGAACAAATCAGAAGGGTCCTCAAATTTCCAGCTTATTGTTTCATTATAAGCAATCTTGTTTGCAGCAAAGTTTTTCGTCTCAACTTGTAGAACCGGTTTTTCTTTTTTTTGATTTATAACATGTGAAATTAAGTTTGGTGGAGGCACAAAGTCTTGAATATTTGGAGCTCCAATCACCATGGGAACTACACCTGCAACAAGGGACTAGAAGAACTTCTCTGTGACGTAATCTTCTTCATTAGAATTTTCAAAAGCTAGGTTGAATTTGTAGTGCTTTAAGGCTTTCACTTTTCCCACCTTGCCATCATGATTTTGATGAAAAGCACCATAAGAATTGATTGGAATATGGAGCTTTTAAGTTTCTCTAGGGCCTGAAAATGAAAGTTATGGCCTTCATAGTTGGATACGAAGACAGCTGGAAGGGCCTTTTTAGTTTTTGGTTCAACTAGTGTGATGATATGATACTCGGCCTAGGAGAAATGACCTATAGGGGCATCTGATGAGAGGTTGGTTCTCATTATAGCTTTGTAACCTTTCCCTCATACAACATCTATGTTGTTCATAGGATATTAATGGGAGGATTCCATGGACCGGAGAACACTGGCTATTTCGTTGTCACCATGAAAACCAAATCCTGCATCTGATTTCCCCTGTGAAGAAAATGAACTTGAAAAGACACACCATACCCCATATGTGTTCCAATCTCTGTTAGTAAAATTATTTTTGTCGTGGGTTCTCTCCTTTGATGAAATGTTATTGATTGTGCATGATTCAAGTGTTTGAGTGAAAGCTCGATTTACAAACTACCTGACTATCTTAAGTTCTGCATATCATTTGCATTTTCATATTTGCTGGACTGGTTCGTATGAGTCTTGGATTCTCATTGTGTAATGGTATCTCCATATCTTGGACCAAGTTGTAAAAGTTATCGGTAGCTTGATACTTTCTGTACTTGGTCACAGAGTTGGGGAAGATAAGAACTTTAGAACCATAATGAAGAATTTAGTCACAAAAATATATCGGGCTTATTCATTGTCATGTCAGAGCTTTCAAGAAGTTAAGAAATATGAGAATCACCTGACAATACTTAGTATCGGTGATGCAGTGTATTGTGTCAGAGAAGATGAGAAATGTTGAACCATCTCAGGTTTCCACAAAAGTTCAAAAACCAAAAAGATGCCCGACAATACATGTTGTAGTCAGGAGGTTGGCAAAATTTAGAACTTTCAAACCATTTTTCTTTGTTACGGAGTTGTAATAAATCCCGACTCTCTGACTATAATGTGGATGCCAAGGAAAAATAATCAAGAGAGACCAAGATAGGTGATAGAGGTTTGACTTAAAAGTTTAAAATTGGATCATTTACAAAAATCGGGATAACAAGTCACTAGTTGGATGGCTACTTGTTAGTGTCTTGGGATATTTGTGTAAAGGGTGAACACTCTTGTTTTTCTATTTCTAATATAAAAAATAATGTGACTGCTTCATATTATATGTTGCATTTTGCCTTGCAAAATGACAAACTAGTAGGTCAAGGATAGAATTGGGATAGAATTTTTTTGTCTTATTACTTTGTTTGATATATAGTTTTTTTGCTCTATCTTTTTTGAAAATTGGTGGGTAGTGATATTTATGAATACTTTGCTAGGGTTATTGTATGACTAGGCCACAAAGACACCATGCCTTGATCATCACCTTGAGAATTAAACTCTCTTGAAAACAACAAGCAAGTTCTTAAGATGTAGATTCTTTACTCTTTTTAATACACCAAATTGAAGTGTGTCAATAATTGATTACTATCTAGGATGATTTATTCTTAGATCGTAAGATAATTATTTGGTTGTCCTAGATGATTAGAATAAATGCATTGAATATATTTAACATTGGCACATAACATCAAACTATACCAAAAGTGTGTTTAAATTTAACTCAAGGTAAATAGGTATAGTGGGATAGTTAACCAAATTTGAATATTAAATCGGAAGGGACAAGTTTGTGAATGCAAAGTCACCCCCATGTTAGCGTACTTGTCCTAAAATAGGACAATAGAAAGGCAAACAAATAAATAAAAGTAAGTGCATAGATAAGTATGACAAACATGTGAATAAAATGAATGTATAAGTGTGTGTGTGAATGTATAGATTATTGTTAGATGTATAGGGATGTGTGTATGTGTGAATAGATAAAAAGGATAGCAAATGAGCCCAAATATGAAATATTGTACCATTTTTCACTATGTATGTGTATTAAGACATTACATCAAAATAATAGGCATAAATAATAAATGAAGGGTACGGAAATTTTACTACTATATTTTCTCCCCACTTTGAGCTCAATGTGATCGTAAAATGATCATGTATTTGAAAGTATGTAGCAACATGTATAGTAAATATGTAGAAACTCAAAGGATATCACATGTGGTCAATATAAACTAATGGACCCCGTGAGGATATAATCATGTGTTCACATTTTGTATATTTTTATTTTTTTAATACATACATAAGGTGTGTGTGTGTTTATGTGTAAAAAAACCATTATATTCTTATAAATATGAACAAACTTCATGCACATGTTCTAGAATAAAAGTTTGAATGAAATGGTATGGATCTAAGATTAGAGTTGAATTTGGATATTGATTGTGAATATTAATGTAATGCAATAATATTGGGAACTTGCTGATAAAAAATTCAATTGATATATTAGTGTTTATTTAATTCCTAAATTTAACTTTGTAGCCTGAGATAGACACCAATAAAGAAGCTTTAACTCCATCAGATACAATCACTCATAAAATTTGAATGAATGCTTTTTATTTTCAACATTTTCCTTTAGTTTTAAGTAGGCATATATGCTTAAAGGACCAACAATTCACATTAAGAAATTATGCCAAATTTCTTTAAAGACAGTGAATTCTTGATCTCAGTATCAGAGCACCTTTGTTATGAAATATCTCAATTGTTAGAAGATCGAATATTTAGGTATTTTATAAGGAAACCCTCCTTGATCTTGCAGAACTAGAAGTGCAGAGGAATTCAATATTAAATTGAGTCCCATTCATTGGTCATTGACTTAAAATCCTTAATCATAAAAATTATGGCAAATATTTAAAGGATTTTAAATAATTAGTTGGAATGACCATCAAAGTGTTTGGCTCCACTCAAACAATCCATACGATCATCCATCCTTGTTAGTGGAAATATGTATTTGATTGTAATCTTGTTGATGGTTTGAGTGTCTAAACACATTCTCTATTCTTCATCCTTCTTGTATGCTAGTACTATAAGTATTGTACATGGAATCAAACTCTCTTGAATTGAAATCCTTTCTTCAATGCCTCTCCAACTTGTTTTTTTGGCGCCTCATTCTCTAGAGCAGTTAGTCTATGGATTTCCTTATTTGTCGAGTTGGATCCTAGTATCAAATCTATTTAACAACTAAAATATTTCTCATTAGTGTAAAACCCTCAATTTCATTATCTAATACAATATCATGAAACTCGTCTAATACATTTGAGACATCTACTGGTATATATTCATATTATTTTTAATTAATTTTAGGAATCAATACATATCACATACGATCATGCTTCTATTTTTTATGGGAATAGGGTTCACAAGTTTAGCTATGCAAGAAAGGAATTAGACCTATTTTCCACACATTACATTAAAAGGAGAATTAACTCAATAGATTCAACCTCAATATTATTATGAAAAGGGCTGAATAAAAACTGAATTCTATTCCTTTTGATTGAGTTGAAAATGATTACTTGAAAAGATGCAAATTGAGTGTAAATAACTAGCCTAAAAATTGCATGCATGAATTAGAAACTTGAAATGATTATACTATTTGATATTGAAATAGAAACTTCACAATAAGTAAGGAAATGAGTAGAGTATAGAGGTACACTATTCCTAGAGTCTAGAGTTGATTTCACTAGACAAGGTCACGTAGAGCACCTTGGTCTTCCAGCTACTGCACACCAAGCAATATTTGACCTCTTGAGACCTTGCACTATGCTCATATTCAATATATAATTTATTTCTAAGGACAAGGTCGTCTAGGGCATCCCTATCTAGATAGGGTCGCCCAGAGCGCCCAAGTCTAGAGGTTTCATGTCTAGATTTACTGTGGTGACTTGTCTCTATCTATCAAATGTATCTTGATCTTCTTGTATCCATAGAGTACTCACAACTACAAACAAGAGGATAAAAATGGTATTTGGGTGGTTTATAAGGGTTTTCCTAGGTCAAACCTTTGGTTTGGAATTAACCCTTGAATTGAATTAATTATACCTTCAATTGACGAAGCAATGTCCTTAGGATAAGTCCTCCATGAGTTGAGTAATAACATGATAAATCACATAAAATCCATCATGAAATTATAATTGAAACATAATTGAATATTCCTTGATGTAATTTTTTGCTCCTTGAATCACATCTACTCTTGAAGTGTTGTACTTGAATTGGAATGATAGCATAATGATGAGATGCAATCATGAGATGATGAAATGAATTGAGAGGGATGTATTACACAGGGATTTCATAGTAAAATCACCTTTATGTCGACTTAGAATTATCATATTTTCATATGGAGCTAGATTTTAATAGGATAGAACTGTCTTATTATCTTCCTACAATTTAGGGAAAAAAGCATTGGACCAAGATGCCCGGGGCGTCCCAGACCAAACAATTCAACTTGACTTTTTAGATGTGCAAAATAATAGGGTTCTAATGCCCAAAATAAGTTTGTATGATATAATATATAATGTTCAAGTGAGGGAAACATGTCTTGATATTTGAAATGGGGTAGGACCTATGATAAATCAAGATAATAAAAGATAAAGGGCACACCTATAATTAAAGGTCCAAATAATAAAGTGTTGATGTATTAAAGTGGAATAAGACTCATAATTTTAATTAAATATTAATTTAATCAATAAATGCCCTATAATGCATAGATGAATGGGAAATACTAAAATAAGTGCTATGAGAGTGTGAAATTGGACACCCTAATTATAGGTGTATAATTTATGATGCTACAACTTCATACCATCCAAAAAAATTCTACCATTGACTAGAATTTTTTTTGTACTACTACATACCTATTCTTATACCTTTGTTGAGGGCTTCAATTTGTGGTGAACTCCACTCTTTGTCGAGGAATAAGTATTGGTATGTCCATCATGTATTTCATGTTGATCAAATTGTCATAACCTCCCCAATAATATATGGCAAGCATCCATAGGCAAGATATCACACAATACCTCATCATGGTAATTCCCTATCTTGAACTTCAGTAAACACTTCTCATTAACCAAGGCTTTATGGGCCTTTTGTAACCATGATATCCAATATCCAAATGCAGATGCCTCCTCCTTTGTAACTACAATTTATTTTTCATTAAGAAAAAACAGGTTTGTGGGGACCCAAAACCCCTTACAACATAGCAATAAAGATAAAGCAATCAAGTATCATAAAAGAACCTAGGTCTAAGAAACAAATATGGCTGCAATCCATAAGCAATACAACCCAGCAGCCACAGAAAGACCAGCAAAAGGCCAGCAAGATGCTGGCAAAAACAACAAACATAGACCACCTACTTAAAAATGTCTAAGACCTGGGAGGCCTCCTTCTCAAGCAACAACATGGCCTTGGTAGCTTCCTTAAGGTCCAGTAGGTCTTGTGGAAGAGACTCTTCCATGAGTTTAGTGCTCTATCTTGTTCTCCTAGTAGTGGGAGGAGTCATCTTCGAGCTAGAGGCCCCAGCTTCATTTTCTAGATCAACAACATTCTTCTCATTATGAATTCTCTCCAGCCTACAAACCAAAGTGTTCATATTGGTAGCAGAAACTTTCATCATAGCAGCACTAGACAACCCTCCCTTATGCACTCTCCTCTAGATTTTCTTTTCCTTCTTCCAAGGCTGGCAACTCGGGGGTTCGTTCCTATTGATATTGCCTCCCATGGTGATGACCAACCCAAAGATATCGATCACAATAAAAAACTGAAAGCCTTGATGGTGAAAATAGGGGAAGTGAAAGTTAAAACTCTACGGTGAAATCAACCCAGAAAACATGTGAAGGAAGTCATATCATCTCGCCTAGAAACTTCCCCCAATCAATATAATATTTATCATTCCTGATCCCATTAAGTGTAATCATTATTAGATAAAGAGATATTGATGCCAGTAATTCGATCAAAATATAAGTGCCCCTTCACCTCAAAAGGTAATGATCCTTCATTTTGCCAAGAAAAAGAGGCATTAGAGCTAACTCCAAAGTTAGCAAAGAAGTTTGCACACCTGTTGGCTTCTCTTAAAGTATGAGTTATAATACAATCCTCAAAGTCATCAATAATCTTAAGGGAGTTAAGAATGATATTCTTAATATTCCAAGAGGGCTTGAACAATATTTTGAGATATCTAATGATATTTAAGGAGTTCCCCTCAATCCAAACCTTATTAATTTTTAATTGCCTGGCAACTTTAAGGATTTCCAAAACTCCCATGGCCTCTGCTATGTGATTGGAATGAATCCCAAAAGGAGAAGCAATAGCGGCCACACAAATCCCATTGGAATCTCTTATAACATCCCCACATCTTTCCCTACCAGGGTTCCCCTTAGCAGCACCATCAAAGTTAATTTTGATCCATCCTCCTGGAGGGTAGTACCAGACAGTACCATCCCTACTCATTTTAGATTTATAGTTACTTATGTCAACTTGAAGCCCCCATTTCCTAGCAACAATTTTATCCTCCTCCTTGACATAGGAAGAAGAAACTAGCCCAACACCACCAATAGACAGGTTCAAGTTCTCTCTAGCAGCTCTACAAATTTTCTCAAAAACAATCTCATAAGAACAAGTCACATCTCTGAATATATGATTGTTTCTTTCTTACCAAACTTTCCAAGACACAAAAGGAAATAACAAAGACCAAAGATTTTTCAAAATGGGATTATAAGAGGGGCACTTCCATTGAGTAAAAAAATCTTCCACCTTCTCAGGAAAGACCCAATCAATCCTCTAGAGATTAAGGATTCTACTCCAGATATCATAGGTAAAAGGATAATGTAGAACAAGGTGTGAAACATATTCACTATCATTAAGGCAAAAAAAACACCTATTCGGTAAATGAAAACCTCTCCTCATGAGGTTATCAAGAGTAAGGATTTTTTTTTGAAGAAACAGCCAAAAAAAGATGTTGATTTTTTTAATAAGAATCTTAGACCAGGCTTTGGCCCACACGAGAGGATGTGGGATGGGAGGACTCATAATTTTGATAGTTGAAGTAACCGAGAATGAACAATCTAAAGTCTTCCTCCAAATTAGAAAAACCTCATGATCCCGATCCATAAAAAAGGACATCATAGATTGCTGGAGAGGAGAGAAAACAACATCAATATCCTCCAGCCTGACCCAAGAAGAGTGCTACCAATAATAACTAACCAGAGATCCAAATATTTCTTTACAAATCTCCATTAAAGATACCAAATTATCATAGCAACATAGGGGTCTATCAAACAGCCAAACATCTTCCCAAAACCTAATTTTTTTACCTTTGCCAAGAACCCACCCAACACCGACAACAACAACATTTTTAGCCTTAAGGATGTTATTCCAAATAGAAAAACCATTAGGGATGTGGTTGGATTGAAAGAAGGAGGCAATATTCAGAATATCTTGAAGATACTTGCTGAACCAAACCAAATTCCAGTCCTTTCTATCACCAAAAGACCTCCAAATTTTCTTAGCTAGGATAGAATTATTAAAGTCTTTTATGGTCCTTAAGCCAAGGCCCCCATAACACTTAGGAATGTAGACTCTCTCCCAAGCAACCAAAGGAAGACTCTTTTTCTCTTCTACACTAGTCCATAAAAAACTTTTCTGAATTTTGTCTATAGCATCAACAAACTTAGAGAGGATCTTAAAAAGACTTAGAGCATAGACAGGAATATTTTAAAGAGAGGCCTTCGGAAGCTGCAACTTGCCTGCTTGACTCAATAAAACCCCTTTCCAACCAGCCAATTTCTTAATAAACTTGTCAACAATAGAACTCCAAAAGGAATCAAGAGGAGAGACCCCTAAAGGCAACCCCAAATAGATTGAGGGGAAGGAATCAATAGAACATCCTATAATATCTACAATATTTCTCTGCCTACCAAGGGGGGTATTAATAAAAAAAATAGAAGTCTTCTTACAGTTGATCAATTGGCCAGAAGCCCTAGAATAAGTATGAAGAGCACTTTTAAAGGATCTAGCTTCAAGAACATAGGCAGGACCAAGGAGGATAGTGTCATCCACAAATTTTTGGTGGGAACAAACCATATTGGAATATGAGGGCCTAAGACCCTTTATAGCTCCTGAGATCACCAGCTTATGCAATAACTGACTCAAGCTTTTAGCCATAATGGTAAATAGAATTGGGGAGGATCCCCCTGCCTGGGACCCCTGGTCGGCTTAAAAAATGAGGAGGGAGATCCATTAGAAATAACTAACATAGAAGGAGTGGAAATAAGTTGCCAAATGATATCTGAAAAATTTACCATCAAAACCGAATGCCTGAAGAATTCTTTTCAAAAAGAACCAATCCACTCTATCATAAGCCTTAGCAAGGTCAAGCTTAATAAGGAAACCCTCTTTTTTAGAAGAAATAAGAGAATGAATGTTCTCATGAACCAAAATTATGGAGTTCAAAATTTTCCTTCCTAGCTCAAAACCATTTTGATGAGAAGAAATAAGCGAAGGGAGTATAGTAAGCAGCTTGGAGATCACAACCTTCAAGACAATTTTATAAAGAGAATTTCAAAGAGTTATAGGTCTGAACTTATCCATAGAGTTTGCACCTGGTTGCTTAGGAATAAGAAACAAAAAAGTAGAATTCACCTCCTTAAGCAGCGATTTAGTTCCAAAATATTCTTTCACGGCTTGAATAATATCCTTGCCAACAATATGCCAGAAGTGATGAAAAAATAACATAGGGTACCCATCTGGCCCAGGATCTTTATCTCCTTGGAAAGAAAAAATGGCTCGTTTAATCTCATCATTAGAGGGAATGGCACATAACACCTTATTCTTCTCTGGTCCAATAACCTTAGGAATATTAACTAGTAAGGAAACTTGATCTTCTTTACAGAGGTTAGAGTCAACAGATAGGGGATCAAAAAAAAAGTGGGCAGCCTCCTTAGATATATTATCATTTCCATTAATGATATTGCCATCCACCACTAATTGGGAAATCATGTTGGCAGCTTAATGTCTTATAGTGGACATATGAAAATATTTGGTATTCTTGTCTCCAGCTGAAAGCCATAGAGCCCTTGAAATTTGTCATCAAAAGTATTCTTCAGTGGCTATGATTTTATGATATTTAGCAAGGATCTCATTCTCTTTATCCCTTGAAATAGAATTATAGCCATCTTTTTGGATAGTTTCTTGGATATATTTTAACTCTATTTTTAAAGCATCTTTCATAACAAATATATCTCCAAAAACTTCCTAGTTCCAGACCCTAAATTTGTCCTTAACATGCCTAAGTTTTTTAACAACTTTAAAAATAGCAGATCCTTCCACCTGAATGTTCCACCAAAGTCTAATATTATTTTCCAGTGTTGGGTGGGATAACCACATTTTCTCAAATCTAAAAGGAAAGCAACATCTTTTAACAAAAGGTTCAGCCACAAAAGAAATAGGGAAATGGTTTGATCCAATTCTATTGATGACAAATAAAGTGTTGTTATACTTAGTGAGCCATTCATTAGAAATTAAAGCTCTATCCAATCTAACCTGAATCAGCTCATCACCATCCCACCTGTTTAACCAAGTGAAGGAAGCCTCACGCATCTCCATATCAAAAAGAGCCATATTATTAATGAAGTCCATGAGATCAGTTTTGCTATCCAAAAGAATTTGAGAGCCTCCATGCTTTTTAGAATCATAAAGAGGAGTATTAAAATCGCCCATGATCAACCAAGGATCTTGTTGAAAGCCTTTTTTGTTCTCCTCCATAACTTTCCAAAATTTAGATCTGGTAACTTTCATATTTGGACCATAGATATTGGAGAGGACCCAAATAAAGTCATCCCTAGTATGCTTGAGTCCGATGCTTATCAAGTTACCTTCATCCTGGATCACTTCACCCTCCACAACCTTCTTATTCCAGAAGATAGCAACACCTCGTGAAGCCCCTTTAGAACTACGACCAACAATCCCTCCAAAAGAAAAAACATTAACTTTTTCCACTTTTTCTTTACTCATCTTAGTTTCTTGAATCAAAATATCCGATTTATGGTCTCTAACTAGATTCCTCAATATATCTTGTTTATGGGGGTCATTTAGACCCCTAATGTTCCAATATATCACCTTCATTTAGACAGTGGAGAGCAAGTCTCCAAGATGGTTCGCTGACTTCCATCAGCTATGTTTTATTTACTTTCATTTTCTTTGTGCCACCTAGCCGATTTTCTGCCCGATGAAGATATGGGATTGCCAACATTAGCCTTAGCTCTTATCCAGGTTTGGATACCCATGGCATTACTTGTTTTCTTATTCTTCTTTTTTCCCACTGTAAGGGAATCCCCATCCCCTTCATCTTCCTTGAAATCTTTCATATTTTGATTCTTCAGCTATTGAGAGTTCAGGGTGCTCATATTATCTTTTAAAATCTTCAAAGTCCCCTGGCTAACTGAATCCTGAGAATCTGAACTTAATCCAATGTGACTTATGGGATCCTTGTCTTTTTCAAAATTTGTTTCAGGCACCTCAGAGTAATCCTTACTTTCTGTAAAGCGGAAAATCGCGGTCGAACCCTAGTTGGTCTCCCCTCTTCTAACTCCGAGGAGAGAGAAGGGAGGTTCGCTAGGATTCGATGGGTTTTCACTTAGGGGGAAGACTTTACATTCAAAAGAGGGGTTGAAACTCATAAGATTCAATCCCACACAATGTAAGATTGGATGCTAAATGAATTTCAAGGGTTTGGAAAGCAAAGCTACCCTCTTTTGTAAAGAATGTTGATTAAGGAAATTAAGCTAAGGATGCATAGAAAGTCATAAAGATTCGCTTATAAACTGAGTTTAGGTTATAGGATGAAGCTGCGGACCTGGAATTAGCAGTAGAATGTCGATACGGCGCTATCCTGCAAATTTGAGAAAAAGTTGTCGGGACGATGGCGCCCGGCGCCACGGTCCTCCGAAAAATCCACGAAACGAAGGGGGATCTGTTCGTCTCTGCACAAGGATTCCAGATCTTCAATCTCAGCCGCGTACCTGCAACCTACACATAGAAAAGCGAAGACGATTGGGGCGTTAGGGATTAGGGGTTTGCCTTTAGGTCAAACCCCGGTTTTGGAATTAACCAAGAAATGAGCAAGTGCTGTAAATGTAAATGACTGTAATGTAAAACCAGTACTAATACCTTGTACTAAGGATGTTTGTATCCTTATGTGCAAAGGTTTAGATGTTGTATGTTGTAGTATGTAGCATGTAATAAGTGATCTCCTCTTCAATGGTTGAATCCTTGACTTGAATGCAACACTTAGCCTTGAATGGAGACTTGGAAGGAATGCTTGAATGCTTGAATGCTTGAGTATAATTTCCACGCTTTGTACACATATCCTCTTCATCTATCCCAAATGAGAGAGAAAAATGTAGTTTATATACTTGTCATTTAGGGCTGATAGACTGATTTTCCCGACCTTAGGCCGACCAGGGAAGTATATTTCCAAATTGCAATCAAAAAGACCCGATATCACTTAGGAAACCGGGCCCAAAATAGGACCCAGGGACCAGGGCGCTGGGCGCTCTGGTCCCACCTCCGGGACAGCGGGGTGCAAGGAGGTTCAGGCCAATGGTGCTTGAAAAATGCAATTTTCAGTGTCGTGAGCAAGTTTTGGGGTCTCCATTCAGGTTACGTGTTGCGTCGCCATCGTGAAGACCGAAATGCAGTCAAAATTGCAAGTGTCGCAATTTTAGGACGCTACATTTAGCCCCCACTTTAGCGGGAGTATGTATGCTCATACTTTCGGTAAAGTACAAGGAAACAACATTGAAAGACTTTCACCACGTCAAGGAGGCAAGATACACCAAGCCCCCAGTGGACTAAGGATCTTACGACTTCGATTGACAAAGTAAAAGGGAAGATCACGAGGAAGAACCATGACTGTCAGTAGTAAGGTTCCATCACTATGAGTCATGCAAAAGAAATACCAAAAATCTTCAAGACAAAGCTAAGTTTGCCAAGAAATTTTCAAGTATCTTTGAAAGGATAGACAGGGTGTATGCCCCCCTACGTTAAAGCGATCGCACACGCCTCAACGGGGGTGATTGTTTTAATGTAGTGATACACATAAGAAATGAGAAGGAGCACGTTATCGCAAAGATTTAGCCCCCAAGTGTGAGATAAACCCAAGGATAATAGACACAAAACACAAAGCACGAGGTGACTTCGCTTTCCTCGGGGTCAGTATGCTGTATGATAAGTCATGTATATATATCATATGTATGTATGCATAATTGTTCTTCATTCCCCAATCAAGGAAGGTCACCTAGAAGAAGGGAACACATGTGTCTTTTGAGTCAACATGAGAGAGACCAAAGAGATCTCAATGCTTTGCATCATCCTCAAGTAGACAACACTAAGGACGACAAATAGAAGAATGAGAATAACATATAGAAGAAGTAACAAAAGGGAGGGGAGAGAATCTGCTATGCTAATGTAACTAGTCTAGCACGTCATCTACCCCCCGATCTTGCTGATCAATGTTTCGGGAAGGCAGGGAACATGCTAGAGGAGGAACATCCAACACAGCAGATGGAGCTATCACAAGATCCAAACAAGGGCTATGTTCATGTTCCAAGCCACATTGTTCTTGTCTAGGAGCTAGGATAAGTGCTTTATAAAATTCATTAGATAAATGGTTATCAACATCAACAAGTTCATATTCACTATCAGAAGCAAGAGGAGTAACATTTTCATCATGCATAACATTTTCATCTATATCATCATCAAGATTTATAAAAATAGGATCTTTAACTCGCACAGGATCAAGACCATCATGCATCTTATGTTTAGGAAATTTAGGCTCAATATCCGGCTGAGGATAAAATGGAATAATGCTTGTTGAAGGTGTTTTTGGAGATTGTAAAGTTTGAGAAGCAGCTGCTTGAGCCCTAAGACGACGCTTTCGTCGGCGTTCCCATGCAGAACGATTACGTCTAGTCTTAGTAAGAAGTGGAGAAGATTGAGGAGGAGGAATGTTCTCATCCTTAACACTTGGATGTTTAGGTTGTGGTCTCTTAGGCTGGATAATAGGAGAAGAAGAAGGTCTCTTCTCTCTATAAAAGGCAGGAGGAGGAACTGCTCCATATAAAGGAGGAATTTTTGGTTTAGGAAGAAGACCAAGTCCATCATGACGAGGAGGTATAGGTCTATTTTTAGAAGATTTATTAGGCATAGACATAGTCACATCCATAGGGATGGGTTGGGAATCTTCTTGGGGAAAGACATTAGTTTTGTCTTTCAAAGGAAGAATTTCCTTCTCAAGAATGATAGGAATGTCAAGTTTAGGTGTTCTAGGTTCACTTAGAGATAGGATCATATTTGTTTTCCACTTTTGATAAGATTTAAAAAGATGATCACTTCGCGGAGGAAGAGATTGGAATTGTTTAGGCCAAAAGTAATCAATAGGAATGCTAGAAGTTCTTTCGGCTGGTTTAAAGAGACTATGATTGACAGTAACAACTTCACCATTATGGGGAAATTTTAAACACTTATGAATAGGAGAAGCAATAGCTTTCATGGAAGATAGCCAAGGATAGCCAAGCTTCACACAAAATTGTTCGGAAGAAGGAATAATAGCAAAGTTCACATCAAGAGATTTATTATGGACCTCAATAGGCAATGTAATAGAACCAATTGCAGGAGAAGAAAATGCATCAAATAGTTTCACAATCACATCTGTTTTGTCATAGATCACTTGATTCAATTGCAAAGTAAAAAGAAATTCTTCAGTAATAACATTAACCATGCACGAAGGATCAATAAGCACTCCACGGCAAGGTGTATTCTTGACTTTTGCAACTACGTATAAAGGACCATCAGGTGCTCTAATGGTTTCACTAGAATCAAATGTGATGGGAGGTTCTTTAGGGTTTTCTTGCTGCTCTACAAAGTTAATCACATTCGGAGTCATAGACACAAGACCATCAGATGAGAAAGAGGAATCATTAGCCTCAATCGCATTAGAGGTATGAGAGGTATGAGAAGGTAATGGATCAGTAAAACTCTGAAGATTCTGGTTAGGAGGAGCTACAGATGTGTTGCCTTTATCATTCACTCCAGAAACAGAAATAGTATTATTATCAATCAAATCTTGAATTTTACCCTTTAAAGAAAAATATTTTTCAGTATCATGCCCAGGCTGACGATGAAAGTGACAAAAAGATTTGTTATCAAAATAAGGTGAAGTAATCTTTGCAGGATCAATTTTTCTTATAGGAGGAAGAGTAAGCACATTTTGTTCCAATAACTTATTCATAATATCATGCAATGATTCATTCAAAGGAGTATACTTTCTTTCTTTCCTGAAAAATTTAGAAATAGGAGGCACACCTGATGCTGCATTCACATTGTTGTTGATGATGTTTTCGTTGAATTTGATGGAATCTCTGTTCGGTTTAAACTTCCCAAATGGTTGTTGACTGCTATCACCCTTATCACTCGGAGCCATAGGATGTGATTGTTCCATTTGACTCACAGTCAGTTGATAATTGTGAAGAGTGGCACACAACTGTTGGAAAGAAGTAAACTCAGAAAACAGAAGTTTGTCTCGAATATCTTTTTGCAAATTAGAAATAAAGATTCTTTGAATATCATTATCAGGCACTGGAAAAGAAATTTGAGCATACAAATGCTTATATCTACCAATGAAATCAGTCACTTTTTCTTTAACACCTTGTTTACAATGCATTAAATCAATCAAAGTAACTTTAGGACTTATATTGTTTTGAAATTGTTGAATGAAAGCATTTGCAAGTTGTCCGAAAGAAGTAATAGAATAAGAAGGCAACGAGCAATACCATTGTAGGGCTTTGTCTCTTAATGTTCTGGTGAATAGTTTTGCAAGCAACCTTTGGTCATAAGCAAAATCAGTACATATTGTTTGAAAAGTCTTAACATGTGTTAGAGGATCTCCTTTACCATTATAAAGCTCCAAATGCGGGATTTCAACATGCTTAGGAGGAATAGCTCGAACAATGTCAAGAGAAAGTGGGCTCGCAACATCAAATGTGGGCATACTAAACTTAGATTGATTCATAGAGGCAATTTGTTGCTGTAAAGAAGAGACAGTTTGTGCAAGATTATTAATGGTAGCTTCAGTCGAAGAGTTCATATTAGGTGTGTTAGATTGAGATGGAGGTGTGATGTTATTGAAAGAACGTAAAGAGTAAGGTGGTGGGACCCTATGATAGTCAACCATAGGGGATGATTGAATAGGAGGAACACTACAAGGAGGAATGGAATGGTTAAATGAATTGCCCCCTTGCGTCATGTTCATTTGTGATGATATAATAGGCACACTCATTGAAGGGACGAATGAAGAAATCGGATTGAATGAAGGAAGGGGGTTAATTGAAGAAGAGGGATTGCCCCCATGACTGGTAATCACAGGAGGAATGTCTTGTATAGAGGTAGCCATGATGTTTGATGTAAAGGTAGGTATACTAGCAATAGGAGTGGTCAAAGGAATAGAATGATTGACTTGTGTAGGAGGTTGTGTATAACCTAAAGATTCAGCACAACTCTTCATAGGCATCACATTCGAATCCACAATGTGTGCGATACCACGTAAAACATCAATTCCATTCTTATCACTTTGAAGCATACGTTTTAGACCCTCAATTAAAGGAAGAGCTTGACTATCGGGATACTCATGAGACATCCATTGGTGAAAATCGTCAAATTGGTTATCCAATTTGGAAAGTTGTTCAACAGAAACTTCATGGGGAGCTTCTTCATCATTAGGAGGATTAGAGGAATTACCCATGTCCTCGTTAAAAAGGCTACTCAAATTAGGTTCCATCTCCTCGGTAGTTAAACCTCGGAAAGACTTAATTCTACGGCTTCGTCTAACGGGAATAGTGTAAGTAGGGCTTACTGTTGTAAAACTCATGCACTAGAGAGAGAGAGAGAAGATTTTGATTTTAGAGGTAGCAATTTTCAGTAAAACCAGCCAATCTTCCAGATTTAAGCTGTTAAATGCAATCACAACAGTCTCCCGAAATTTCAGAAAAAATGTCTGGGACCGTGGCGCCCGGAGTGCAACACGGTCCTTGCAACTTTTTTTGAAATTTGCAGGGATGAAAGGTATGATGATTTTAGAGCTAATCTGAAAAAATTGAGGGATTTTACGATCTGTAGATAGGCCAAATTAAAGTTGCAATCTCAAAATTGAACCCTATCAAGATTGTCAAAAAATGCAAAATTTGAATTTTGAAAAAGAGAGGGAAACTGAAATTTTGAATTTTATGATTTTAGAGGGAATGTCAAAAGCAGTGCAAGTTTTGAAATTTAAAAATTGACTCAATTTCACGCTAAATTCAATTTTGAAAGCGGAAATCAAAGTTGTTGTAATTAGGCACTTAATTTCAAAAGTCACAAAATGCAAGAATTTGAATAAAGCACTGAAATTTTGAATGAATGCAAACACAATTTTCAGATTTAGGACAGTAAGAACACAATTTTGACACAAAATTTCAATTTCAACAATTTTTGAATGATTAGGAGCCTTAAACCAAGCAATCAGAAGACCAACTTTGACCGTAATTTTGAAAGTGTTATAATTGACAAAATCAGCCAAAATTCTGGATTTTAGCAGGAAAATACAGCAAGATCTCGCTCCCGAAATTTTGAAAAAAATGTCGGGGACGATGGCGCTCGGAGTGCAACACGGTCCTCGCAACTTTTTTCCAAATTTTCAGGGATGAAAGATATTGTGATTTTATTGCAGAATCCAAAGTTACAGCTGATTTGGAGATATTTTGATCGGTCAAATTGTCAAACAAAGGTTGAATTAAGAGGGTTTCAAAAATTAGGGTTTTGACACTTAACCACTTAATTTTCAAAATTAAAGCACAAATATGAATTGATAATTTGTAATAGCAGGGCAGATCTGAAACAAGCATTAACAATTAAACATTTCACAAGCTTAATTACTAAAAAGAAATTTTAGGGTTTTTATGCAATCACCTCTAAAATTTTGCAAAAGATCAAACATGGAAATGTAATCAAGGAATCAATTTTCAGATCTAATCATGAATAATCAGAAAGGATGTTCACGTTGGGTTCACCAAAATGTAAAGCGGAAAATCGCGGTCGAACCCTAGTTGGTCTCCCCTCTTCTAACTCCGAGGAGAGAGAAGGGAGGTTCGCTAGGATTCGATGGGTTTTCACTTAGGGGGAAGACTTTACATTCAAAAGAGGGGTTGAAACTCATAAGATTCAATCCCACACAATGTAAGATTGGATGCTAAATGAATTTCAAGGGTTTGGAAAGCAAAGCTACCCTCTTTTGTAAAGAATGTTGATTAAGGAAATTAAGCTAAGGATGCATAGAAAGTCATAAAGATTCGCTTATAAACTGAGTTTAGGTTATAGGATGAAGCTGCGGACCTGGAATTAGCAGTAGAATGTCGATACGGCGCTGTCCTGCAAATTTGAGAAAAAGTTGTCGGGACGATGGTGCCCGGCGCCACGGTCCTCCGAAAAATCCATGAAACGAAGGGGGATCTGTTCGTCTCTGCACAAGGATTCCAGATCTTCAATCTCAGCCGCGTACCTGCAACCTACACACAGAAAAGCGAAGATGATTGGGGGGTTAGGGATTAGGGGTTTTCCTTTAGGTCAAACCCCAGTTTTGGAATTAACCAAGAAATGAGCAAGTGTTGTAAATGTAAATGACTGTAATGTAAATCCAGTACTAATACCTTGTACTAAGGATGTTTGTATCCTTATGTGCAAAGGTTTAGATGTTGTATGTTGTAGTATGTAGCATGTAATAAGTGATCTCCTCTTCAATGGTTGAATCCTTGACTTGAATGCAACACTTAGCCTTGAATGGAGACTTGGAAGGAATGCTTGAATGCTTGAATGCTTGAGTATAATTTCCATGCTTTGTACACATATCCTCTTCATCTATCCCAAATGAGAGAGAAAAATGTAGTTTATATACTTGTCATTTAGGGCTGATAGATTGATTTTCCCGACCTTAGGCCGACCAGGGAAGTATATTTCCAAATTGCAATCAAAAAGACCCGATATCACTTAGGAAACCGGGCCCAAAATAGGACCCAGGGACCAGGGCGCTGGGCGCTCTGGTCCCACCTCCGGGACAGCGGGGTGCAAGGAGGTTCAGGCCAATGGTGCTTGAAAAATGCAGTTTTCAGTGTCGTGAGCAAGTTTTGGGGTCTCCATTCAGGTTACGTGTTGCGTCGCCATCGTGAAGACCGAAATGTAGTCGAAATTGCAAGTGTCGCAATTTTAGGACGCTACACTTTCATTGTCCACCTTGTCTTCCTTTGAAGGTACCTCCCCATTTGCCACTGATTCATCTATCTCTCCTTCTTCCAGCTGCTTTTTCAAAATATCACCACTGGGTTGCAGATTAACATTATTAGAATCCACCCAAGAATTCTCACTAGGTTCTCCTTCCTTATTCACCTTATTCCCAGCAGTCGGGACCTCGAGGACTTGCAACCTCGGACCATTAGACCATCCATCATCTTTGTCTGGTTTCTCTTTCTAGATTTTCTTTTGAGCCCCTTTGTTCTTAGGAGCATTCTACAGATTGTTCGGACATCCTCTGGCCCAATGTCCAGCTTTTTTGCAATGATAGCACACAAAAGGCAGAGATTCTATTCTACAGGTTACTCTCATCTCCTGAGTTTTGAGAAAATATCAATGGATGAAGGGAGATCTAAGTTATGACACACATTCACACAGATTCTAGCATAGAATAACTTTTTCCTTCCAGCTGTCATTGGATCCATGGCAAGAAGTTCCCCAAAAGAACTAGCTATCCCTTTGAACACATCTTCACACCAAAACTCCATAGGCATACCAGGCAATCTGACCCAAACCGGATCCGAATCAAAAAAGGATGAATCATTTAACTCTATCTTAGGGGACCATTTTCTGAAGGTCAAAGAGGTTTTACCTAACATCCATGGGCCTTCACATAGCACCCCCTTCAAATCTTCTAAAGAGGAGAAGTTAAAAGCAAAAAATCCTTAGGGCATAGCTGAAATATCAACTTGACCTTTCAGACACCATTTCGTTTTAGCAAAGGCCCTCACAATCTCAATATTAGGCCTCGGGCCAACAAATTTACCCACCAACATGAAAGTCATTAAGGATATATTATGTTCAATCACAACATCCGGAGTAGAGATGGCAAACTTTTCCTCTATCTTATTTGAAATATTTGTGACCTTAGGAAAGGCAGACTTACCTGTAGTCTTCATACCAAATAAGACAAGCCAAGATTTTGGGGGACCTTGGAAAACCACATTCTTCTCCAACTTAGTTTCCCCTTTCAAAGAACCTTCTCCACGAGAAACAAGAGCCCATGAAGTCTTGTCGACCCCAAGATCAAAAGGAGGGTCCACGAGATGAGGGTCCCCATCCGTGTTGCAATCCCCATCCTCATTATCACCTGAAGATTTGTCTGGAGCATGCAGCCTGTGTGCAGAGATTCTTGTCCAAGCCCCAACACCAGCTTTCCCACTCAGCAGACTCCCACCCAGCTCCATTTGAAAAATTGTTATTGTAGGTAAAAAAATATAAACCTTGTTCTACTTCTTGCTACTCCATGATACAAGTCTTCCTTCGAGAAAGAATGCACCACTAGTTGTGCTCTTCCTATCATCAATATTACCTGCTCAGTATGCATCTGTATAAACCTTCAAATCAAAGTTACCTGTATATGGATATCATAATCCATAGTCAATAGTACCTTTCAAATATCTGAATATCCTTTTGGTTGCTATCAAGTGTGTCTCCTTTGGATTCTTCTGAAATCTGGCAACTAAACCAATTGCATGAGCAATATCCGGTCTGTTGTGAACAACATAATGCAGTTTCACTATCATTGATCTGTACTTCTTTTCATCAACAGATGTGACATCATCCTCCTTAGACAGTTTATAACCTGTAACCATTGTTGTCCCAACTGGTTTATAGTCACTCATTCCAAATCTCTTCAATACCTCTTTCACATACTTAGACTGTGTGATAAAAATACCACTCTTCATCTGCTGAATTTGCAAACCTATGAAGAATTTTATCTCTCCTACTAGAGACATTTTAAATTCACTTTTCATCTCATTTGCAAAGTCATCACTCATGTCATCATTGCCTCCAAATATGATATCATCTACAAACACTTCACTAACCAGTATCTTATCCCCTTCAGATTTGAGATATATATTGTTGTCTTCACTGGTTCTCTGAAAACCTATCTTCATCAGGTGTGAATGTAGCCTTTCATACCATGCTCTTGGTGCTTTCTTCAAACCATATAGTGCCTTGTGCAGTTTACACACCATATCCTTTGCATCAAGCAAAGCATAACCATTTGGTTGCTCAATGTATACTTCTTCTTCCCGCATTCTACTTAGAAATATTGACTTCACGTCCATCTAATATACTTTGAATCCCTTATATTCTACAAATGCAAGAGAGTCCTAAAACCTTCCAATCTAGCAACTAGTGCAAATGTCTCACCATATTCTTCTCCTTCTTCCTGTGCATAACCTTTGCATACCAATCTAGCTTTGTTTCCGACTACTACTCCATCTTCATTCAGTTTATTCTTGAATACCCATTTATTACCTATCACATTTTTATTCACCGGTCTGGGTACTAGGGTCCATGTATTGTTCTTCTCAATCTGGTCTAGCTCCTCTTCCATAGCTTTAATCCAGTGATGATCTCCAAATGCTTCCTTAGCGGTTTTGGGCTCAATAGTGGAGATCATGCAAGAATTCTCTCTAATTCTTCTTCTGGTTAACACTCCAAAATCTTTATCTCCAATAATCTGGTCAGGATTATGATTGAGTTTCACATACCTTGGAATGACATGATCATTATCTTTAGGTTCTTCTTCCTCACTTTCATCATCTTCTTCTAAATCTACCTGTTCCGGTTGAACTGGTACTACAACATTCACTTCACTAGCTTTTGGCTTCACCGGTTCTAGTTCCAAAATCAGAATGTAAGGTTCATCTTCCTTCTTTTCCTTACTAGATTCTCCTAAAACTTCAAGACACTCATCCACTCGGACATCAACACTCTCAATGATTCTTTGTGTTTGGTTGTTGTAACATTTGTAGGCCTTACTCTTGGTGGAGTAACCAAGAAATATGCCTTCATCACTCTTAGCCTCAAACTTACTAACATAGTCACCTCTCTTGATAAAACATTTACTTGCAAAAATCTTAAAATAACTCACATTAGTGATCTACCATACCAGTATTCATAAGGAGTTTTATCCTTACCTCTCTTTACCAATATTCGGTTCATAGTGTAGACAACATCTCTCCAGAAATTTTTTGCTACACCTCCTTGCATTAGCATCGTTCTAGAAGTTTCAACAATTGACCGATTGTTCCTCTCTACAATACCATTTTGTTGTGGTGTCCTTGGTACAAAAAGCTTCCTCTTAATTTTATTGTCTTAACAATATCTAGTGAATTCCTCTGAATTAAATTTACCACCTTAATCAGTCGTCAGACACTTTATCTTCTTACCACTTTCATTTTCAGCTAAGGTCTTGAATGCCTTGAACTTACTAAAGGATTTTGTTTTGTCCTTCAAGAATGTGACCCACATCATTCATGAGCAATCATCAATGAAGATCATAAAATATTTGTCACCTTGAAAAATTTTAGTCCTTATTGGTCCACAGAGGTCTGTATGAACCAAATCTAACAAATGTTCTGTAGAGAAAGACTCGCTCTTAAAAGTTGGGGATGTCATCTTTCCTAATTGACATTCCTTACATAGAGCATTCACCGGTTTGTCCAACTGAGGCAAACCTCTTACCAACTTGGACTTACTGACTTTGACAATGTTATCAAAATTTATATGATAAAATCTCCGATGCCAAAGCCAACTATCATCTACTTTAGCAATTAAATAGTTGTTGACTTTAGGATTTAGGTGAAACATGTAAACTTTTGTCTTCTTGTTGGTTGAAATTAGTTCACCTTTTCTCCCATATATTTTGTACATTCCATTCTTAAATTCCAATGGATAATCTTCGTCATTGAGTTGAGCTACACTCAAAAGATTGTGCTTTAATCCTTCAACCCAATAGACATCATATGAACTACTCTTTCCAATAACAGAAATGGTTCCCTTTCCTTTTACCATGAAGGGTGAGTCATTTCCAAATCTCACAACTCCTCCATCAAATTCCTTCAAAATAAGAAATTTACTCTGGTCACCGGTCATGTGGTGTGAACAACCACTATCTATGATCCAATTATCTGAACTATCCATGTGAGAAACTAATGTCTTCGGATCAAATATCTCCTCTTTAATGGCAACAAAGAAAATGTCTTCATTAGCATCTCCCTCAGATTCCTCATCATTGATACCACCATCAACTGCAATGAGACAATCTCTTTTGCCTTTTCCTTTGTACTTCTTGTACTTCTCACACTTATGCTCATTGTCACCATCAGGAAAGTTAGCTGCAATGTGTCCAATCTTGTTACATACAAAACAATTCAAAGGTAATTTACCTTTGTAGTTACCGGTACCTCTGGGAAACCGCTTGGCCAACAATGTTTCAAGCTCAATCAAACTGTCTTCATCATCGACTTCTCTACTGGATCTAGACTCATAACTATGACTAGCATCTCTGCTTTTCCTCATAGGTGGGTTAGAAATTGAATCTCTAAATGTGGATTTAGATTTCTGAGCACTACCATCATAACCATTTAATTCAAATGCAGTAAGTTTACCAATGATGGAGTCAAGAGTTTCCTTAGTTTTATCAATAGACTTTAGCTCCTGAATCGCTGCAACTCGGATAACGTAGACCAATAGAAGGGTTCTCAACACCTTACTAACCACTGTGGCATCCTCCACTTTACCACCAACACTCTTAACCTCACCAACTATCTCCTTGATCCTTTGAACATACTATTGAATATTCTCACCTTCAGCCATCCGCATATCACCAAATTTACCTCTCAGACTCTCTTCTTTGGCAATCTTCACATGCTCATCACTGCTATAGATTTCCTCAAGTTTCTTCCACAAATAATAAGCAATCTCCAGACCATGGACATCAATATACTCTGAATCAGACAAAGAACTGATAATGGCCTCCAATTCTTGATTATTTTCTTATTGCTCTTTCTTTTGATCATCAGACATAGTCCCACTAGGTGCAACATATTGAGTAACAACATGTTCATGTTGGCATTTGCATGAAGATTGCATTGATGAACTTTAATGTTGTCATTGATGTCAATTATAACCAGTAATGATGTTGTATTAATGTTGTATTGCAACCGGTATGTGAGCTTATGAAGGAAACCGGTATTGCTAGAGAAGAAGTGAGATCAGCCGGCAAACCCTACATGTTGATATGATAAACCCTAACCGATGGAGTTTGGTGAATCAGTTGTATTAGTTTATGATCAAATGATGAGCAGTAATGATTATACCATATATGCATGTTGTATGTAAAGAGTTTCAAATGGTTTTTGTCTTATAGAGATAACAGTTTTCTCTTGAGAATGAGAAAGTTCATTGCATGTAATGGAAACTGTGTGATGAGTTATAGAGTTCGATGAAGCGGTGATCAAGGAGTGGTCGAGGTTGTCTTGAATGATGTGCAATGATTACTATGTAATCCAATGGTCATACTTGAACCTATTTGTTTGTAATCTCTATGAGATCTTAGGTTTGTGATGTGTTACCGACCTATTATTTTGTTTATAAGATCGATGAGTTATTTTGTTGTAGTGTTGGCAATTTTGGTTGAGAGTAAGAGTGATTGATTGCCAAACTAGATGATGTATCTGCAATATGTGTAAAGGTAGATAGGAGCATGAAAAGGATGTGAACAAGTAAGTGTAGAGCTATTCAAACAGATCAGCAAACCCTTGTTGTTCTCTAACAATTACAACAGTCAAATCCCCTAACTAGGTAAGCTCTAACAAGCTTAGTGTGTTATCTAAATCGTCTAACCAGATGATCCATTAGCTTGGATTTCAAATCCTCTACTGAGGTTACTCCTAATAGGGTATTACTTCTAATAGGGCATTATAGTCAATCCCTTAGCCGGATGGTCCCTAACAAGATTTGTTCTTAACAGGACTTATTGTAAAGCTTTAACAGGCTTGGCTCCTAACAGGATGAACTTCAGAAGAGTTCAGAATACTTGTGGGTATTCATCCCCACCGTGGTTTTTCCCATTTGGGTTTCCACGTCAAAATCATTATGTCAAGCGGTGAATGTTTTTATGGTTATGTTTGATATGGTTAATTTACTTAACTACTAAATCCACTTAGATATGATATGATGACCGACAACAATTTGAAATGAGGTTTTACTTTTTTTAGTAAAGTATTTGATGTTGGTATTTTGGTATGGTTTTGTCATTGATGTCAAAACCTACTAAACACTTATCAACTCTAGCACTTTGGAGAATCAGCAACATTCACCGGCAAGCAAGTGACTTATGCACAGTCACCGGTATCGGGTACACCGACAGGATATAATGATCACCGGCACTTGGAAGGGCATGGAAAACACTTGGTTATGTCAAAGACATCGTGTAGACACCTTGTCTTGGAGTTTTGTTTATTGGTATATTCATATTTGCATATTTGTTATTACTGGCAAATAAGTCCAGGTTACACCGACAGGTTTATCTTTTCCAGATCAGCATGGCACGCTATGGAGATGACTTATTGTTGTTGTAAATGCATTAAGCCAACATGGTGAATCAGTTATTGCATTGGGTATGAATTTATTTGTAAATTAATTTTATTGTATTATCCTTTAGAGCCGACCTACTAAAATTGGTCTGAGGGTATGGTATAAATGTAAGATCTTTATTGTAAGATCGGATGTGGAATGTGAAAAAGGATTGTGTGAAGGTATATGCGAGAATAAGCAGAGCTATACATGCAGACATCATTTGAAGTTGAAGGACGGTTTTTGTGAAGACAATCAGAACTACACCGGTACTGAATCCAGCATATGAAGATGCTATTTTGAGTAGTACATTCTTATTGGATTTAACCATCCAATTGTAGTCAATGTGACTCCTATTTGTGTTTGAGCAGTGAGCTCTAGGCGCTTGGCCTTTTGGCATGTGCAGACCCCATTTGTATACACTTACTATCTGTAGTAGTATCATCTAATTGTGGGTAAGGTTTCCCACCATGGTTTTTCCCCTTACAGGGTTTCCACGTACAAATATTGGTGTTATGTGTTGTGGATGACTTTGTCTTTTTATTTCATGCATTAATCCTTACTGGTATTGCAATTAACTGTAAAAATTGTCTACCGGTATATTAGACTGGTTTATCGATATTAAGCTTTAAGTTGGTTAAGTTGTTTTTGGTTTGAATTTTTTAGACAATTGATTCACCCCCCCTCTCAGTTGTCTCTGGGACCTAACAATTGGTATCAGAGCATAGTCCTCTTTTGCAGAAGTTTAACAACTTGAGGAGATCCAATGTCTACTAACTATTTCAGGAAGGACAGTCCTAAACTTGATGGAACCAACTATGGCATATGGAAGATTAGAATGGTGACACATTTAAATTGCATTGGAAAGGACATCTGGGATGCTACAAAGAATGGTTATACTACTCCTACTCCTGGTCAGCCTAATCCACCTACCTTGGGAAAAGATGAAGAAAATGATTGCAAAGCAAGAGAAGCACTTTTGAGCGCATTATCTGATCAGCAAATCATGGGATTATCAGAAAGGTCTACTGCTAAAGCTATTTGGGATCATTTGGAAACACTAAATGAAGGAGATTCCACAATCAAAATTGCAAAACTTGAAAGCTTCCAAGTCAGGTATGAACATCTGAAAATGGAAGAAGATGAAAGGATTTCTGCTTTTATGGAAAGAGTTAATGAAATTGTTTTGGGTATTAAATGTTGTGGAGGAACCTTAAGTGAGGATGAAATTGTTTTAAAAGTTTCAAGAGGATTGCCACCGGCATATAAAATGAAAGTCACTGCTATAAATGAGTTAAGAACAATACCTAATACATCAGTAACTAGAGATACATTGATTGGAAAACTTTCAACCTTTGAAATTGAGGAATTTGGTCATGTTGCTACTATAAAGACAGATTTAGACTTTAAAGCATCTACATCATCTGCACCATCATTTGACAAATCTAATTGCAAATCCTTTTATGCAAGAGAACTTGAAGAAAGTAGGAAAGAAAATGAAGAACTTGAAGAACTTGAACCACTATTTGCAAGGAAAATGACTAAAGGTCCAGTTGGAAGTAAGTATGAAGGTAAAGCACCCTTTAAATGTTTTAACTGCAATAAGATTGGTCATATGGCTTCAAGATGCCTTGATAGACATGCTATACTAAGAGAAGAAACTAGAAGAACATACAAGCCTAACCTTTAATATCAAAGATACATATTTAAGAAGAATAAAGACAAATCTTGTTACATTACTGATGAAGGAGTGACCGATGATTCTGATGAGGATCTGGCAGACAATGGATGGGTTTTTGTTGCTATAACAGAAGATCAACTGGCACCTACTGCTCAACTGGTAGAACAAGCCTTGGTAGCTAAAGTTGAAGATACAAATGAATGGATCATTGATTAAGGATGCTCACATCATATGACTGGTGATAAGAATAAATTCCTAACTTTTCAGGAATATAATGGAGGTCTTTTAAGATTTGGAGATGATAAAGCTTGTTTGATCAAAGGTAAGGGTACAATATCTCTTGATGGTACGAATAATACTGACAATGTCTACTATGTTGAAGGTTTAAAGCATAATCTTTTGAGTGTTGGTCAATTAGTTGAGAAAGGATTTCAGTTACAATTCAAAAATGCAAAATGCAAAATCATGAATAGAACTGGTTTGGAAATTGCAACCAGTAATACGACTAGAGGTAATATCTTTCATTTGAATAATAGTGAAAAGGCATGCTTGATTGCACATATTGATGAAAGTTGGCTATGGCATAAGAGACTCTATCATGTAAACTTTGATTGCATGGTGAAAATTAGTACTACTAAGGCAGTTAGAGATTTACCTAAAATTATCAAACCTCACAACATAGTATGTAAGGAATGTCAATTTGGAAAACAAGTTAGCGCTAGTTTCAAAAGTATTCCAAAAAAATCCAATAATGCTCTTGACTTAATTCATACTAATTTATGTGGTCCAGCTAGAACTAAAAGCTTACGAGGTGATAGATATTTCATGCTAATCATTGATGACTATTCCAGAATGTGTTGGGTTACTTTTCTCTGAGAAAAATCAGAAGCACTTGGAAAGTTCAAATTATTCAAAGCAATGGTAGAAAATGAAACCGGTAAGAAAATCAAATGTCTAAGATCATATCAAGGAGGAGAATTTACATCTAAGGAAATTAATACATTCTATGAAGTGAAAGGAATCAGAAGACAACTATCAGCACCTCAAACACCACAGCAGAATGGAGTTGTTGAAAGGAAAAATAGAACTATCTTGGATGTAGAAAGAAGTATGTTATCAGAAGCAAACCTACCACATGTATATTGGAGAGAGGCAGTAAGTACAATGGTCTATACATTCAACAAAGTTCACATCAAAGGTGAAACTGGTAAGACCCCTCATGAACTATGGTTTGGTATTACTCCTACTCTTAAATACTTCAGAATTTTTGGAAGTAAATGCTATATCAGAAGAGATGAGTATATTGGAAAATTTGATCCTAGAAGTGATGAAGGAATATTTCTTGGTTATTCATCTAAGAGCAAGGCATATAGATGTTTTAACAAAAGATTGCAAAAAATTGTTGAGAGTACAAATGTGAAGATTGATGAACAATTCAGAGGAACTTCAAGGTATATAGATTCTGAACTGGCAATGGAAATTTTGACAAATGAACCTACACTAAACCCACTGGTACAGAATGAAGATCCAGTTACACTGGTATCATCTGAAAATTCCATAGTAACTGAGGAACAATAGCAAACAAAGACACCCCGGTATGTAAGACTGAATCATTCTGAAGATCAGATAATTGGAAACAAGTATAAGGGAGTTATGACAAGAGGAATATTGGCAAATGAAGAGGTATGTCTTATTTCTCAAATTGAACCATCATCTATTAATGAGGCATGTGAAGATAAATATTGGATTAAAGCTATGGAAGAAGAATTAGAACAAATTGAGAAGAATAACACTTGGACATTAGTTCCTTGACCTAAAGATAAAAATGTAATTGGAACCAAATGGGTATTCAGAAACAAACTTAATGAAGATGGTAAGGTTATCAGAAATAAAGAAAGACTAGTGTGTAAGGGATATTCTCAGAAAGAAGGAATTGATTACAATGAGACCTTTGCACCGGTAGCCAAAATTGAGGCAGTCAGATTATTTTTGGCTTTTGCAGCACACAAGAACTACAAAGTATATCAAATGGATATTAAATGTGCATTTTTTAATGGAGATCTTGAAGAAGAAGTTTACATTGAACAACCTGATGGATTTTCTTTGACAGAAAACAAAGATATGGTTTGCAGGTTAAGGAAAGCTTTGTATGGGTTGAAGCAAGCTCCAAGAGCTTGGTATGCAAGATTGGATAAGTATCTTTTGAAGATTGGTTTTTCTAAAGGTAATGCAGATAGCAATTTATATTATAAAGTGACTAATGATGACATCTTAGTTATAGAAGTTTTTGTTGATGATATAATCTTTGGAGGAGAAGATGGATTATGTAAAGAATTTTCTATTAAAATGCAGCAAATATTTGAAATGTCTATGATTGGAGAAATAAAATTCCTTTTAGGATTGCAGATTTCATAGACTAATAAAGGTATATTCTTGAGTCAATCCAAGTACTTAACAGAGTTACTAAAGAAATTTGGGATGGAGAACTCTAAACCAGTAAGCACACCTATGACTACAAATGACAAATTATCACTAAGGGATGAATCTACTCCTGTTAATCCAACTAGATACAAATCTATGATAGGAGGTTTACTGTATTTAACACAAACTAGACCTGATCTGATGAATGCAATATGTATTGTTTCAAGATTTCAGAGTAATCCCAGAGAAAATCATGAATCAGCTGTAAAAAGGATTTTCCGGTACATACAAGGCACTACAGATCTTGGATTATGGTATCCTAGAGATGAAAACTTTGAATTATTTGCATACACAGATGCAAATTGGGCAGGAGATTTGGATGATAGAAAAAGCACCAACAGAGCATTCTTTCTTGAAAGAAGACTAGTTTCTTGGTTGAGTAAGAAACAAAGTTGTTCATCTTTATCAACAGCAGAATCAGAATATATTGCAGCAGCAATTAACTGTACACAGGTATTATGGCTTAAGCAAATGTTGAAGGACATAAAGGTAAAATGAAAGGAACCTATTACTATCTATTGTGATAACACTACAACAATTGATATATCTAAGAATCCGGTATTACATTCTAAAACCAAACGTGTTTCTATCAAACTGAATTTTCTAAGGGAACATGTTGAAGCAAAAGAGATAAAACTGGTTTATGTGAATACTAAAGAGCAGATTGCAGATATTTTCACTAAACCTCTGCCTAAAGAGACTTTTGAATATCTCAAAGATCAGCTTGGGGTCATACCCCCACTGGTAGAGACTTAGGAAGTTGATGATTGTCATCAACCGGTAGAATTAACAGAGAAATCTTTTATTCCGGCTATGATGAGGAAGCTACTTCTCAGGGGGAGTAGTTGGTATATTGAATTGGTTGGTATTTTCTACTTTGGCATTTGATGTCAAAGGGGGAGAGATTGGTATGGAAAAACACAAGGAAAACACATGTTGCTCCCAGGGGGAGAGATTGTTATTTGGGAGAGATTATTACTCTCTGTATCTGTATTTTGATTTCTAGTTATGATCTCTTTTTGGGAGATTGTTGGTTTTTGGTATTTGGCATTTCTGTTTTGGCACTTTGATGGTTTTTCCATCTTGTGTTGCCATCAATGCAAAAGGGGGAGATTGTTGGTATTTTGGTATTGTTTTGTCATTGATGTCAACACCTACTAAACACTTATCAACTCTGACACTTTGGAGAATCAGCAACATTCACCGGCAAGCAAGTGACTTATGCACAGTCACCGGTATCTAGTACACCGACAAGATATAATGATCACCGACACTTGGAAGGGCATGGAAAACACTTGGTTATGTCAAAGACATCATGTGGACACCTTATCTTGGAGTTTTTTTTATTGGTATATTCGCATTTGCATATTTGTTGTTACCGACAAATAAGTCTAGGTTACACCGGCAGGTTTATCTTTTCCAGATCAGCATGGCACGCTATGGAGATGACTTATTGTTGTTGTAAATGCATTAAGCCGCCATGGTGAATCAGTTATTGCATCGGGTATTAATTGATTCATAAATTAATTTTATTGTATTATCCTTTAGAGCCGACCTACTAAAATTGGTCTTAGGGTATGGTATAAATGTAAGATCTTATTTGTAAGATCGGATGTGGAATGCGAAAAAGGATTGTGTGAAGGTATATGCAAGAATAAGCAAAGCTATACACGTAGACATCATTTGAAGTTGAAGGAGGGTTTTTATGAAGACAATCAGAACTACACCGGTACTGAATCTAGCATATGAAGATGCTATTTTGAGCAGTAAATTCTTATTGGATTTAACCATCCAATTGTAGTCAATGTGACTCCTATTTGTGTTTGAGCAATGAGCTCTAGGTGCTTGGCCTTTCGGCATGTGCAGACCCCATTTGTATACACTTACTATCTGCAGTAGTATCATTTGATTGTGGGTAAGGTTTCCCACCGTGGTTTTTCCCCTTACAGGGTTTCCATGTACAAATATTGGTGTTATGTATTGTGGATGACTTTATCTTTTTGTTTCATGCATTAATCCTTACCGATATTGCAATTAACTATTATAATTGTCTACCGACATATTAGACTGGTTTACCGGTATTAATCTATAAGTTGGTTAAGTTGTTTTTGGTTTGAATTTGTTAGACAACTGATTCAACCCCCCCCCCCTCTCAGTTGTCTCTGGGACCTAACATTTGAATGATTTGATTAAATGGTTTGAGAGTTTCAAACCTGTTTCACTGTTAATCTGTTATGACACTCAAGCAGTTTACTTGACAGTGTGATTGCAATTTGTCAGTTATGATTTTGTCTTGAGAGGTTGTTATTGTTTGGTGAAAATTTTATGTCAGTTTTCTATCTACTGATTCACCCTACCCCCTCAGTAGTTTATCGGATCCTTATTGATTCATCATACCATCAATTCCCAGTATTGACTTCCTAGACTCTTGATATAGATTTTCATCCTATTACTCCATATTCTATAGTTTTCCCTATTAAAATTTGAACCTTCTATCTTCATCATGTTCTTCAAGATATTTACCTCAATCTATTAGGCTTAGACACTAGAGGACCTAAAACGCTCTGATACCAATTGATGGTATGATGAATCAATAAGGATTTGGACAACTGCTAAGAGGGGGGGTGAATCGGCAAATGGAAAACTGACTTAACTTTCACAAATCTCAAAAACAACCTCTCAAGTCAAACTCAGAACTAACTGTTTCAAACACTGAACTACAAACTTTAATATCATTGTCAAGTATATCAGTTGAATGTCATAATAGAATAACAGTATAAAATCTCTGAAACTCTCAAAACCTTTTAACAAAAACATTCAAATACTTTACTAACAATAGTAAAAGCACATTTCAGATTATTGTCGGTCATCTTATCATATCTGAGTGGATTTAGCAACTAAGCAAATTAACCATAGCAAATATAATCACAAAAACATTCACCACTTGACACAATGATTTTGACATGGAAACCCAAATGGGAAAAACCACGGTGGGGATGAATACCCACAAGTATTCTGAACTCTTCTGAAGTTCACCATGTTAGGAGCCAAGCCTATTAAAGCTTTACAAAAAATTCCTATTAGGAACATATCCTGTTAGGGACCACCTGGTTAAGTGATTGACTATAATGCCCTATTAGAAGCAATACCTAGCTAGGAGTAACCTTGGTAGAGGATTTTAAATCCAAGCTAATGGATCACATGGTTATAGGATTTAGATAGCACTAACCCTACTACAACTTACCTGGTTAAGGGATTTGACTGTTGTAATTGTTAGAGAACAACAGGGGTTTGTTGATCTGGTGAATAGCACTACTCTACTTGATCAGATCCTTTTCATGCTCCTATCTGCCTTCACACATACTATAGATACACCTTGTGGTTCGACAACCAATCACACTTACACAAAACCATAATTGCCAACACTACAACAAAACAACTCATCGACCTTATAAGAAAAACAATAGGTCAGTAACACATCACAAACCTAAGATCTCATAGAGATTACAAATAATTTGGTTCAAATATGACCATTGGATTACATAAAAATCATTGCACATTTTTTAAAACAACCTTGATCGCTCCTTGATCACCGCTCCATCGATCCCTGTAACTCATCACGCAGTTTCCACATCATGCAATGTACTCGCTCATTCCAAAGATAAAACCATTATCTCTACGTGCCAAAAACAACTTGAAACTCTTCACATACGACATATCTATGTGGCATAATCATTACCATTCATCATTTGATCATAAACCAATACAATTGATTCACCAAGCTCCATCGGTTAGGGTTTAGTACATCAACAGGTAGGGTTACCGGTTGATCTCACTGCTTCTCAAGTAATACCGGTTTCCTTCACTATCTCACCTACCGATTGCAAAACAACATAAACATCATTACCAGTTATAATTGACATCAATGACAACATAATAGTCCATCAATGCAATCTTCATGCAAATGCCAACACATATTATCATCATATTTACTCCTACAATTGGCCTCATTGTCATATTATCATACTATATATAAAAACATGAAAGCATAGCATATATGTCTTATAATTTGTACCAAAATGTCAAGTTCTCAAGCATCAAAGACATACTCAAGCAGACAAACAATCTTAAACAAAGTCAAGTAGAAACCACAGGAGCTTTACTTAATGAATCTGGGTTATAGCATGTGTGTTCAAGGCATACTAAAGAATCCCCCTATTTTCAAAAAATATTGCCCCAAACTCCTTTTGTCACCCTCTCCCAATACATAGTAAAAACCCCCCTATGTTCACCAAATATTGTTTTTTATCATAGCCCAAATTAGACACCCCCCTATTTTCACCGATAGTCAATATATTGTACCCTCATTTTTGGGATATTAAACCCCCCAATATGAATGCATGTGATATAATATTGCAGCCCTCGTGGTATAAACCATATAAAAGGACCATTAAACTGCCCCATCATCCCCCCCAATATAATTCCTTGCTTGTCCCATAATAATAGTGACCAAGCTATTTCTAAATAAAGCAAGTTTCCTAAAATCAATAGATCTAGTAATCCCAAGATTGGGTGTAAGTATATTCTAGTAGAATCTATTTGATCTTCCAATCCTTCTCCATCTTGGTTCTTCCTAATCAGCATCATATTCAGCACCTTGCCAATCTTGTGTCGGCCACAACAATAAAGGTGGATGAAAGAGCAATGGGAGCCATGCAAGCTCTTACTTGTCAACTAACTGCATGTAAGTTTTGATCCTTCAAATTGTTGCATGACAATTAAACATGGAATATGGTTCCTTTCTTTTTAACTCATCACTTAGTTCCTTCCATCTCTATGCAACATGTTGTAATGCACTCCTAGTATTTTTGGCCAGCTGAGTAAACATATCATAGTTATCCATCCTATTCTGCAATACTTGAGGCTGTACCTCTAGCTTGTTAATTAATAGGATCCATTTATTTAATATTGAATACGAGTCTCTTGACTCTTCTCTTAAGCCTAAAATTGATGATTTATCCATTTCCCAATAATTCATCATTTGATTCGCCCTATTTTCCTCATTTTGCATGTAAGAACAAAAAGCTCTCACCTAGAGGTCACCAAATAGAGGAGGGGATTCCCTTCTACATCATGAGGTACAACAAGGTTGTGTAAGTAAAACTCACCCAAGGAATTTTGCATTCTACTGTGGAATTAGGAAAAATATTAAAATATTCCTTGGGAGTAGCTAAGGAGTGGGGTAAGTCACAATAAACTTGCATAAATTGGAAATGCAATAGTTGTCCTCTAAGAAAGAGAGTGTATACCATGGTAGATGCTCTACGGTTAATAATTTGAGGAACCATATTGGCCATATGGTCTACTTTTCCTTTCAATTTTTTTATTTCAGTCTCCTTTTGGAGCTCTTTATCAAATCTTAGCTACATTTCTTCTTTTTCTTTCATCCAATTTTCTTTTTACATCTACACCTACTTAAGTTTCTTTCATAATTTTCATGCCAAATTAGGTCATGACAAGGGAATGGAAGGTGATAGGTTACATTGTTCAAGGAATTGTATGAGTGATTTGACTTACAATACTTTCAATTTCTTGAGCACCCATTTCTTCCAATCGATCTAAATAAGTATCATCCACATTCATGGCTTCGACCTCCAGTTCCTAAACATGTTCTTCTTTCAACATTGGTCTTGTCTTTTTCCCTTCCTTTGTTTTAGTTTTATCTTCTTTAAGGGGTGCTTCTTCCTTATTATGTATCTCTTTTTCATCCACTGTCTCTTCCTCCTCATCCTAAGCTTTTTGTTCACCCTGTACCTTTTCCATAACATGTGGCCCTTCTACACCCTATGTCTCAGCATAATCACACTCATGGGTATGTCTATTATAGGTTGAGTTTTATTTTTCTTATTCTTTGGAGATAACTCCAATTATGATCAACTAAAGATTGAAATCAAAACAACTCTTTGTATATTCATAGATGCATAATAACAACATTTACAACTAGAGATATATTAATCTACAACATAAATATATTCCACAAATGGTGTTAGCCATTATAGGTACATTAAGCTTCATTATATAGATATCATGCAAGTCAAAATTATTCAACTACCAATAGTGTTGTAAATTTTACTCGCATACAATTTCGTCCTCACCTAGAACTCACTTTGGTGCTTTGGTGTCTGATGCCAGATGTCTATTCTGATTCTACTCACACCACTTGTAATCTTTCTTTTTCACCTTCTTCCTTGCCTTTCCTCCAAGATGGAAACTTGATTCTCAGGACCGGGGTGTTGGGAACCTTGGTCCTCCTAATTAAGACCGATTTTGGGTCCCCACAATGGTCATGTCTAATGAGCAGGAAATCTGATCCCATGTCGACCTACTTCAAAAATTTAATTTATTTTTGGAGGATCAAGTATAAAATGAGGTATACCCTGCTCATTTGAAAGCTAACCTCAATCAAGATATCAATTATGCTTTAGTAAATTAAAGTGAGCAAGCAATCAGTCATTCATCAAGCATTGGAGCAAAAGTGAAGTCAAGTTTATGCATTCAAGATGGAATCCATGATCGACTTTCTTTCAAGACATTCTACATGATACTCTAAAACCTTTACATGAGGATCAAACACAACTTCATCAAGGTATGTTTCATTTACAAACATTTTTACTTCAGATATGGCCTTTCCCTCAAGAGGAAAGCATTTTACAGTAATTTTCATTTCAATTATTATCTCAATTTCAAGGTTAATTCCTAAAGCGGGGTTTGACCTAAGGTAAACCCCTATCCCTAACTTATTTCCCTCTCTTTCTGCGTGTAGGAAATAGGTTCGGGAGATATACTTAGGAATTTCTATAGAGTCAACAATGATGAATAGGTTTAGCTTTTGATAGAGGAAAATTCAGAGGACCAAGGTGAATCTGTACTACCTGGTCCCAAACAATTAGGTCAAATTTCTAGGAACGGGTTCTAAACATATTCTTTTACCCAGATCTTAGTTTGTGGCTCCATGGGATATCTGTAGCAGTCTGTTTCTGACAGTTGACTTCAATTATTCATTGTTTTGCCCTAATTTCACAAATGCCTTCCAAATTCAACTAAAAGGGTAACAAATCTTAACTAGTGAATCTAATCAAAATTTGAGTCCTTTCCATATTTGGATTGTGGATAGATCTATTAGGTTCACCTCTCTTTTAATGTATGGGGATATTTTGGCTTGTGAGTGGTTTTGTTATCTTAATTGAAACCCTAATTCTAAATTACACCAATACACTACCTAAACTACTAACTCCTTAGATCTAGGAAGGAGATTTAATAAACCATAAAGATTAACAACCATGAGAGAAATTCTTAGTAGGACTATATAAAAATAATAGTTAAAACATAACTGTCATCTCTTATACACGATAACAAGAGCAATAAATAATTTGTTATCAATGATCAATCTCCATGGAACAAGTCTTCACCATCTTCATATTTTTGATAGGTTAGCAAGAACACCTCACTTTGTTTGCCCAATTCAACTTTGCTTTATCACATGGCTATAGGAATTTTGTTAGTCTGACGCTATAGGAGATAAGCTAGTTTACTATGTCCATATGTTGCAAAAGATAAGTAGTATACAAATAACCACATTTGACACATCTATAAATATTCTCATCACATTTCCTCCCATAATTGACCACATAATTATATTATCAGATTATATATATAAACATGAAAGCATAACATATATGTCTTATAATTTACCAGAATATCAAGTTTTTAAGCATCGAAGAGTCATTTAACAAACATAGAATCTTTAAAAAGTCATGTAAAAACCATATAAAAGGACCATTAAACCATCCCATCATATTAGGTCTTCTCTATTGGTTTTGTATCCTTAGTCTTAAGACTTTGTTGTCTTTGATGATAAGAAATTCTATGTCCCAATATGGGTAGAGTCTCCTGGGTTGCCTTTACCTTGCTTGCCTTTTTTGTCTATTATTTCCCAATCTCTTTGCAAAATAATTTATGTCGAACTCAACCATTATTTTCATGCTCAAACCCAAAAACAAGTCTGTGTTGAGGTTGATTTATCACATGACATCAAAGAGACTATTGGCAATCAGATAAGAGGTCTTTGCCACACCTAACATGTGCTCTATTTGAATTTGTCTAACATTTTTTTTGCATCACCAATCATTAGAGCACTAAAGTAAGGATTTCCCTTTAGTTTCTCCAAGGGCTAGGTCACCTCCTAAGGTTTCTAACCCTTTGCATGTTTCAAATATTTCAAAAGTAGAGGAAAATTGGACCATGGTTACCTACAAGGCAAAATCTACTATGACTAAAAATGTCAAACCTATTGAACCAGCTGCCATGTAGTTGCCACCATTGGTGCTAGTTTCAAACCATTCTAAGAAAGGGAAGGAGGTTATGGCTTCCATTGTTGTTGAGGCTTCTATTTGGGCAAACACCATAGCCAACATCAATGTTCTCAAATTAGGCACAACCTACACCATTCTTGCATCTCTTCTGGGTGTGCGAAGGAAGCCAAGATTATTGCATAAAAATGTAGAAATAGGTTTCATGGGTTTCAAAAAGCCTCTATTTTCTTGCAAAATCATTTCTCCTCTTTTGATGATAGGAATGATATGTAAGATTTTGAATCATGAATTTTCTATCATGGAATGTTTTAGGTCTCAATTACCTCACCAAGAAGTATTCCATGTAGGATACTCAACAAAATTATCATGGTATTGGTGTGTTATGTCTTCAAGAAATTAAGATATTTGCTTTCATTCTCTTTGTTGCCTGTTGGGTTATTTGGCTAGGTGGCCCAGTTTTTGCTTCCAATCATGAGGCGAGATGTGGAGAGTTTGTCACCCTTCTTGTACCATGGTGAAAATTTTGTGTGATTGATTATGGGTAAGTTTGTAACCGATAGGTAGGTTTGTGGAGTGAACCAGTATTGCTAAGAATTAGAGAGTTGAACTAGTAAACCCTGCCTGTCGTTTTGATAAACCCTAGCCGATTTAGTCTGGTAAATTGGTTATGTTAGTTTATGATCTGATGATGAGCGGTAATGATTATGATGTGTATGCATATTGTATGAGAAAAGTTTCAAATATTTTTTGGAGCATTGAGTTAATGTTTTTTATCTTGGGAATGAGCAAGTATATTGCATGTAATGCAAAACGTGTGATGAGTTACTGAGTTTGATGAAGTAGTGATCAAGGAGCGGTCGAGGCTTTCTTGAATGATGTGCTGAGATTGTTATGTAATCCAACAGTCATACCTGAACCGACTTGTTTGTAATCTCTATGAGAGAATTAGGTTTTTGTTGTGTTACCGACCTAATTGATTTGTTTATTGTTAGTGTAGGTTTTTTTATTTTCCTTATGTTAGGGGGTATTTATTTTTCCTACACATATATTATTAAGCTTGCTTAGGTTATTAGGTGTGGTTAATATGAGGACACGTGGCGGAATACATTAGCTACATGTGTAACTCTCCACCTCACATGGGTAGTTGAGTTACACACCCTCTTTTGGCTTGTTGTGCCACCTCTCATAACCACTATTTTGTCATTTCCTAAGTGGGTTATGGGGTAGTTGGGTTTCTCACCCTCTTTTGGCCTTATGTGCCACCTCTTATAACTCCTTTTTTGTTTTCATGTAAGGAGGTTATGCCACATGTTTTGGCATTTACCAAGTAGGTAAAAACCTCCCACCTTTTATGGGGTAGTAGGTAAAACCTCCCACTTTTTATGGAGGTGGGAGTTAATGCACCTCTTGGTTGTATATGCTATTATTTTTCTATATAATAAGCAATATACTCTCACCTTCACAAGTAAAGTGATAGCTCGGTGAGAGTCTTCTCTAAATTCTCTTCTTTATCTCTATTTTTCTCTCATATCAGATTTATCTTCATTCAGCTATTTTGATCTTCGATCATCCGTTGCTTGGAGTTGCATGTGATCTATGACCGACATCAGATCCTGGCTCAATTCTTGCTTCTCACAGAATTTAACATTTATAAGGATGATGAATTGTTTTTGTTTAGTGTGTTGGCAAAGTTAAATTGAGTGTGAGGTTGCCGAACCGGATGATGTATCTACAGTTTGTGTAAAAGAAGATAAGAGCATGAAAAGGATCTAAACAAGCAAGTGAAGTGTTATTTTAACATATCAGCAAACCCCTATTGTTTTCTAACAATTACAGTAGTAAAATCCCCTAACTGGGTAAGCTCTAACAAGATTTGTATTATTCAAATCCTCTAACTAGGTGATCCATTAGCTTGGATTCAAAATCCTTTACAAAGGTTACTCCTCACAAGGTATTGCTTCTAACAAGGTATTATAGTCAATCCCTTAACTGGGCGGTCCCTAACAGGACCTGTTCTTAACAGAACTTTTTGTTAAAGCTTTAACAGGATTGGCTCCTAACAGAGTGAACTTCAGAAAAGTTCAGATAGTTATCTTATGAGTCTCATCTCATAGTGGTTTTTCCCATTTGAGTTTCGACATCAAAAATATTGTGTCAAGTGGTGAATGTTTTTGTGGTTATGTTTCTATGATTGAATTGCTTAACTACTTAAATCACTTTAATAAGTTATGTTAACCTATAACAATCTAAAATAAGTTTTACTAATGTCAAGTAAATGTTTTTGGATAATTGTAAGTTTCAAGTTGTTTACTGTTAACTGTTGTAACAGTCAACCGATTTATCTTCACAATTTTATTCTGACAAAGATATTGCATTTAATTTCAGTGGTTTAACTTGTCTGTTTCAAAGTTTACTTGTGAAGTTATTTCTGAGTAAGGTGAAAGTTTATCAGTTTTTCTATCTACTAATTCACCCCCCCCCCTCCCTCTTAGCAGTTGACCAGATCCTTATTCTTTCATCATACCATTAGTCTCTAGCAATGGATTGTGGATTCAATACCTCCTACCACTTGGGTCTTATGTGATGAATTTAATATGGTTGAGGTGGCTTATGGAAAGGAGGGGCTATTGCCTTTTTTCTGGATAATTGGTGAATGAGGATGTGTGGTTTATATGCACAATAAATTAGGTATTTATGATCCCAGCACTTTTTGTTGCCAACAACACATTATGTGGCATACATGGAGAAATTTTTGAGTGGTAAATGGTAGAGTTATCAAATGAATTTATCGTGCTATTCTACCAACATAATCCTTTTTTACTTTTGCATCTTATCAAGCTTTGTCAATGATGCTTCTCCCTAATGTCGCCCTGTCATAGCACTTTCTCATCAAATTCGATGTTAATTGGCAAGTGGGTCTTGAGTGGCCTCCAAAACCCATTCTTTTTTAACACTTTCTTGCTAAGTCATAGCCATGTGTTGGATCACATTCAAGGGTTTGGAACCTTGATTTGTGTCCTACTCGACAATCTTGGTGGAATTGTTCTATTCAACACATGTCTCATTTATGTCACATTTATGGCCACCAACTTGTTATGTTCTATCGATGGTCCTATAAGGCCACCACCTCGGATATTCATTGTGCCATGGGTTGGAATTATACACTCTTATGAGAATAGTTGATGTTGTCATTGATGGCAACCAATTGGCAATCACTTGGCAACCCACTAACAATTACTGGCACTGGCAATGGACTTCTACATACACCGGCAGGTACTTCACTGGCAGCGGCAATAATGCATATCGACACTCAAGCCGACATGGAATAAACTTTTGTTTATTGTTTTATAATGTAATTATCTCTTGTATAAGCCAACATGGAATATTGTAAAAGACTCATATATGTATGAGATCTTATAGGTCATTTTGATATAAGGAGACAGGAGTGAGAGAACATAGATAATATTTTGTATAAGGTGATATAGTTGACAGCGAAGGTTTTGGTTATAGAGTGAGCTTAAACCAGTACTGAACCTGGCATAGTTGATGCTTTTCTGAAGCAGTATATTATATTGGATTTTGATAATCCATTTTGTAAGTCAGTGAGACTTCAGTTTTGTAGTGAGCAGTGAGCTCTAGGCTGCTAGCCTTCCTGCATGTGCAGGCCCCTCATTGTAAGTAATATTTATTCATTGGATAGTGAGTGAATATTGTGGGTCACAAATTCCACCGAGGTTTTTCCCACACCGAGTTTCCTCATTAAGTATCTTGTGTTATGGTGTGTTCTCTATGTTGTCTCTGTTATTCTTATTTGTTGCATTAATTTTTATTTACCGGTACAATGTTTTTGGATACAAAGTTCTTAATAAGTTTAAATATTTTGCTAACTAGTTAGACACTGATTCACCCCCCCCCCCTCTCAGTGTCTTTGGGACTATCATTGATTCTAACAATTGGTATCAGAGCCTGGTCCTCTATTTTCAAAATCCTAACAGCTTGAGGAAGATTCTGACACCGGTACAGATGGAGAACTTAAGAAAACAATTGGAAGGAGCTCTTGTAGATTATGATGTAGATAAATTGAAGAATATTAAAATTGAAGATGATCTAAGGACTGCATAGGAATTCATTAAAGGACTTCAGGAGAATTTTGCTATAGCACAAAATAAAGTAAAAGAACTTCATGAGAAGATGCAGAAAGATGATGATGAAAAAGAAACTCTTAGAGAAATTGCAAACAAGTTGAGAGGGGAAAACAGTAATATGAAGAATGAAATGCAAGACATGACTATGAGGTTATGTAAAGATATTGAAGATAGGAAGAAGAATGAAGAAGACTTGACTAGGAGACTCAATGATGCTCAAAATGAAAATCTAAGACTTAGTCATGAAAATGAGATGCTGAAGACAAATCTGATTCACATGCAACATGATAAAACTAAGCTTATGAGACAAAAGGGAATTCTGGAAAATGAGTTGGCTACTGCAAATAAAACACAAAGACAAATTCAAGAAAAGTTGAGAGGAGCTTGAGGACATGTTGAAAAGTTAGAAACCTAATGGAGATACTAATGGACTTCGATTTGAAGTTGGAGAAAATTTCGGTACTACACACAATCTAGATCAGAACAAACAGGTAAGACAACCTAATGCTTATAATTTTAATGGAAAATGTTTCAATTGCAACAAATATGGTCATAGAGAAAATCAGTGTAGATTTAGAAATAATCAGAACATTAATGCACCCATCAGTCAATGTTCTAAATGCAACAAAGTTGGTCATAATTCAAAAAATTGCAGAATGACTGTGAAATGCTATGTTTGTGGAAGATATGGACATTTATCTAATCAATGCAAAACACAAACCAACGTAGGATATGGAAAGGCTATTCAGAGGAATAATGTGACTTGTTATGTTTGTAACAAAATTGGACATATTGCTAAATTTTGTAGAAGCAAGACTTCACCGACAAATAATAAAGGATCCAGTTTGAAAGGAAAAGAAAAGGTAGATGAGGTAAAGCAAGAATTTTCAAAACAATGGATTAGGAAGAGAGATCGGATAGTTGATGAAACTATCTCTATACCGATAGAAAAGAGTAATCCTCCACTGGTAGGAGATTCTTCATCCAAATGAGAAGTAACCCTTTGGGGGTATTGCAGCAAGTTGAAAATCATGCAGATTACCCTCGGTTGATGGTGAAAAGATAGAATTCATCCTTACCAGCAGATGTGTTAAGTTTTCAGTCAACCAACAACCATTTATGCGGTTGGTGGAAGAAATGTTATTATAAATCAGCTGATTTCCCTCATTTTTGACTCACCAAGCATTCAAATTAGCAGAGAGCACGAAAAGTGAGCGAAGGCATTCAAGGCAAAGGTGCGGAGTGATTTCCTCAGGCATTCAAAATATTTTCAAGTAGTAAAAGGTATGTTTCAATGGCTTCTTCTTCTGCTCCCAAGTTTATTCTAAACCCTACCATTGTGGAAAATATGAAACGCCCTAGGCCCGTATTTAAGATAGTTCCCGAAATTGCTAAGCAAGATGACTCTATAGGGGCATTTTCAAAAATTCCTAAAGGTGTAGCATTCGCAAAAGACCCTAGGATTTATATTCATTGCAATATAGAAGAACTAGGTTCTGAAGAATTGATGAAAATGTTTACTAAGGTAATTTGTGATGAAAATGGTGTTGTTAAACCCAAACACAAAATTATAGAAACTGTAGGTTTTGTGGAGATACTGAACATTCCCCAATTTTCAGAGGAAGTAGTATGAATTGTATTGACTAGAGAACATGGATAATTCTTATGGTTGGATTTTGTCTGCAAAATAACCTGGCAAGCAATTAGGGCAATAATTGGTTTACCCTCAACCGACAACAGACTTGATAAGACTAAGAAGATTCCTAACAACAAAGAGATGAGCCTAACCAGAGCAGCATCTGACAATAGATCACTGAGAGTGAATCATATCAAAGACATCAATGTGATATTTGTAAGTATGGTGTTAGGGTACAAGACTACACATGTTAAGAGGCTAAATTCAGTTTCTAGTCTTTGTATAAACAGTGCTTATGAGATGGTTGACAAGAATGCAATGATAGATGTGTGTGAATGGCTAAAAGATGAACTCATTGACAATTTGAAAAAGATTAAAGGAGATAAGAGGGACATTCCTCTTTGGAAATCTTTTGGTATGCTTGATGTTGTATTTCACTAAGGAGATCCCCGGTACAGAACCTAAAGACTTTGGATATGATATACGGATAGGAAAGCAATTACAAGAAGCTTTTACCAGCATGGGAACTACTAGGGACAACAACATAATAGAATACTTCAAAACTTTCCAAGCTAAAATGAGAACTAGAGAAAGGCTACCACAGAGTGTAGTGGACAAATATAACAAAGAAATTTGTTTTGTTGTCAAAAGAAATGAGACATGGATGGAGGTTGTACTCCCTAGGACTATTTGGGTGACTGAAATGGGATATGAAGTAGATCTTACCATTTTGGAGACATATGCTAAAGCTTTACTGGAAGCACCAAGAGAACCATCAGAAAAGTATTTGGTAGTGCTGAGACTATTGAAGGAGATGTAAATTTTTTGAAGAAAAGGAAGAAAATAGAAAAATTTATTAGAGATGCTTCTAAGAAAGTTAAGGAAATTAAGGAAAATGTAATGAACATTAGTGGCATATCGGCTAGTAAACTTGAAGAACTTCAACCAGAGGCACATATTTCACCGGTTGACACATCTTCTAGAACCGACAGTGAAAAGCCAGCAGAGTTTAAAAGAGTTGAAAGGAGGAAGAGAAAACCTTCACCGGTACCCTCTCCTTCACCTAAGAGAGCAAGGACTCTGAGAAAGCAGCAACAGGCAGTAAGGGGACAACCCAAGAAACTCACACCAAAGAAGAAACAACAACCTATTACTCCTTTGAATGATTTACTGAATGAGATAACTGATGATGGAAATTGGCTAATATACACAAATTGTATAACACATTTAATGATTCTGACAGGGAAAGCATTGAGAATAATATAATTTTACATTTGGACATATATAAAAAGGATTTAATTGAAGTTGTGGATGACTTACCAAATGAACTGTATAGAAGATTGGAAGCAAAAAGGATTGTAGTGATGGAATTAGATAAGAAACTGAAAGTTGAAAAACTTCTAGCTATACATCCTGTAAATTCAAAAGAGGAAATTGATGAATTAATTTCTAAGGCTACCCGATCTGTTTTTGTCAGTGGCCACCGGCAAGTAAGTTTAATGGCAGGAAGAATAAAAGAGATTGCAGATGAGACTATTGATAATTGGGATATATTTTTTGTGGAGAAGGAAAAACAAGAGGAAATGAACTAACCGAAAAATACATTTAAAGTGTATCAGAAGGACAAGGGAAAAGGAAAAATTGGTGGTATTCCAAACATCAAGATCACTGACAATCTACCGCCACCACCCTTGGAGAATGCACCAGTACACATAGATGATCCACCTGTTATTGACACTGAAGGTGTTACACATGATGACACAAATCCTAAATCTGAGATACTTTTTACCATGAATGTGGATACTCAGGAAGTAAATATTGTTGTGGATGAGGATAGTTCAGAGGTTAAGGATGATAATGTTGATAGCGGCAACATGGCAGAGAAATCGGTAGAAATTGTTGAGGTTGATATCCCAACCCAAACAGAGCAACCGTTAGACATTGAAAAACCTACTGAAGGTAAAGATGTTGGCACAGGGCCACTAGAGATAGAGATACTAGCAGTTGAACTTTCAAGAAAACAATCTAAGGCAGAGGTACACACTAAAATAGAGAAACCAACAATCACTGAGACATCAAAAAAGTCTATGAAACCCTTGCAATTTGAGATGCAAACCCAGACTGATCCACTAGAGGAAAACACAAGTAAAATGGTTACAACTGATGGAAGCACAGAGGTAATAAAAGCAATTGGTCAGACATCAACAAGTGAATTCAGACCTAGAAATGCTACAGAGGTACTTTTGGATTCAATCAAAAAGATAACAAATTGCAATGCATTGGCATACAAGGCAATTGATAACATTGTACCTATTCTTAAATTGATTGCACCAAATTGTAACATAGATCAGATTAAGGATTCTTTAGTTAAATTGGACACATTGTCCAAATTTATTGCTGACAATGTAATAATCATTGATAAAGTGAATGAAGACACAATAAAGGAGAGAGTTGAAAATGAGAAGGACAAATTCTTTGATGACACCATAAAGAAGTGTACAGAACACCTGAATACATTATTACCGGCACTGAACTCTACAATTTTTGAGTACAAAGAACTATACAAGAAAACATGCAAATGTCACCTTCTGACAATGGACATAGATAAGGAGATCAGTAAAACACAAAAGGAAATCGATGACATAGCTGATAACATAATTGGTTCATCCAGACACATCAGTTTTTGAGCAGGAAATGGCAGGTTTTGAGGAAAAATTAGAGAAACTTGAGAAAGAAAAGGCAAGGATAAGGTCTAATGCCCAAGAGTTTAAAAATAAACTTGGTCCCAAGTTGGACAATCTTATTTCTCAAAGAATAGAAATATCTAAGGCATTACTTCAAGGAGAGCGATCACCAGAAGATCACTTGCATTATCTCACCGGCATGATCCAACAGACTGAGGCAACCTTGAATGACAAAAGGTTTATGCAGAGTCTAAATCTAGTTTTGGTAGATATCTTTTAGATTGTAACCAACCAGTTATAGACTTTGAGGTGAAATTTTTGCACTCGTTTGACTATTTTTGACAACCTTTGTCACTGATGTCAAAGGGGGAGTAGTGGAGAGAAAAATTGCTTATTCAGAGGCGATCATTTGCTCAAGGGGAGCACATCTTTTTGGAAACTTTTTGGACTTCAGTTTTTGGATTTTTGTCCTGAGCGTTGCCATCAATGCCAAAGGGTGAGATTGTTGAAATTCTACACTCTTATGAAAATAATCGATGTTGTCATTGATGGCAACCAGCTAGCCATCACCTGGCAACCCACCGGTAGTTATCGACACCGGCAATGGACTTCTACATACATTGGCAAGCACTTCACCAGCAGTGGTAATAATGCATACCAGCACTCAAGCCGACATGGAATAAACTTTTGTTTATTGTTTTATAATGTAATTATCTCTTGTATAAGCCGACATGGCATATTATAAAAGACTAATATATGTATGAGATCTTATAGGTCATTTTGATATGAGGAGACAGGAGTGAGACAATATAGATAATATTTTGTATAAGGTGATATAGTTGACAACGGAGGTTTTGGTTATAGACTGAGCTTAAACCGATATTGAACTTGGCATAGTTGATGTTGATCTGAAGCAGTACATTGTATTGGATTTTGTAAGTCAGTGAGACTTCAGTTTTGTAGTTGAGCAGAGAGCTCTAGGCTGCTAGGCTTCCTGCATGTGCAGGCCCCTCATTGTAAGTAATATTTATTCATTGGCTAGTGAGTGAATATTATGGGTCACAAATCCCACCGAGGTTTTTCCCACACCGGGTTTCCTCGTTAAATATCTTGTGTTATGGTGTGTTCTCTATGCTGTCTCTATTATTCTTATTTGTTGCATTAATTCTTATTTACCGGAACACTATTTTTGGATAAAAAGTTCTTAATAAGTTTAAATACTCTGCTAACTAGTTAGACACTGATTCACCCCCCCCCCCCCCTCAGTGTCTTTGGGACTGTCATTGATTCTAACATCATGGAGGATCTTGTTGCTAATCCCTTTTTTTATAAATTGCATGTTAAGGTGGCCCAACTCTGCCACTAGAACAAATCATGGATAGTCATTTTGCTAGAGGGGCTCAAATCAAAGCCAAGCTTCACTGGTTGAAGGTTGGTGACTATTCTTCTAAAGAGTTATTTCTAGCTTTGTGAGCTCATCACTCTTCACCAGACAAAAAAAATCAAAGATCACTAGATGGTACATTCTCTAAGGATTTGTTTTCCATATCAGAAGGTTTTCACTGCTTAGGATGCCTCCCTTGAGTGAGATAAAGCTCTTCAATATTGCCTTTGGGTGGTCTTGGTTTAGATCTATGAAGCTTAGAATGCCTTTTGTGAGCAATTGATCACCCTTGAAGATCATAAAGAAGTTGTCAATTCCATGGTGTATGGCAAAGCTCCTAGATGTGATGGGTTCCCTTGTGAATTGTGTGAAGCACTTTGGCATTGTGTGGGTTTGGACTTATATAAATTTTATCTTGAAGCTTTTCAAAACTAGTCTTTGGGAAAATTAATTAACAAAGGTAACATTAAATTCATACCCAATTTTGGTTATCCAAAGTACATCTACAATTGGTAGGTGATAACATTTCTCAACATCTCATACAAAATCATTGTGAAGGCCTTAGCTTTGAAGATTACGCATTTGCTCCCACAAATTGATTAGCCTGAACAGACTAGCTTTATCAAGTCTCAATAGATCTTAGACAAGATTATTGTTGTTTTGGAAGACATGGAATGGACCTGTCGTTGTCGACAACAAAACTTGTTCCTCAAATTTTATTGTCTAAATTTTATAACCATATTGAAAGGCCATTCATTTTAGATATGTCAGGCGCTCTTAGTTTTGGCCTTGATTTCATTCAATCTATTAAGATGTTGTTTGGAGATGCCTTTGTGTGTATCACCACTAATAGACACCAATATCAAGCTTTTGGGAATCATCAGCCTATTTGTTAGGGTTGTCCTCTTTCCCCCCTCTATATTTTTTGATTACTAAGAGTTTTGGCTAATTATTAGATCATTCCATTTCTATTGAGAGTGTTCATGGGATTTCCCTGCCCGAGTCACCCAATCAACTAGTTAATGGCCAATTCGTAGATGATTCTTTTCTCACGCTTGTTAAAGATGAGAAAAATATTAAGGAGGTCCTCCAATTCCTTCGCACCATTGGTTTATCTTCTATGTCTACCATTCGATCACATAAGACTTAGTATTTGTTGTCACCAAGATTGCACCCGTGATGTTTAAGCTGAAAGCTCGACAATCTTGTGAAATATTGGATGATTTCTAGGCATGCAGGCTGCCTATGATGGAAATCAACCTCCAGAGTTAGTTGGTTCTCTTTGATGAACCTCCTGCAAACTTAACTTGATGGGAAAAGGGATAGGAAGAAAGCTTGAATTGAAACCTATCCTAAGAGGTGAAGCACCAAATATTTGAGAAGAATAAATAGTTGCACAAACTCACAACCAGCTCTAAACAAAGAGAGTTTTAAATTTATAACCCAAATAAGGACATGCAATCCATAAATATTTCATAGAAAGGATCAAATCTAATGCTTGTATGAAGGAAAATGCCAATTTTCACAACCTCAATGCATTAGGATTCCCTATCACAATCTATCACCTAAATTGAACATGAATTTCCTTGTTTCATCATTGTTTGAATGAGATATAAACAAAGGATTTAATAGTAATCACAGTTAAAACTAAAAGGAATTTTGTTACAAATCTAAAAAATGCTTCCAGTATTATAAGCAATCCTTTTTCTTAGATCCACCTTGGTTGCTCCAATATGGGTGGAAGTAGATAGGGAATGGTGAAATATTTCAATTTCGGGTCGTTCCTTTTTTTTTCTAGGATTTGTCAGTGGAGCTTTGGAATGCAATCCTTGCCAGAATAGAAAAAACTTTCCTTTTGGATTACCAAACCACTTTCATTGGATGACAAGTTTCAGCTGTGTTCTAAAATTCTCACAACCACCCATCTTTACTACTCTTCTTGTTTACATGATACAAAGATTGACCACCAGACCAACATAATTGTGTACATAGCATAACATGGTCCTAAACCAAATTTCCAATCACACAACTCCACCAGAGATACCACATAACACGCAAATCATCACCGGTTGATGCAAACCACCAAAAACTCGCACAATGATCAATGCTGATTTCCAAAATAAATAGGACATGACTAGGAAATACCAACACGCATGTTAGAATCATTTGGAACAATTGCACCAACACAACTTTTCAAATCTTCATTGGTCAACGTTTGAAAGCTCAAGAACACAACCAATCAGGAACTGTCACGAAGAAAGATAATTTGTGGAGCACCAAATCATTATCCATCTCAAATGAAGATACACAAGATCATCCAAAACAATATCCCAAAAGCTTAGCACGAGATCTGATCACACTAGAATATACCAGAGGATATACCAAACTTTGCAAAATAGTGATTAGCAAACCAACACTAAAAAATGGATCAGAAAATCTTCCCAATCCGCAATCACTAGAGAAAATCATAGGAATATGTTGACATAAATGACAACAACATATCCTAGTAGCAACAATGACCAACAATATCCAACAATCTCTCCTTTTGGCATTGATGGCACCATATGAATGTAAAAAATAATCAATGCAAAGAAAAGAAGATATCACCAACAAACTCCCCCTAAGATCAAGATAGATAAAGTAGTTTTTCACATGATCTCTCTCCCCCTTTGACAACAATGCCAAAGCTCTAAAATAGATAACCAAACTCTCTCCCCAGAAATAGAGACATGAATCTCTCTCTCAGAAATACATAACCAAATCAAATAACTACTCCACCAGAGGAGCAACACCAACTCACCAATCCAGGTAAAAAGATAAGGCTCTGAAATCGACCAGATTGATGAAACTTAATGCATATATCTCTTATCGGGAGGGGTAGATACCCCAAACTTGTCTCTCAAGTAGACAGATGTATCTGTAGGCAAAGGCTAGTGAAAATATTATCTATTTGTTTGTTTGTAGATACATACTCCAACTTCACCTTCTCTTCACTGACTTGCTCTCTCAAGTAATGATATTTGATTAACACATGCATAGTCTTTGAATGTTGCACCAGATTCTTTGACATGTTGATAGCATTGGAATTATCATAGTATATAATAGTAGGCTCATCATAAATAATTCTGATATCCTTCAACATTTGTTTCATCCAAATTACTTGAGTGCAATTACTAGCAAAAGTAATGTACTCATCTTCAGTAGTACATAAGTGATAGTTCTGGTATTTAATATTAAGTACAGATGCCAAGCCAATAAGATGAGAGGGGGGGGTGAATCATACAAACTTAATCTTCCATAAAAACAATAGATTCAACCTCGGTAACATATACTTTAGTAATATAACCAAAACTGCTAAACACACAAACTCAAAAAGCATATAAACATCATAACAACAGATTTAACGTGGAAACCCAAATAGGGAAAAACCATTGTGGGATTTCGGACCCACTAAGAAATATACTCTTCTAGAGTATGCTCAGTTAAAAGAAAATCCTGTTAAATATTACAAACACATTGCTAGATGTGACCTGGTTAAGGGATTTCCCTCAGATCTGTTAGGATCTTCACCTTGTTAGAAGTGACCTTGTCAAAGGATTTCAAACACTCAATCAGAATGTCACCTTGCTAGAGGGTTTTACAAATAATACTGTTAAGTCCACTTGGTTAAGAGATTTTCTATTACTTCACAAAATAACAGTAATAAAAATCTATCTACAACTTCACATCTAAAATGCTAAAGCAGATTCTTATTTGCTTAATACAATATAGGACTAATCTTGTCCATCTGTTGGGCTCTATACTCTATTATTCAAATAGGCCTTCAAGCTTCTGTGCTCGGTAATCACTATGTAGCATCCCTGTGCATACACTTGCCTGCATACATTGTTTATCAACAGTTCCTTATTTATAAACAATTTGCCAACCACTTAATCTCCTTGATCACATTTCCCATGATCAATCATAGTCATCAGATCTTCAAACTTTGACCAAGTTCAATGTATCCTTTGATCTGAAAACATTTTACCCTGCCTTGGAACTTGCATACATTTCTTGGAACTTGTGCTAGGGTACTGCGGTTCAATCTGAGCAGATCTTCTTGCCGATTTTCCTTTGCCATATATTCTTTAACAAACTTCATTCACGGCATACTAATCATTTAATCATAGCTAGCTCATCATCTTCCTTCATTAAATAATGCTTTTATTCATTCAATGCATTCTGTTATTACTCAGTTGCAACTCGGTAAATACTAAACTTCACTCGGTAGACATTCTGCCTTCATTAACTGATAGCGATAACCTTAGGGTTTACTGACTAGGTTCCTTAGGGTTTACCGACTAGGTTCTTTGTTCGGTAACATAGTATAGTATTAACCTTACAATCAATAACATATGTAGAATATCAAAACAATCTAAACATCATGATCTCATCATTGTCTAACTCGGTAATAGTTTCCCATTGAATAACTTATTCCTCTGCTTATTCATCATATTTTTTCTCTGTCTTTTACCGACATCTTTATACTCATCAAATCATACTACTCAAGATATGGCAACAACATACTGAATTGGAAAATCAATTTCTTGAAATCAAAGACAAAATAATAATATTAAGACAGTAAACATCCTTAATCAGTTATATCCATAATAATCAACAACCTTCTCAATATCCTTATTCGAAATGCCAACAATCCCTCCTTGTCTATTATAATGCCAAATGCCAACAATTTCCCCCTTTGGCATTGATGGCAAAACCAATTCATTTGACCTAATTGATTCAGAGATTCTAAAATGTGAAGTGCTCTCCCCCTGTGATCAAAATTCTCCCCCATACATTAGTCTTCTCCTCTTCTTCAGTCTTCTCCTCTTTTCTTCAGTCTTCTCCTCTTTTCTCCAGTCTTCTCCCCCTTTGACAACAATGCCAAAAAGTAAAGAACTAAAACATAATTTCTTCCTGTATGAAGTAATTTCCTACTGTTATGTGTCAATTTAGTCTCAGCCAGAGCATTTTGTCTTCAATTCCTGTTCCTTGTATTATTTCCTGCACACCTTTAGAAAACATACTAAAGTGTGTAAATCAGCATCAACTCCTAAAAGATATTATGTAAATTCATCGAATTGATGCTTTCACCGAACTCAGTTAATGAGTAGAAGATAGGGGTAGGACCCTAACTTACTTCTGAGATATTCAAAAGTGTCCCTTGGAAGTGGCTTGGTGAAGATATCTGCTATTTGTTCCTTTGTGCTAACATACTCCAACACCACTTTCTTTTCTTGAGATTCTTCTCTAAGATAATGATATTTGATAGAGATGTGCTTTGTCTTAGAGTGCATAATAGGATTCTTTGAAATGTTAATGGCACTAGTATTGTCATAGAATATAGTTACTGGCTCGATAACTTTCTCATTTATACCTTCCAACAGTTGTTTGATCCATGCTATGTTGGTACAATTCAATGTTGCAGCAACGTATTCAACTTCTGCTATTGACTGTGAAACACATCCTTGTTTCTTGCTAAGCCAACTCACTAGTCTTTCTCCTAAAAAGAAAGCTCCTCCACTTGTGCTTTTCCTGTCATCAATGTTGCCTACCCAATCAGCATCAGTATAAAGTTTTAAATCAAAATCATTTATTTTCTGATATACTAAGCCATAATCCTCAGTACCTTACAAGAATCTGAAAATTCTCTTGATTGATGTCATGTTTGTTTCCTTAGGATCTGCAGAGAATCTTGCAACTATACCTACTACATGTGCTATGTCTGGCCTACTGTGAACAACATATTGCAACTTTCCAATCATGGATCGGTAAAGTTTCTCATCAACAGATGCAGATTCATCATTCTTTGATAGTTTATAGTTGGTAGTCATAGCAGTACTTACTGGTTTTGAATCCTCCATTCCAAATTTCTTCAAGATTTCCTTTATGTACTTGGATTGAGTAATGAAAATCTCATCTTTTATTTGCAGTATCTGTAAACCTATAAAATAATTTATCTCATCGATTAATGACATCTCAAATTCTTTTCTCATTTCATTTCCAAAGTTCTTACATAGAGAGTCATTTCCACAAAATATAATATCATCAACAAATATGGTTGAGATCAGTATCCCATTTTCATCATTCTTCATGTAAATATTGTTGTTTTCACTTGTTCATATAAAACCAATCTTGATTAAATAAGAGTGCAATATTTCATACCATGCTCTAGGTGCTTGTTTCAGACCATATAAAACTTTTTTCAATTTACATACCTGATCTTTATTCTTGTCTTCAACAAATCCTTCAGGTTGTTCAATAAAAACTTCTTCTTCTAATGTACCATTCAGAAATACAGATTTGGCATCCATTTGATATACCTTGAAATTCTTGTAAGCAGCATATGCCAACAATGTTCTTACTCCTTCAAGTCTTGCCACAGGTGCAAAAGTCTCACCATAATCAATTCCTTCTTCTTGGGCATAACCTTTGCAAACTAGTCTTGCTTTATTTCGAATGACCTCACCTTTTTCATTCAACTTGTTTCTGAAAATCCACTTTGTACCGATTACATTTTTGTCCTTTAGTCTTGGGACCAGTGTCCATGTCTCATTCTTCTTGATTTGATCAATCTCTTCTATCATAGCATTTATCCAATCTTCACTGTTAAATGCTTCTTTCACTATTCTCGATTCAAATTCAGATATCAGACATGTGTTATGTCTCAGTTTGTTCCTTGTCATCACTAGATCATCCTTATCTCCTATAATTTGACTTGATGCATGATGTCTTCTGACATACTTGGCTAATACAAGCTTGGTAGGCTCTATATGATCTTCTTCATCACTCGGTAGTTGAATATTTTCTTCATTTCCTTATGCAATTTTCTCGGTAGGACTTGTCGGTTGAACATAGACAAATTCATCATAATCTTCTGGTTCTTTGGAATTTCCTTCATCATTTCTTTCTACAAATTCATCAATTTTCACATTTGCACTTTCTACTATTTTCTTAGATAATTTGATCAAACATTTAAATGCTTTAATTCTAGAAGAATAACCAAGAAATGTTCCTTCTTCACTTTTCTAATCAAAATTACCATTTCTATCATCCTTGTGTACATAGCATCTACTTCCAAAGATTTTAAAATAACTCACATTAGGTTTCTTGTCATACCAGATTTCATATGGTGTCTTCAAAGTACCTTTCTTCAGTTGTACTCAGTTCGGGGTGTAAACTGCAGTGCTTATTGCTTCTCTCCAAAATGTTTGTGGTACTTTCTTTTCAATCATCAGGGTTCTGGCACAATCCACAATAGATCTATTTCTTCTCTCAGCAATTCCATTTTTTTGTGGAGTTCTCAGTGCAGAGACTTGTCTTTTTATACCATGATCATTGCAGAATCAGTTGAACTCATCAGATGTGAACTCTCCTCCTCTATCTGATCTAAGATATTTCAGTTGTCTTCCTGTTTCATTTTCAACTCTTGCCTTGTACCATTTAAACATTTGAAAAGCTTCTAATTTTTCTTTTAAAAACATAACTGACATCATCCTTGAGTAATCATCCACAAATAATATGAAATATTTATCACCATAATAACTTTGAACTTTCATAGGGCCACAAAGATTAGTGTGCACAAGATCTAAAATTCCCTCAGAGGTGTAGGGCTTACTTGTAAAGCTTGATCTTGTCATTTTACCAATCTGGCATCCTCGGCACATAGCATTCTCAGGATTTTCAAGACTTGGTAGACCTCTTACTCAGTACTTCTTGCTTATTTTGATCAGATTATCAAAATTTACATGACAAATCCTTTTATGCCATATCCAGGTATCATCTATCTTTCCATACAGACATTTGTTCTGAGTTGAGTCAAACTGAAATGTGTTACCTTTTGTTTGTGTCCCGGTAGCAGCTAACTTTCTATGCTTGTCATGAACTTTGACAATTCCTTTCTGAAATTCTATTTGGTATCATGTATTGTTTAGCTATACTACACTCAACAAATTATATTTCAAACCTTCAACCCAATAAACATCATTGCATCTTGCATTTTCAAGAAGTGTTATAGATCCTTTACCTCTTACCGGACATGGTGCATCATTACCAAATCTTACATAACCTCCATCATAGTCTTCTAACATAACAAACTTGTGTTTATCACCTGTCATGTGATGTGAGCATCCACTATCTATGATCCAAGAATCATTAGTATTTATGTGAGATATTAGGGCTTTTTCTTCATACCTTTCTTCATCTGATCCATCTTTGATAGCCACATAAACTACTTCCTCTGTATCAGTTTCATCTTATTTATCATCATTGGATTCCTCATCGGCTATTAAGCATGACTTTCTATCTCTTCTTCTTTCTGTCTATCATCTTGGTAATCTCTTTTTTCAGTAGAATCTTTGTCAAGGCAGTTAGAAGCCATATGTCCTATCTTATCACAATTGAAACATTTCAAAGGTAGTTTTCCTTTATACTTACCTTTGCCTCTTGGTAACCTTCTGGCTAATAGTGCTTCAAACTCTTCTTGCTTTCTGATTTCCTCATACAGTTTGTCTACTTCCTCCATGTTCTTGTGAAATCTTTCACTTGCTCCACTTGGATCCCCTTTAGTGTACTTACTCATTCTATCATTGTAATCATCAAATTCACCAATATGAAAAGAACTAAATGCAGATTCAACTTTATTTACCGATGACCCACTGTTATCAAAGTTACTTAACTCAAATGCATGTAGCTTACCAATAGTATCATCTAAAGAAACTAGCATATTGGGTACAGACCTCAATTCATTGATTGCAGAGACTCAGAATGCATAAGTCGGTAGAAGGGTTCTTAACAACTTACTTGTTATATCCTTCTCTTCAATAGTTCCACCTACTCCTTTAATTTGATTGAAAATCTCCTTTAGTCTTGTACTGTACTGGGTTATGTTCTCACCTTCATTCATCCTCATAGATTCAAGTTGTCCTCTTAGACTATCCACTTTTTCTCTTTGAACATGTTCATCTCCACCATACACAGATATGAGCCTGTCCCACATTTCCTTTGCATCATTGCAGGTTTCTAGATCATTAAACTCTGAATCGGTCAATGCAGATGTTATTTCAATCATTGCTTGGATATGTTCTTGCTTTGCCTTTATCTCTTCCATTGTCAATGGATAGGTGCTCAGTGTGATGAAATCATTCTCCAGATAATATACAGCATATTCTCCAACTTCTGATAGGTTCAGCTTCATCCTTTTCTGCCATGTAGAGAAACTTGACTTGTTCAGCTTCGGTGCATCCCTCTTATACATCTTTGGATCTTTCCCTCAAGTACCTTTAAACTTTTTCTTCCGGAGTCCAAAGCTCTGATACCAATTGATAGTTCCAATACTTAATGTTAAGTACAAATGCCAAGCTAATAAGATGAGAGGGGGGGGGTGAATCATACAAACTTAATCTTCCATAAAAACAATAGATTCAACCTCAATAACATATACTTCAGTAATATAACCAAAACTGCTAAACATACAAACTCAAAAAGCATATAAACATCATAACACTCATAACATCAGATTTAACGTGGGAACCCAAATAGGGAAAAACCACTGTGGGATTTTGGACCCACTAAGAAATATACTCTGCTTGAGTATGTTCGGTTAAAAGCAAATCCTGTTAAAGATTACAAACACATTGCTAGATGTGACCCGGTTAAGGGATTTCCCTTAGATCTGTTAGGATCTTCACCTTGTTAGAAGTGACCTTGTCAAAGGATTTCAAACACTCAATCAGAATGTCACCTTGCTAGAGGGTTTTACAAATAAGACTGTTAAGTCCACTCAGTTAAGAGATTTTATGTCACTTCACAAAAGAACAGTAATAAAATCTATCTACAACTTCACATGTAAAATACTAAAGCATATTCTTATTTGCTCAATACAATATAGGACTAATCTTGTCCATCTGTTGGGCTCTATACTCTGTTATTCAAATAGGTCTTCAAGCTTCTATGCTCGGTAATCACTTGATAGTTCTGATACTTAATGTAAGTACATATTCAATAGCCAAAAAGATGAGAGGGGGGGTGAATCATACAAACTTAATCTTTCATAAAAACATCATATTCAATCTCGGTAACATATACTTCAGTAATATAACCAAAACTGCTAAACAAGCAAACTCAGAAGCATATAAACATCATAAACCTCATAACACCAGATTTAACGTGGAAACCCAAATAGGGAAAAACCACTGTGGGATTTCGGACCCACTAAGAAATATACTCTTCTAGAGTATGCTCGGTTAAAAGAAAATCCTGTTAAAGATTACAAACACATTGCTAGTTGTGACTTGGTTAAGGGATTTCCCTCAGATCTGTTAGGATCTTCACCTTGTTAGAAGTGACCTTGTTAAAGGATTTCAAACACTCAATCAGAATGTCACCTTGCTAGAGGGTTTTACAAATAAGACTGTTAAGTCCACTCGGTTAAGATATTTTCTGTCACTTTCACAAAATAACAGTAATAAAAATCTATCTGCAACTTCACATCTAAAATGCTAAAGTGGATTCTTATTTGTTCAATACAATCTAGACATAGAATTGATCTTGTCCATTTGTTAGGCTTCTACACTCTGTTATTCAAACAGGTCTTCAAGCTTCTATGCTCGGTAATCACTATGTAGTATCCTTGTGCATACATTTGCCCGCATACATTGTTTATCAATAGTTCCCTATTTATAAACAATTCGTCAACTGCTTAATCTCCTTGATCACATTTCCCATGATCAATCATAGCCATCAGATCTTCAAAATTTGACCAGGTTCAATGTATCCTTCGATCTAAAAATGTTTTACCCTACCTTGGAACTTGTGCTAGGTTATTGCAGTTCAATCTGAGCTATAGATCTTCATGCCAATTTTCCTTTGCCATAGACTCATTAGCAAACTTCATGCATGGCATACCAATCATTTAATCAATTCCAGCTCATCAGCTTCCTTCATTAGATAACACATATAACCATTTAATGTATTTTGTTATAGCTCAGTTACAACTCGATAACAACTCGGTAAATACTAAACTTCACTCGGTAGACATTCTGCCTTCATTAACCAATAGCGATAATCTTAGGGTTTACCAACTAGGTTCTTTGCTCGGTAACATAGTATAGTATTAACCTTACAATTTACAACATATGTATGATGTTAAAACAATCTAAACATCATGATCTCATCATTGTCTGACTCGGTAATAGTTGCCCATTCAATACCTTATTCATCCCCTTATTCATCATATTCTTTCTGTGTCTTTTACCGACATCTTTATACTCTTCAAATCATACTTCTCAAGATATGGCAACATCATACTGAATTACAAAATCAATTTCTTGACATCAATGACAAAATAATAATATCAAGACAATAAACATCCTTAATCAGTTATATCTATAATCATTAACAACCTTCTCAATATCCTTATTGAAATGCCAACAATCTCCCATTGTCTGTTATAATGTCAAATGCCAACAATCTCCCCCTTTGGCATTGATGGCAAAACCAATTGATTTGACCTTAAAAAGATTCAGATTGTTGTGATTCTGTAATCCAGAAATGCTCTCTTGTTGTCATCAAAATTCTCCCCCATACATTAGACTTCTCCTCTTTTCTCCAGTCTTCTTCCTCTTTTTCCTTCAATCTTCAATTTCAGTCTTCTCCAGTCTTCTCCCCCTTTTGACAACAATGACAAAAAGTAAAGAACTAAAATATAATTTCTTCCTGTATGTAGTGAATTCCTGCTGTAATGTGTCAACTTAGTCTCGGTCAAAGCATTTGTCTTCAATTCCTGATCCCTGTAATGTATCCTACACTATTTCCTATACACCTTTAGAAAACATCCTAAAGTGTGTAAATCAGCATCAACTCCTAAAAGATATTCGATAGAGTCATTGAATTGATGCTTTCACCAAACTCGGTTAGTGAATAGAAGATAGGGGTAGGACCCCTAACTTACTTCTGAGATATTCAAAAGTGTCCTTTGGTAGTGGCTTGGTGAAGATATCTACTATTTGTTCCTTTGTGCTAACATACTCCAACACCACTTTCTTCTCTTCAGCTTCTCCTCTAAGATAATGATATTTGATAGAGATGTGCTTTGTCTTAGAGTGCATAATAGGATTCTTTGAAATGTTAAAGGCACTAGTATTGTCATATAATATAGTTACTGGCTCGGTAACTTTCTCATTTATACCTTCCAACAGTTTTTTGATCCATGCTATGTTGGTACAATTCAATGTTGCAGCAACGTATTCAGCTTCTGTTGTTGATTGTGAAACACATCCTTGTTTCTTGCTAGGCCAACTCACTAGTCTTTCTCCTAAAAAGAAAGCTCCTCCACTTTTGCTTTTCCTGTCATCAATGTTGCCTGCCCAATCAGCATCAGTATAATTTCCTTTCTGATATACTAAGCCATAATCCTCTGTGCCTTTCAAGTATCTCAAAATTCTCTTGATCAAACTTGCCATTTCTATCATCTTTGCATACATAGCATCTACTTCCAAAGATTTTAAAATAACTTACATTAGGTTTCTTGTCATACCAGATTTCATATGGTGTCTTCAAAGTACCTTTCTTCAGTTGTACTCGGTTCAAGGTGTAAACTGTAGTGCTTATTGCTTCTCTCCAAAATGTTTGTGGTACTTTCTTTTCAATCATCAATGTTCTAGCACAATCCACAATAGATTTGTTTCCTCTCTCTGCAATTCCATTTTGTTGTGGAATTCTCAGTGCAGAGCCTTGCTTTTAATACCATGATCATTGCAGAATAAGTTGAACTCATCAGATGTAAATTCTCCTCCTCTATCTGATCTAAGACATTTCGGTTGTCTTCCTGTTTCATTTTCAACTCTTGCCTTGTACCATTTAAATATTTGAAAAGCTTCTGAATTTTCTTTTAAAAACATTACTGACATCATCCTTGAATAGTCATCCACAAATAATATGAAATATTTATCACCATAATAACTTTGAACTTTCATAGGATCACAAAGATTAGTGTGCACACGATCTAAAATTCCCTTAGAAGTGTAAGACTTACTTCTAAAGCTTGATCTCATCATCTTACCCATCTGGCATCCTCGATACATAGCATTCTCAAGTTTTTGAAGACTCGGTAGACCTCTTACTCAGTGCTTCTTACTTATTTTGATCAGATTATCAAAATTTACATGACAAAACCTTTTATGCCATAACCAGGTATCATCTATCTTTGCATACAAACATTTATTCTGAGTTGAGTCAAGGTGAGATGTGTTACCTCTTGTTTGTGTCCTGGTAGCAGCTAACTTTCCATTCTTGTCATTCCCTTCTGAAATTCTATTCAGTAACCTGTATTGTTTAGCTATGCTACACTCAACAAATTGTATTTCAAACCTTCAACCCAATAAACATCATTGCATCTTGCATTGTCAAGAAGTGTTATAGATCCTTTACCTTTCAGCGGACAAGGTGCATCATTACCAAATCTTACATAGCCTCCATCATAATCTTCTAACATAACAAACTTGTGTTTATCTCCTGTCATATGATGTGAGCATCCACTATCTATGATCCAAGAATCATTAGTATTTATGTGAGATATTAGGGCTTTTTCTTCATACCTTTCTTCATCTGATCCATCTTTGATAGCCACATAAACTACTTCCTCTATATCAGTTTCATCTGATTTATCATCATTGGATTCCTCATCAGCTAGTAAGCATGTCTTTCTATCTCTTCTTCTGAAGTCTCGGTGTCCTTTGTAATGATTGTCTTTTTGTCTGTCATCTTAGTAATCTCTCGTTTCAGTACAATCTTTGTCAGGACAGTTAGAAGCCATATGCCCTATTTTATCACAATTGAAACATTTCAAAGTTAGTTTTTCTTTATACTTACCTTTGCCTCTCGGTAACCTTCTAGCTAATAGTGCTTCAAACTCTTCCTGATTTCTGATTTCCTCATACAGTTTGTGTACTTCCATGTTCTTACGAAATCTTTCACTTGCTCCACTGTGATCTCATTCAGAGTACTTATACTTTCTTTCATTGTAATCATTAGATTCATCAAGATGAAAAGAACTAAATGCAGATTCAACTTTATTTACCGAAGATCCACTGTTATCAAAGTTACTTAACTCAAATGCATGTAGCTTACCAATAGTAGCATCTAAAGAAATTGGCATATTGGGTACATACCTCAATTCATTTATTGAAGAGACTCGAATTGCATAAGCTGGTAGAAGGGTTCTTAAAAACTTACTTGTTATATCCTTTTCTTGAATAGTTCCACCTACTCCTTTGATTTGATTGACAATCTCCTTTAGTCTTGTACTGTACTGCGTTATGTTCTCACCTTCATTCATCCTCATAGATTCAAGTTGTCCTATTAGACTATCTACTTTTTCTCTTTGGACATGTTCATCTCCTCCATATACTGATAAGAGCTTATCCCACATAGCCTTTGCATCATTGCAGCCTTCTAGATCATTAAACTCTAAATCGGTCAATGCAGATGTTATTTCAATCATTGCTTGGTTATGTTCTTGCTTCGCCTTTATCTCTTCCATTGTCAATGGATAGGTGCTCGGTGTGATGAAATCATTCTCCAGATAATATATAGCATATTCTCCAACTCCTGATAGGTGCAGCTTCATCCTTTTCTGCCATGTAGAGAAACTTTACTTGTTCAGCTTCGGTGCATCCCTCTTATCCATGTTTGGATCTTTGCCTCAAGTACCTTTAAACTTTTCTTCTAGGGTCCAAAGCTCTGATACCAATTGATAGTTCTGATACTTAATGTAAGTACAGATCCAATAGCCAATAAGATGAGAGGTGGGGGGGGTGAATCATACAAACTTAATCTTCCATAAAAACATCAGATTCAACCTCGATAACATATACTTCAGTAATCTAACCAAAACTCCTAAACATGCAAACTCAAAAGCATATAAACATCATAAACCTCATAACACCATATTTAGCGTGGAAACCCAAATAGGGAAAATCCATTGTAGGATTTCAGACCCACTAAGAAGTATACTCTTCTAGAGTATGCTTAGTTAAAAGCAAATCCTATTAAAGATTACAAACACATTGCTAGATGTGACCCGGTTAAGGGATTTCCCTCAGATCTGTTAGGATCTTCACCTTGTTAGAAGTGACCTTGTTAAAGGATTTCAAACACTCAATCAGAATGTCACCTTGCTGGAGGGTTTTACAAATAAGACTGTTAAGTCCACTCGGTTAAGAGATTTTCTGTCACTTTCACAAAATAACAGTAATAAAAATCTATCTGCAACTTCACATCTAAAATGCTAAAGTAGATTCTTATTTGTTCAATACAATCTAGACATAGAACTATTCTTGTCCATCTATTGGGCTTCTATATTCTGTTATTCAAATAGGTCTTCAAGCTTTTGTGCTCGGTAATCACTATGTAGCATCCTTGAGCATACATTTTCCCGCATACATTGTTTATCAATAGTTCCCTATTTATAAACAATTCGCCAACCGCTTAATCTCCTTGATCACATTTCTCATGATCAATCATAGCCATCAGATCTTCAAACTTTGACCAAGTTCAATGTATCCTTCGATCTGAAAATGTTTTACCCTGCCTTGGAACTTGTGTTAGGGTATTGTGGGTCAATCTAAGCTGTAGATCTTCATGCCGATTTTCCTTTGCCATAGATTCATTAACAAACTTCATGCACGGCATACCAATCATTTAATCAGTTCCAGCTCATCAGCTTCCTTCATTAAATAACGAATGTAACCATTTAATGTATTTTGTTATAGCTCGTTTACAACTCGATAACAACTCGGTAAATACTAAACTTCACTCGGTAGACATTCTGCCTTCATTAACTGATAGCAATAACCTTAGGGTTTACTGACTAGGTTCTTTGCTCGATAACATAGTATAGTATTAACCTTACAATTTACAACATATGTATGATGTTAAAACAATCTAAACATCATGATCTCATCATTGTCTGACTCGATAATAGTTGCCCATTCAATACCTTTTTCATCCCCTTATTCGTCATATTTTTTTTGTGTCTTTTACCGACATCTTTATACTCTTCAAATCATATTTCTGAAGATATGACAACATCATACTGAATTAGAAAATCAATTTCTTGACATCAATGACAAAATAATAATATCAAGACAGTAAACATCCATAATTAGTTATATCCATAATCATCAATAACCTTCTCAATATCCTTATTGAAATGCCAACAATCTCCCATTGTCTATTATAATTCCAACTGCCAACAATCTCCCCCTTTGGCATTGATGGCAAAACCAATTGATTTGACCTTAAAAAGATTCAGATTACTATGATTATGTAATGTTGAAATGCTCTTTTGTTGTCATCAGAATTCTCCCGCATACATTGGACTTCTCCTCTTTTCTCCAATCTTCTTCCTCTTTTTCCTTCAATCTTCAGTTTCAGTCTTCTCCAGTCTTCTCCCCCTTTTGAGAACAATGCCAAAAAGTAAAGAACTAAAACATAATTTCTTCCTGTATGTAGTGAATTCCTACTGTAATGTGTTGACTTAGTCTCGGTTAAAGCATTTGTCTTCAATTCCTGTTCCTTGTAATGTATCCTACATTATTTCCTGTACTATTTCTTGTACACCTTTAGAAAACTTCCTAAAGTGTGTAAATCAGCATCAACTCCTAAAAGATATTCGATAGAGTCATCGAATTGATGCTTTCACCGAACTCGGTAAGTGAATAGAAGATAGGGGTAGGACCCCTAACTTACTTTTGAGATATTCAAAAGTGTCCTTTGGTAGTGGCTTGGTGAAGATATCTACTATTTGTTCCTTTGTGCTAACATACTCCAACACCTCTTTCTTCTCTTGAGCTTCTTCTCTAAGATAATGATATTTGATAGAGATGTGCTCTATCTTAGAGTGCATAAAAGGATTCTTTAAAATGTTAATGGCACTAGTATTGTCATATAATATAGTTACTGGCTCGGTAACTTTCTCATTTATACCTTCCAACAGTTGTTTGATCCATGCTATGTTGGTACAATTCAATGCTGCAGCAACGTATTCAGCTTCTGTTGTAGACTATGAGACACATCCTTGTTTCTTGTTAAGCCAACTCACTAGTATTTCTCCTAAAAAGAAAGATCCTCCACTCGTGCTTTTCCTGTCATCAATGTTGCCTACCCAATCAGAATCAGTATAATTTCCTTTCTAATATACTAAGCCATAATCCTCTGTGTCTTTCAAGTATCTAAAAATTCTCTTCATTGCTGTCATATGTGTTTCCTTAGGATCTGTAGAGAATCTTGCAACTATACCTACTGCATGTGCTATGTCTGGTCTATTGTGAACAACATATTGTAGCCTTCCAATCATGGATTAGTAAAGTGTCTCATCAACAGATGCAGATTCATCATTCTTTGATAATTTATAGTTGGTAGTCATAGGAGTACTTACTGGTTTTGAATCCTCCATTCCAAATTTCTTCAAGATTTCCTTTATGTACTTGGATTGAGTAATGAAAATCTCATTTTTCATTTGCAGTATTTGTAAACCTATAAAATAATTTATCTCACCGATTAATGACATCTCAAATTGTTTGCTCATTTCATTTCCAAAGTTCTTGCATAAAGAGTCATTTCCACAAAATATAATATCATCAACAAATATGGCTGAGATCAGTATTCCATTTTTATCATTCTTCATGTACATATTGTTTTTCTCACTTGTCCTTATAAAACCAATCTTAATCAAATAAGAGTGCAATCTTTCATACCATGCTCTAGGTGTTTCTTTCAGACCATATAATGCTTTGTTCAATTTACACACCTGATTTTTATTATTGTCTTCAACAAATCCTTCAGGTTGTTCAATAAAAACTTCTTATAATATTCCATTCAGAAATGCAGATTTGACATCCATTTGATATACCTTTAAGTTTTTGAAAGAAGCATATGCCAATAATGTTCTTACTCCTTCAAGTCTAGCCACAGGTGCAAAAGCTTTACCATAATCAATTCCTTCTTCTTGAGCATAACCTTTGCAAAATAGTCTTGCTTTATTTTGAATCACCTCTCCTTTTTCATTCAGCTTGTTTTTGAAAATCCTCTTTGTACCGATTACATTTTTGTCCTTCGGTCTTGGTATTAGTGTCCATGTGTCATTCTTCTTGATTTGATCAATCTCTTCTATCATAGCATTTATCCAATCTTCATTGTTAAATGCCTCTTTCACTATTCTCGGTTCAAATTCAAATATCAGACATGTGTTCTGTCTCAGTTTGTTCCTTGTCATCATTGGATCATCATTATCTCCTATAATCTGACTTGGTGCATGATGTCTTCTGACATACTTGGCTAATACAGGCTCGGTAAGCTCTGTATGATCTTCTCCATCACTCGGTAACTGGATATTTTCTTCATTTTCTTCAACAGTTTTCTCGGTAAGACTTGTCGGTTGAACATAGACAAATTCATCATAATCTTTTGGTTCCTTGCAATTTCCTTCATCATTACTTTCTGCAAATTCATCAATTTTCACATTTGCACTTTCTACTATTTTGTTAGATGATTTGATCAAACATTTATATGCTTTGCTTCTAGAAGAATAACCTAGAAATGTTCCTTCTTCACTTTTCTGATCAAACTTGCCATTTCTATCATCTTTGTGTACATAGCATCTACTTCCAAAGATTTTAAAATAACTCACATTAGGTTTCTTGTCATACCAGATTTCATATGGTGTCTTTAAAGTACCTTTCTTCAATTGTACTCGGTTCAGGGTGTAAACTGTAGTGCTTATTACTTCTCTCCAAAATGTTTGTGGCACTTTCTTTTCAATCATCAGTGTTCTCGCACAATCCACAATAGATCTATTTCTTCTCTCAACAATTCCATTTTGTTGTGGAGTTCTCGGTGCAAAGACTTGTCTTTTAATACCATGATCATTGCAGAATAAGTTGAACTCATCAGATGTAAATTCTCCTCCTCTATCTTATCTAAGACATTTCAGTTGTCTTCCTGTTTGATTTTCAACTCTTGCCTTGTACCATTTAAACATTTGAAAAGCTTCTGATTTTTCTTTTAAAAACATAACTGACATCATCCTTGAATAGTCATCCACAAATAATATGAAATATTTATCACCATAATAACTTTGAACTTTAATAGGGCCACAAAGATTAGTGTGCACAAGATCTAAAATTCCCTTTGAAGTGTAAGACTTACTTGTAAAGCTTGATCTCGTCATCTTACTCATCTGGCATCCTCGGCACATAGCATTCTCAAGTTTTGGAAGACTCGGTAGACCTCTTACTCGGTGCTTCTTACTTATTTTGATCAGATTATCAAAATTTACATGACAAAACCTTTTATGCCATAACCAGGTATCATCTATCTTTGCATACAAACATTTATTCCGAGTTGTGTCAAGGTGAGATGGGTTACCTCTTGTTTGTGTCCCGGTAGCAGCTAACTTTCCATTCTTGTCATGAACTTTGACAATTCCCTTCTGAAATTCTATTCAGTAACTTGTATTGTTTAGCTATGCTACACTCAACAAATTATATTTCAAACCTTCAACCCAATAAACATCGTTGCATCTTGCATTGTCAAGAAGTGTTATAGATCCTTTACCTTTCAGCGGACAAGGTGCATCATTACCAAATCTTACATAGCCTCCATCATAATCTTCTAACATAACAAACTTGTGTTTATCTCCTGTCATATGATGTGAGCATCCACTATCTATGATCCAAGAATCATTAGTATTTATGTGAGATATTAGGGCTTTTTCTTCATACCTTTCTTCATCTGATCCATCTTTGATAGCCACATAAACTACGTCCTCTATATCAGTTTCATCTGATTTATCATCATTGGATTCCTCATCAGCTAGGAAGCATGTCTTTCTATCTCTTCTTCTGAAGTCTCGGTGTCCTTTGTAATGATTATGTTTCTATCTGTCATCTCGGTAATCTCTCTTTTCAGTAGAATCTTTTTCAGGACAGTTAAAAGCCATATGCCATATTTTCTCACAATTGAAACATTTCAAAGGTAGTTTTCCATTATACTTACCTTTGCCTCTCGGTAACCTTCTGGCTAATAGTGCTTCAAACTCTTCCTGCTTTCTGATTTCCTCATATAGTTTGTTTACTTCTTCCATGTTCTTACGAAATCTTTCACTTGCTCCACTGTGATCTCCTTCAGAGTACTTATACTATCTTTCATTGTAATCATTAGATTCATCAAGATGAAAAGAACTAAATGCAGATTCAACTTTATTTACCGATTACAAAATAATAATATTAAGACAGTAAACATCCTTAATTAGTTATATCCATAATCATCAACAACCTTCTCAATATCCTTATTGAAATTCCAACAATCCCTCCTTGTCTATTATAATGCCAAATGCCAACAATCTCCCCCTTTGGCATTGATGGCAAAACCAATTGATTTAAACCTAATTTATTCGGATTGCTATGAGATTCTGAAATGCCAAATGCTCTCCCCCTATCATTAGAATTCTCCCCCATACATTAGTCTTCTCTTCTTCTTCAGTCTTCTCCTCTTTTCTTCAGTCTTCTCCCCCTTTGACAACAATGCCAAAAAGTAAAGAACTAAAACATAATTTCTTCCTATATGAAGTGATTTCCTATTGTTATGTGTCAATTTAGTCTCGGTCAGAGCTTTTTGTCTTCAATTCCTATTCCCTATATTATTTCCTGCACACCTTTAGAAAACATCCTAAAGTGTGTAAATCAGCATCAAATTGATGCTTTCACTGAACTCAGTTAGTGAGTAGAAGATAGGGGTAGGACCCCTAACTTACTTCTGAGATACTCAAAAGTGTCCCTTGGCAGTGGCTTGGTGAAGACATCTGCTATCTGTTCCTTTGTGCTAACATACTCCAACACCACTTTCTTTTCTTGAGCTTCTTCTCTAAGATAATGATATTTGATAGAGATGTGCTTTGTCTTAGAGTGCATAACAGGATTCTTTGAAATGTTAATGGCACTAGAATTGTCATAGAATATAGTTACTGGCCTGGTAACTTTCTCATTTATACCTTCCAATAGTTGTTTGATCCATGCTATGTTGGTACAATTCAATGTTGCAGCAATGTATTCAGCTTCTATTGTTGACTATGAAACACATCCTTGTTTCTTGCTAAGCCAACTCATTAGTCTTTCTCCTAAAAAGAAAGCTCCTCCACTTGTGCTTTTCCTGTCATCAATGTTGCCTGCCCAATCAACATCAGTATAAACTTTTAAATCAAAATCATTTCTTTCCTGATATACTAAGCCATAATCCTCAGTGCCTTTCAAGTATCTAAAAATTATCTTGATTGTTGTCATGTGTGTTTCCTTAGGATCTGCAGAGAATCTTGCAACTATACCTACTGCGTGTGCTATGTCTGGCCTGCTACGAACAACATATTTCAACTTTCCAATCATGGATCGGTGAAGTGTCTCATCAACAGATGCAGATTCATCATTCTTTGATAGTTTACAGTTGGTAGTCATAGGAGTACTTACTAGTTTTGAATCCTCCATTCCAAATTTCTTCAAGATTTTCTTTATGTACTTGGATTGAGTAATGAAAATCTCATCTTTCATTTGCAGTATCTGTAAACCTATAAAATACTTTATCTCACTGATTAATGACATCTCAAATTCTTTTCTCATTTCATTTCCAAAGTTCTTACATAGAGAGTCATTTCCACAAAATATAATATCATCAACAAATATGGCTGAGATCAGTATTCCATTTTCATCATTCTTCATGTAAATATTGTTGTTTTCACTTGTTCTTATAAAACCAATCTTGATTAAATAAGAGTACAATCTTTCATACCATGCTCTAGGTGCTTGTTTCAGACCATATAAAGCTTTGTTCAATTTACATACCTGATCTTCATTCTTGTCTTCAACAGATCTTTCAGGTTGTTCAATAAAAATTTCTTCTTCTAATATACCATTCAGAAATGCAGATTTGACATCCATTTGATATACCTTGAAATTCTTGTACGCAGCATATGCTAACAATGTTCTTACTCCTTCAAGTCTTGCCACAGGTGCAAAAGTCTCACCATAATCAATTCCTTCTTCTTGGGCATAACCTTTGCAAACTAGTCTTGCTTTATTTCGAATGCCCTCACCTTTTTCATTCAGCTTGTTTCTGAAAATCCACTTTGTACCGATTACATTTTTGTCCTTCGGTCTAGGGACCAATGTCCATGTTTCATTCTTCTTGATTTCATCAATCTCATATGTCATAGCATTTATTGAATCTTCATTGTTAAATGCCTCTTTCACTATTCTCGGTTCAAATTCAGATATCAGACATGTGTTTTGTCCCAGTTTATTCCTTGTCATCACTAGATCATCCTTATCTCCTATAATCTGACTTGATGCATGATCTCTTCTGACATACTTGGCTAATACAGGCTCGGTAGGCTTTGTATTATCTTCTTCATCACTCGGTAGTTGAATATTCTCTTCATTTCCTTCTGCAGTTTTCTCGGTAGGACTTGTCGGTTGAACATAGACAAATTCATCATAATCTTCTGGTTCTTTGGAATTTCCTTCATCATTTCTTTCTGCAAATTCATCAATTTTTACATTTGCACTTTCTACTATATTGTTAGATGATTTGATCAGACATTTAAATGCTTTACTTCTAGAAGGATAACCAAGAAATGTTCCTTCTTCACTTTTCTGATCAAACTTGTCATTTCTATCATCCTTGTGTACATAGCATCTACTTCCAAAGATTTTAAAATAACTCACATTAGGTTTCTTGTCATACCAGATTTCATATGGTGTCTTCAAAGTACCTTTCTTCAGTTGTACTCGGTTCACGGTGTAAACTGTTGTGCTTATTGCTTCTCTCCAAAATGTTTGTGGTACTTTCTTTTCAATCATCAGGGTTCTGGCACAATCCACAATAGATCTGTTTCTTCTCTCAACAATTCCATTTTCTTGTGGAGTTCTTAGTGCAGAGACTTGTCTTTTTATACCATGATTATTGCAGAATAAGTTGAACTCGTCAAATGTGAACTCTCCTCCTCTATCTTATCTAAGACATTTCAGTTGTCTTCCTGTTTAATTTTCAACTCTTGCCTTGTACCATTTAAACATTTGAAAAGCTTCTGATTTTTCTTTTAAAAACATAACTGGCATCATCCTTGAGTAATCATCCACAAATAATATGAAATATTTATCACCATAATAACTTTGAACTTTCATAGGACCACAAAGATCAGTGTGCACAAGATCTAAAATTCCCTTAGAGGTGTAGGACTTACTTGTAAATCTTGATCTTGTCATTTTACCCATCTAGCATCCTCGACGCATAGCATTCTCAGGTTTTTCAAGACTCGGTAGACCTCTTACTCGGTGCTTGTTTCTTATTTTTATCAGATTATCAAAATTTACATGAGAAAACCTTTTATCCCATAACCAAGTATCATCTATCTTTGCATACAGACATTTGTTCCGAGTTGAGTCAAGGTGAAATGTGTTACCTTTTGTTTGTGTCCCGGTATCAGCTAACTTTCCATGTTTGTCATGAACTTTGACAATTCCTTTCTGAAATTCTATTCGGTATCCTGTATTATTTAGTTGTGCTTCACTCAAAAAATTGTATTTCAAACCTTCAACCCAATAAACATCATTGCATCTTGCATTGTCAAGAAGTGTTATAGATCCTTTACCTCTTACCGGACATGGTGCATCATTACCAAATCTTACATAGCCTCCATCACAGTCTTCTAACATAACAAACTTGTGTTTATCACCTGTCATATGATGTGAGCATCCACTATCTATGATCCAAGAATAATTAGTATTTATGTGAGATATTAGGGCTTTTTCTTCATACCTTTCTTCATCTGATCCATCTTTGATAGCCACATAAACTACTTCCTCTATATCAGTTTCATCTGATTTATCATCATTGGATTCCTCATCGGCTATTAAGCATGACTTTCTATCTCTTCTTCTGAAATCTTGGTGTCCTCTGTAATGATTATCTTTCTGTCTATCATCTTGGTAATCTCTCTTTTCAATAGAATCTTTTTCAGGACAGTTAGAAGCCATATGTCCTATCTTATCACAATTGAAACATTTCAAAGGTAGTTTTCCTTTATACTTACCTTTGCCTCTCGGTAACCTTCTAGCTAATAGTGCTTCAAACTCTTCTTGCTTTCTGATTTCCTCATACAGTTTGTCTACTTCCTCCATGTTCTTGTGAAAACTTTCACTTGCTCCACTGTGATCCCCTTTTGTGTACTTACTCATTCTATCATTGTAATCATCAGATTCACCAATATGAAAAGAACTAAATACAGATTCAACTTTATTTACCGATGACCCACTGTTATCAAAGTTACTTAACTCAAATGTATGTAGTTTACCAATAGTAGCATCTAAAGAAACTGGCATATTGGGTACAGACCTCAATTCATTGATTGCAGAGACTCGGATTGCATAAGCTGGTAGAAGGGTTCTTAACAACTTACTTGTTATATCCTTTTCTTCAATAGTTCCACCTGCTCCTTTGATTTGATTGACAATCTCCTTTAGTCTTGTACTATACTGGGTTATGTTCTCACCTTCATTCATCCTCATAGATTCAAGTTGTCCTCTTAGACTATCCACTTTTTCTCTTTGAACATTCTCATCTCCACCATACACAGATATGAGCTTGTCCCACATTGCCTTTGCATCATTGCAGCCTTCTAGATCATTAAACGTTGAATCAGTCAATACAGATGTTATTTCAATCATTGCTTGGATATGTTCTTGCTTTGCCTTTATCTCTTCCATTTTTCAATGGATAGGTGCTCGGTGTGATGAAATCATTCTCTAGATAATATACAGCATATTCTCCAACTCCTAATAGGTGCAGCTTCATCCTTTTCTACCATGTAGAGAAACTTTACTTGTTCAGCTTCGGTGCATCCCTCTTATACATCTTTGGATCTTTGCGTCAAACACCTTTAAACTTTTTCTTCTGGAGTCCAAAGCTCTGATACCAGTTGATAGTTCTGATACTTAATGTTAAGTACAGATGCCAAGCTAATAAGATGAGAGGGGGGGGTGAATCATACAAACTTAATCTTCCATAAAAACAACAGATTCAACCTCGGTAACATATACTTCAGTAATATAACCAAAACTGCTAAACATGCAAACTCAAAATGCATATAAACATCATAACACTTATAACACCAAATTTAATGTGGAACCCTAAATAGGGAAAAACCACTGTGGGATTTCAGACCCACTAAGAAATATACTCTTCTAGAGTATGCTCGATTAAAAGCAAATGCTGTTAAAGATTACAAACACATTGCTAGATGTGACCCGGTTAAGGGATTTCCCTTAGATCTGTTAAGTCCACTCGATTAAGATATTTTCTGTCACTTCACAAAATAACAGTAATAAAAATCTATCTGCAACTTCACATCTAAAATGCTAAAGCAGATTCTTATTTGCTCAATACAATATAGGAGTAATCTTGTCCTTCTATTGGGCTCTATACTTTTTTATTCAAACAAGTCTTCAAGCTTTTGTGCTCGGTAATCACTATGTAGCATCCATGTGCACACACTTGCCCGCATACATTGTTTATCAATAGTTCCTTATTTATAAACAATACACCAATCGCTTAATCTCCTCGATCATATTTCCCATGATCAATCATAGCCTTTAGATCTTCAAACTTTGACCAGGTTCAATGTATCCTTTGATCTGAAAATGTTTTGCCCTGCCTTGGAACTTGCATACATTTCTTGGAACTTGTGCTAGGGTATTGCAGTTCAATCTGAGCTACAGATCTTCCTGTCGATTTTCCTTTGCCATAGATTCTTTAACAAACTTCATTCACGGCATACCAATCATTTAATCATAGCCAGCTCATCAGCTTCCTTCATTAAATAATGCTTTTATTCATTCAATGCATTCTGTTATTACTCGGTTGCAACTCAGTAAATACTAAACTTCACTCGGTAGACATTCTACCTTCATTAACCGATAGCGATAACCTTATTGTTTACTGACTAGGTTCCTTAGGGTTTACCGACTAGGTTCATTTCTCGGTAACATAGTATAGTATTAACCTTACAATCAATAACATATGTAGGATATCAAAAAAATCTAAACATCATGATCTCATTATTGTCTAACTCGGTAATAGTTGCCCATTGAATAACTTATTCCTCCCCTTATTCATCATAATTTTTCTCTGTCTTTTACCGACATCTTTATACTCATCAAATCATACTACTCAAGATATGGCAACATCATACTGAATCGGAAAATCAATTTCTTGACATCAATGACAAAATAATAATATTAAGATAGTAAACATCCTTAATCAGTTATATCCATTATCATCAACAACCTTCTGAATATCCTTATTGAAATGCCAACAATCCCTCCTTGTCTGTTATAATGCCAAATGTCAAAGTACACTGAATCTTGTTTTTTGCTAGCCTGTGAAACCAACTTCTTACCCAAAAAGAATTCTCCACCAGTAGTGCTCTTCTAATCATCTACATCACTAACCCATCAGCATCAATGTAGGCACATAGCATGAAATCATCATTCCTTAGATACCACAAACCATAATCTACATTTCCTTTTTCAAGTATATGAATATCCTCTTCAAAAAAATGACATGACTCTATTTTGGGTCAACTTGATATCTAGCATCCATGCACACAGCATGCATAATGTTCGACCTAGTCTGAGTGAGATACAATAGTCCACCAACCATAGATTTGTACAAACTCTAATCAGCTTTAAGAGATTCATGATTCTTAAACAGTTTACAACCAGTCACCATAGGAGTTCCAATCCAAACTTCTTGAGTAATTCCTTCACATACTTAGTTTGAGATGTGAATATACATTTTGTTGTCTATGTAATCCGCAAACCTAAGAAAATTTTCATCTCACCAATCATAGACATCTCAAATTCCTTCTGCATATCACCAAAAAACTTCATGCTCAAGTTATCATCACCACCAAAGATAATATCATCAACAAAGACTTCAATAATCGGGATGTTATCATTTTTTATCTTAAAGTACAGATATTGTTAGCAACACCTTTACTAAATCCCAATTTCAACAAATATTTATCTAGTCTAGCATACTAGGCTCTAGGAGCTTGTTTAAATTCATAAAGAGGTTTCTTCAACTTACATACCATGTCTACATCATCTGACAGGGAAAATCCATCGGGTTGTTCAATGTAAACTTCTTCCTCTATATCACCATTCAAAAAGGCAGATTTGACATCCATCTGATATACCTTGAAATCTTAATAAGCAGCATAAACAAGCATCAATCTAACAACTTCAAGTCTGGAAACCAGAGAAAAAGTCTCCTCATAATCAGTCCCTTCTTGATGTGAGTATCCTTTGCAGACCAGTCTAGCTTTATTTTTGACAACTTCACCTGCTTCATTCAATTTATTTTTGAATACCCATTTAGTACCAATAACATTCTTATCCATAGGTCTAGGCACAAGTTCCCATGTATTATTCTTTTCAATCTGATCTAGTTCTTCTTCTATATCTCTCATCCAACTTTCATATTTATAGGCTTCAACAACATCTTTAGGTTCAATTTTGGAAATCAAGCATACTTCTTCAGCAACTAACCTTCTTCTAGTCATCACACATTTATTCTTATCACCAATAATATAATTTTCAGAATGATTCAGTCTTACATACCTCAGAGTCTTCTGATTGTTCTGATTCTCAAGTTCCTACACTCCTTCACCAATAGTAGCAGCATCTGGATTCACAGTCTCTACCAGATCATTCTATTTAGGCTCTTCAGGCTGAATATGGGCTAAAACAATATACTATCCATCATCATAACCACAAGCTCTGATCTATTTCCCAAGGTTCTCATCCACCTTTCCATTTGCACTATCTACTATCTTTCTCAGTCTCTTATTGTAGCACCGGTAGGCCTTTCTCTTTGTAGGATATCCCAAGAAAATTCCTTCATCACTTTTAGCATCAAACTTTCCTATATCCTCATCTCTTTTGATATAACATTTGCTACTAAATAATCTAAAATATCTCATAGTAGGAACATGACCAAACCAAATCTCATAAGGGGTTTACCGATATCTCCTTTGATGTGAACTTTGTTGAATGTGTAAGCAACAGTATTAATGGCTTCTCTCCAGTAGATCTTCAAAACATTTCCTTCAATCAGCATAGTCCTTGCAGCATCCAAAGCAGTTTTGTTCTTCCTCTCAACAACTCCATTCTGCTGAGGAGTTCTAGAAGCAGATAATTGTCTTCTAATCCCATACTTTTCATAGAATGAATTGAACTCACTGGAACATAATTGTCCACCTCTATTAGATCTCAAATACTTCACCTTCAATCCAAACTCGGTCTCAAACTTAGCTTTGAATATCTTGAATTTATCAAATGCTTTTGATTTCCCCTTCAAAAAGACAACCCGCATCATCCTAGAATAATCAACTAGCAGCATAAAATATCTATCACCCTACACACTTCTAACATTTATAGGTCCACATAGGTCAATATGCACAAGATCTAGCAATCAATCAGATGCATACTGTTTATTCTTGAAATAAATTCTTGTTTTCTTACCCAACTAACATTCGTTACATACTGGATTAGCAAGCTTAACAATCTTGGGCGGATCTCTAACAACATATGTAGAACTGATCTTAATCATTGAATCAAAATTTACATAACACATTCTCCTATGCCACAACCAACTTTCATCAATCTGAGCAATCAAACAACTTTTCTCACCAGCATTCAAATGAAAAATGTTACTTTTAGTCTTAGTCCCAGATGCAATCTATATACTGGAGGCATTCAAGATCTTGCATTTACCATCCTTGAATAGTAGATCATAACCCTTATCAACCATCTTCTCAACACTCAAAATATTATGCTTCAAACCTTCAACATACAAGACATCATCAGTGTTATTCTTACCATCAAAATAAATATAACCTCTCCCACAGATTACACAGGCTTTGTCATCTCCAAATATAGCTATTCGACCATCATATCTTTCCATGCTCACAAATTTACTTTTATCACCGATCATATGATGTGAACAACCAGTATCAATCACCCATTCATCTTTCTCGTCAACCTTAACAAATAAAGTTTTCTCCTCAATAGTAAAGTTAGTGGAATCAACAGGTACAGGTCCATCTTTCTTAATGGCAAGGAATACTATTGGCATTTGCATGAAGATTGCCTTAATGAAATGTTATGTTTTCATTGATGTCAATTAACTAGTAATGATGTTGTTGTAATGTTGTTTTGTAACCGGTAGGAAGAGCTAGTGAAAGGAAACTGTAACCGATAGGTAAGTTTGTGGAGTGAACCGATATTGTTAAGTATTGGACAGTTAAACCGGTAAACCCTACCTGTTGTTTTGACAAACCCTAAACGATTAAGTTTGGTGAATTGGTTATATTGGTTTATGATCTGATGGTGAGCGATAATGATTATGACACATATGCATATTGTATTAAGAGAGTTTCAAAGTGTATTTGGCATGTTGAGGTTTTTGTCTTGGGAATGAGCAAGTATACTGCATGTAATGCAAAGTGCATGATGAGTTACTAAGTTTGATGAAGCGGTGATCAAGGAGCGATCGAGGCTTTATTGAATAATGCGTAGAGAATATTATGTTATCCAACGGTCATAATTGAGCCGACTTGTTTTTAATCTCTATGTGAATTAGGTGTTTGTTGTGTTACCGACCTAGTTGATTTGTTTATAAGGTCGATGAGTTGTTTAGTTTCAGAGTTGGCAAAGTTTTAGTTGAGTGTGTGGTTGTCGAACTAGATGATGTATCTACAGTTTGAGTAAAAGGAAGATAGGAGCATGAAAAGGATCTGAACAAGCAAGTGTAGCGCTATTCAAACAGATAAGCAAACTCCTGTTGTTTTCTAACAATTACAACATATTGAAATCCCCTAATTGGGTAAGTTATAACAAACTTGGTGTTATTCAAATCCTCTAACAAGATCCAATATCTTGGATTCTAAATCCTTTAGAAAGGTTACTCCTCACAGGGTATTGCTTATAACAAGGCATTATAGTCAATCCCTTGACTGGGTGGTCCCTAATAGGATCTGTTCTTAGCAGGACTTTTTGTAAAAGCTTTAACAGGCTTGGCTCCTAACAGGGCGAACTTCAGAAGAGTTCAAATAGTTATCTTGTGAGTCTCATCTCACCGTGGTTTTTCCCATTTGGGTTTCCACGTCAAAATATTGTGTCAAGTGGTGAATGTTTTTGTGGTTATGTTTTCTACAGTTGATTTGATTAACTACTTAATCCACTTTGATAAGTCATGATAACCGACATCAATATGAAATGAATTTTTACTTATGTCAGTAAAAGTTTTGTGAGTTACAATTTGCTTACTGTTAATCTGTTGTAATAGTCAACCGGTTTAACTTAACAGTTTTATCTTAATAGTGATATTGCATTGATAGTTCTAAGTTTACTTTGAGAGATTGATTTTGAGATTGGTGAAGTTTATCAGTTTTTCTATCTACTGATTCACTCCCCTCTCAGTAGTTGATCGGATCCTTGTTCTTTCATCATACCATCAATTGGTATAAGAGCTTCTCTGGTCCTCTAAGGTCCAAGCCTAACAACTTGAGGTAAATATCTTGTAGAATATGATGAAGAAGGAAGGTCCAAACCTTAATAGAGATAACTATAGGATATGGAGTGATAGAATGAAAATTTATATCAAGAGTCTTGGAAATCAATACTAGGAACATGTTAATACGCAATATGTTGCACCTAGTGGGATTATGACTGATGATCAGAAAAAAGAACAACAAGAAAACAATCAAGCACTGGAGGCTATTATCAGTTCTTTGTCAGATGCAGAGTATGTAGATGTCCATGGTCTGGAGACTGTATATGAGGTATGAAATAAACTTGAAGAGATTTATAGTGGTGATGAACATGTAAAGATTGCCAAGGAAGAGAGTCTAAGAGGAAAGTTTGATGACATGCGGATGGATAAAGGTGAGAATATCCAACAATATAGTTAGAGGATAAAAGAGATAGTTGGTGAGATCAAGAGTCCTGGTGGTAAAATGGACGATGCCACAGTGGTTAGTAAGGTATTGAGAATCCTGCTACCGGTCTACGCTATCCGAGTTGCAGCCATTCGGGAGTTAAAATCTATTAACAAAACCAAGGTAACCTTTGACTCCATCATTGGTAAGCTTACTGCCTTTGAATTAAATGGTTATGATGGTAGTATTTAGAAATCTGAATCAGCATTTAGAGCTTCTATTTCTAACCCATCTATGAGAAAAAGTAGAGATGCCAATCACAATTATCAATCTAGATCCAGCACAGAAGTTGATGATGAAGACAGTTTGGTTGAGCTTGAAGCATTGTTGGCCAAGCGGTTGCCCATAGGTACCGGAAAATATAGAGGTAAATTACCTTTGAAATGTTTTGCATGCAATAAGATTAGACACATAGCTGCTAACTGTCCTAATGGTGATAATGAGCACAAGCGAGAGAAATTCAAGAAGTACAAGGGAAAAGGCAAAAGAGATTGTCTTATTGTAGTTGATGGTGGTATCACTAATGAGGAATCTAACGATGATGCTAATGAAGACATTGTGTTTGTAGCCATTAAAGAGGAAACATCTGATCGGAAGGCTTTAGTTTCATGAATGGATAATTATAATGATTGGATCATTGATAGTGGTTGTTCAAATCACATCACCGGTGATCGGAACAAATTTATTTCTTTGAAGGAATTTGATGGCAGAGTTGTAAGATTTGGTAATGACTTACCCTGCATGGTTAAAAGTAAGGGAACTATTTCTCTTAATGGAAATAGCAGTGCAGATGATGTTTACTGGGTTGAAGGTCTAAAGAACAATCTATTGAGTGTTGCATAACTCAATGACAAAGGATATCCATTGGAGTTTAAGAATGGTATGTGCAAAATCTATGAGAGCAAAGGTGAACTGATTGCAACTGGAAAGCGGACTAAAGGTAACTTGTTTCACCTGAATCCTAAAGTCAGCAACTCCTTAATTGCTAAAGTAGATGATAGTTGGCTTTGGTATAGGAGATTTTGTCATATAAATTTTGATAACATTGTTAAAATGAGTAAGTCAAAGATAGTGAGAGGTTTGCCTCGGTTCAACAAACCGGTTAATGCTCTATGTAAGGAATGTCAGTTGGGAAAAATGAAATCCTCCACTTTCAAGAGCAAATCTTTTTCAGCAAAACATCTGTTAGATTTGGTTCATACAGACCTCTGTGGACCAATAAGGACTAAAAGTATTCAAGGTGACAAATATTTCATGATCTTCACTAATGATTTCTCAAGAATGATGTGGGTCACATTCTTGAAGGATAAAACAGAGGCATTTAGTAAATTCAAGGCATTTAGCGCCTTAACTGAAAAGGAGAGTGGAAAGAAGATAAAATGTCTGAGGACTGATCAAGGTGGAGAATTCACTTCTGAGGAATTCACTAGATATTGTGAAGAGAATGGTATCAAGCGACAGTTTTCTGCACCAAGGACACCATAGCAAAATGGTATTGCAGAGAGAAACAATCGGTTAGTTGTTGAAGCTACTAGGATAATGTTGATACAAGGAGGTGTAGTGAAGAATTTTTGGACAAAAGCTGTCAACACAGCTATCTACACAATGAACAAGATATTGGTAAAAAGAGGTAAGGACAAGACTCCTTATAAATACTGGTATGGTAGATCACCTAATGTTGACTATTTCAAGATATTTGGTAGTAAATGTTTTATTAAAAGAGGTGACTATGATAGAGAGTTTGAGACTAAAAGTGATGAAGGTATATTTCTTGGTTATTCCACCCAAAGTAAGGCCTACAAATGTTATAACAACCGGACACAGAGAATCATTGAGAGTTTTGATGTTCGAGTGGATGAGTATCCTGAAGTCTCAGGGGAAACTAGTGTGGAGAAAAAGGATGAAGATCCTTGCATTTTATTTTTGGAACCATAACCTGTGAAACCTGAAACTGGTAATGAGAATGTTGTTGTACCAGTTCAACCGGAACAAGTAGATTCAAAAGAAGATGATGTTAACAATGAAGAAGAACCTGAAGATAATGATCATGTTATTTTGAGGTATGTGAGACTCAATCACAATCCTAAGAAGATTATTGGAGATAAGGATGTTGGAGTCTTGACCAGAAGAAGAATCAGAGAGAATTCTTGAATGATCTCCATTATTGAGCCTAGAACTGCTAAGGAAGCATTTGGAGATGATCATTGGGTTAAAGCTCTGGAGAAGGAGATTGACCAAATTGAGAAGAACAACACTTGGACTCTAGTACCCCGACCGGTAAATAAAAATGTGATAGGTACTAAGTGGGTTTTTCAGGAACAAGTTGAATGAAGATGGTATTGTAGTTCACAACAAAGCTAGATTGGTTTGCAAAGGTTATGCACAAGAAGAAGGAGAAGATTATGGTGAGACTTTTGCACCAGTGGCTAGACTGGAAGGTGTCAGAACTTTACTTACATTTGCAGCACACAAGGGATTCAAAGTATACCAGATGGATGTAAAGTCAACATTTTGAATGGAATACTGGAAGAAGAAGTATACATTGAGTAGCCAGATGGTTATGTTCTGACTAATGAAAAAAACATGGTATGTAAGTTGCATAAGGCATTATATGGATTAAAGAAAGCACCGAGAGCATGGTATGAAAGGCTTCATTCACACCTAATGAAGATAGGTTTTCAGAGAACCAGTGAAGATAGCAACATATATCTCAAATCTGAAGGAGATAAGATACTAGTTAGTGAAGTGTTTGTAGAGATATCATCTTTAGAGGGAATGATGACATGAGCAATGAATTTGCAAATGAAATGAAAAATGGGTTTGAAATGTCTGTAGTTGGAGAGATAAAAAATTTCATAGATTTGCAAATATAGTAAATGAAGAGCGGTATTTTCATTACACAATCTAAGTATGTGAAGGAAGTATTAAAGACATTTGGTATGAGTGACTATAAACCAGTTGGGACACTAATGGTTATAGGTTGTAAGCTGTCTAAGGAAGATGAGGCCACATCTCTTCATGAGAAGGAGTACAGATCAATGATTGGAAAATTACACTATGTTGTTCATAGCAGACCGGATATAGCTCATGCAGTTGGTCTAGTTGCAAGATTTTAGAAGAATCCAAAGGAAACACATTTGATAGCAACCAAGAGGATTTTCAGATATTTGAAAGGTACTATTGACTATGGATTATGGTATCCATATGAAGGAAACTTTGATTTAAAGGTGTACACAGATGTAGACTGGGTAGGTAATGTTGATGACCGGAAAAGCACAACCGACGGAGCATTCTTTCTAGGAGGAAGACTTGTTTCATGGAGTAGCAAGAAGCAAAGTTGCATTTCACTGTCTAGTGCTAAAGCTGGGTATGTTGCAACCTATATCAATTGTACCCAGGCTATCTGGATGAGGCACATTTTAGAAGGTTTCAAGATGAAGTTTACAGAACCTGTCAAGATCTTATGTGACAATACCAGTGCCATAAATATTTCAAAGAACCCTGTCTTGCATGCACGAACCAAGGACATTGAATTGAAGTATCATTTCTTGAGGGAAAAAGTGCAGAGTAAAGATGTGATCTTGGAGCATGTTTCTACTAAGGAGCAACTTGCAGGTATCTTTACTAAACCTATGCCTATGCCTACTTTTGAGTATCTTAGAAGCCAGCTAGGGGTTATACCCCTTCATAGGTAAATTGAGCATGAAGTAGAGTACATCAGTCCCAGAGCTACTTGCAAAATTCTATAACAGGATTGGTGTAGAAGTGGAGTTATTCCACAGGGGGAGCATTGATAGGGAGGATAGTGCTAGGTGGTTGTCAGGTGATTAGTATGTTTGCTAGGTAACAGTTCCTTACTGTTTTCAAGGTGTAAACACCAAGGTCTGAGTGCAAATAGCTCAAAGGCAGTCTAACAAATCACCTTGCTCCACCTCCCTATGTCAAGCTCTCCTAGGCTACTCAAAAGCTCCAACTCCATAATCTCTCTGGTTTGGTAATCCAACTCCTTAATCACCCAAATGGCATTCAATCCTCTATTCCTGATCTTCTCTCCAACTGCACAAAGTCTCCTCTTAGTGGATTATGAGTTTGAGACAAGTTTTGTTTCCTTGGGTGTTTGTGGGTCTTCTACGTTTTGGAGTGTAAAAGCCTTCAAAAGTGCTACAACCGAAATTTTGGAGTCTTCCCAACCAAAAGGGTTAAATTAAAAAATGGAAAACTTGTTTCAACTATTTTTGTTGAGCTTTATGCCTTACATCCTTCATGTTTGTACCCGATTTGACAAAAACTTAATTTTGAGGCCTAAAAAGGCTACAAGGAATTAGCCCTCCATTAGGGGTTTTGTGCTCGCCCTGTTCAAACGATGGACTTCCAGAACAAAAGCTTCACATTTATGGATACCCTTTTGGGAAAAATTGAAGATTCATAAAGTTTCAAGGTCTCTCGGGCCTTCTCCATGACTGTCCCAAAAATGGGTGAAAAATGAGGGTTTTGAAGGGTTTTTGATGGTGAAAAACCAAGATTCAACCTATAAACATCCAATATGGACAAGAGACCTTAGTGCCATCATAGTACTAACTAATTAAGCCACAACAAGAAGATTTACAATTCAAAGTTTGAAAAACAAGTTTTTACAAAAAGTTGCTTATGAGGAAAATGCAACATTTTACAACTTTTCCAATTTTGCCACTTTCAAACACATCATTTTCAAACAAAACCAATTACATTAAACATGTAAGAATGCATATCATTTAGAAACAAAGGGAATCTTGTTATCCCTACATACAAGCATTAGGCAATTACAAAATGTAATTAATTCACTGTCAAGCTGACTGTTGTTGCCCTTTGTCTTTCACTATTTTTTTGTAGTTCACTGTGACCTGCACTTTCACTATTAGAACTCCTCACAAAAAGTTTGTTTAGTGCTCCTTAACAAGGCTCAATATTTTTTCACTTATTTTCCTTCATACCTGTCATTTGGAAGGAGAAGAATACATGTATAACTTCAAGGAAAAAGTAAAACTCGGTCCTAATTGACTAGGACAGCAAATGGGCATTCCAAAGTCTTGCCTCAAAGATCATTGATTGATCTTGGCAACTTCAAACTCATAGATGACATAAAGAAAAATCCTTGTTCTTGTTTTCAAGCCATTAGAAGGAGGTACAACAACATTACAAGCTCCAATGCATGATGGAGAGTAGGCTAATGAGAGGAAATTGCCTCTAAAACAGTGACTCACTATTTTTTACATTATTTTCACAAACAAAACTTGCAAACAATCTCCTCATGGCTTATAAATCCTCTTTTCCTTGGAATACAAACTTATTCATCAAGGAAAGACTATTCAACATTTAAATGCACTTGCTATAGAAGAGCAAAGCATTAAACTTCTTCAAGACCCTAGCCAAATGGCACACTTGCCTAGGGCTTAATGGCCACCAAAACTCCTTACACCTACATTCTTGAAAACAAAACATGTATTTGCATAGTCTAAAAGTTGACCAACTAGTTCTTGGGAAGCCATGAGCATTTTAGGACTCCAAGAAGCCAAGTTGGTCAAGCATCCTTGCCAATTCCTAGACAAGGCAGTGAAACTGTCAAATCAAACTAATTTTGCCACAAACTCAAAACTTGATAAAATCAAATGCCACCAAAGGGAAAATTTTAAGGAAACATATTAGAATCAGAAAATACAAGAATAGTATGGCCAAGTACAGTTGGTGTACGGACTGTTGTTCACATGGAGCCAAAAACTAGAGAAAACCAAACAAAACTAGTGTAAATTTGCAAAATGCTTCTTCACTTCGAATGATCAACCCTTACAATAGTTAAAACAGGAGATTAAATACCTCTCCAAGTTGGTTAACCTCTTGTATGGATAGGTACATGTCCAAAGGCACTTACTTTTGACATTTTGATGCCTAAATGACAACTTTTGGTGCCTAGAAAATGCAAGATTGACCTCCAAAACTCACCATCACCTAAAAATACTTCTCAAACCTAAAACCCAAACAAGAAACATGTATAAAACCTTTTCAAAACAAAAACCACAAAAAAAACTCAATTTTCCATCATTTTGCCAGGCAACACCAAACTTGCAACTTTGAGCAAAAAGATGAAAACAAGAAACCAAAACCTCATAATGAGTTCAAAACTCATAAAAACAACCTAGAACAACTTCAAAAACATCCTAAACAACTTTCCAACTTAAAACAACAAAAATCAAACCTGAGATGAAAATGAAGCTGAGAATGAAGCTAGGTGCTCTTGCACCATACTCCCCGGGTGACAAAGAAGTCATGTGACTCCTTTGGGCAGAATAGAGAGAGGAATACCAGCCTTGGTGAAGTAACTTTCAAGTATCCAAGTGGCTTCAAAATTTGGTTGATCTTTCCACTTGATCAAATGCTCAAGGTAGTCATGTCTTCTAGTCTTTTTGAGGATCCTGGAATCAAGTACCTGTTCAGGAATGGGAGAAGAAGAAGAGGGGATAGATAGATCAGAAAGGGAAGTTGAAATGTCTGAAGTTCTTTGCGTATCTTCTAGAAGCTACCCCTTCAAAGGTACCAAATCTGCAACATTAAAGATAGGAGACAAAGAAACATCAGCAAGTAAATCAATTTTATAAGCATTTGGACCATACTTAGCCAAAATCCTGCAAGGTCCAATTCTTCTCATTTGTAACTTGGTAGGAACTCCCTTTTGCAATCTAGACTTGTTGAGATGTACCATCACAAAATCTCCAACTGAGAATTGGACATCCCTTTTTGAAGCATCCACCCTTGCCTTGACTCTTGTTGTGGTGTCCTGCAAAGACTGTTGAACCTGTTCATGTATCTCTTTCAGAGATTGAGCCATATCTTTTGTTGTCCCACTAACATGTTGCAAGTTAGTCACATCATGTAACTCAAAAACACCTCTTGGATGCATCCCATAAACAACCTAAAATGGACTCTTACCAGTGGATCTGTTTACACTATCATTGTAGGCAAACTCTGCCTGTGGGATGAGCTAATCCTAGCTTTGTCCATACTCCTTGGTAAGACATCTAAGTAGATTACCCAATGTTCTATTCACTACCTTTGTTTGGCCATCTATCTGTGGATGGTAAGCTGAGCCAAAAGATAAGTTAGTACCCAATTTCTTCCACAAAGTCTTCCAAAAATGACCCAAAAACTTAACATCTCTATCTGATACAATGCTAGATGGCAAACCATGTATTCTAACAACTTCTTTAAAGAAAAGAAAAGCAATATGACTAGCATCATTAGTAGTTTTGCAAGGTATAAAGTGAGCCATTTTACTAAATCTATCAACAACCACAAAGATATTGTCATACCCTATTTTTGTCCTTGGTAAACCTACAACAAAATCCATACTGATGCACTCCCATGGCCTAGAAGGAATGGGAAGTGGCTGATATAAACTAGCATTAGTGCTATGACCTTTGGCCTTTTGACATACCATGCACTGTTCAACATACCTCCGGACATCTCTTTGCATCTTAGGCCAGTAATAAAAGCGTTGAACCAACTCTAAGGTCTTGTTGAGACCAAAATGGCCACTCAAACACCCATTGTGTTTCTCTTGAATGAGATTTTCTCTCATGGAACCTTTAGGAACACATAGTTGTCCTCCCCTGAATAACAAACCATTCTGCAATGTATAGTCAGCATACTCACTATGAAAATGATTCTCAAAAGCAAGACAAACTTTATAAGCAGTAGCAAAATCATCATCATTAGGATATAAATCTTGAAAGCAATCAATCCCAATACTCTTTACTTGGATCTCCTGAATAGTTAACAATCTCCTACTTAAAGCATAAGCTACTTTGTTACATTGGCCTTTCTTGTGCTTAAGAGTAAATGTATATGCTTGTAGGTACTCTACCCATTTCACATGTCTATGGTTGAGTTTATCCTGAGAATTCAAGAAACTGACTGCTTGGTTGTCTGTATACACAACAAATTCCTTAGGAAGCAAATAATGCCTCCACTTCTTGAGTGCCTGCACCAATGCATATAACTCTAAATCATAAGATGGATACTTTTTCTTTGCATCATTCAGTTTTTCACTAAAGAAAGCAACTGGTCTATTATCTTGACTCAAGACTGCACCTACTGCAAGATGACTGGCATCACATTCTATTGTAAAGAGTTTATCAAAACTAGGAAGGATTAGCACTGGCTGTGTAGCAACTCTAGTTTTGAGTAACTCAAACCCCTTATTGGCTGCTTCAGTCCATTGAAACTTGACTTTATGACCACCTTTTATTGTATCTAACATGGGTGCACAAATTTCGCTGAAACCTTTGATAAACTTCCTGTAAAACTGGGCTAGACCATGAAAACTCCTAACTTCACTGGCTGATTGTGGGGTTGGCCAACTTGTTATGGCCGCAACTTTAGATTGATCCATCTTAAGATCTCCACTGGACACAACAAAACCAAGATAGAGTGGCTCTTGCTACATAAAATCACATTTTTCAAGATTTATGGTTAACTGCTCATCAAATAATCTTTGCAAAACAATAGCTAAGTGTTTCAAATGCTCCTCTTTAGTCTTACTAAAAATGAGTATATCATCTAAGTAGACTACCACAAACTAACTGAGAAAATCCTGCAATACTTCATTCATTAACCTCATAAAGGTACTGGGAGCATTAGAGAGTCCAAAAGGCATAACCAACCATTCATAAAGACCCTCATTTGTTTTGAAAGCAGTTTTCCACTCATCACCCTCTTTTATTCTTATCTGATGGTAACCACTTTTTAAGTCTATTTTGGAGAAATACCTTGCACCCCCTAAACAATCCATCAAATCTTCTATCCTGGGAATAGGGAATTTGTATCTTATTGTGATCTTGTTGATAGCTCTGGAGTCTGTGCATAGTCTCCATGTGCCCCCTTTCTTAGGTGCTAACACAGTGGGTACTACACAAGGACTTATACTCTTTCTTATTAATCCTTGATCCAATAACTCTTGAATCTGTCTAGCTACCTCTTTGTTCTGCTCAGGAGTCATCTTGTATGCTACTTTGTTTGGCAAAGAAGCTCCTAATATAAAGTCAATTTGATGACTAATGGCCTAATGTTGTTGGTTGTCCATCACTGAAGATGTCCTTAAAGTTATCAAGAAGTTGTTGCACTTCTTGTGGGATCTCAACTTGTTTTTCTTTCTTATCCTCCTTAGGTTTCACTACAAGTGCATAACCAATCCCATCTCCCTCTTTCATGGTTTGGATGAACTCTTTTTCATTGACTAATAGAACTTTAGGTGCCTATGGTTTGTTGTTCTCTGTCTCTTCACTAAGGGACTGAATTTTGTAGACAATGCCATTCTTTTGAAAGGAACATGTGTTTTTTTCACCATCATGGTGTGCCCTTCTGTCAAATTACCAAGGTCTACCCAATAGTAGATGGCAAGCATCCATGGGAAGGATGTCAGATAGTATCCCATCCTTGTATTCACCTATATTGAAGTCTACCCATGCTTGTTCATTCACTAGGACATGTTGCCCTTTGTTTAACCAGGTTACCTTGTAGGGTTCACTGTGCGTCATTTTAGGTAGGTTCAATTTGCTAACTGCGTCCTCTAAGATAATATTATCTGTGGAGCCTGAATCAATAACCACCTTACATACCTTGCCCAAGATTTTGCACTTGATCTTGAACAATGCTCTTCTCTGAGACACTTCACACTTATGAGGTTATTGCATCAATACTCTCCTCATCATTAGACTTTCACCATCTTCGGGTGCTAGGTGCATTGCTGGAGTTCTTGTACTACTCCCTTCCTCCTGCACATAGTTCACTTTTCTTTCACCTCCATGGGAAGAACTAGTCTTTTCAGGACACCTATAAGCGGGATGACCCAATTTCTGACAATTGTAGCATTTCATTATGGAGAAATAAGACCCTCTACCTGGGCCACTAGACCTATCCCTTCCTGGGTTGCTTGATCCCCTTCCCCTGTAATTAGGTTTTCTCTGAGAATCCCCACTTTTCTCTATAAGTTTAGATTCCCCCTGGGACCTTTTGTCTATGTGTCTTCCCCCAAAACTACCTTGATGGCCTCGACCATCTCTGCCTCTTCCTCTACCTCTATTATGTTGCTCTTACTTCTTCCTACTCCTTTCCTCTACCTTGAGTGCAAGTTGATAGCACTTCTGGACTGTTGTAGGGCACAACAAACTTAACTCTTCCTGTATGTTCCATCTCAAACCATTGAGATACCTAGCAACCTTGACATTCTCATCCTCTTGGATCTTTGACCTAAGGCATAGCTTCTAAAACACCTCGATGTAGGTGCTGACATCTAATTCTTTTTGCCTAAGGTTTTGTCTTCTCCTATGGAGCTGTATTTCATAGTCCTCTGGAATGTAAGCCTTTTTGATCTTGGACAACATTCCCTTCCAAGTTGCTATGGGCCTTTTTCCCTCTTTCTCATGTTCATCCTGAATGAACTTCCACCATGTTAAGGCAACTCCTCTCAACCCGGATTTAGCCACCTTCACTTTCTGGGCCTCTGTCACACAATCACACTCAAAATGGTTCTCAAGCCCCTCAATCCACTCCATGACCACTTCTAGGTCCATTTTACCACTGAATAGTGGGACTCCTTCTAGTGTTCTCCCACTCATAGCCTTCAAGGCTTTCAAAAAGGGTTCATTCTCTATCATAGAGTCTACTATAGGGGTCTCATCCTCTATATCTAATAGCTTACCCTTACCTTTTGTTCCCTCTATCTTATTGCTAGCTTCATCTACCTTCACTTCTACTTCACCCAACTTCTGTTCTAAGAGGTCTAGCTTCACTCTGAGTAACCTATTTTCTTCTTCCTAGTCTTCCACTTTCTTTGCTAATTCTGCATTAGACACCATGGTTTCCAAATTGCTACTCCTTCCCAAGTGTAGTTGTGCTCTGATACCACTATGATAGGGAGGATAGTGCTAGGTGGTTGTTAGGTGATTAGTATGTTTGCTAGGTAATAGTTCCTTACTGTTTTCAAGGTGTAAACACCAAGGTCTGAGTGCAAATAGCTCAAAGGCAGTCTAACAACTCACCTTGCTCCACCTCCCTATGTCAAGCTCTCTTAGGCTACTCAAAAGCTCCAACTCCATAATCTATCTGGTTTGATAATCCAACTCCTTAATCACCCAAATGGCATTCAATCCTCTATTCCTAATCTTCTCTCCAACTGCACAAAGTCTCCTCTTAGTGGATTATGAGTTTGAGACAAGTTTTGTTTCCTTGGGTGTTTGTGGGTCTTCTACGTTTTGGAGTGTAGAAGCCTTCAAAAGTGCTGCAACCTAAATTTTGGAGTCTTCCCAACCAAAAGGGTTAAATTCACAAATGGACAACTTGTTTCAACTATTTTTTTTGAGCTTTATGCCTTACATCCTTCATGTTTGTACCCAATTTGACAAAAACTTAATTTTGAGGCCTAAAAAGGCTACAAGGAATTAGCCCTCCATTAGGGGTTTTGTGCTCGCCCTGTTCAAACGATGGACTTCCAGAACAAAATCTTCACATTTATGGATACCCTTTTGGGAAAAATTGAAGATTCATAAAGTTTCAAGGTCTCTCGGGCCTTCTCCATGACTGTCCCAAAAATGGGTGAAAAAGGAGGGTTTTGAAGGGTTTTTGATGGTGAAAAACCAAGATTCAACCTATAAACATCCAATATGGACAAGAGACCTTAGTGCCATCATAGTACTAACTAATTAAGCCACAACAAGAAGATTTACACTTCAAAGTTTGAAAAACAAGTTTTTACAAAAAATTGCTTATGAGGAAAATGCAACATTTTACAACTTTTCCAATTTTGCCACTTTCAAACACATCATTTTCAAACAAAACCAATTACATTAAACATGTAAGCATGCATATCATTTAGAAACAAAGGGAATCTTGTTAGCCCTGCATACAAGCATTAGGCAATTACAAAATGCAATTAATTCATTGTCAAGCTGACTGTTGCTGCCCTTTGTCTTTCACTATTTTTTTGTAGTTCACTGTGACCTGCACTTTCACTATTAGAACTCCTCACAAAAAGTTTTTTTAGTGCTCCTTAACAAGGCTCAATATTTTTTTACTTATTTTCCTTCATACCTGTCATTTGGAAGGAGAAGAATACATGTATAACTTCAAGGAAAAAGTAAAACTCAGTCCTAATTGATTGGGACAGCAAATGGGCATTCCAAAATCTTGCCTCAAAGATCATTGATTGATCTTGGAAACTTCAAACTCATAGATGACATAAAGAAAACTCCTTGTGCTTGTTTGCAAGCCATTAGAAGGAGGTACAACAACCTTACAAGCTCCAATGCATGATGGAGAGTAGGCTAATGAAAGGAAATTGCCTCTAAAACAGTGACTCACTGTTTTTTAGATTATTTTCACAAACAAAACTTGCAAACAATCTCCTCATGGCTTAGAAAGCCTCTTTGCCTTGGAATAAAATCTTCTTCATCAAGGCAAGCCTATTCAACATTTAAATGCACTTTCTATAGAAGAGAAAAGCATTAAACTTCTTCAAGACCCTAGCCAAATGGCACACTTGCCTAGGGCTTAATGGCCACCAAAACTCCTTACACCTACATTCTTGAAAAAAAAACATGTATTTACATAGTCTACAAGTTGACCAACTAGTTCTTGGGAAGCCATGAGCATTTTAGGACTCCAAGAAGCCAAGTTGGTCAAGCATCCTTGCCAATTCCTAGACAAGGCAGTGAAACTGTCAAATCAAACTAGTTTTGCCACAAACTCAAAACTTGATAAAATCAAATGCCACCAAAGGGAAAAGTTTAAGGAAACATATTAGAATCAGAAAATGCAAGAACAGTATGGACAAGTACAGTTGGTGTACGGACTGTTGTTCACATGGAGCCAAAAACTAGAGAAAACCAAACAAAACTAGTGTAAATTTGCAAAATGCTTCTTCACTTCGAATGATCAACCCTTAAAATAGTGAAACTAGGAGATTAAATACCTCTCCAAGTTGGTTAACCTGCTGTACGAATAGGTACATGTCCAAAGGCACTTAATTTTGACATTTTGATGCCTAAATGACAACTTTTGGTGCCTAGTAAATGCAAGATTGACTTCCAACACTCACCATCACCTAAAAATACTTCTCAAACCTAAAACCCAAACAAGAAACATGTATAAAACCTTTTCAAAACAAAAACCACAAAAAACCTCATTTTTCCATCATTTTGTCAGGCAACACCAAACTGGCAACTTTGAGCAAAAAGATGAAAACAAGAAACCAAAACCCCATAATGAGTTCAAAACTCATCAAAATAACCTAGAACAACTTCAAAAACATCCTAAACAACTTTCCAACTTAAAACAACAAAAATCAAACCTGAGATGAAAATGAAGCTGAGAATGAAGATAGGTGCTCCTGCACCAAGCATCAATTTGTAGGTTGTTGATGTTGAACAATGAATTTTTGCATTACATGTTTTACTTTCAATTTGGCATTGTTGTCAAAGGGGGAGAAGAACTATGTGATTATGGGAGAAGAACCAGTGACAAGTTGAAGACATGGTAAATTGTAAAATGTAAACCAGGATTCCTATTCACAGTCATAGCAATCATTGGTATTGATATTTGTATTTCCATCAATGCCAAATGGGGAGATTGTTGGAATTTGCATGAAGATTGCATTAATGAAATGTTATGTTATCATTGATGTCAATTAACAGGTAATGATGTTGTTGTAATGTTGTTTTGTAACCGGTAGGAAGAGCTAGTGAAAGGAAATTGTAACCAGTAGGTAAGTTTGTGGAGTGAACCAATATTTCTAAGTATTGGAGAGTTGAATTGGTAAACCCCACCTGTTGTTTTGATAAACCCTAACCGATTGAATTTGGTGAATTAGTTATATTGGTTTATGATCTGATGGTGAGCAGTAATGATTATGACATTTATGCATATTGTATGAAGAGAGTTTCAAAGTATATTTGGTGTGTTGAGGTAATGGTTTTTGTCTTGGGAATGAGAAATTATATACCATCAAATACAACTTCATCTCCTTCAGATTATTCATCTGCAATACCTTCATCAACAGCATAATAACAGTTCTTTTGGATCCTATACTTTTAGTTAGGCTTGTAAGGCTTGTCATACTTATCATGCTTGTCATATCTATCATTCCTATCATGCTTATCAAACTTATCATGTATGTAATACTTAGCCATTCTCTCAAGACATCTAGAAGAAAAATGTCATATCTTGTTACAAGAGAAACATTTCAAAGGCAACTTTCCATCATACTTACCGACACCTTTAGGCAATCTTTGGGTAATCAGTGAGTAGGTTCAAGTTCATTCACCTCCCTTTATTGATCTTCCATCTATCTCCTCTCTCTTTCATATCTAGATATTTTGCACTCATAAGGATCATATTTCTTCTTACCAAATACAGATTTAGATTCTCTAAATGTTGTCTTAGACTTTCCATGTCATTCTCGAAATTCACTCAGCTCAAATACAGCAAGCTTTCCAACCAACATATATCTTGTCATAGTAGTCACACTCTAGATCTCATCAATAGTAGCAACCTTATATTTATAGGTAGGAGGCAAAGATCTCAGCACCTTAGCAAGAATTTCATCTTCCTCAATGGTTCTAGTGGCACATCTGATACCTAGGGCAAGATCATTCACCTTAGCCATAAAAGAGTGTATGTTCTCATCATCTCCCATCTTCAATGTCTCATAATTTCCTTTCAAACTCTGCAACTTAGCAATCTTCACCTATTTATCACCTTTATATAGCACCTCAAGATTCACCTAGATCTCATGTCTGATCTGAAGTCCCATTACATTTGTCATCTCAGAATCAGTCAGGGTACTAAGCAATTATTCCTTCACTCGAATATTGTGTTTTGTTTCCTTAACCTCATCAGGAGTAGATGGTCCATTTTGAGGAACAACGTAGACATTCTTTGTAATCTTCCAATAATCTTCACCAAGACATTTGAAGTGCACTTCCATTCGATCCTTCCATATAGCATAGTTACTTCCCTCAGATCTTAAACTGTCCTTCTTAAATATTAAACCTTGAGATGCCATCTTGGATCTCCTCAAGTAGTTAAGCTTCTACTAGAGGATCTAGCTTTGATACCAATTATTGGCAGTAGCCAAGAAGGAAGACTAAGAGGGGGGTGAATCAGTCTTCACTAGAATACCAAACAGAACATGGGTATGATAAACTGTAGTAATAAAACAGATAAGAAAATTAACAACACAACACACAACACCAAGATTTTGATGTGGAAAACTCGGTTAAGGGAAAAACCATGGTGGTAACCTACCCATAGTAAGATGATACTCTATAGTAGTATGTGAAAATATTACAATGGGGAATGCACATGCATTTAGGCACACTACCTAAAGCTCACTGCTCAAATATTATGGCTCGGAAGGCTACATCCCTCAAGGAAGTCTCACTGACTTACAATAAGATTTGAACTACAATCCGGAAGAAGTGAATTGGAAGAATAGCATCTCCAAATACCTGATTACAGTTCTAGCTAAGCACATATGTCTACCCTACAACACCAATCTCACCTCAATCTCAACATCGAAGGATAAATGACTTGTTCACACACAAATCTCTCTCTGATAATGCAAACACAACATCGACACCTAAATTGCATGCCTATATCACCTATATATACAATTCATTAACCTTGATAACAAGGTCAGCTAAACCCTCAACCCTCAATTACAAAATTATATCACACGCTACAAAGATCGATCACCGGACCAATACAATGGTTTTCATAGCATAACATGGTCCTAAACCAAATTTTTAAACTCACAACTCCACCAGAAATCACGCCAATATCAACCGCAACACTCTACACCACTAGAAATACCGCATAACACATTAATCATCACTGATTGATGTAAACCACCAAAAACTTGCACAGAGATCAATGTGGATAACCAAAACAAATAGGAAATGACTAGGAAACACCAACAAGCATGTTATAATCATCTGGAATAATTGCACCAACACCACTTTTCAAATCTCCATCGGTCAACATCTGAAAGCTCAAAAACACAACCAATCAGCAACTTTCACAAACAAAGATAACTTGCAAAGCACCAAATCACAATCCATATGAAATGAAGATACACAAGATCATCCAAAACAATATCCCAAAAGATTAGCACAAGATCTGATCACACCGAAATATACCAGAGGATATACCAAACTCTGCAAAACAATGATCAACAAACCAACACTACAAACTGGATCAGAAAATCTTCCCAATCTGCAATCACTGGAGAAAATCACATGAATATGTTGACGTCAATGACAACAACATATCCTCGCAGCAACAATGACCAACAATATCAAACATTGAATTCATTTCCATTTAAAGTATACCCAAATCTAGTATGCTTTCAAGGTGGAGATTATCTTTTCTCTATGGAAAGATATAAATGTTGTTTTGTTTTCTCACAACACTATTTCCATTGATGTTTTGTTTTTTACTAAAGCATATATTTTCAATAATGTGATGCTTCAAATCCAAGTGTAAGCAAACAAGGTGTTGTTGGAGGTTTCTCACCTCTAGGAGCTTTTCAAACACTAGGGCAATGCCCCTTGCAAGGTGGCCCATATTTTTCCCAATAGCTTTGTCTCCTATAGACAGTCTCCACCTCATGGTTGTTATCATGGTCATAGTTTTTCAACTCAACATTCTTAAACCTCTTAGTCTCGGGCTCCTCATTGTCAATCTAGTAGCGAGAGTGGTTGCACTCAGTGATGCTCCACCTCTCCCCCATGTAAAGGTTTTGCCTGTAGGTGGGGCTTAGGGGAGGTGAGCATGGCCAAATTTTGGTTGAAATAGTGGGTGGTCAATGTCTAGTGATGGTGATTGGACTAATTCTTTCAAAGGGTCTCCTAGATTGGCTTTTGCAATTTTGTTTGTTCGTGATGATAAAGATAAGGGGGAAGCAGAATGTGTTGTTGGTTAGGGGTAGTCCTTGCCTTATGTCACTTCAAACCTAGGTAATATATCCAGATTAAATCAAATGACCGAGATCCCCTATACCACCTTTTGAAATTGCTCTTGTTTCTTAAGAAACTAGTTTATTTTGGTTATCTACTCTCCAAACTCTGTCTTTATTATCATTATTTTGTATACTGGGTATTCTTCTTTTTAGGCTTGACTCAAGTGACTTTGTTTTATCTTTTTGAGCTATGCCCAGGTGACTTCATGGGGTGACCTTGTTGTTGGCATTTGTATGAAGATTGCATTAATGATATGTTATGTTGTCATTGATGTCAATAAACTAGTAATGATAATGTTGATATTGTTGTAATATTGTTACTGTAACCGGTAGGAAGAATTTGTGAGGAGAACTAGTAACCGTTGCAAACCCCAACTATTGATGTAACCAGTAAACCCTACCTGTTGTTTTTTATAAACCCTAACCGATTAAGTTTGGTGAATTGATTATATTGGTTTATGATTTGATGATGAGAAGTAATGATTATGACATGTATGATTATTGTATGAAGACAATTTGAAGAGATTTTGGCGAGATGTTGTAATGGTTTTTGTATAGGGAATGAGAAAATGTATTGCATCTAATGCAAAGTGTGTGATGAGTTACTAAGTTCGATGAAGTGGTGATCAAGGAGCGTTCAAGGTTTTCTTGATTGATGTGTAGAGATTGCTATGTAATCCAACGGTCATACTTGAACTGATTTGTTTGTAATCTCTATGAGGATTAGGTTTTTGTTGTGTTACCGACCTAAATGATTTGTTTATAAGGTTGATGAAGTTGTTTAGTTGAATGAGTTTGCAAAGAGTTAGCAAAGATCAGTTCAGTGTGTGGTTGTCGAACCGGATGATGTATCTGTAGTTTGAGTAAAGGCAGATAGGAGCATGAAGTGGATCTAATCAAGCAAGTATAGTGCTATTCACACAAATCATCAAACTCTTGTTGTTTTCTAACAATTACAGCAAAATTGAAATCCCCTAACCGGGTAAGCTCTAACAAGCTTGGTGTTATTCAAATCCTCTAACAAGGTGATCCATTAGCTTGGATTTTCAAATCCTCTATCGAGGTTACTCCTTACAGGGTATTGCTTCTAACAAGGCATTGTAGTCAATACCTTGACCGGGTGATTCCTAATAGGATCGGTTCTTAACAGGACTTTTGTAAAGCTTTAACAAGTTAGGCTCCTAATAGGGCGAACTTCAGAATAGTTCAGATAGTTATCTTGTGAGTCTCATCTCACTGTGGTTTTTACCTATTTGGGTTTCCACGTCAAAAACATTTGTGTCAAGTGGTGAATGTTATTGTGGTTATGTTTCTTATAGTTGATTTACTTAACTACTTTGATAAATCATGATAACCAGAAGTATTGAGATATGAATGAAGTTGTTTACTATTAATTTGTTGTAACAGTCAACCAGTTTATCTTATGAGTTTTTATCTTGATAGAGGTATTACATTGATAGTTCTAAGTTTACTTTGAGAGATTGATTTTTGAGATTGATGAAGTTTGTATTAGTTTTTTCTATCTATTGATTCACCCCCCCCTCTCAGTAGTTGACCGGATACTTATTCTTTCATCGTACCATCAATTGGTATTAGAGCTTATCAGGTCCTCTAGGTCTTAGCCTAATAGCTTGAGGTAAAGATCTTGCAGATCATGATGAAGAAGGAAGGTCCAAAGTTTAATAAAGAGAACTACAGGATATGGAGTGACAAAATGAAAATTTATATCAAGAGTCTGGGAAGCCAGTATTGGGAACATGTCGATACTAAATATGTTGCACCTACTGGGATGTTGATTGATGATCAGAAGAAAGAGCAATAAGAAAATCATTAAGCATTAGAGGCTATTATCAGTTCTTTGTCTGATGCAGAGTATGTAGACATTCATGGTCTTAAGACTGCATATGAGGTATGGAAAAAACTCGAAGAGATTTATAGTGGTGATGAACATGTTAAGATTGCTAAAGAATAGAGTCTAAGAGGAAAGTTTGATGACATGCGGATGGCTGAAGGTGAGAATATCCAGCAGTATGGTCAAAGGATAAAGGAGATAGTTGGTGAAATTAAGAGTGCAGGAGGTAAAGTGGAAGATTCCACAGTGATCAGTAAGGTACTGAGAACACTGCTACCGGTCTACATTATCCGAGTTGCATCTATTCAGGAGCTAAAGTCCATTGAAAAAACTAAGGTAACTCTTGACTCCATCATTGGCAAGATTACTGCTTTTGAATTAAATGGTTATGATGGTAGTGTACAGAAATCTGAGTCTGCATTTAGAGCTTCTATTTCTAACCCATCTATGAGGAAAAGTAGAGATGTCAGTCACAGTTATGAATCCAGATCTAGCAAAGAAGTTGATGATGAAGACAGTTTAGTTGAGCTTGAAGCATTGTTGGCCAAGCAGTTTCCTAGAGGTACAGGTAAATATAGAGGTAAATTACCTTTGAAATGTTTTGCATGTAACAAGATTGGACATATTGTTGCTAACTATCCTAATGGTGATAATGAGCACAAACGAGAGAAATTCAAGAAGTATAAGGGTAAAGGCAAAAGAGATTGTCTTATTGTTGTTGATGGTGGTATCACTGATGAAGAATCTGATGGTGATGCTAAGGAAGACATTCTGTTTGTAGCTATTAAAGAAGAGATATCAGACCAGAAGGCATTAGTATCCAGGATGGATAACTCTGATGATTGGATCATTGATAGTGGTTGTTCACATCACATGACCAGTGATCAGAGAAAATTTCTTTCTTTGAAGGAATTTGATGGCAAAGTTGTAAGATTTGGTAAGGACTCACCCTGCATGGTTAAAGGTAAGGGAACTATTTCTCTTAATGGAAAGAGTAGTGCAGATGTTGTCTACTGGGTTGAAGGTATAAAGTACAATCTTTTGAGTGTGGAACAACTCAATGATAGAGGATACCCATTGGAGTTTTCAAATGGTATGTACAAAATCTATGACAGCAAAGGTGAACTGATTGCTACTCAGAAACAAACTAAAGGTAACTTGTTTCACCTTAATCCTAGAGTCAGCAACTGTTAAATTGCAAAGATAGATGATAGTTGGATTTGGCATAGGATATTTTGTCATATAAACTTTGATAACATTGTTAAAGTGAGTAAGTCCAAGATAGTGAGAGGTTTGCCTCAGTTGGACAAACCGGTTAATGCTCTATGCAAAGAATGTCAGTTGGGAAAGATGACATCCTCAACTTTCAAGAGCAAATCTTTCTCAGCGGAACATTTGTTAGATTTGGTTCATACAGATCTTTGTGGACCAATAAGGACAAAAATAATTCAAGGTGACGGATATTTTATGATCTTCACTGATGATTGCTCAAGGATGATGTGGGTCACATTCTTGAAGGATAAGACTAAAGCTTTTGGTAAGTTTAAGGCATTCAGGGTCTTAGCTGAGAAGGAGAGTGGTAAGAAGATAAAGTGTTTGAGGATAGATCAAGGCGGTGAATTTACTTCTGAGGAATTCACTAGGTATTGTGAAGAAAATGGTATCAAACGGCAGCTTTCTGCATCGAGAACACCACAACAGAATGGTATCGCAAAGAGAAACAATTGGTCAGTTGTTGAAGCTGCTAGGATGATGTTGATACAAGGAGGTGTAGCAAAAAAATTTTGGAGAGAAGCTATCAGCACAACTGTCTACACTATGAACCGGATTTTGGTAAAGAGAGGTAAGGACAAGACTCTTTACGAATATTGGTATGGTAGATCACCTAATGTTAGTTATTTCAAAATATTTGGAAGCAAATGTTTTATTAAGAGAGGTGATTATATTAGCAAATTTGAGGCTAAAAGTGATGAAGGTATATTTCTTGGCTATTCCACCAAGAGTAAGGCCTACAAGTGTTTTAACAACCGGACACAGAAAATTATTGAGAGTGTTGATGTACGAGTGAATTAATATCCTGAAGTCTTAGAGGAAACCAGTTTGGAGAAAAAGGATGATGATCCTTGCATTTTGTTTTTGGAACCAGAAAATGTGAAATATGAAACCGGCAAAGCAAATATTGATGTACCAGTTCAACCGGAACAAATAAATTCAGAAGAAGATGATGATAATGAAGAAATTGAACCTAGAGATAATGATCATGCTATTCCAAGATATGTGAGACTGAATCACAATCCTAAACAAATTATTGGGGATAAGGATGTTGGAGTACTAACCAGAAGAACAATCGGAGAGAATTCTTGCATGATCTCCACTATTGAACCAAGAACTGCTAAGGAAGCATTTGGTGATGATCATTGGGTTAAAGCTATGGAGGAGGAATTAGAACAAATTGAGAAGAACAACACATGGACCCTAGTACCCTGACCCATAAATAAAAATGTGATAGGTACTAAGTGGGTATTCAGGAACAAGTTGAATGAAGCTGGTGTTGTAGTCCGTAACAAAGCTAGGTTGGTTTGCAAAGGTTATGCGTAAGAGGAAGGGGAAGACTATGGTGAGACTTTTGCACCAGTGGAAATACTGGAAGGTGTTAGAACTTTACTTGCATTTGCAGCACATAAGAAATTCAAGGTATACCAGATGGATGTTAAGTCAGCATTTTTGAATGGGATACTAGAAGAAGAAGTATACATTGAGCAGTCAGATGGTTATGCTTTAACTGATAAGAAAGACACAGTATGCAGATTGCATAAGGCTTTACATGGATTAAAGTAGGCACTGAGAGCATGGTATGAAAGGCTTCATACACATCTGATGAAGATAGGATTTCTAAGAACTAGTGATGATAGTAACATATATCTCAAATATGAAGGAGATAAAATACTAGCTAGCGAAGTATTTGTTGATGATATCATATTTGGAGGTAATGATGACATGAGCAACAGTTTTGCAGATGAAATGAAAAATGAGTTTGAAATGTCTTTAGTGGGAGAAATAAAAAATTTCATAGGCTTGCAAATCCAGCAAATAAAGATTGGTATTTTCATCACACAGTCTAAGTATGTGAAAGAGGTCTTGAAGACATTTGCAATGAGTGACTGTAAACCAATTGGGACACCAATGGTTATAGGTTGTAAGTTGTCTAAGGAAGATGAGTCCAGATCTGTTAATGAGAAGGAATACAGGTCAATGATTGGAAAATTGCACTATGTTATTCACAGCAGATCAGACATAGCTCATGTAGTTGGCATAGTTGCTAGATTCCAGAAGAATCCTAAGGAAACACATTTGATAGCAACCAAAAGAATTTTTAGATACTTGAAAGGTACTATATATTATGGGTTATGGTATCCATGTGGAGTAAATTTTGACCTGAAGGTGTACACAGATGCAGATTGGGCAAGAAATGTTGATGACCAAAAAAGCACAACCGGTGGAGCATTTTTCCTTAGAGGAAGACTTGTTTCATGGAGTAGTAAAAAGCAGAGTTGTACTTCACAATCTACTACTAAAGCTGAGTATGTTGTAGCTTACATGAATTGTACTCAAGCTATATGGATAAGGCAGATTTTGGAAGGTTTTAAGATAAAAATTTTAGAACCTATAAAGATTTTATGTGATAACACTAATGAATCAATGATGAACAATTAGTACCAAACCGGTACTGAGAGGGGGGGGTGAATCAGTACTGATAAAAACACTTTTCCTTGAACCGGTTTGACTGAGAACCCTGCACTTTGACTGGAAAGCAATAACACCTGTCTAAACCAAATTACTACTAGTTAAGCACAGTGAAAGACATAAACCGGTAACTCAGCTTTCCACACAATCTAACATCTTATTTCCACTTCACCCATATGCATACACTGGTAATACTACAACGGAAATTTAAAGACTTACTGGTTTAACATGCTTTACCACTTAATAGAGAATAACAAAGCATCACATGAAAAGCATCACACATAACACACATATTTTTCACATGGAAACCCAGCTGGGGAAAAAAACCGTGGGGATGAATATCCACAAGCTATTCTTTGAACCCTTTTGAAGTTCGCTCTGCTAGGAGCCTAGTCCAATTAAAGAATTTACAATAGGTTATGTTAGGAACCGATCCTACTAGGGATCACCCGGTTAAGGGATGGCTAAAATACCCGATTAAGGGTTAAACCCTGTTAAAGGTTACCTTGTTAGAGGATTTTTAGAACTCAATTATTTTGAGTCACCTTGTTAAAGGATTTTATAGTAAGCCAGTTAAAGCTACCCTGTTAAGGGATTTTCCAACTGTTGAAGTGGTTAGAGGTCAACAGGTATTACAATGATCTGGTAACAACACTCGATGCCAATGCAAATCCACTTTAGTTCCTTCCTTCTGCACTCACACTCTGCAGGTATCTATTCTCTTATCTAGTCTAGCAAGAATCACGTATCTTTGCACTTAGATACACACACAACATTTTCCAACAACCTCAACATGAAAAACAATATCAACCTTATAGGAAACAGATAGGTCGGTAGCATAAACCCTAAACCCTAAACATTTAGGTTAAGCAATTCAGTCGGTTCAATCCTAACTGTTGATCATATTGCATTGATTACAACAGTCTTGAATAGATCTCAAGATTTTCTCCAACGTTCATTCTTCACCGCTTCTTGGAGGCTGATAACCCATCACGTGTTCTCCACCGTTTACAAAGACTTCACACATTCCTGAGGTAGTTAGGATCAATCTCCTTCATGAAATATCCTTCACACGTACAAGGCTAACGTGGCAACACAATTTGTTCTTCATTACAATGCTAGCACATCACACAATGTCATCAGTTGAATCACATAGGCATAGAACACTTCAACCGAAAACCCTAAAGCTAAGACTACCAACCGGTAGTCATACCATATGAAACCTTGATACAAAACATTCCATATACCGGTTCACATTCCAACATACTGGTTCACTTGGACAAACATACCGCTTCACTTTTTCACATATATCGATTCACAGTTCAACATACTGGTTCACTTGGGTAGCCATACCGCTTCACTTTCTCACATATACTGGCTCTCTTGCAAGTGCTTACTTCAATATACCGGTTCACTCTTCATCATATTGACATCAATGACAACATACAATATCATCATGTCAACATACTCTGCACATATGCCAACAATCTCCCCCTTTGGCATTGATGGCAATATATAGAGATATCTCTAAGCATCACATCTTCTCCCCCAATACTGCAGAGATCTTCTCCGCTTCACATTTTCTCCCCCTTTGACAACAATGCCAAAGTGAAGGCATAAACATCTATGTTCTACTATGTTGCTCCCCCTAAGGAGTAGCATCCTTCAACACACCAATCTTGAGAAAAATATATCAATGTAAGTCCTGACTGATGTGGAGCACACACCTTTAGTTCACCTCTTGAAGGGGCAGCACCCCTAATTCACCTCTCAAATAGGTAAAGGTAGCCTTCAGTAGAGGCTTGGTGAATATGTCTGCTAACTACTCCTTACTGGAAACATGTTCCAGTACAACTTCTTTGTTATGAACCTTTTCCCTTAAAGAATTAATTAAGCTCAAAGTGCTTGGTTCTAGAATGTACAACCGGATTCTTGGAGATGTTAATTGCACTTGTGTTGTCACAAAATATACTTACCGGTTCAGATACATGAACTTTGAAGCCATTTAATACATGCTTCATCCAAATTGTCTAGGTGCAGTTCATAAATGTTGCAACATACTCTGCTTCTGTTGTAGACTGAGAGATACAGCTCTATTTCTTACTCATCCATGAGACTAGTCTTCCAACAAGAAAGAATGCACCACCGATTGTGCTCTTCCGGTCATCCACATTACCAGCCCAGTCAGCATCTGTAAACACTTTCAGGTTGAAATCATTACTGTATGGATACCATAATCCATAGTCAATAGTTCCCTTCAGATATCTCAGAATCCGCTTGACTGCTACCAAGTGGGATTCTCTTGGGCTTTTTTGAAACCATGCAGCAATGCCCACTGCATGTGCAATGTCCGGTCTATTATGTACTACATAGTGCAATTTACCAATCATTGATCGGTATTCCTTCTCATTTACCAACCCTGAGTCATCCTCTTTGGATAATTTACAACCGGTCAACATCGGTGTACCAACCGGTTTGTTGTCTTCCATGCCAAAGGTCTTCAATGCCTCTTTGACATATTTGGATTGAGTGATAAAGATTCCATCTTTCATTTGTTGAATCTGTAATCCAATGAAGAACTTAATCTCCCCTATAAGTGACATTTCAAACTCCTTTTTCATCTCATCTACAAAATCATGACTCATCTTGTCATCTCCTCCAAAGATTATGTCATCAACAAATACCTCACAGATCCGAATCTGATCTCCTTCTGACTTCAGGTAGATATTACTATCCTCACTTGTTCTCTCAAATCCAATCTTCACAAGATGGGAGTGCAAGTGTTCATACCATGCTCTAGGTGCCTGCTTTAGTCCATACAAGGCCTTATGTAGTCTACACACCATGTCAATGTCTTCTGATAGGGCAAACCCATATGGTTGCTCTATATACACCTCCTCTTCTAGTATTCCATTCAGGAATGCAGATTTTACATCCATTTGATATACTTTGAATCCCTTGAATGCTGCATATGCAAGAAGCATACGAACTCCTTCCAATCTAGCTACTGGAGCAAAGGTTTCTCCATAGTCTTCTCCTTCTTCTTGGGCATATCCTTTACACACCAATCTGGCTTTGTTTCTAACCACTGAGCCATCTTCATTCAGCTTATTTCTGAAAACCCATTTGATGCCAATGACATTTTTATGCTTTGGTTTGGGTACCAAAGACCATGTACCATTATTTTCTATCTGGTCAATTTCTTCTTCCATTGCCTTGATCCAGTCTTCATCTTTATGTGCCTCTCTGAATGTTTTAGGCTCAAATTCAGAGATCATGCAAGAGTTTTCTTTGATCTTTCTTCTTGTAAGAATTCCTACATCCTTGTCTCCTATGATCTGCTTTGGATCATGATTCAGCTTTACATACCTAGGAATGATCTTAGTTGTTTCCTCTTGCTTTTCTTCTTCATCCTCATCTTCATCAGCATTAGCATCCACCGGTGTAGGAGCACTATTACTGGTGCTTGGTTGTTTTGCAACCAGTTCCCAGAAGGTTACTACCGGTTCATCTCCTACTTGCTCACTGTCGGTTTCCTTAGATTTCTCAGAGGTTTCATCAACTTTAACATTGATGCTTTCAACAACTCTCTGAGTCCTATTGTTGAAACATTTGAGAGCTTTGCTCTTTGTGGAATACCCTAGGAATATTCCCTCATCACATTTAGCATCAAACTTGCTCTGATGTTCACTCCTCTTGATATAACATCTACTACCAAACACTTTGAAGTAGCTTACCACTGGTGTCTTACCAGTCCAATACTCATAAGGTGTTTTATCCTTGCCTTTTTTGATGAGTACCCGGTTCATTGTGTAGACTGCACTGCTCACCGCTTCTCTCCAAAAGGTGTGAGCAACCTTTCCTTGGATCAACATAGTTCTAGTTGCTTCAACCATAGTCCGGTTGTTTCTTTTTGCTAGGCCATTCTGTTGTGGAGTCCAGGGGGTAGACAATTGCCTCTTGATGCCATTCTCTTCACAGTATTTGGTGAATTCTCCTCCTTAATCAGTTCTTAAGCACTTAATCCTCTTACTGCTTTCTTTTTCTACAAGTGCTCTGAAGGCTTTGAACTTTCCAAAAGCTTTAGATTTGTCCTTCAAGAATGTGACCCACATCATTCTTGAGCAATCATCAGTAAGAATCATAAAATACCTATCTCCCTGCACACTCCTAGTTTTCATAGGACCACACAAATCAGTATGCACAAGATCAAGTAAATTGTCTACAATGAAAGGTTTATCTACAAGTCATGATAACCGGAATTATTGAGATATGAAGAAGTTGTTTACTATTAATTTGTTGTAACATTCAACTAGTTTATCTTATGAGTTTTTATCTTGATAGAGGTATTACATTGATAGTTCTAAGTTTACTTTGAGAGATTGATTTTTGAGATTGGTAAAGTTTGTATCAGTTTTTCTATCTACCGATTCACCACCCCCCCCCCCCCCTCTCTCAGTAGTTGACCGGATACTTATTCTTTCATCATACCATCACTTGTGTCCTTTAATATTTTTTTGTGGATATGTGTACTTTAATTTAATTTCATAAAATTTCACACACGTATTCATTAAAATAAATCATATCAATTTAATAGTTTTGAGTGAAATGATTTCACTCAAAATTATGTGTCATGTAGGTGCCTAGTAGTTTCACATGAAACTATTTCACCCAAAATTACTTTTTTGATTGAAAGTGTGACACACTTTTGAACTTTTACCCTTAAATTTTTTTCTTATATTTAGAAGTTTATATTAATAATTCCCATAAATTCTCATCAATTATGAAAGAGGGACTATAAATACTCATTTTTTTAATTATTAGGGGTTAAAACTAAGAACAAACTTACTTTACAATTTATATTTAAAGTTGAACTTTGAATCTCAGAATTTTGTAGGGAGCAACAATTCATTTTTTAATTTTGAATCTTTCATGGTGTTGTTATTGCAACTTTTTTCATAATAAGTGTGATTCTAGATGTATTATTTCTCACATTGAATACAAACATGTTTCCTTTTCTTTTTTTAACATGTGTTTCGCATTTTTTCCCTTGCATTTTAAAATATTTTTTGTAAGTTCATGTCTTTAAATCCTAATATTTAATTTATGTGATTTGTCAAACTTTGTTCTCCTACCTGAATAATTTGCACATTTTTTAAATCCTACATGTACATATCCGTTTTAGAGTTTGCTATTTGAATTTAATTTAATAGAATGTGACACATATTCATTAAAAAAAAAAAATCTTACCAATTTAATAGTTTTGATTTAAATGGTTTCACTCAAAGTTTTGATTTAAATGGTTTCACCCAAAATAACTTTATAACTTTATTGATCATGAAACTATTTCACCCAAAATCACTTTATTGGTTGAAAGTATGACACACTTTTGAACTCTTACCCTTAAAATTTTCTTATATTTAGAAGTTTATATTAATAATTCCCATAAATGCACATCAATTATGAAAGAGTAACTATAAATACTCATTTTTTTGTAATTATTAGGGGTTAAAACTAAGGACAAAATTATTTTACAATTTATATTTAAAGTTAAGCTTTGACTCTATGAATTTTTTAGGAAGCAACAATTCATTTTTTATTTTTGAATCCGTATGGTGTTGCTATTGCATCTTTTTCTCACAGTAAGTGTGATTCTAGATGTATTATTTCTCACATTGAATGTAAACACATTTCCTTTTCTTTTTTTAAAATGAGTTTCAAAGTTTTTCCCTTGCACTTTAAAATGTTTTTTGTAAGCTCATCTTTTTAAATCTTAATATTTTATTTATGTGATTTGTCAAACTTTGTTCTCCTACTTTAATAATTTGCATATTTTTGGAATCCTACATGTACATATCAATTTTAGAGTTCCCTATTTGAAGAATTGATATGTATTCTTATTCTTAAATTTGTATTCTTTATTAGAAAAAATAAAAAATGACTTCAACATGCACAACATCTCCTTGCTAAATGCATTTTTTATCTATAATAGAGTTAGTTTTACTATCCTAGGGAGGGGTTTTTACCCCAATAGCTATTGTAATTTGAGAGAGCAAATTTGTTTACGAACAAGTACCATCTTAGGTTTTAAGTGGTTGGCCATCATTATCTATTGAGATTATTGGGAAAAACACCATCATTTCTAGCATTCTAATTATTTTCATGGCTCGTGACTATTAACCATTCCTCTTCTTTTCTAGGAGGGACATTATTGACAAAACATGGAGTGGGCTTATTGTGAGGAGTAACTAGGGCACAATCTCTTATTTTGTGGTTATAAGATCGAAACTTGAGATAGGTGTTAGGTATTGTTGAATATAAATGTCAACAATCTCATTCAGATTTTTAGAAAGATCAATTTCAACACAAACACACTTTTGTAAATGGCTTGTGAAAATTTTATATGACTTAACACAGACGACATTGCCTAGCAAGCCTACTACATTGAGCAAGGAATTATACCATAAAAAAGAAAACCATGAAAAGTCCACCAAAATAGGGACATAGAAAGTTTTCTTGTCAAAGGCTACAAAGTTTCAAGTCTAGGATATGAAAACAAGCAAGAATTGATGGACAAAGCAGAAGTTATGCTCGAGAATAGCCTCTGCGTGGCTAGAAAAAATAAAAAATAAAAAAAACTTCACAAGGTTTAGGAAAACATGAAGGTAGACTTTTTCTCTTGAGTAGGCCTCCCCCATTGGTCACTCATTCTCTAAGCATACTTTTAGGAGGAACCCTCCCACCACAATAACTAATTTTAAATATTTTTTTCAAGCCTTTAATAATCACTATAAAATTTTGAAATAGGAAGGACCACTTTTTGAGGTGATTTGAAAGACATACCTCATGGAATAATTTATGAATAAACTTATTGGGTCACTTTAGCAATAATGTTGAATCCTCATGCAATATTGAAGTTTCAATAGGAGGCCTAGAAAAACAATATGACATCAACAAGGCACAACCAAAGCCAAGACATAAACCCAAATAGAACTGGTAGAATTATGTTACCTCCTAACTCAAGGAATATCACCATTGATAAACTTTATCATGACACTGATGGAGAATCATAGCATAAACAATTGTTATTAATTCTTCTTTAAATATAGGTCTATGAAAATTTTATAATAAGTAAATTTTAGAAACTAACTAAACTTTAAGAAAATATATTTCCATTTTTTCGCCAAAAAATTAGGTAGTTTAATTCATTGATCAAAATTGATAGAAATAATTGATTTTGTCATCCATGAAAAATTCAAACTCGTGAAAAATAAAATAAAAACAAATAATTCTATGATCATGTTTTAAACAAATTTGACAAATATACACTTAATATTTTTAAGGATCTGTCAAAAGACACTGGTTTAATAGTAAAGTCCACGTTATAGACATTTAATGATGTTGAGTTCAAATCTTCTACAATAAAATAAAATAAAATCTTTAAAAGATCTAAACCTTCCTAAAGAGAAATTGATTATTTACTATGAATCTAGATTAATATACCTCAATTATCAACCTCACAACTAAGAAATTGGTAGTACTGTCAAAGTTTTGTTTTCACAAAGTGGTGAGAAAGTACCCTCACCAGATCAATCTCTCTCTCGAGTCAACCCAGCACATGATGCAATCTACCTACACTTGGACAAATTTCCTGTCAAAAATATTGTATGGGAAGTGCATATGCACTCGGAACTGGGTGTAATGAATGGAGCTCCACCTTCTAGGTTGGATCTATACTGTACACCATCGAAAACCTACTTAAACTTTTGAGAATGCATTTGATTCCTCAATCATTCAAGACGTGTAATGATCAACTTCATCATTATATTATGTTTTGAATGGTTTATTTTTCATCGATCATTCAAGACGTCTAATGATCGCCCATTCACATGGTTGTCTAGTGTTTCGCTACCCATGCTGACAGAAACCTATCTTGTCACCCTATCGTATGGTTATCCATACTGGCATATCTTATCACCCTATCGTATGGTTATCCATACCAGGGAAAACTTTAAGAAACCCCCCCCCCCTTGGACAAGGTGTAAAAACCTGGCGAAAGTTGTATAATTGATCGAGGAAATTTTTAATTTTACTGGCGAATTTTTGCGGTTTACGGAGAAAAATAATAATCTCCATTGGTGAATTAGTTGTGATCGCTCAAAGTTTGTGAAAAATCCTAGCGAATTGTAATGTTTTTAAAACCCAAAAAATATTTGCATGGGCAAATTGTAATGTTTTTAAAACCAGAAAAATATTTGCATTGGCGATTTCAACCTATTTTCAAACCATTAAAAAAAAATATTGGCGATTTCAACCTATTTTCAAACCATAAAAATAAAATATTGGCGATTTCAAGCTATTTTCAAACCATAAAAAAAAAAAAAAAAATGATTTCAAGATATTAACTTTAAGTCATTAAAACACGTGGCACACAGTCGTCAACTCTCTACTTGGAAGACTGCCCATTAGGGCATCTTGCGACCTAGCGACAAGCCCTTACGAGTCTCTCTATCTCCAACTCGCAAGCTGAAAATGCTAAGCCTTCATAACCTCAAGATCTAGCAACTGAGGGAAACTGAACTGCCACTCACCAATTCTCGACCACAAAATGTTAAGTCCTCATCACCGCAGCGACTTGGAGATAGTGGTAACTTTAACCCTTGTCGCATACTCACCAACATAAAACTGTTTATCTCTTAACCGATAGCACTTCACTCGCAAGCTCACGGCTTGATCAGGTCTTCAAACATTTAACTTCACAAGCTAACGATAACCATTAAACCTAACCACACACTATCTAGTGGCTAGCTCGTGACCTAAAAATGCTAACATTAAACAAACATGAGAGCTAGCAACAACTATATGAAATGAGTTACTCGCTAACTCTCGCGGCTATAATGTATGACATCATACCAACTCGAGACCTCGCGACCAAAGCAATTTCATTAACAATCTCCAACTCGGTAACATAAAACGCTAACACCCAAAAATCTAGAGACCTCGCGATGTAAACCCAAACCAACTTGTCACCAACTCGTGGCTTGATCACGTCTTCAAACATTTTACCTCGCGAGCTGGCGATAACCACAAACTATTTGGTCGCTAGCTCGCAACCTAAATTTTAAGGCTTGGATGCTGACTCATTCCTGAGGGACTAGTTTGAAGGTTTCTCCTGAGTCGAGGTTGATTAGACAAGCGAGGACAACGGTTTCAGAGGCATTAAAGGATTGGATAGCTTCTAAGTTAGAGATGGGAGATCACGGATTTCTCTGAGAAATAAGAGCTCAGGTTTCTTGTTGTCAGGGATTCTAATTTTTGAAGTAGAATTTGTCCAATCAAGGAGGAATAAAATCAAAACAAAATCATTCACAATAGATGAGCCTTAGCAGGATGCGGTGGATTTGATAGGCATGACATGACTTCTAGAGTCTACAGTCATGTTGAAAAACACCAAAATGATAATTTTTCATGTGAAAGAGCATCACCAAATGAAGTGTGAAAATGTTATAAATACAATGGAGTGGTGACTTAATTGGTAGCAGAGAAAAGAAACCTTTTTCATTTTCTGAGAGTGGTTTTTTCCTCAGAAAGGAAGATGATGTTTGACCAGGATCGTGCATGGAGTTGTTGTGTGCTCTGTGATACCGGATGGGTGTTTTTTTGTTTTCTTCTATGTGAGTTTGTTTATTGTCAGAGGGGTTGTGAAAGTGAGAAGGATTGCTAGAGGGGGTGTGAAATCCTTTTATTGTCAAGAAAGGCCAAGCATGGCACATCCTCTGCTTCTACTCTACCATACGATGGCAAGGGGTTTGAAGAAGGAGCTCGCAGAGGAATGAAAGAAGGATTTGTTTGGGTGGGGAGTGGTAGCCAGTCATCTTTGTGATGACATGGAAGCTACAACCCCTCCCCAACATATTACATTTACCCTAAAGCTCATGTTTCCACTTTCCCTGATCGTGGGCATGAAGGCTCAAGCTCCTCTTTCCATTTCTCTCTTCTTGGGCATGAAGGCTTCCTCCTCTATTTGGAAATGATATGTTGGACAGAACGTAACATCTCACATTCCATCCGAAGGCATCAGGGTGATAATGGCATGGCTCAAGCAGTTTTGCAATTTGTATAGTCATTGGGGTTCCTTTTCTAGTTCCAGTAGTGATTCTAGACTGTAGGTGAAGGGAGAAAGTTGTATACTATATGTCATTTATAGAGCAAATGAAAAGCATTTAGTGTCAATATTTGTGCAAGTTCTTGAAGGAGTTATATATAAATTTATTTTGTGTATAATTCTATCTCTTTCAAATGATTAGAATCATGAGTTTTAACTTTTTTCATTTGTTGCATTGTTATGGTGTATGTAATTTTTCATTTAATGCTTCCTATTAATTATTATGCCCAAGAATGCAAAATTTTTGTTAGGCTGGAATCATATTAAGGATTCACCTCATTGTAATTGGTGGGCGAATTATAGTCATAGAACACCTCCATATATATTACATAAACATCCATAGCATATAAAATCATAAGAGTATTAAGAATGAAAGTATCAAACACCACAATAGATAGGAATACAACATAATTAGTAAAACATGCATGCAACTCAATTAAAGGGAATATCTTTTGAGGATCCAATTCCATGGTAGATGTTATAGAAAAATCATAATTTCATAATCAAAGCCAAACAAGAAAACATATTCACCCACAATGAATCAACTATTATAATTGGAAGGTCCATATTCACCCACAATGAATCAACTATTATAATTGGAAGGTCACTTCACCAAGTCAACATCAAGACAACAGACCAATGTCTTATCCTAGGGAATAGAGTCACTTACAATTCAAAGACAACCTGATAATAAACTTCAATAAGATTCATTTGTAGATAAATAGGAATGAAATTATAAATAATGTCATTACATACACAACCCAAATTCATATGTAAACTGAAAAACCCTTGACCATTCAATTCACAGTGAAAACATAAATTCAACACAAAGACAATTATGTGAAGATCTCAAACTGCAAATGATATTCATATTATATTCAAAATGAATCATGATATCAGAAAGTAAATTCACAATACGATTCAGCTATGCACTTATCAAATTCTTGAACAGTTGAGCTATTATAACTATATAAGAGTTTTCAAGTTTCAACATCAATAAAAGTGACCAACTGGCCATCCCTCTCTACCGATCAAAAAGAAAAAGTGGCCATCCCTCTCAAATTAATCTTGGAATCCTTTTATAAGATGAGGATTCAACAAGCTTAGAATTACTGTGAGGGATCTTGGGTAGCAACCTTAACCTGACATTTCTTCTTTGGCTTTAGCATGGCTTGCCACCTGTCCACCTCTTTGTCTGTTGGCTAGTTGAATGCCTTTACCTCTTCCAACTTTGCAACTGAATCTATCCATCTGGCATCTATAACTGCCCTAGACTCAACAATAAACTTTGCTTGGTCAACCTCAACCTTGAACAGTGAATCAAGCATATCGTTAAGTAAATCAACATCAACCTATTCATTTATATGCTTGATTATTTCTTCTTGCTCCAGAATCAAATCAAATTCACTGGTCCAATCAGAAACTGATTTCAAATCTCCATTACTATCATAAATTGAAGGCACCAATTTACTATAACCTTCCCCAAATGTCTGCAATTTTTCATTTATAAGCACATCCTGCCCTGTGAAAAATGCATAAGCTACATTCATTACCTCCACCATGTCTTTAGTGTCACTGATCTTGGGAGAGAACTCGTCACTATACATCATTGCATTATCTAGCATATCCATTAATCTACTTCTTCCTGACCAAACATTGAACAAAGGTCCAAGAAAAGTGATAGCCTCAGAGGATGTTTTACTTGCCTCTTTCAAAGAAATGTGCAAATCATGCACTACCATCAATTTTCCTTTCAATAAATTAATCCAGTGTTTCAGAATTCCTGACACAATAGAGATAGCCTTGACATTTTGTTCCTTTTCAAGCTTTTCAATTTTCCCTGTGTATTCCTCCATTTTTGTTGTCACATCAGCTAGTATTTCTTGTACTTGTTATGTTACTTCTGTAATCTATATTGGAGGGGGTTCGTTTGCATTTTTTTCCTTCAACTTCACTAACTCTTCCTCCAGAGCGCCCTTCTTCATCAATGTCTCATCATATTTTTTAGACAATGCAATCAATTGGGTATATGTTTCTATGTATCTTCTTGATAAATCCTCTGTTTTTGATAAATTCATGAAAGAAACTTGAGTAAAAAATGAGGCAATCTACATGTCAGTTTTCATCTGCAAGTTCCATATCATTCTATCAGCTTTCTTTTCTACTTGGATATTTAGAAGGTGGGGCTTTTGAGTGGAAGGGGCCAAAGACCAAGCAGCAAGTGTCTTTGACTTAGGATTAAATCTTGATCCTCTTATTACATCTCCAATTTCAAATTCAGTTTTAAACATTGGGTCCTCTAGCTTCCTAATCTGATCAATAATAAAAATAGACTGGATATCTCAGTCAGGCATCATAATCATACCAGTACTCTTAATCAATTGTCTTTCCTATTCCACAAATATTTGCTCCCTGTCAGGATCATATTCCTGTAGTGCCTTGATGATCTCCTCTTTCTTTTCTTCATTTGCTTCCTCTATGATTAGATTTTGTCTTAATTGTTTTTGTTTCAACCTTGCCAAAAAACTTTTAAATTCATCTAACTTAATAAAGTCATCATCTTTCATGAACTCATTTGACAACATCACACGCTCATCAAAGCCTTGAGAAAGGGCTTCATTTGTTTCTCCCTGTTCTTCATTCTGCCCTGCTTCTCTGAGATGTGTCCTTATTTGATGAAAGTAGTGTCCTTGTTCTATAATGATTTCTCTAGCAGGGTCTCTCCTCACAATTGTACCGACCTCATTGATTTTTTATTTCTTTGCAGCTAGCACTCGGGTAGATTGAACTTCATCCCCACTTTCTACATCATCAGCAGACACACTAAGTGGCCTCTTGCCATGTGAAGAATGCCCATCTTGGGGGTCTTGCTGCTGAGCAACCACTTCTGGAATTTAAGGCATTTGTTCCATCAAAGTTTCATATAAACTCAGCATTTTGTTAATCCTCTCCAGGTACAGGATATCAAGGCAAAAACCTGAGAAACTAGGGTCAGTAGCCTTCAATTTTGCTTCAACTCTCATCAAATTTTTCCATTTTCTTCTCCTTTCTCGTACTTCATCTTTTCTCAGCAAATTTCTAACCACATCATCATCATCCAACGGTTCATGGTCCTTTATTGTGGCCCAAGGTGTCATTTTTGGCAATGCACGTTTAATAAATTGTTCAGGATCACAGAATCTAGACACAGCATTAACCAACCTATATTGTTTAAGGAAATTGTTTACTTCATAAAAGGAACTCCTACCAATGGTAAAATCAGACACAACCCAAAGCCTAGGAAGAAGAGAACCCTTCCTGTGTTTGTCAAGATATTCTTTTTCAACTAGGGTCAATTGATAGATAAACTCCATAAAAGCAATCCTAATTGGAACAAATTTTGGTAAAATATGGGGAGGTTGAGGACACCCATAGACTCTGATCACAGTAAAGTTATAAAAAAAATAAAAGTCCCCCCAGTTATGTGAAATAGACCAGTTTGGAACATACTAGTAAGGTCTAAAAACTCTCCTAACATTAATTGACAATCGTTCCCTATTTATTCCTAGCATTTCCATAATTGGCAAAACAATCCAATTTTCAAAGAAAAGGAAAGAAGAATGGGGAGAACTACTGTCCCAAACCTGGGTCCATCTTTGTATTAGCATTAAGACACCCAATTCTTCTTTGAAAAGCTCCAATTCTTTATCCAAGAACTCAACATTATAGAACACGATTAAATGCATTAGCAATGAATAATGCTTGAATGTAGGGCTGGGTGCACCACTCTAGATTTCAACTAGAGAATTATGAATGTGTTCAACCACATAGCCCACATAATCATAATCTTTGTTAACATCTGGGTGTTGAATGTCCATAGCCATCGTCAGTATTTCAGCTGACATTGTTGAATCTCCATCAAAACCCAACACTCTGCATAATCCATAGATTGTACAATGCATATAATGGTGGAAAGGTGTGATGTCAAATGGTGGTTCGATACTTTCTGGAATTATAACCGGTTTCCTATTCACCCTAGGCATGCATCTGGGCATTGCATGCTTCTTGATAAAACCTTTGTATTTGTCATAATCCTCTGCAATCCACTCCAAATCTATATCTGTACATGCAGCACCAGTAATCTGGAAAGATTCAACAAAACTAGCTCTGTTAATTGAAACTAGGGAAGACTGATTCTTTCTTTTGATTACCCTAGCTACTGGGCAATAGCGTTTGGCAAACTCTTTGATGAAATCCACATCAACATACACATCTGGCATAATTAACTTTGCCATATTTAAATCCCAAGGGTTTGACATCTGGACACCCTTAACCCTATTATTCCAGAAATAATGAAATAGAGCAGAACCAGTCATATTAAGCGTGGTAGGGTTTCTGCATTGGCTCCATAAATCTTTCCATGCCAAATCATTTGTATTCAAAGCAACGGAAGTCCCTGGCAGCAAATCTACAAATTCTTCTTTGTATTTCTTAACCGTCTTTTACTCAGTGGTACTGGCCTTGGAACCTCCTGGTCCTACTCCTCCAATTGTCGTGGCCTTGGGCTTGGGCTTGGAACGTCTAGTTCCACTCGTCGACTGGCTCATTTTAGCTGCAGGAGAAAAAATTGACCAATTTTCTAAAATTTTCCCACACCCAACACTCTGAATTCTCCAACGTTGTTGTAGAGCTCAATTCACTGGATTACCTCGAAGATAGAATGCATTAATGCAATTATACAAAATCTCAGCTTGATCATGCAATTTATGGTATTTGGGCGTCGTCACTTCTCTCAAGTCATATTAATTGCCACACTTGCATGAACTAGCTACTATGGCATTAATTCAAACCTGAAGTACTCAAGCGAAATTTGAATTCATGCCCTTCTATTTGATTGGCGATTTCCATTCAAAACTTTTACAGAACCCGGCAAACAAGTCCACGTGTTAGCGAGTTAGTGATAATGCTACCAAATCCTCTTAATCGCAAGCTCACAACCTCTTTTACGAATCCTCAAAGAATCTCACGAGTGAGCGACAACCGTTAATCTTCATCAAGCCCTTCAGTCACAACCTCGCAACAAGATTTGTAATATTCTTTTTTTACCTGCGAGTTGGTGACCACTACAAATCTAACAAAACAACTTATTTCATCGCAAGCTTACAACTAGAAACTTAACTTGACTTAAACCCTTGTGATCCCGCGACAACAAGACACTCAACCACCGTCTCATGATCCCAACACTTTTTAACTTAAGACTTACAAAACCGCGAGCATGCGATGACCACAAAATCAGACCAAAACTTACCTGTCGCCAGATCGCAACTTAAAATGCTAAACAACTTCAAAAATTGCGAGCAAGCGACGAAACCAACTAAGTTGTGATACCAACCACATCGCATGATCGCAAATTAAAATGACTTAACCGCGAACACCTCATGACCTTGCGATAACATAAAATCACACCCAGTCGCAACCTCGCAACATAAAATGGTATTTGGGTGTCTTCACTTCTCTCAAGTCTCATTAATTGCACACTCGCAACCGGTTATAACAACCCAACAAATAAGTCCAAGTGTCAATCCCCATCTCTAATCGCACACTCACAACTAGTTATAACAATTTGGAAAGGAACCGGCGAGTTAGCAACAATGCTACCAAATCCTCTTAATCGCAAGCTCGCAACCCCTTTTACGAATCCTCAAAGAAGCTTGTGAGTAAGCGACAGCCGTTGATCTTCATCAAGCCCTTCAGCCGCAACCTCGCAACAACATTTGTAATATACTTTCTTTACCTACGAGCTAGCGACCACTGCAAATCTAACAAAATAACTTATTTCATCGCAAGCTCGCAACTCGAAACTTAAATTGACTTAAACCCTTGTGATCCCGCGACAACAAGGCACTTAACCGCCATTGCATGCTCGCAACACTTTTTGACTTAAGACTTACAAACCCACAAGCATGCGATGACCACAAAATCAAACCAAAACTTACCTATTGCCAGATCACAACGTAAAATGCTAAAAAACTTCAAAACCTACGAGCAAGCGACGAAATCAACTAAGTTGCGATACCAACCACATCGCATGATCACAAATTAAAATGACTTAACCACAAACACCTCGCAACCTTGCGACAACATAAAATCACACCCAGTCGCAACCTCGCAACATAAAATGGTCAAGTGCAAAACATCTTGCGAGGCAGCGACAACTAAAATCTCCTAGTATTCGCAAGCTCGCGACTTAAACTAACTTGATGATAAAGGACCTGCGAGCTAGCGATAACCATAAAATCTCAAAACTTTTTATCTCTTGACCGCAGCAACCCAGCGAGTACCAACAAAAATTGATGTTTTATGCTAATTTACAGTCATAAACAGGCGCGAGCAGTGGCACACAGACCACTAATGACTTAGTACTTACTAACTCTTGTGGTTATAATGCATGGCATCAAACCAATTCGAGACCTCGTGACCAAAGCAATTTCATTAACAATCTCTAGCTCACTAACATAAAATGCTAACACTCAAAAAACTAGAGACCTCGCGATTTAAACCCAAACCAACACTCGCTAACTCGCCACTTAAATTGTTAAACATGAAATTTATCTATGAGTTAGAGATGAAACATTAAACATGTCTCATTGTCTCAATGTCTGACCAACCATTTGACCACACTTGACATTGACATGGACAAATAAAGAGAGGACAACTCATATTTTCAACGCACGACAACTTCGGTTTACTAGCCAACTAAGACAAAAAACAAACACAAAACCCTAATCGCCATGAACATCATGTTAAGCATTTAAATTTTTAATGTAGAACAGTAGAAAGGTTCTAGTAGTAACAGTTATACAATATGAATAATTTTATGGATCTTGTGACACAAATTGTTGCATTTCATGTTCAACCTAATGTGGAACCAAATACCAATTTACTAATAATTCAGAAAATAAATTTTAATTGTTTACTAATAATTCAAATTCATAATTAAAAATATGAAATAAGTATCCGTTCTGATTGACAAAATCAAGGAATACAATATCAAAAATCATCAATGACAACTATAGTATTGCAATTTTGCAAATTGAAATTATAATATGACTCAAGAACTGTAGTATAGTTATAAATACCTATAAACTGACTACTAATTCACTTCAGTGACTCACTCCAAGGCTTCGATATCCCAAATGGACACAAGATCCGGAAACTAACTAGTACTAACAGGTTCATCTTCATTCTGAGTTGGGTACAAAAATTTCTTCGTCTTCGTACTGACTCAAAGTCTATGATCCATCATTTGTCTTAGCACTAGCGCTAGCAGTAGCACCACCAGCTTTTAAAGTGTTGCACAGCCCTCGTCTTTCACGCATGGAATTCCATATTGCTAGTGCCCTATCATATGGAAAATCTCTAACATTATACTGGGTTACAAACAACCTCAAGCAAGTTTCCAATTTTTTGTCTAATTTGTTTCTGATCTTTGATTTCAAAAGCCCTAATGCATTGAAAACTCTCTCATCTTCCACCGACCCCAATATCATTATTTGACATAAATCAGCTAGTTTCAAATATTCTGGTACTGCAATACGCAATGCTTCATTTTGATCTATCCTTTTCCAAAGCCTTGTGATTGATCCAAGTTCAAATGGATTCTCCAAGTTAACCAACTGTTGTTTCATAAGCAATGCAAACTGTTGTTGGCATTTCAATAGAAGGAGATTGTTGATATTCATTAAGGATATTGAGAAGGTTGTTGAAGATTATTTGATATAACTGAAAAAGGATGATAACTATCTTTATAACATTATTTTGTCATTGATGTCAAGAAATTGATTTTCTGATTCAGTATGATGTTGCCATATCTTGAGAAGATTGATTTGAAGAGAATTAAGATGTCGGTAAAAGACACAGAAAGAATGTGATGAATAAGGGGAGAAATAAGATATTCAATGGGCAACTATTACCGAGTTAGACAATGATGAGATCATGATGTTTAGATTGTTTTGATATCTTACATATATTGTTGATTGCAAGGTTAATACTATACTATGTCATCGAGCAAAGAACCTAGTCAGTAAACCCTAAGGAACCTAGTCGGTAAACCCTAAGGTTATTGATATCGGTTAATGAAGGCGGAATGTCTATCGAGTAAAGTTTAGTATTTACCGAGTTGCAACCAAGTTATGACAGATCGCATTTGATGGATAAAAGCATTATTTAATGAAGGATGTTGATGAGCTGGAAATGTATAAATGATTGGTATGCCGCGCATGAAGTTTGTTAAGGATCTACGGCAATGAAAAATAAGGAGGAAGACCTACAGCTCAGATTGAACCGCAATAACCTAGCACAAGTTCCTAGGAAGGTATGCAAGTTCCAAGACGAGGTAAAACGTTTTCAGATCGAAGGATACATTGAACCTGGTCAAGTTTGAAGATCTAATGGCTAAGATTGATCATGGGAAATGTGATCAAGGAGATTAAGTGGTTAGAATTGTTTATAAATAAGGAATTGTTGATAAACAATGTATGCGGACAAGTGTAAGCACAAGGATGCTACATAGTGATTACCGAGCACAGAAGCTTGAAGACCTGTTTTGTATAATAGAGTAAGGAGCCCAACAGAGGGACAAGATAAGTCCTCTGACAAGATTGTTTTGAGAAAATAAGAATCTGCTTTAGCATTTTAGATGTGAAGTTGCAAATATATTTTTATTACTGTTATTTTGCAAGTGACAGAAAATCTCTTAACCGAGTGGAATTAACAGTCTTATTTGTAAACCCTCTAGCAAGGTGACATTCTAGTTGAGTGTTCGAAATCCTTTGACAAGATCACTTCTAACAAAGTGAAGATCCTAACAGATCTGAGGGAAATCCCTTAACTGGGTCACATCTAGCAATGTGTTTGTAATCTTTAACAGGATTTTCTTTTAACCGAGGATACTCTAGAAGAGTATATTTCTTAGTGGGTCCGAATTCCCACAGGTGGCTTTTCCCTATTTGGGTTTCCACGTTAAATCTAGTGTTATATGTGTTATGATGATTATGTGTTTATGAGTTAGCATGTTTAGCAATTTTTTGTTATATTGCTGAAGTATAAGTTACCGAGGTTGAATCTGTTGATTTTATGGAAGATTAAGTTTGTATGATTCACCCCCCCCCCTCTCTCATCTTGTTAGCTATTGGCATCAGAACTTTACAATTCGTATCAGAGCTTTGGACTCCAGAAGAAAAGTTTAAAGGTACTTGAGGCAAATATCCAAAGATGTATAAAAGGGATGCACCAAAGCTGAACAAGTCAAGTTTCTCCACATGGCAGAAAAGGATGAAGCTGCATTTATCAGGAATTGGAGATTATGCAACATATTATTTGGAGAATGATTACATACCACCAAGCACCAACCCGATGACCTTGGAAGAGATAAAGGCAAAGCAAGAACATATTCAAGTTATGATTGAAATAACATCAGCATTGACCGACTCAGAGTTTAATGATCTAGAAGGTTGTAATGATGCAAAAGTAATGTGGACTAAGCTCATATCTGTGTATGGTGGTGATGAACATGTTCAAAGAGAAAAAGTAGATAGTCTAAGAGGACAACTTGAATCCATGAGAATGAATGAAGGTGAGAACATAACCCAATACAGTAAAAGGTTAAAGGAGACTGTCAATCAAATCAAAGGAGTGGGAGGAACTATTGAAGAAAAGGATGTAACAAGTAAGTTGTTGAGAACACTTCTACCTGCTTATGCCATTTGAGTCTTTGCAATCAATGAACTAACGTATGTACCTAACATGCCAGTTTCTTTAGATGCTACTATTGGTAAGCTACATGCATTTGAGTTAAGTAATTTTAAAAACAATGGGTCTTCAGTAAATAAAGTAGAATTTGCATTCAGTTCTTTTCATATTGGTGAATCTGATGATAAGTCCTATGACAAGATTGTTTTGAGCAAATAAGAATCCGCTTTAGCATTTTAGATGTGAAGTTGCAAATATATTTTTATTACTGTTATTTTGTAAGTGACAGAAAATCTCTTAACCGAGTGGACTTAACAGTCTTATTTGTAAACCCTCTAGCAAGGTGACATTCTAGTTGAGTGTTTGAAATCCTTTGACAAGGTCACTTCTAACAAAGTGAAGATCCTAACAGATCTGAGGGAAATCCCTTAACCGGGTCACATCTAGCAATGTGTTTGTAATCTTTAACAAGATTTTATTTTAACCAAGCATACTCTAGAAGAGTATACTTCTTAGTGGGTCTGAAATCCCATAGTGGTTTTTCCCTATTTGGGTTTCCACGTTAAATCTAGTGTTATATGTGTTATGATGATTATGTGTTTATGAGTTAGCATGTTTAGCAGTTTTTGGTTATATTGTTGAAGTATAAGTTATCGAGGTTGAATCTGTTGATTTTATGGAAGATTAAGTTTGTATGATTCACCCCCCCTCCCCCCTCTCATCTTGTTAGCTATTGGCATCAGAACTTTACAATTGTTTACATTTTTTTTTAAGATGATCTGAATGTAAAATTCCTTCTATTGGTTGTCCATTGCAATATGTATCTTTTGAGAATGTCAATATCAATTCCTCTAGTTTTTTATGAAACATCTTTGCATCATTTGGATTATCTCCAATTGAATGCCAAAATTGAGGATACACACAACCCATGGCTTCAAGTATTTCTTCTCGAGGGAATCTTTCATGAATCTCGGTTGAAAGTTCATATGCAATAGACTTCAAATTATCACTAACAGATTTAACAATCCTGTCAAAATCTTCCTTTTTAACTGGTAGTGCTCTGCCTCACTTGCCCGTCTTAGATTGATGCATTGGTATTTGAAATCCTTTTACAAAGACACATAACTCATTTTTTGTATTGAAATGTAAAAAAATTTCAGCATGATTTAAATCTGTAATTATCTACCACCTAAAAAAAATTGGGCTTTGCCTTGTTAGATCTGAATATAGACCATCCAGGCTCAAGCATGTCATTTTACATAGAGTGCTATACTCATTGATATACATAGTTCTGTCTTGGGATTTCCTAACAAGGTTTTTCATTGAATCCAGCATGGGGAGAAGACTAGCTAAAGTTAACAGAGTCTCTATATCACTTAACTTATGTAAGAGATTAGGAGCTTTGTCTACTGTGAGACGTTTCTCATACATTAGTCCGATCAAGGATTGATATTCTACTAGAACTTGTTCTGCTGGTCCATGCAAGGAGATCCATCTGGTCTCAACATCCCTAAGAAGCTTGTTTCATGTTGTTACTCCCTCAGCAAAAATCTGAAATTCTGCAAAACATTTAGGACTTCAGCAAAAGTATGAGTGGAGCTTGTGGACCAAATGTTCAACTTTTGACACTGTAGGGAAATTGCTTACAATTCTATATGCTAAATTCATTCGATGGACCATGTAGTGAATGCCAACCATGTATGGTGAAATACTAGTTTGTAATCTTGCGCAAAGACCGGTCCTTTGACCTTGCATTACTGCAGCTCCATGAGCTCCAACACACACCAACTTCTTGGCAATTGTCAAGTCATCCATACCAGCAATTTCATTCAAAGCTTTCTTAACTTCCAAATATAATTTTTTTGCTGTTGAATTGCCCCTCATTTTACGAACACAAAGTAGATGAGCTCGGCAGACGTGTTCTTTTACGATATACACATGCATACCAACCCAAGCAGTGTTATCTACTGCAGTAACTTCATCTATGGATAATGAAATGAAATTTGACTCTTTTCCACTCTCTTGTAAATTTTGGTTTTCCACCTCAGCGAGACAGTTTGCCATTTTCCATCCAGTGTTTATTGACCAATGTGACATAGGATAGTGAGGAACATTCAAAAAAGATAATAAATTACTAAATTCTGGGAAATCTTTCATAGGATGCCCTCTCGACAGAATATGAAGAACAACACTCATTTGAACAGTCTTTGCCAGGTTTGCATCTTTCGCTGCATGTTCAAGCCCAGCCTTGATTGTATTTCCAAATCCACTATTACCAATCAGTGTCATTTTGTGGTTATGCTCTTCATATTCCGCGGCATACTTAACATGAAGACATTCTTCCTTTGATTTCCATCTTACTACTCGTGTTTCCTTTCCGTCTATGATCTATTTTTCATAAACCTTACCAATATGCTTTTCTATGGTGTCAAGCTTTAGCTGCATCTTCTTCTCTCTTTTAGTTTTCCAGCTACAAATCTTACACCTGCATTTTGTTGGCTATTCATCATTGTTTGGGACCGGTTCAATGAATGGGTACTTTGCTACCCAATCAATCTTAAAACTCCTTGTCATCTCCCACTCTCGCCCCGGTTTTACTTTCCTTTTTTTTTTCTTCCTACCAACATCATCTTCAGGACTAGCATTTGCATCCGAGTGAATTATCTCATTGTGTGTGTCCATTAGAACATCTTATGTCGTGTTGGTATTGTCATCCTCATTTGATGCATTTAACTCAATGACAATCCCACCTTGTGGTGGTGGTGAGCTACTGTGAATGGCTTCTGCAAGTGCATAAGTTGATGGACCAGAAACTTTGCCAATTCCAAAGAAAGACTTTATGGTAGTATCTTTAAGTTTAAGTTTTGGGTGTTTTGATGGCCTCTCAATCCCTTCAGTTTCACCGCCCTGAGGAGTCTTACCCTTATCTGACATCCCAATCCCTTCACCACCCTCATGAGTCTCAATCTCACCCTTGTGTGACATCTCAATCCCTTCACCAGCCTAAGGAGTCTCACCCATGTCTGACTATGACATCTTGAGTCTTGACCTCTCACTACGAATTAAAAGTTAAAACTAATACTATCAAGTATGAAGAAATGATTACTCACCTTTATGCCTTCTCAATTCTCTGAATCGGGAATCAGGAATGCATGGACCTGTGTTGCAGGATTGTAACTTTGGCCCTACGCCCTACAATGAACTTTGACTTTCCAACTCAATTTGCAGAATGCGAATCGAGACTTGAGAGCTCCCAATTTACTAATCAGACAGGAACAAATTGTAAGAAAGAGTGTATTTATAGCAATCCATGATTGCATTTTTGGCGAATTGCGCGAACGTGCAATGAACATTTAATTTAAGTGAGGCGAAATGGGTCCTCGAATGCTTATAATGTTTTAATTGATATTGGCGAATTTGGCCGACGCGTGCAATGAACATTTAATTTACCATTGGCAAATTAGGTCGTGGGTACGTGGTTGTTTTACTATTGCTGGTGAATAACGGAGGTGATATAATACCCACGTCCGAGTGATTCCAGGCGAATATTACGGGCATGCACGTTGACGGTGTGTGGTCAATGACAAAGCCAGATTCTACAGTGTACCGTTAACCCCAAAATTTCGGGCGATTTGACCATGATGTTGCCCTAGACTATTCGCGCGGAATTCGCCAATTGGCGAAGATTCTCCACTAAAAAACTCTTTGATCCATACCGACATATCTTAACGCCCTATTGTATGGATATCTAGCATAATGCACTTTGCTATCCATACCAATGTATCTCATATCACGACAGTCATTTATCTTGTATCTTTTCATAACAAGGGGCTTTCATCCAAAGCAAGGCTCGTTTCTATTATGCTATCTTATCTAACATTTATCTCTATATTTTATCTTATCATCCAACATGTTTGTGATGTAACAATTAGCAATATCTATTTTGAATCTCATATGTATCTCACTAGGGGAAACCTCGTCTAATCAACAGAAATCTGTCTCCCTATTGTGACTCTCCATCTTCCTCTACTTTAGCTTCGCATCTCTCTGCAAAGACATGTTCGCATTTGTGCAGAGTATGTTGACATGATGATATTATGTTGTCATTGATGTCAATATACAGGAGAGTGAATTGGCAATATGCTAAAAAGTGAACCAATATAATGTGGTGAACCGGTATATGTGCAAAGGAGTGTACAGGTATGTTGAAGCTAAGCAGCTGGCAAAGAGAATCGGTATAACGGTATAAACCGGTATATGAGCATTAGGTGAAGTGGTATGTTTATCCAAGTGAACTGGTATGATGGAATGTGAACCGACATATGGAATGTTTTCTAGTAAGGCTTAATATGGTATGACTATCGGTTGGTAGTCTTAGCTTAAGGGTTTCCGGTTGAAGTGTTCCAAGCCTGTGTGATTCAACTGATGACATTGTGTGATGAGCTAGCATTGTAATCAAGATCAGATCATGTTGCTACGTCAGCCTTGTGCGCGTGAAGGATCTTACATGAAGGAGATTGATCCTATCTGCCTCGTGAATGTGCGGAGTCCTTGTAAACGGTGGATAAAGCGTGATGGGTTATCGCCTCCATGAAACAATGAAGAACAAACAATGGAGAATATCTTGAGATCTGTTCAAGACCATTGTATTCAAATGCAAAGTGTTCAATGGCCAGGATTGAACCGCCTAAATTGCTTAACCTAAATGTTTAGGGTTTAAGGTTTATGCTACTGACCTACCTGTTTCCTATAAGGTTGATGTTGTGTTTCATACTGAGCTTGTTGGCAAATTGTGTGTGTGTATCTAAGTGCAGAGATATGTGATTCCTGCCAGACCAGATGAGATAAGAGGATTGATTCCTGCATAGTGTGTGTGCAGAAGGAAGGAACTTAAGCGGATCTGCATTAGGCATTGAGAGCTATTATCAGATCATTGTAATACCTGTTGATCTTTAACCACTTCAACAGTTGGAAAATTCCTTAACCACATAGCTTTAACCAACTTGTTGTAAATCCTTTAACAAGGTGACTCAAACTCATTGAGTTCTTGAAATCCTCTAACAAGGTAACCTCTAACAGGGTTTAACCCTTAACCGGGTATTTAGCCATCCCTTAACCGTGTGATCTCTAATAGGATCGGTTCCTAGCAAAACCTGTTGTAACAGTCTTTAACCGGACTAGGCTCCTAACAGAGCGGACTTCTAAAGAGTTCAAAAGCAGCTTGTGGGTATTCATCCCCACCGTGGTTTTTCCCAGTTGGGTTTCCACGTGAAAAATCTATGTGTCATGTTTAGTATTTTTCATGTGATGATTTAAGTGATTTGTGTCTGAAGGTAAATCATGTTGAGCTAGCTGTTATTACATTTCTGATGATAGATTACTTATTCATGCATAAGGGTGAAATGGAAGTGTAGTATTAAGTTAAGTGGAAAGCTAAGTGATTAACCGGTTAATGCTTGTCACAATCATTCTTAGCTTTACCGGTGTTACTGTCTGTCAGACATTTGCAGTGTATGCAGTCAAACCGGTTCAGGAAAAGTTTTGTGACTATACTGATTCACCCCCCCCCTCTCAGTACCAGTTTGGTACTTATTGTTCATCATTGAGTCATCAATTGGTATCAGAGCATCCTCCAGGTCCTCTATGTTGTAAGCTTAACCGCTTGAGGGAAAGATCCTATTGTAATGATGAAGAGGGAAGGTCCAAAGTTCAACAGAGATAACTTCAAAATATGGAATGACAGAATGAAGATTTACATCAGAAGCATGGGTGCTCAACACTGGAGCTATGTTGAGAATGATTTTGTTATTCCTACCAGTACTCTCACCGATGATCAAAAGAGAGAAATACAGGAGAATGGGCAAGTCATGGAAGCCCTAATCAACAGCTTATCTGACATTGAGTTTATTGATGTCCAAGATAAAGATAATCCCAAAGAAGTATGGGACACTCTTGAGAATATCTATGCCGGTGATGAGCATGTAAAACAAACTAAGGAAGAAAGCCTTAGAGGGAAGTTTGAAGACATGCAGATGGTTGAAGGTGAGACCATTCAATAGTATGGAATAAGAATCAAAACTATTGTCGGAGATATCAAGAGTACAGGTGGTAAAATGGAAGATTCCACTGTGGTAAGGAAAGTTCTGAGATCCTTATTACCAGTCTATGCAATAAGGGTTGTTGTTATTCAGGAGTTGAGATCAATAGACAAGACTAAGGTATCACTAGACTCCATCATTGCAAACTTGACAGCCTATGAGCTAAATAGTTTTGACGGCAATGTTCAAAAGACTGAATCAACTTTTAGAGCTTCTGTTGTACCATCCAGAAAAGGAAAAGAAGCAAGCACCAGTGGTGAACCAAGACAAAGCAGAGAAATGGATGATGAGGGGATCCTGATGGAACTTGAAGCTCTTCTTGCCAGGAAACTTCCTAAAGGAACTGTTAAATACAGAGGTAAGCTCCCTTTGAAATATTTTTCTTGTAACCGGATAGGACATATTGCTATAAACTATCCTAATGGTGACAACAAGGACAAACCGGAAAGGTTCAAGAAATTCAAAGGAGGAAACCAGAGAAACTGTTTTGCTGTAGTTGATGAGGGTGTCACAGATGAGGAATCGGAAGATGAAGAGAATGAAGATATTGTGTTCGTTGCAGTAAAGGAAGATGTGTCAGACAAGAAGGCTCTTGTCTCCCGCTTTGATAATTCAAATGAGTGGATTATTGACAGTGGTTGTTCTCATCATATGACTAGCGACTGGAGCAAGTTTCTATCTTTGGAAGAATATGATGGTGGTGTGGTTCGCTTTGGTAATGATGCACCATGTATGGTCAGAGGAAGAGGGTCCATCTATCTGAATGGAAAGAGCAGTGTTGACAATGCGTATTGGGTGGAAGGTCTCAAACACAATCTATTGAGTGTTGCCCAGCTGAATGACAGTGGACTCACTCTGGAATTCAAAAATGGAGTGTGCAAAATCAAAGGAAAGAATGGTGATTTGATGGCCACCGGTATGCAGAACAAAGGTAACTTATTTCAACTAAATGCAAATATAAGTACATGTCTTATGGCCAAGTTTGATGATAGCTGGATATGGCATAGGAGACTCTGCCATGTAAACTTTGATAACATTATGAAGGCCAGTAAGATCAAGGCAGTTAGAGGACTGTCAATGCTAAGCAAACTGGAAAATCCTTTGTGTAGAGAATGTCAACTGGGGAAAATGTCTTCCTCAACCTTCAAAGGTAAATCTTTCACAGCTGACAACTTACTTGATCTTGTGCATACTGATTTGTGTGGTCCTATGAAAACTAGGAGTGTGTAGGGAGATAGGTAATTTATGATTCTTATAGATGATTGCTCAAGAATGATGTGGGTTGCATTCTTGAAGGACAAGTCTGAAGCCTTTGGAAAGTTCAAAGCTTTCAGAGCACTAGTAGAAAAGGAAAGCAGTAGAAGAATCAAATGCCTTAGAACTGATCAAGGAGGGGAATTCACTTCCGGCGGATTCAACAAATACTGTGAAGAGAATGGCATCAAGAGGCAACTATCTACCCCTCAAACTCCACAGCAGAATGGCTTAGCATAGAGAAACAACTGGACTGTGGTTGAAGCGGCTAGAACGATGTTGATCCAAGGAAAAGTTGCTCACACCTTTTGGAGAGAAGCGGTTAGCACTGCAGTCTACACAATGAACCGGGTACTCATCAAAAAGGGAAAGGATAAGACTCCTTATGAGTACTGGACCGGTAAGACACCAGTGGTAAGCTACTTTAGAATGTTTGGTAGCAAATGTTATATCAAGAGGAGTGAACATCAGAGCAAGTTCGATGCAAAATGTGATGAAGGAATATTCCTAGGATATTCCACCAAGAGTAAAGCTCTCAAATGTTTCAACAATAGGACTCAGAGAATTGTTGAAAGCATCAATGTTAGGGTTGATGAAAACTCTAGGAAACCTGAGGAAACCGGCAGTGAGCATGTAGGAGATGAACCGGTAGTAAGCTTCTGGGAATCGGTTGCAAATCAACGCAGTACCAGTAATTGTGTTCCTACACAGGTCGATGCTGATGCTGGCGAAGATGAGGATGAAGGAGAAAAGCAAGAAGAATCTGTTAAGAACATGCCTAAGTATGTCAAACTCAATCATGACCCAAAGCAGATCATAGGAGACAAAGATGCAGGAATTCTTACAAGAAGAAAGGTCAGAGAAAGCTCATGCATGATCTCTGAATTTGAGCCTAAATCATTCAAATAGGCACATAAAGATGAAGACTGGATCAAGGCAATGGAGGAGGAACTTGATCAGATAGAGAAGAATGGTACATGGTCTTTGGTACCTAGACCAGAGCATAAAAATGTCATTGGAACCAAATGGGTTTTCAGAAACAAGCTAAATGAGGATGGCACAGTGGTAAGGAACAAAGCCAGACTAGTGTGTAAAGGATACGCCCAAGAAGAAGGAGAAGACTATGGAGAAACCTTTTCTCCAGTAGCAACATTGGAAGGAGTGTGTATGCTTCTTGCATATGCAGCTTTTAAAGGATTCAAGGTATATCAAATGGATGTAAAATCTGCATTCCTAAATGGAATACTTGAAGAGGAGGTGTACATAGAACAACTAGATGGGTTTGCCCTATCAGAAGACAGTGACATGGTGTGTAGGCTACATAAAGCCTTGTATGGACTAAAGCGGGCACCTAGAGCATGGTATGAACGCTTGCACTCCCATCTTGTGAAGATTGGATTTGAAAGAACAAGTGAAGATAGCAATATCTATTTGAAATCAGAAGGAGATCAGATTCTTATCTGTGAAATATTTGTTGATGACATCATCTTTGGAGGAGATGACAAGATGAGTCATGATTTTGCAGATGAGATGAAAAAGGAGTTTGAGATGTCACTCATAGGGGAAATTAAGTTCTTCATTGGACTACAGATTTAGCAAATGAAAGAAGGAATCTTTATTACTAAGTCCAAGTATGTCAAAGAGGTGTTGAAGACCTTTGGCATGGAAGACAGTAAACCGGTTGGTACACCAATGGTGACCGGTTGTAAATTATCAAAAGAGGATGACTCAGCATTGGTAAATGAGAAGGATTACCGATCAATGATTGGTAAGTTGCATTATGTAGTGCATAGCAGACTGGACATTGCACATGCAGTGGGTATTACCGCTCAGTTTCAGCAAAGCCCAAGGGAATCCCACTTGGTAGCAGTCAAGCGAATTCTTAGATATCTGAAGGGAACAATTGACTATGGGTTATGGTATCCATACAATAATGATTTCAACCTGAAAGTGTTCACACATGTTGATTGGGCTGGTAATGTAGATGACCGTAAGAGCACAACCGGCGGTGCATTCTTCCTTGGTGGTAGACTAGTCTCATGGATGAGTAAAAAGCGGAGTTGTATCTCTTAGTCTATAGCAGAAGCGGAGTATGTTGCAGCTTCTATGAACTGTACCCAGACCATTTGGATGAAGTATGTATTAAATGGCTTGAAAGTTCCTGTATTTGAATCGGTAAGCATATTTTGTGACAATACAAGTGCAATTAACATTTCCAAGAATCCAGTTTTGCATGCTAGAACCAAGCACTTTGAGCTCAAGTATCATTTCTTGAGGGAGAAGGTTCAGAACAAGGAGGTTGTGTTGGAACATGTTTCCAGTAAGGAGTAGTTAGTAGACATATTCACCAAGCCTCTACCAAAGACTATATTTATCTATTTGAGAGGTGAGTTAGGGGTGCTACCCCTTCAAGAGGTGAACTAAAAGTATGTGCTCCACATCAGTCAGGTATTGTAGTGTCCAATATTTTTCAGGATTGATGTGTTGAAGGATGCTACTCCTTAAGGGGAGCAGCATAGTGGAACAAGAAAACTTATGCCTCCACTTTGGCATTGTTGTCAAAGGGGGAGAAGATGTGAAGCGGAGAAGATACCTGCAACAGCAGATGTGATGCTAGGTAATATCTTTGTATATTCCCATCAATACCAAAGGGGGAGATTGTTGGCATTTGTGCAAAGTATGTTGACATGATGATATTATGTTGTCATTGATGTCAATATACAGGAGAGTGAACTAACAATATGTTGAAAAGTGAACTGGTATAATATGGTGAACCAGTATATGTGCAAAGGAGTGTACAAGTATATTGAAGCTAAGCAGCTGGCAAAGAGAACCGGTATAATGGTATAAACCGGTATATGAGCAATAGGTGAAGCGGTGTGTTTGTCCAAGTGAACCGGGATGATGGAATGTGAACCGGCATATGGAATGTTTTCTAGTAAGGCTTAATATGGTATGACTACCGGTTGGTAGTCTTAGCTTAAGGGTTTCCGGTTGAAGTGTTCCAAGCCTATGTGATTCAACCGATGGCATTGTGTGATGAGATAGCATTGTGATCAAGATCAGATCATGTTGCCACGTCATCCTTGTGCGCGTGAATGATCTTGCATGAAGGAGATTGATCCTATCTGCCTCGGGAATGCATGAAATCCCTGTAAATGGTGGAGAACACGTGATGGGTTATCGCCTCCATGAAAGGGTGAAGAACAAATGATGGAGAATATCTTGAGATCTATTCAAGACCGTTGTATTCAAATGCAAAGTGTTCAATGGCCAAGATTGAACCGCCTAAATTGCTTAACCTAAATATTTAGGGTTTAGGGTTTATGCTACCGACCTACCTGCTTCTTATAAGGTCAATGTTGTGTTTCATACTGAGGTTGTTGGCAAATTGTGTGTGTGTATCTAAGTGCAGAGATACGTGATTCTTGCCAGACCAGATGAGATAAGAGGATTGATTCCTGCATAGTGTGTGTGCAGAAGGAAGGAACTTAAGCAGATCTGCATTAGGCATTGAGAGCTATTATCAGATCATTGTAATATCTGTTGATCTTTAACCACTTCAATAGTTGGAAAATACCTTAACCGGGTAGCTTTAACCAGCTTGATGTAAATCCTTTAACAAGGTGACTCAAACTCATTGAGTTCTTGAAATCCTCTAACAAGGTAACCTCTAACAAGGTTTAACCCTTAACTAGGTATTTAGCCATCCCTTAACCGGGTGATCTCTAACAAGATCGGTTCCTAGCAGAACCTGTTGTAACAGTCTTTAACCGGACTATGCTCCTAACAGAGCGGACTTCTAAAGAGTTCAAAAGTAGCTTGTGGGTATTCATCCCCACCGTGGTTTTTCCCAGTTGGGTTTCCACGTGAAAAATCTGTGTGTCATGTTTAGTATTTTTCATGTGATGATTTAAGTGATTTGTGTCTGAAGGTAAATCATGCTAAGCTAGTTGTTATTACATTTCTGATGATGGATTACCTATTCATGCATAAGGGTGAAATGGAAGTGTAGTATTAAGTTAAGTGGAAAGCTAAGTGATTAACCAATTAATGCTTGTCACAGTCATTCTTAGCTTTACTGGTTGCACTCTATTTCAGACCGGTGTTACTGTCTGTCAGACATTTGCAGTGTATGCAGTCAAACCGTTTCGAGAAAAGTTTTGTGACTGTACTGATTCACCCCCCCCCCCCCTCTCAATACCGGTTTGGTACTTATTGTTCATCATTGAGTCATCAAGACATGCTCACTAGAGTGGGGGCAAAATGTAATATAAAAAATCTCTCCCTTTATGATTCAATGCAGCAAATGGCGCTTTCCTCCATGTTGTCAGAGGTTGGGCAATGTCACCTTTGTTCTTTTGTCCACTCGGATCACTCTGTGAGCTCCAAGCAGGTATTTCACCAACTCTGTCGACCTGTCACCTTCGAGGACTAGGGCGCGATGCAGAGACGTCTGTGCGGTGCGCTATCATCCCATGAATTTGACAATTCATAGGTGACTATTTGAGTACTATGCCTAAACCTGGAAGGAATTGTAACGCCTCTACATGCATCTATCTCAATTGAAGGCATTTTTGGGGGATTCTTTTGGCAATTTGATCACTTCTTGTAGGTTGGAGCTCTTAGAAATCTCTTTGGACACCATTCACAATCTCTCTTATGAAGATCACCATTGGTACAACTCTCTAGATAGCTCACGACACTATTTTCATAAGCATCTCGGAAGGGGGAGTTCACTCATTCTCTTCTCCTTTTGTTTTTTGTATTACCCTTCTTCTATCTTGCATTGTCTATTAATTATCTTCATCATTTATTTTCCTCGTGGCTTTTATCTAGGTTGTCCGTGGAGGTGGAAACACCAAAATGGGGTTCTGACTTAGGTAGACTCCAAAACACAACCCCCATTATTTTCCTTCTTGCTTGTGTGTAGGTTAGCGATCGTGGGAAGAAGATAATTTAGCGGGAGGCTTCAATCGTGGACCATCTATGAATCTCCTTTATCCCCTTTTCTCAATTATTTTTTGTGTTTTGTGTTATTAGTCTATCATGTTATACTTTCTATGAGCATTTAATATTATAAGTACGTTTATTATTCTCATATGGTTTGTATGCCCCAACCATACATGACGACAGCGTGTCGCACTGGTGTCCTAGCTTTGTGTGCTCGTCCTAGGGACAGAGGCTCAACAAAGTCGTCCAGACATCTTCTCTGCAATTTAATAGTTTAGTTTAATTATTTTCATCCCCTGGCTCACCTTAGCACCAGTTTGAGTGAGGTATCAGAGGGTGGATTTGTTCTCAAGGATTCATCATCCCTGAGGTAGTAAATTTCCTCCGTTATAGTATTATTTCTCACATTGAATGTAAACATATTTCCTTTTATTTTTTTAACATGCATTTCGTAGTTTTTCCCTTGCATGTTAAAATAGTTTTTGTAAGTTCATCTCTTTAAATCCTAATATTTTATTTATGTGATTTGTCAAACTTTGTTCTCCTACTTGAATAATTTGCACATTTTTGGGATCCTACATGTACATATCAATTTTGGAGTTCCCTATTTGAAGAATTGATATGTATTCTTATTCCTAAATTTATATTGTTTATTAGAAAAAATTAAAAAATGACTTCAAAATGCACAACATCTCCTTGCTAAATGCATTTTTTATCTACAATAAAGTTAGCCTTACCATCGTAAGGAGGGGTTTTTACCCCAATAGCTATTGTAATTTGAGAGAGAAAACTTGTTTACGAACAAGTACCATCTTAGGGTTTAACTGATTGGCCACTGTTATCTATTGAGGTTATTGGAAAAAACACCACCATTTCTAGCAGTCTAATTATTTTTATGGCTCGTGACTATTAACCATTCCTCTTCTTTTCTAGGAGGGGCATTATTGACAAAACAAGGAGTGGGCTTATTGTGAGGAGTAACTAGGGCACAATCTCTTATCTTGTTGTTAGAAAATTGAAATTTGAGATAGGTGTTAATTATTGTTGAATATAAATGTCAACAATCTCATTCAGATTTTCAGAAAGAGCAATTTCAACACAAACATAGTTTTGTGAATGGCTTGTGAAAAACTTATTTGACTCAACACAAATGGCATTGCCTAGCAAGCCTACTAAATTAAGCAAGGAATTCTACCATGAAAAGTCCACCCAAATAGGGACATAAAAAGTTTTCTTGTCAAAGGCTACAAAGTTTCAAGTCTAGGATATGAAAACAAGCAAGAATTGATGGACAAAGTAGAAGTTATGCTCAACAATAGGCTCTACATGGCTAGAAAAAACAAAAATAAACTTAAAAAATTAAAAATTAAAAATTAAAAAACCCTTCATGAGGTTTAGGAAAACAAAAAGGTAGACTTTTTCTCTTGAGTAAACCTCTCCATTGGTCACTCATTCTCTAAGCATGCTTTTAGGAGGAACCCTCCCAACAATAATCACTATAAAATTTTGAAATGGGAAGGACCACTTTTTGAGGTGATTTGAAAGGCATACCTTATGGAAGACTTTAGGAATAAACTTCTTGGGTCACTTTAGCAATGAAGCCATCCTCATGTAATATTGAATTTTCAATAGGAACATCAATTGCTAGATCAATGGTGTTTGAGGCTCTTTAAAGGGTGCCAATAATGATCACAAATATGAGAAGCAAATAGGTTCTAGAATAAATGTGGAAAAGAAATAGAGGCTCATGCCTAGAAAAACAATATGACATCAAGAAGGCACAACCAAGGCCAAGACATAAACCCCAATAGAACTGGTAGAATTAAGTTACCTCCTAACTCGAGAAACATCACCATTGATAAACTTTATTATGGCACTTATGGAGAATCGTAGCATAAATAATTGTTATTAATCCTTCTTTAAATATAGGTCTCTAAAAAGTTAATAATAAGTAAATTCTAGAAACTAACTAAACTTTAAGAAAATATATTTCAAACTTTTTTTTCACCAAACAATTAGGTAGCTTAAATCATTGAACAAAATTGACAGATAATTGATTTTGTCATTTACGAAAATTCAAATCTCTAAAAATAAAATAAAAACAAATCATCCTATGATCATACTCTAAACAAATTTGACAAATATACACTTAAGATTTTTAAAGATATGTCAAAAGACACTTAGTTTAATAGTAAAGTCCATGTTATAGAAATTTAATGATACTGAATTCAAATCTTCGGCAATAAAAAAATAAAAAATCTTTTACAATAAAAAAAAAAGAAAAAGAAAAATCTTTAAAAGATCTAAACCTTCCTAACAAGAAATTGATTAATTACTATGCATCTAGAATAATATACCTCAATTATCAACTAATAAATTGGTAGTACTCTCAAAGTTTCGTTTTCACAAAGTGATGAGAAAGTACCCTCACCAGATGGATCTCTCTCTCTAGTCAACCCACCACATGATCCAATCTACCTACACTTGGACAAATTTCCTGTCAAAAATGTTATACGGGTAGTGCACATGCAACCGTGAAGTGGGTAGAATGAATGGAGCTCTACCTTCTAGGTTGGATCTGTACTTTACATCTTTGAAAACCTGCTCAGACTTTTGAGAATGCATTTGATTCCTCAATCATTCGAGACGTGTAATGATCATCTTCATCATTATATTATGTTTTGAATGGTTTGACTTCGACGGTTGTCTAATTATTTCTTTTTCATCATCTTTTAATTTTTCTTCAAAAAATCATTTGACTTTAAAAAATTGTTTAGTGAATTTTATATACTATCCACATCAGCTTAGAAAATTCTTTAGTGTAAGGCCAGTTCAATGCCTGCCTTCTGGTTTTCTTTCTTTACATATTCAAAGCTTTCTCCTTTTCCCACCAATTCAGCACTTCACAATCCAAATATAATATAGTTGACTTCTTCTTCCTATATACTGATGACATCACTCCATTCTGCAACTTATTTTCAATCCAGAATCGTGCCCAATGTTCATTATATATATGCAATGAGTTTGCTCCTGCATAACAGGTTCTGCAACTAATTCTTTGTTCCATCATCTACAAATTCTGAGGACTTCAATGATTTTTTTGATTGTTTTCTCAGAGAAACTCAGTGCCCTGCAATTTTTGTGCCTTCTAAGCCTGCATTTCAGTGACACCCAATTGAGCACTCATGTTCCAGTGTGGCACCCTTATTAGAATTCAAGGCTTTTAAGACACCCAATTGGATTAAGTCCAAAAAAAATGACGAGTGGAAAAAAAGATGGGCTTCTGTTCAAAGCTACTGGATCACCTTTTGGGGTTTCAAGATTAGCAGTTGCAGTTGGAGCAGGAATTCTAATTGTTCTGATCTGGACTTATCTTTACCCCCTTGATTTTTTGCCGTCTTCAGCACCAAACTATGTTTCAAATGCTCTCTCTCATGTCTCATTGCAGGTATTTTATCTTCTTTCTAAAACATTCCTCTGTTGAAAAACTGTAAAGAGTATCACTTTTCTGACAGTCCATAGATGCATAGTCTGGACTCTGTATAGATTATCAGTTCAAAATAAATCTGAGTAAATTCCCATTCCTTTCTGAGTTTTCAATAGACATTATTTTGTGGAGAGAAGTGTAGAAAGGCAAAGTTCTCTGAATACACTGTTTCTAAAGAATTTTTGTTCAAAGAAAACCTCATTGAATTCCCTGAATTCCCCTTACTTCAGAAAGCTTGATTTTGTCACTTGTGAAAATGCTGAAAATTCTTAAAAGAAAACCATGTTTCTAACTTTCTGCAATCCCCAAATGCATACTTCTGGTTCAAAGACATTTGAAAGGCCATTTGTTTTGAGTTATCAAAATCTAGTGTGTGATGTAGGATTAATGAAAATAAAGAAAAAGATTAGAGGGTTGTAGTTCAATTGATTCAATACAATTGGTAAGACTGTGATATGTTTGTTGATTATATCATCTACCAAGGTTTAAATTCCTCAAAGTATGATATAAGAGATGATTTCAAGATCATGCTCTGGAAGATTTTGACAGAATGGATACCTTTCACTCTCAATCTATAATTCTCTGCTGAAGTATAGCGTAGATTCATGCTCCCATATCAGATAACAAAATAAATTCGTGAATGATATAAAATCATCTATCAAAAATTAACATAAAAGCTTAATTTTGATCACTTCTCAAATCTTGTTCCATAAGATCTATGAATTAGAAAACTGTGTTTTGGATGTTATCTTTTGTGAAATTATGATGTGAAACTCATTATTTTGGCTTTTATAAGTTGTATTAATGCTGTTAAAAAAATTTATTTATATTTGTTTTTTAGTAGTTATGAAGCAACAGCCAATTTTTTTGGTTTATCTTGTGTTCAAGATATTAAAAAGACATTTTTTGGGTTGGATTTTAGGTGCTGTTATCATGTGAATATGCAAAGCAGGTGAAGCATCTAAAAACAGAGTTACATACACTCAGGTTATCAAATGCCAAGCTGAGAAAACAAGCAAGAGAGCTGAACTGGAAGGTCCAGCAAGCAGAGCAAGTAAAACACAGTGACCAAAAACAGCTTTTGACCTTGGGGGCTCAAGTGAAGGCAGGGCCAATGGAAACTGCAAAAAGCTTGAGAACAAATCCTGCAGTACTCCCAGATGAATCAATCAATCCCAAACTGGCTAAACTTCTTAGGAATGTTGCAGTAAACCAGGAGCTCATCATTGGTATTGCCAATTCAAATGTCAAGGACATGCTGCAGATCTGGTTTGAAGGCATTAGGAGAGCTGGCATTACAAATTATCTTGTTGTTGCATTAGATGACCCCATTGTGGAATTCTGCAAATCAAATGATGTTCCAGTGTATCGAATAAAACCAAATGAAAGAATATTAAGCTACTTACAGGGAGACAAGCATGCTGTTTCAGCTCTAAAATTTGAAATATTAAGGGAGTTTTTACAGCTAGGATACAGTATTCTGCTATCTGGCATAGATATTGTTTATCTGCAGAATCCATTTCATTTTCTTCACAGGGATTGTGATGTGGAATCCATGACCGATGGCTACACAGATCTTCAAGCTTATGGGTATGATGATGTCTTCGACGATCCTGCAATGGGCTGGGGTCGTTATGACCACACAATTAGGGTTTGGGCTTACAATTCCGAATTTTTATACATTCGCCCTACAATCCCTTCAATTGAGCTTCTGGATCGAGTTGCAGATCGGCTTTTCAAAGAAAAAGCTTGGGATCAGGCAGTCTTCAATGAGGAGCTCTTTTTCCCATCTTATCCTGGTTATGAAGGGCTTCATGCATCAAGAAGAACAATGGATTATCATCAGTTTTTGAATAGCAAGATTTTGTTTACAAGGTTCAGAAATGATCCAAAAATGGCCAGCTTTAAACCAGTTGTTGTCCACATCAATTTTCATCCAGACAAGCTTACTATAATGAAGGCTGTTGTTGAGTACTATGTGCAGGGGAAGAAAGAAGCTCTTGATCCTTTTCATTGCGACTCTGAAAGTTTTTTGAGAGAGCAACCAATTTAAGATATTCTGAGTTTCCTTCTCTGCTGCAATCTTCAAAATCTACAGCAAGTGTAAAGTCCCTCATATCTCAGGGTGCAGGGGCCTCCATTACTATTTCTTAATCTTTGTGTAGACCTCCTACCAAGCCTGAAATTTCAAACGAATAATGTCTTGTAATTTAACTTCTTTGTTATATAAATAAAATCATTATTATTATTTTTCTAGTTTGAAAAGGCAATTTATTAATTCCCCTAAGATCTTGTTTATGATCGATACTTCTGAGTTGTCATCTAAGAGGTATTAATGTACATCAAAGCTTAGATTTCAAATGTGATGAACTGAATACAATGAACAAACAACATGATTTTAACTAGCAATTGCGTCTTTGTGTATAATGGGTATACAGAAGATCTGTATGGAAAGTTGATTAGGGAAAACTTTGGTTTATTTTTTCACATATATTTGTGTAGTACATGGAGTCAATTGACAAAAATCTTAATGGAAAAGTGATAGCTTCAGATAAACTATCGATCACTTATAAGGATCCAAATATTATTCAAAATAAAACTATTGAATTGGGAAGATAATTAAAGTCCATTACTAACAAGCTCATGTTATATTTGTTATAAGGAGAGGGAGAGATGCGGAGGGATGTGGATTAAAAAAAAGGAGAGATAGAGGGGGAAGAATGAGAGGGCGGGAGGGGTAAGGAGATAAAGATGGACATATAGAAGCAAGGGATAGAAGATGATGAGAGATAGAAAAATAGAGGTCAAGGAAGAGGGAGAGAGAGATGGATGGATAGAGAGAGGAAGACATGTTTACTGATAGAGGGAAGAAAAGGATAGAGGTAGAGATGAAGATAAAGTGAGAGAGTGAGAGAGGAAGAGGGAGATAAATAGATAGAGAGGTAGAGACAACGAGATAAACATGGGGATAGGGAGGGAGATATGGGGAGAGATAGAGAAGAGGGAGGGAGAAAAAGGGAGAGAAATACACGTAGAGAAAGATATAGATGGAGAAACATGGAGTGTGTGTGTGTATGGTGAGAGAATGATGTGAGAGAGATAAAGAGGAAGACAAATATGTATAAATAGATAGAGAGGGAGGGAGAGGGAGAGGGAGAGGGAGAAAAGAGAGAGAGGAGAGAGAATTAGATAGATATAGAAAGAGGAAGTGATAGGGAGAGGGGGAGAGAGATAAAGAGAGAAAGAAGGAGAGACAGATATTATTTGAGAAAGATAGAGGGGGAAGTGAGAGAAAGATATTAAAAAGTTAAATAATAATATTTTTAAAATAATTGAATAATATATATTAAAATTAATTATCTATATTTATTATATATTAATATAAAAGTCATTCAAACAAATAAAAAATAAAGTTTTTAAAGTTTTTAAAAATATGATTTATTATTTACATATTATATTTATTATTTCAAAAATAAATTAAATTAATATATTATTATATAATAATTGTTAAAATCTTAAAAATATAAATAATATTTAAAAGTTGTAAATATATAATTGACTATTTATACATTATATTTAAATAATATAGTTTGAACCCCAATCCTTTAATCTTAGATATATATTTTAATTAAATCACTACATATAGATTGGACAAAACATATCTAATACATTTAAAGACACAACATTTAATTATTAACCAAAATATATATTAATAAATCAATCAATTCTAATCAATTCATATTATATTTTTTAGTAGATTTTTTTTCTATAAGATACATAATTATAAATTAAATTAATTTTAATAACTTTTAATTATTATTTGTAATTTCATAAAAGGGGGAATAATTAAAATAAATTTTAATATTAATCTAAATTAAAATTTAGAATAGAATAAACTAAACATAAATTAGAAATATATGAAAATTCAAATATAGACATAAATAATAATTTCAAAAAAATTAATAATAATTTTTTTTATTAAGCTACTAAATAATTAAATTAAAAAGTGAAACTTTTTTTTAATTAATGAAATTTGAAATATTAATAAAAACATGTACCTACGAAGTATAACTAATATATTACAAACAATATTAATATTAATTGATAATCAATTGGGAACATAATCAAGATAATCAAGATAATTAGGAACAAGATCATTACAAACAATATTAATATTACTTGATAATTCAAGTAAAACTACTAAATTAGAAAGATAATCAAGATAATTAGGAACAAGATCATGTTATGTTTGCAAGAAGAAGACAGAGAGAGATGGAAGGAGAGATAGGCCTATAAAGAGGGATAGAGAGAGGAGGAAGAGAGAGAAATAGGGGATAGAGATAGTGATGGAGATGGATATGGATATGAATAAGAGGGATATGGAGAGGAGAGGGTGAGATGAAGAGATAGAAATGAGAGAGAGTGAGATAGAAAGATAAAGATAGAGATAGTAAGTGATATATAGAGAGGGGGAGAGAGGGAGATATGTAGTGATAAAGAGAGATGGAGAGGTAATGAGATAGAGAAAGATGGATAGATGGAAAAACTATGTAGAGAGAGAGTGAGAGGATAGTGATATGTATGAATATAGGAGGATTGAGAAAGAGGTAGGGAGTGGTAGAGAAAGATATAGATAGAAAGTGGAACGGAGAGGAGAGAAGTGAGAGGGAGGGAGAGAGATGGAAATAGAGAAATAGAGAGATAGAGTAGTTGAGATGGAGAGAGATATATATTTGGAGATAATGATATATAGATAGAGAGGGAGAGGAAATGTGACATAGATAATCTATAAAGAGAGAGGGAGAAAGATAGATAGATAGAGATAGATATGGGGAGGGAGAAATAGAAAGAGTGTGTATGTATGAGTGAGAGGGAGATGGAGAGGGATATATAGAGATAAGGGGAGGGAGAGAAGTAGAGATAGGAGAGATGAGAAATAGAGAAATAGAGAAAGGAGTGATAGTGAGATAGATATAGAAAAGAGAGATAGAGGGGTAGTTATAACTTTGGAGAGAGAGAGAGAGAGAGGAGAGAGAAGGATAAATATACAGTTTAAGTGAGATATAGAGAGTGGATAAAGGGATATAAAGAGAGTGGGAGAGATAGAGTAGGGAGAGATTGAGAGATAGAGATAGGGAGGGAGAAACGTGGAGTGAGAGAGTGTGTGTGTGTGAGATATATATATATATATATATATATATATATATATATATAGTGATGGGGAGGAGAAATAGGGAGTGTGTGAGTGAGTGAGGATATGGAGATAGAGATAGAGATAGAGATAGAGATAGAGAGTGGTATATATAGAAATAGAGAACTAGAGAAGGACAAAAATAGAGAGAGGGTAGAGGGTAATTAGAGAGATAGAAATATTGAGTGATAGGGAGAGAGATGCGGGGAGAGGTAAGGAGATAGAGATAGGGGGAGAGATAGTGAGGAATATAGATATAGAGATATATATGATGATGTTTATGGATAGGGAGAGGGGGGGAGGGAGATGGAGAGATAAACAGAGAGAGACATGAAAAAGATAGAGGTATTTATTTAATAACTTGTGTTTCTCATATCATATGACTCTTCAGAAGGAGCAACTATCTACTTACCATTCTTATGATGGAGAAGAATTGTGTCTAGGCAATAATAGTTTCCATTATATTGTTGGTTGTAGGAAGATGCAATTGTTTTTTAATCTTTGTGGGTAACAATGTCTCATGGAAAATGATAATTTCAATAATAGTAACACATTGATCAATTACAATTAAATGCACTTTTTAGACATAGAGGATTAAGATGGCTTCAATTGTCTTGCATGACTAGAAATACCTATCAATTGTAGATCCTGAATACCCAAGATATAATAAATTAATTATAAATGGTCACATAAATCTATTTATTAATAAATAATTATCACTAATAATATATAAAAGAATATAAGTATTTAGATGATTAATCGTTCTTTCCTACAAACTATCATGTTGATTTCAAGGTCAAAATATGATAATATTTGTTCTTCTCAATATGTTTTTCCTTGTTCTTTAAAATGTAAGTAATAATGTAATGAATACATATTTAAATTTATATAAAAACACTATAAGAAAAGGCTAAAGTCTTAGACACCAAAATCACCTATACCTCATTAATATTTTATTTTTCCTTGACCATTTCACGCTCTTATTTGTTAGAAATTGAATATTCTCAAATTGTTGATGTTTTGATTATTCAAATTCCCTAGCAGATAATGATATCAATGGATGGAGCGAATCCTATTGACAATTAACTCTATTTTTACTTTATAAGATGGTCTATGGAGTTTTAGTTTAAGCATAATGGACAATTAATATAGTGACAGTTTTCTTATTTTATTAGTACTCATGTTTTTCTTTTTGTTTTCCTTAGATGTATAGATTTGTTAACAATGACCATTTGTCCATTCAAAGATGATGAAAGTGTTCACCGGAGAAACAACAAAATGGCCACTTTATTTATTTATTTTCAGTGGTGAAATAGTGTCAAGGATCAATCTATTGGTGTCAAGGAGGTTTAAATCTGACACGATTGGTGTCAATATAACTATAAAATTGTTGTTGCCCTTAGAATGAATCAAAGTCAGAACAACATTTGAGCTAAGTCAAGGAATCAAAGTTGAGAATTGAATGTGCCTAGATGTGATGTGCATACCTCTATCCTTTCTCGCAAGAAATGGGAATGTGTCATATGCCCAAATGAATGGATGGTAGAGATCTTTTGAATCATCTTGCACTCATTTTTATTAACTTTCAACCATTGATTTGTAAATTTAGTTTGTCCACTTCAAATAAAGGATATGCCTTCAGCGTAAATATAAATAATAAATTCTATTATTTATATTAGGGTTATGCATATTAAATATTAAATTCTTAAAAAATAATTTTATACTTTTTATTAACATGTTTAGTATGGATGTAATTATAAATATTTATTTTAAAAGGAAGATTAAAATCATAAAATAGATATTAAATGAATAAAATAAAATAAAATGAACTTAAAAATAATATATTTACTATAAAATAATTCTTAAGTAAAAAAATAAAATCATAAAATTGATATTAAGTGAATAAAATAAAATTTTAAGTAATATCCTAACTATAAAATAACTCTAAAGTAAAATAGACATGTTAATGGGCCTCGAAGGGTTGATCCTACCTCTGGAAAACCTAGGAAAGTCAAGTGGGAGAAACCTGAGAGGGGGTGGATTAAAATCAACTTTGACAAGGCTTCAAAAGGAAACCCTAGAATGTCAGGAGTAGGGTAAGTGGCGAGATGAATATGGGGTCATAGTTGCTAAAAGAGCTCAGAAGTTGAAGGATGGGATGAACAATGAGGCGGAAGTGCAAGATACTCTTATTGCCATTATTGCCATTATGTTTGTTAGACATTTATCAATGACAAAACTTTAGTTGTAGGGCGATTCCCAGATTGTAATAAATGTTACCACATATGGGGAGGCAAAAAATTGGAAATTGAATAAGTGGATCAAGATTATCATCTCGTAGCTTTGAGGATTTCAAGACTTCAAAGTCACGCATATTAGAAGAGAAGGAAATATGATTGTTGACCAATCTTCGAATTGGGGTTATAATTTGAATTCACATGGTCAAGTTGTATGGTGGGAAGATTTGAATCTTGTCCCATTCGAGATAGAGGTAGATGAGGATATGACTATTGATGGGATAGATCACTGCAAAAGTATCCTTGAGTAGGTGGTTGCATGGAGATACAGAGGAAGGATGCTTCCTTTCCTATCTACCGTCGAGCCAAGCAATTGATTGCTTTGACTGTTCATACTTTTGGGAAGCCAAGAAGGGATTCAAGAGAAGTTTTAAGCATCAAATCAGTGTTAAAGCTCGTGCAGTAGCTGGGCAGAGTGGGACGGCGCCAAAGATAGCGCAGAAGCGGACAGAGTTGAGTGCGATAGAAGGCAAGTGAGACAGGAAGCTATGGAAGCCAACTTCTGTTTCAGAGCAACCAAGCAACATAGTGCTTTCAAAGGAGTAATCACGGAAGAGAGGATGTGTCATATATTTAAAGTGGAGGATCCTAGATTTCTGAGAATGTGGATCTATTGTTGGGGGAGGCATACATGGAGTCTTCCTTATTATTCTGCACTAATGTAGATGTGTCCTCTCTCTTTATGGCATGGTGTTTGGAGCTCGGCATGAAGGAGGAGGCCAAGTGGGTGATGAGAGAGTGTGTGAGAGAAGAGTGGAAAGAGGGTTTGAGCAGTTTTCTTGCCATAACTAGACAAGGTGAGGGATTTGTAATGAAGAGTGGGGAGTGGATTCATGTTGCAGAATTTGAGCCTCCAATTAGAAATTTATTGGTGTAAAAGATTACTTAAGAAATAGAAAGATGGAAATGTAGGATCAAGAAGTTGATGCCCCAAAGAAGAACACAGAGGAATTGTGTTTCCGTAAAGAAGGTTATTGGATCAACAGAGGAATGACAGAGGGTGAATCTTATAATAAGTAAGTGATGGTAATTTAGGGTGAGCGGCTATGAAATTTTGGCTTAGGTGGTGTCTATTAAAGTCTAATGTAAAAGAAATCTTCACAAGGGCCAAATTTTGAGTTTTTAGCAAATGTTTGATCGGGATTGATGATGTTGTAGTAGGGTGGTTTTGGGGTATGGGTGTATGCATCTTGAATATATTATGTAATTGTAATCTCTTTTATTATTAATACAATATTATAACTTTATCGATAAAAAAAAACTCTTAAGTAAAATATAAATAAATAACAAAAATTAAAAAATAATTTTTATACAATAGTTTTTATATTTATTGTTTTATTATTGAAAATAAAAGAAACTGAAAGAGGGCTAAAAAATTATTCAATCACAAAAAGAGATACAAAGCATTACACCACGTTGTCATTATCCACTAAGTTATCTAACATATGAAACAATGTCGAAAGCAACCGTCCCTGATCCACAGTATTCAAATTTTGCATTTGATCATAAGCCCATTTGGCTAGACAATCTGCTACTCCATTCCACTCCTTAGGAATATGACTAAAAGTAATAGATTACAAAGAGCCACACAACCAAAGAATATGTTTAATAACCATATCTAAGTGCCAACTAACATCATCAAGTCGTTGACCACTTAGCAAAGTCACCACCAACTGAGAATCATATTGACAAATAATTGTATGCCAACCAAGATCACAACAACACTCCACAACATACGAGATGGCAAGAGCCTCCGTGAAATTATTAGAAAAAATAAATTGAACATCACGAGAACCATCACGACCAACCCCACCAATACCAGCATGACTAGGATTCCCTTGTGATGAACCATCAGTGTTAATTTTCAAAACACCCAGACGAGGAGGGGTCCAATGACCCTTCCGATTTACCTTCTGCAAAGGATTTCTACATCTATTCCACATGACCCATCCAACCCGGATCGAAACACTTCCCTAAAGAGAAAAATTGAGATGGTTGCAAATAGCAACATCTCTAGGATCCACACCTCCAGCCAAGCCACACTTTGTTGAAACTCTCTCAAAGAGAATGAATAATTTTCCACCATAAGTGTCGAACAACCATTCTAGCATCATGAAAAATCCTATAAATCCTCTGCAACCAAATATGCCAAATGATAAAGGTAGGACCCAGAGTCTAGGAAACCTGAAGAAAAGAAGTCTTAATAGGAGCCTTACCCCAACGATCTCGAAACTCAGCCAAAGAAGACATGCCAACATGCCTGATTCCAAATACCCCGCTAGAAACGTCAGATGTCCCTGGAGAAAGAGAAATGAAAGAAAATATGAGAAGCACAATCCTCACTATTTCGACATGAAATGCACATCGAGGGACCGAGGAAGCCCTGCTTACATAGGATATCCCAAGTAAGACATCAATTCTAAGCCACCAACCATATGAAGAAGTTGCATTTGGGCCAGGAAAACTTGTTTTCACTCTTGCTTCCACCAAAGCACCTCAAAGTCACCAAAAAACTACCTATCAAGCTCCAGATACTATGTACAAATAGAATACTTACTAGAAGAGTCATCGCCCTAGGCAAGAACATCTTGTCTCTCCAAGGAGTTGCACTCACGAGCAACAATCCGAGACAACTCTTCTCGGTCTTCATTTGATCCACTTGACAACCATTCATAGGGATTTTTCCATCTATGACCAATGATTGGTCCTAAAGTCTGAGAAGTCTTAAAAAACTCTACCTTATCCTAGCCAATAGTAGTAAAACTATCATAAAGGGGTTGGAGATGCAGATACAAAGAAATAATCGGGATATTTCCATCCCAAGAATCTAACCAAAAAAGAGCTTCAGAGCCCTAATTACAAATCCAAAATAGACCACTCTTAACTAGGTGATCCCTAGTCTTCAAATTGTGTCAAATCATGGAACCCCTTCCCTCTAACAGAGAGTGAGAAACATCCAAAAAATTAACCCCTTTAAGATAGTTATGCATGATAATGCGAACCCAAACCTGATGTTGACTAGTACACCAGCACCAATATAATTTGGCCATGAGAGCTTGCCCATTCAAGACAACAAAATGAATACCAAGGCCCCCCTCCTTCTTTGGCCTACAAACAAATTCCCGTTTAACTAAAATACACTTAGAAGTTTGCAAATTACCACTCCAAAGAAATTGGTACGAGAGAGCATCAAATTCCTTAAGGAAATACATAGGAGCTTCCTAAACAAATTTTTGGTGGATATAAAGAGCCTGTATCATCAATTAAAGAAGAGTCATCATAGTAGTAGTAGTGGAAAGCCAACGATGAGTCCAATGATGAACCTCCCTTCGCAACTTATCAAGAAAGTTATGCCATAATGGTTTGCGTTTTCTACCAACAACAAGATGAATACTCAAGTAGATCAATGGGAGATAACCTATTTGAAACATCAAAATATTAGTAATACTTCTTTGAATAGGTTTTGGAGTGTTAACACAAAGGATAGAAGATTTATGCTTATTGACTTTTTGACCCAAAGCAGCTAAATAGATATACTTCTCATTCCTTCCCTCCACTAGAATGTTTAGTGGAGACCTATTTTAGATCTCTATCTTGGTCAACATTGAGGATCATGTTTTTCTGGGGACAGTATATAGAGAGGTTGGTTTGGATGAGTTAAGGTGTGGCTTTTTGTGTTGAAGACATGCAAGATTGAAAGAATCTCGTTGATGTGTGAGAGTTGTGTTGCGGATTGTTACCGAAAGTAGTTGTGACAGTGCAGACTGTGTTTTAGTGGTGGATTCTCTTTATCTTTCTTTCTGGACGATGAGCCCATCGACAGGAAGTTTTTCTGGGCAGTGAGCCCACCTACAACGAGCATCCTGGCAATGAGCCTCATTTGTAAAAATCACCTTGTCCGGTGTTTATATAATGAGAATTGGAATTCTCCGTGGTTTTTCCCTTCTTGGGTTATCCACGTAAATTTTGGTGTCTTTTGTGTTTGATCTATTATGTCTATATGCTTTCATATTTATCTATTTTATTAATTTTGCTAGTTGTTCTAAATCTGTGAATAAAGATTAAAAGGAAGTTTTTGTTGTCAATTGATTCACCCCCTCTCTTAGTTGCTTGGATATTCAACAATTGGTATCAGAGCTTTGGTTCCTTGATATAGAGCTTAACCATTTGAGGTAGATCCTGATCTGATGGCACACAAATTATCTATTCCTATCTTTGAAGGATCTGATTATAGTTTCTAGAAAGTGAAGATGAGAGGTTATTTGGTTTCTTTAAGTTACAACACTTGGAAGGTTGTGGAAAATAAGTATGTTCAATTGACGAATGGTCTTACTACTCCTAAATAAGTTCAAGCCTATGAAGAAAATGAAAAGGCAAGGTATGTTATCTTTAGTGCATTATCAAAAACGGAATTTACAAAATTTCTCTTTGAATACTTCTTATGAGGTTTGGCAGAAGCTAAAAGATATCTATGAAGGAAATGAGAGAGTTAAGTTGACAAAGAGTCTAACAGCTAAGCGAAGGTATGAAAACCTGAAGATGAAAGAAGGAGAATACATTGAAAGCTATTTTGAGAAGGTTGACAATATTGTGAATGAAATCAAAGAATTTAGAGGCACTTTGAATGAATTTACTAATGAGTTATAGTGATAAGATCTTAGTTATTGAAGAAACCTACGCCCTTAAAAAGTTCACTAGAGAGCAGCTATTTGGTACTCTGACTACATTTGAAGTGAGAACATTTGGAAAGGACAAAGACAAATCGAAGACAACATTCAAAGTATTTGAAGATGGTTCGGATGATGATGAGAACTTGTATGAGATGGAAGCAAATTTTGTGAGGAAACTGAAGAAAGGCACCAACAAGTATAAAGGCATGCTACCCTTTAAATGTTTTAGATGTGGAAAGATTGGTCATATAGCTACTAGATGTCCAGAAAGGGGAACTAGACAAAAGTTTAGGAAAAACAGGGAAAGTTCAATAAGAAAGCCTATTATGTTAAGGATGGTGCTATCATTTTAGGTGATGAATCAAACTATGAGGAAGGTGATTGTTTACTTCTAGTAGAAAAGGATGTTCCTAGGTTTGACATTTCTAAAATTGTTGCTACTATATTTCATGCTAGAATAGATAAGAATGAATAGTTGATTGATAATGGATGTTCAAATCATATGAATGGTGATAAGAGTAAGTTCATAAAGCTTGTAAAGTATGATGGAGGTTCTGTTAGGTTCGAAGAAATTATTGGAATTGGTTCAATTACTTTTGATGGAAAACATAAGACTAACATTGTCTACTATGTGAAGGGTTTGCATCATAATATTTTGAGTGTTGGACAAATGTGCAAAAATGGATATAATGTTATTTTTTAGGATAATGGATGTGAAATCCGGAAGGAGTCCGAAATGGTTATTGCATATGGAAGGAGGACAAATGGAAATATGTATCAGTTAGAAGGAGCTACAAGACACTATTTAATGTATCAACTTGATGACAGTTGGATATGGCACTAGAGGATGTGTCATATCAACTTTGACAACATGGTACAAATCAATTCAAGGAGTACAGTAAGAGATTTACCAAGATTGACTAAACCGGAGAACATCTATAAGGAATGTCAAGTAGGAAAATAGACAAAGAGCACATTCAAAGGAAAAGAGTACTCGTCAACTAGATTACTGGATTTGGTTAACATAGATCTATGTGGTCCAACCAAAACAAGGATCTTTCAAGGTGAGAGGTATTTTATGTTATTGTGATTATTCCATAATGACTTGGGTTGCATTTTTAAGAGAGAAGTTTGAGGCATTAGAGAAGTTCAAGATATTCAAGGCAAAAGTTGAGAATGAGTTTGATAGAAAAAAATTTCTTGAGATCTAATAGAGGTGGGTGTAGTGGAAAGAATGAACCAAACTATACAAGAGGTAGGTAGAACTATGATAAAAGGAGCAAAATTACAGGAAATCTACTAGAGATAAGCAATTCATACAACAACATACACTCTTAACAAAATTTTGTACTGAAGAAAATATGGGAAGACATCTTATGAACTTTGGTATGGTAGAACTCTGACAGTGAAATATTTCAAAGTATTTGGAAGCAAGTGCTATATCTGGAGAGATAACAATAATATTGGAAAGTTCGACAATAGATAAGATGAAGGCATAATCTTGGGTTACTCAACAAAGAGAAAGGCATATCGGTGTTACAACAAAAGGCTAAATAAGATTGTTGAAAGTGCAAATGTGAGAGTTGATGAAAGTATTTCAAAAGACTCGGAAATAGCAGCAGGATATGAATTTGATGAGTCTGTAGGAAGGAAAAATGAATAAGAAAATAATGATCAAGTGTTGGGATCCAAGAACACTAAGAGGGGGGGTGAATCAATGTTCTACTGGAAAGGAGAAATTTAACCTTATTAACACAATAACTCAGCAACCAGTAAACATAGAATCATATAACAATAAGCAACAATGCAATGACAAAGATGAACACCATAACACCACAAATTTATATGTGGAAAACCTCAAAGAGGAAAAACCACGATGGGATTGGGGACCCACAATATATATCCACTGATCAGATGAATAAATATTATAATAAGGGGCTTGCACATGCAGGAAGGCCAACAGCCTAGAGCACACTGCTCATCACAAAAGGAGCCTCACTGACTACATAAAACATCGAACTACAATCTAGAATGAAGATTAAACTGCAAGTATAACATCTTCTATGCCTAAGTATAGTTTCGGTTAAGCTCAATAATAGAGGTCTTAAACCTCTTACACAAACCCAATTCGATCACCTATGATTGACCAAAACCTTTGCATATGGTTACAACTTTATCTGCACATAGATAATCCCATAACCCGTATACCACGATCTACAAAGAGATCTTGCATCATATTTATAGCAACCCATGACCTAAACAATTAGGTAGGCCACCTTAAAGATGATACAATAAATCGGTTACATAATCCTGCAAATCAATGATAAACCAAGTCGCCCTAATACCAAAACAACATAAACCCAATCAATAAATCCAATTGGTAACACATCGGAAGCATCAACCAACATGTTACATAAACTGTCCATAACCTAGCAAAATAACATTAAGACCAAACCTAAAAAAAGGTCGCCATAAGCCAAATGAAACGCCACCGATCAAGTGGAACACGAACGTGATAACCATCCACATCCTGATAACCTTCTAGAAGCCGCACCAACACCACTTTTCGAATTCATCAAAAGATCTTCAATAAAGCTCGACTGATAAAACCCTTACCAGTAACCAAAAGGCTTACTAGAACAAATGATAGCTTCTGGATCATCAAATCCCGAACCAACTGAATGTGATACACATCAAGAACACATGAATAACCAATCCAAACCAATTTCAATAGACGAATCAGAACCGAAGACAAATATCCAGATCAACATCAAAGACCAACCACTCTACCAGAAGCCAGTAGACAACAAAATAGCTAGTGTTGACATCAATGACAAACATTAATGCAACACATAATCAATTCCTCCAAATTTCCAACAATCTCCCCCTTTGGCATTGATGGCAACACTAGATGTGAAAAACATCCAAGTGCCAAGAAGTGCCAAACAAGTCTCCCCCAAAGGAAGACATCCAACAATCTCCCCAAGATGATATGACAATGAAGTTATGAACCAAACTCCCCCAAAGGGATACAACCAATCTAAAAAATTATTCCTCCTCTTTGTGCCAACAATCTCCCCCTTAGACTGATATCTATGTTAAGCTCTATTGTTCACATAAATATCTCTCCCCCTTTAACATCAATGTCAGAATTCTAGCATAAACATCAAAGAAAAATAATAAATCCTTTGAACAACATAGCTGACTACTCCCCATAAATAGTAGCACCAACTCATCAATCCAGAATGATTGATAGCTCTGATAAATGCATACTGGACTGATACCAATCAACATCACTCAAGTCTCTACTGGAGGGGCAGAAACTCCTAATCTGTCTCTAAAATACTCAAATGATTTCACAAACCAATCTAACTTCATTTTCTTCCACCTTCTCCTTCAGAAAATTATGCTTGATAGAAATGTGCTTAGCCTTAGAATGAAATACTAGATTCTTCGATATGTCAATAGCAACAGAGTTAACAAGTGAATAACTACCAGTTAGTAGCAGCAACAACATACTCAACATTTGCTTCATCCATATAGCTTGTGTACAATTAGTAGCAGCAACAACATACTCAGCTTCAGCAGTAGATAAAGAAGTACATTATTGTTTCTTGTTGATCCATGAAGCAAGTTTCTTTCCAAGAAAGAAAACTTCATTGGATGTGCATATCAAGTTACCTATATCTCTATCCCAATCCACATCTAAATATGCTCATAGTTTAAAGTTATCATAAAAAATCATACTTAAGAAATCCTTGAAAATATTTGAAAATCTTAGCTACCGGAGCAAGGATTCAACATAATCAATTCCTTCCTTCTGAAAATATCCTTTGCAAAGCAATCAAGCCTTTGTTCTAATAATATCCAAGTCCATGTGATGTCCTTTTCTAACTGATCCAATTCCTCTTCCATATCTTACATCCAACATTCATCCTTACAAGCTTCATCTACTGATGCCAGTACAATTAAATAAATTAAGCATACCTCATCAGCTGCCAACCTTCTTCTTGTCTAATTGTCTCATCTTCTGAAAGATTCAACCTTACATACCTAGGAGTCTTATGACTTTCTGTTCCTCTGCTTTGATCTTCAATTACTATTGAATTTTCTGATACTGCCAGAAAAACTAGTTCAACATTTTGTTCCGGTACAGGTGCTAACGATTCAGCTATAACCATTTCCACTTCCGGTTCTCTCTCATAAGTTCTGACTTGACCGTTGTACTACTCATCCACCTTGACATTAACACTCTCCACAATTCTCTGCAATATTTTGGTATAACATCTATATGCTTTGCTTTCATTAGAATAACCAAGAAATACCCCTTCATCACATCTAGGATCAAACTTTCCAATTCACTACCAAAGATTCTGAAATACTTAACTGTAGATGTATGACCAAACAATAACTCATAAAGTTGATAACTCAATGACGAATGGTGAGTACCAAATCGGTACTGAGAGGGGGGGTGAATCAGTACAGGCACAAAACAAAAAACTTCTCCTGAACCGGTTCGATTGTAGACTGTAAACTACTGGCAATCTCCAACACTGGTCCAAACCAGACTACTACCGGTTAAACACAGTGCAACTATGAAAGACATGAACCGGTCAATCTTCTTAGCTTTCCACACAACCTAATCCCTTATTTCCACTTTGTCCTTATGCATATACAGATAATCTATCATCAGAAATATGATAACTTGCTAGGTCAACATGATTCACCGCTTGACAGAAAACAACAAAGCATCACATGAAAAAGACATCACATATGACACATATTTTTCACGTGGAAACCCAATTGGGAAAAACCACGGTGGGGATGAATACCCACAAGCTATTTTTGAACTCTTTAGAAGTTCGCTCTGTTAGGAGCCTAGTCCGGTTAAAGACTATTACAACAAGTTCTGTTAGGAACCGATCCTGTTAGGGATCACCCGGTTAAGGGATGGCTAGAATACCCAGTTAAGTGTTAAACCCTGTTAGAGGTTACCTTGTTAAAGGATTTTATGAACTCAATGGATTTGAGTCACCCTATTAAAGGATTTACAGCAAGTTGGTTAAAGCTACCCAGTTAAGGGATTTTCCAACTGTTGAAGTAGTTAAAGATCAACATGTATTACAATGATCTGGTAATAGCACTCAATGCCAATGCAGATCCGCTTTAGTTCCTTCCTTCTGCACACACACTAGGCAGGTATCAATCCTCTTATCTGGTCTAGCAAGAATCACGTATCTCTGCACTTAGATACACACACAACATTTGCCAACAATCTCAACATGAAACACAACATTGACCTTATAGAACACAGATAGGTTGGCAACATAAACCCTAAACACTTAGGTTGAGCAATTGATCGGTTCAATCCTGACCATTGAGCACTTTGCATTTGAATACAACGGTCTTGAATAGATCTCAAGACATTCTCCATCGTTCGTTCTTCACCGCTTCATGGAAGCGATAACCCATCACGCGTTCTCCACCGTTTGCAAAGACTTCACACATTCCCGAGGTAGATAGGATCAATCTCCTTCATGCAAGATCCTTCACATGCACGAGACTAAAGTGGCAGCATGATCTGATCTCCATTACAATGCTAACTCATCACATAATGTCATTGGTTGAATCACACAGGCTTGGAACACTTCAACTGGAAACCCTGAAGCTAAGACTACCAACCGGTAGTCCTACCACATTTTGTACTCGTTCTCGTCCCGACATACCGGTTCCGGTTCACAACATCATACCGGTTCACTTGGACAAGCATACCGCTTCACTTATTGCACATATACCGGTTTACACCACCATACTAGTTCTCTTTGCCAGTTAGTTAACTTCAATATATTAGTTCACTTCTTAACATATTGGCATCAATGACAACATACAATATCATCATGTCATCATACTCTTGCACATATGCCAACAAAAGTGACTTAGCGGTAAACCAAACCAAATCCAATATCAAAGATCCAAGATCCAACAAATCTTTGTCGATCAACCTTCAAACTGACTTCTCCAAAATCTGAAACAAGCTTTCGGGCCACTACTAGGGGCAATGCAAGCTATGCCATCAATTTGCCTCCCCCAAAGTGAATGCCTTAGATATCGGATGAGTTTCCTACAGGTGCAGGAACATTCTGCTCTTTTGGTTGAGTAACCAAGGTATATGCTTCAACCGAATGAACATATGGGGTATTTGATTATGTCGATTGATCCTCAGACTTCATAACCCATTGTTTCTCATGCTCCTTCTGAATATCATCAACCTTCTGCTTTCCCTTCTCATTAGATTTATCACTTCCTACTGGTAGGTTCTTGCTTCTACAAAATTTACCAATATGTCCTACTTTGTTGCATGCATAGCAAGTAACATTATTCTTTTGAATTTCTTTACTGTAACCTTGAATGTTCCTCGACCTACATTGATTAGCCATATGTCCAAACTTTCCACATGCATGACATCTCACATTCATTCTACAATTTTTTGTCCTACGACTATACTTTTTACAATTTGAACATTGACCGAGAACTGCATTATGATTCTGATTTTCTCTATTCCTGCATTGACTTGCTCTATGACCAAACTTATAGCAAAAAAAAGCATCTACCATTAAATTTATGTGCATTGGGTTGTCTTATCAATGACCTCTGATTCCGGTTGACCTTCTGACTGGATGTGTTATCCCGATTTGCAGTATCGGATCTTTCTCCATGCTCAAATCCAAGACCTCTAGTGTCTCCAATGTCCCTTCGAATCTTCAATAACTCATCAAGCTTAGCAAAACTAACCTTGAAATTATCTTTGTACTCATTTGCAGCATCCAAATCTCCTCTTAGGACTGTCACCATTCTTTCCAACTCTTGCTCATTATTTTGTGATTGCACCAACTCAGTTCTCAACAAATCATTCTCATGCGCCAGCCTAATGCATTCCTTAGATCTTTCTTTTGGAGATATAGCAAGATTTTATTCATCCTTCTTCTGGTCTTCAATCTCCTTGCACATCATCATGGTTAGGGCTTGCATTTCATTCTTCATGACAACATTCTCTTGACTCAGCTTCTAACATAATTCCTTTAAATCATTCATCTCTCCATCATCCTAATTTTTTAATTGATCACAAAGTTCTTTCTTTTTAGCTTGTGCAGATGACAACCTCTCTTGCAAAGTAAAAATGAATTCCTTCGCAGATCTCAACTCATCTTGCAATTTCATGTTCCTCAACCTTTCAACATCATAGTCTTCAAGTGCTACTTGAAGTTCCTTCCTCAAACTTATCTCCATAGATTCCGGATACAAGATCTTCCTCAATCTGTTAGACTTACTCTGAGGTGCCAAGCTCTGATACCAATTGTTAGGATCCAAGAACACTAAGAGGGGGGGGGGGGGGGGGGGGGGGGGCGAGTCAGTGCTTTATGGGAAAGGAGAAATTTAACCTTATTAACACAATAACTCAGCAATCAGTAAACATAAAAGTATATAACAATAAGAAACAATGCAACCACAAAGATGAGCACCATAACACCATAGATTTATAAGTGGAAAACCCCAAAGAGGAAAAACGACAGTGGGATTGGAGACCCACAATATCTATCAACTAATCATATGAATAAACATTACAATAAGGGGCTTGCACATGCAGGAAGGCCAACAACCTAGAGTGCACTTCTCATCACAAAAGGAGCCTCACTGGATACAAAAAATATCGGACTACAATCCAGAATGAAGATTGAAATGCAAGTATATCATCTCTTATGCCTGAGTACAGTTCCAATTAAACTCAATACCAGAGGTCTTAAACCTCTTACAAAAACCCAATTCGATAACCTATGATTGACCAAAACCTCTGCATTTGATTACAACTTTATTCGCACACAGATAATCCCATAACCTGCATACCACGATCTACAAAGAGATCTTACATCATATGTATACCAACCCGAGACCTAAACAATTAGGTTGGCCACATAAAAGATGATACAATAAATCCATTACATAATCCTGCAAATCAATGATAAACCAAGTCGGCCTAATACCGAAACAACATAAACCAATCAATAAATCCAATTGGTAACGCATTAGAAGCATCAACCAACACGTTACATAAATCGGTCCATAACCTAGCAGAATAACATTAAGACCAAACCTAAAATAGGTCGCCATAAGCCAAATGAAACACTGCCGATCAACTGGAACACAAACATGATAACCATCAGCATCCTGATAACCTTCTAGAAGCCGCACCAACACCACTTATAGGATTCATCAAAAGATCTTCAACAAATCTCTGCCAGTAAAACCCTTAGCGGTAACCAAAAGGCTTACTAGAACTAATGATAGATTCTGGATCATCAAATCCCAAACTAATTTAATGTGATACACATCAGGAACACATGAATAACCAATCCAAATTAATTCCAACATTCGGACTAGAACCAGAGACAAATCTCCAGATCAACATCAAAGATCAACCACTCTATCAGAATTCGGTAGACAACAAAACAACTAGTGTTGACATCAATGACAAACATCAATGCAACACATAATCAATTCCTCCAAATTGCCAACATCAAGATGCTCTAGCATCTACATGAAAACCCCAAGGTATGTTCAGAGGAATCATTCAAAGTATCAGATTATTGGAGATAAGAGAAAAGGTATCATCACAAGAAGCAAAGCGGCTCAAGAACAAGTTGTGTTATGTTTACTATTTGATACTAAGCCAAAGATAGTAGATGAAGCTTGTAATGATCAAAATTAGATGGAAGCAATGAAAGATGTACTGGATGAGATTGATAAAAATCAAACATGGGAATTAGTCAACAGACCAAAAGACAAGAATGTGATTGGAACTAAATGGGTATTCTAGAACAAGTTGGATGAACATGGAAAGGTTGTAAGAAACAAGGCAAGGTTGGTTTGCAAAGGATATACTCATATTGAAGGCATTGACTTTGATGAAACTTATGCCTTGGTTGCTCAGATGGAGGCAATTAGGATGTTCTTGGAGTTTGCAACATTCAAGGACTTCAAGGTCTATTAGATGGATGTAAAATCAACATTCTTAAATGGAGAATTGAAAGAAGAAGTTTATATTGAACAACCAAAATGTTTCAGGTTGAGAGATGATCCAAATATTGTTTGCAAAAAAAGGCTTTGTATGGATTGAAACAAGCCCCTAGAGCTTGGTATGTAAGATTAGACAAGTACATAACTAATCAAGGATTTCAGAAAGGTTTGGTTGACATCAATCTAGATTTCAAGATTGATTTAGGTAAAATCGTAATTGTGGTAGTATATGTTGATGATATAATCTTTGGAGGAAATGAAGATATTTGCAGAAGATTTTCTAGTGAGATGTAGAAAGAATTTGAGATGTCCATGATTGGTGAGTTGAATTTCTTTCTTGGTTTGTAAGTCAATCAAAATGATAAAGCAATTTTTATTTTTTAGTCTAAGTACATCAAAGAGTTGCTAAAGAATTTTGGGTTCGATAATTCTAAACCGGTGTGTACACCTATGACCATCAGATGTAAGTTAACCAAAGATGAAAAATCTCCTAAGGCCGATGCAAGTCATTACAATTCAATGATTGGAGGATTGTTATATTTGACTACTACTAGACCAGATATCATGTATGCACTATGTTTGGTAGCCAGATTTCAACAAGAACCAAAAGAATCACATGTTGCGGCAGTGAAGAGGATTTTTAGATATTTGAAAGGCACAAAAGAATTTGGTTTGTGGTATCCCAGGAGCTCAGATTTTAACTAGACAACTAATACAAATGCAGACTGGGTCAGAAATGTTGATGACATAAAAAGTACAAGTGGAGGAGCATTCTTTCTTGGCTCTCTGTTGGTTGCTTGGTCGAGTAAGAAGAAATACTATGTATCTCTATCTACAACGAAAGCATTGCAACATCTTCATGTTGCACATAGATCTTATGGATTGAGCAGACTTTGAAGGACATTGGTGTAAAGTTTGATGACCCTATCTAAATCATGTGTGACAATACCGATGCAATAAATATTTCAAACAATCCGGTATAACATTCTAGAACAAAACGTATATCTATCAGGTACCACTTCATGAGGTAAAAAGTGTTGGAAAATGAAGTTGAACTTGAGTATATACCTACAAAAGAGCAGATTGCATATATATTCACTAAGGCGTTGTGTATAGAAACTTTTGAGTATCTTCGATAGAAGTTAGGGGTATTACCCCTTTCCAGTTTGAACTAATATACATTTTTATGTGCATTGGTCTAGTGACTAGCTTGCATATTGGTGCTTTGGTGCTTTCTCTCAGGGGGAGCAGGAGTGAATTTCATAAGGGGCGTTTTGCCTGCCTTTGTCATTGTTGTCAAAGGGGGAGAGACAGAGTATAATGTTTGTTTATTGTCTTGATGGATGTTGTTGATGGATGTTTTCATCAATGATAAAAGGGGAGATTGTTAGCATTATATTATATGTTGTCATTGATGTCAAATCTTGTGGTCCATATTACGTCTAGATGTGGTATGTTGAGAAGTAGCATATGTATTAGATGGTATTGAGTGTTTGGAGGTTTCCCAGATTTCTCAGATGTCCTAGCTTTTTGGAAGATGTGTTGCTAATATTATTCAGTATTATTCAGTGCTATTCTTGGGTCCGATTTGTTAGGTCCAACTAGGAAAGCTAATGTACTAAGAGGGGAGGGGTGAATCAGTACTTCAAAACTTTTCTTCTAAAAACAATCTTACCGATAAACATAAACTGTGTATAGCTGATCTCATAATATATAATGCTAACACATAATCATAGAAATAACATTCATACACATTTCACTCCATAACTCAAATATTTTGGTTACGCAGAAACTCTTTGTTAGAGAGAAAAACTGTGGTGGGGATGGCACCCACAACTTCACTACTGCAATAATAAAGGTTGCTCAGTTAGAGCTACATGTTAGGAGTATCAAGATCTTTAGATCTACCTTGCTAAAGTATTTTACAAACACTTTTACAAAATATTGTACCTGGTTAAAGACTTTAGAATTTATAGACTTTGTTAGAGTCTTTTACCCTGTTAAAGGTTTCTAACAAAACTCAAAATAATTCAATCAAAATCTTTACAAAATATCTACAACTTTACATCTGAAATGTTATAGCAGACTCTATGTGCTCAATATGAAATTACCATGCTCATAGCATACCTCGGTAATTGATAAATCAACTTGGTGACCTCTTCTGTATACTTTGTCCCTTAAGCTGTTTTCAGAAAAACCTTCTCGATGACCACTGAATATCTCTGTCACTCTTCATATCTTATCTTATCTCATGATTTTCATTTTCTAATCATCAATTCATCAATCTTCCCTCTCTATGTTAGATAATCAAATCACTCTGAATATATAGATCTCTTAATGTGGTGATCTTGTTCATACACCGATCATACAAACATGTTTTATCGAATGAATAAACATAGAAATTATTTCATTGGATAAACTTCCTCAAAATCATATAAAATCTTTAAGTGCAATTCCCTATGTAATAACGGTTCCCTGTTCTCGAATCTTGTAACACGTTTCCACATATGTGTCCAGGTTCATTGAATTTGGTAACACGTTTCCACTCAGTTCAGATTGACTCGGTATACCTTATTTGTTGCTCGGTAGGCATAGGAACTTTACTCGGTAGGCAGCTCAGTATCTCTCATCTCGGTGACTAACCTTTCTTCTATAGCCGACAGCCTTAGTACTTACCGACTGAATATTTCAGTAGTATTAACCGACTAGAGTATATAGGATGACTTTGGACATAAAACTAATGAGAACTTAGTAAATAGTAACAATCTCCCCTTTTGACATTAGTTTGGTATGTTTGACACAACTCCTTTCAAAGTCATAACACAAAATCTATATACTTACAAAATTTGACTGAAATGACAGTATATACATTTGTTCAAATACATACTTCAAGTACATACTCCCCTTATCAATATGTTGTACATAACTTGATTTGCATGCTCCTAATGTTCCATGCTCCCCCTGTCAATGATATATGTACACTTGGTAGATAGTATAAATTTTGTACACTCAAATACTTTGTATACTCGGTACACTCCCCCTTTTTGACAAACATCAAAACTAGTTACCATTAGGTGGGGGCAACTGGTCAAAAATAGATTTATACTTAGTACGAGCATCTTTGAGAGTGTTGGTAAGTGCATCCTTGACATTATCCATTAAAGAATTTTGAGCTGTAATATCAGCTAACAGTGAAATCAAACCATCTAAAGTGCTTCCCTCTAGCTGAGTGGATAATTGGGTAGCCCGGTTGATCTGCTCTTGAACGGATGATAAATGGGGAATAAATAACGTTCGAAGAGTCATGATATCCATCCTTATTTTGTGCTCTTCATTATGAAGTTCTAACTGTTGAGTCATAAGAGTTTGTAGCTTTGTATAAAAATTATAAATAGAATTTGGCTCGGTAGTCAATTTATCTGAGAGATTGGTAATCTCTTTTTCAATGACTTCGGTCTTATGCTTGATATCTTTAATAAAGAATGAAAATGTACATAAATTCTGGAATAAATAAATAATGTGCTTGAGTTGAGGGGACAACTCAGCAATGAATCCAACAAGTTTGACTTTACCTAGAGCAATTGCTTTCTGCACTTCTTCAATTATCTTGGCAGTTAGCTCTTTTTCTTTTAATTTGCTAAGGTATTCTGATGCATCTACTCCTGATGCTTCTAATTGAGTGAGTAGTTCATCCAGTTGCATATGGATGGAAGCATCTTTATTCACGGTAGCTTCAGGTAGCATGTCTGTCAATAATTCTTTGACCTTCTGTAGTACTCGGTTCTTCTTTTGAATAGCTATCTGTTTTTCCTATTCTGCTTTGGCTTTACAAAGCTCTCTGAATTCAATAAGTGCTTGCCCTTTTAGTTTTGAAATGTCAACATTTGGCAACACAATAGGCTTTGACAGATCTACCTTAAAACTATGCTTCTTTGCTTTCTTCTCTTTGGATGATGATGCCTTCACCGGTTGAATGAGTACAATGGCTTTGGAGGCTTGATCTTCCTCGGTATGTTGCTCGATGGAAGCAACACTTTTGTCAATTTTTGTAGCCTCTGATGTAACCTTTGGTGTTTCCATACTTGGGGTCTCAGTGGCAACAATTTCAGTGTTTGCGGGTGCTTGAGAAGTTTGCTCACATGTGGCCTGAGAGGTAGATTCACCTTGTGTAGCCACTTGTTGAGTTACCAGAGGATAGGACTTAACCTGTTCCAAGACTGATTCACTTGATATCAGTTTGGCATAGGCATTCCCTTCTATCATCTCTTCTTCCTATGCCTCTGTGTCCATGACATCTTCATCTAGTTGAATAGTTGAGGCGGGATCTTGCTCGGTGATGTCAACTATTTCCACTTCACCTTGAGTCTCTTCGGTCTGAATTCTGAAAATTTCTTGCCATTTTTCTTTAGTGTCCTTCTCTACTTCAAGATAAAGGCCATTCATCATTTTCAAGGCCCTTTGCTTGACTTGAAAATTTGTCTGGTAGTTTTTGAACTGTTTTCTTATATCATCTACTGACATGTCTGGAAAGAGGTGTACCAAAACTCTTTCTCTTACCTGTTTCTCTGAGTCCATAGCATATTTCCATCTGTTGTCAATATGAGAGTACAATGCTTTTGGAAGAAAATTAGTTACTTCCAATGGAACTACTTGGAATTTGAGAAGTGTACACACTATTGATTCTTCTATTTGCCTCTTTTCTTCTTCTGTTCGGGAGTCATATTTTACATACCTAAATGATCCAAATCCTCCATATTGTTTCAATTTTGCACAAAAATTGTCAACATTGTGTACATCTTCCTTTGTGCTTTTAACAATCTGAAATTTATTTGGATCTTCATATTCAGTGTCACTTGACTCCTTATTCAAAATGAGTCTTCTGGTCGACTTTCTATAAGTCTTTGTAACTTTAGGCAATTAAACATTTTTTATGTCTCTTACCGAGTGACACAGCAAATGATCTAGTGTTAGGTCGCTTAACTGGTGGATTCGGTGATACCTTAGTTGTATCTTGTTTCTTTCTTTTCAAAATTTTGCCCTTTGGAAACTCGGTGCTCAATGTAATTGCGGCTTCTTGAGCTTCAAATTCTTCCTCGATTGTAAGTTGATCATTTTTCCTACCTGCTGGCTTAGTAGGTGTGGAGGTAGAATCTTCTCCAAATTTATCAATCAAAACTTTGATCATTTTAGTGGCTTTTCTGGTGGCCTTTGGTACCACAATACTCATTTTTACTTTTTCTTTTACCTCTTCATAGGTACCATACCTGATCTCGGTCGAGTGCCTTGGAAGTGCCAAAAAGGCATCTATCTACTATTGAGTAATATCAAAATCAATCTCATAACCCATAGATGGTAAGGATTGAGTTCTGGGTTCTGCTGCATTGACATAACAGTAGTTGGTGTCCACTTCAAAACATATAGTATCCTTATATTTTTCCACTAGCTGAGGTGGGATCCTGTACCTGTTATGCATCTTTTCCTAAAATTTGTTAAATTAATCATCCATTATCTCATTGAAATTATCACCTAGCTGATTGATAAAATCATTTACTTGATGGGTGATTGGTCGGTGTAATTCCCAAACGATGTTACCGATTGAAGGAAAGAACTTCTGAAAATAGAAGAACATACACACTAAGAGTGACCCAAACTTTAGTGTGTTAGCTGTGTTATTCTTCTTAGGTTTCCTTATTGTGTTGAGATTTTCAAAAAGATTCTTCAACAATACTTCACATAGATCAACTTTCATAACCTTTTTCACAATTTTATAGGCCAAATCTACAGCTGCACACGGTACATTGTTTTCTCTTGCTGATTGGAAGAAACAATAACCAATTACTCTAATTGCAAACTTTAGTTCTGCATCAGATACATTATTCAACTTAAGACTTTTGCAATTAGACTCAACTCCGGTTAAAGTCATCAATTCCTTCTGTGAAATCATCTTATGTGCTCGGGCATGGTCGTATATAGGGTATCCGGTTATTATGTGAACAATCTCCTTGGTGATCTTGAATGGTTGATCCTCTAACCACATAAAGTCGTCATGCACTCTGCTCAAGACAAATTTGACCCATTGGGGTTTGAAAACTCGAGGATAGGTTAGGGCTTCGGTCAATCCCTTAACTTTGATATGCTCATACTTACTATCCAGGATTCCATCGGTGCATAATTCATCATACATGTCCTTAATTTCGGTATGACCTAACTCTTCAACACAACACTTAGTATAAAATCTGACATCTTCAACCAACGGAACCCTATTCGGAATAAGAGAAAATGCGGTTTTCTCATCAGGTTCAGATGCCACTTTGGGAGGTAAGGAATACTTTAGTGAGGGCTTCTCAATAGTCTCAACTACAACAGGTTTCTACATCTTGGGAGTCATTTCAAACTTGGATTTCTACTAACAAAATAGCTTAGGGTGTAGTGCCCCTACCCTAGTCGTTTTTGTAAAATCGGTTTGACCTTGGTTGACTTTTTCGATGTGGCATTCTTGGATGGTTGATTTACCATTATGTAATGTTGTAGATTAGATAAAATGAATATTGTCCATACCTGTTATTGTGCTTTCACATCGATTCTTGTGTAAGTTTAATTGTTTTCCTAATTCTTGTTATAAATCTTGAGCTAACGCCTTCATTGAATATATATATATATATATATATATATATATATATATATATATATATATATATATATATGCTTGCGTGACTCATGGTTGCAGGAGATTGCAAGTACAGTACCGCCTAGGTGCGAGGTTCATCTCCATCAGGATTCGCAGGGTTGAGTATACCTCTTTTATCCTTAGAATTTGGATTAGGTGGTCATAAAACCCTCATCTTGCCTTAGCCATGATCAGGTGAGCATCGTGTGTGGTCCGTCAGGTTCCCTTTTCATTTGGGTTTGTGTGTCGTGTGATTGGCTGGCTCTCTTGGTTTGCATGCCTTGCGTGTGGTAAAATGGAGTATTTTATCCTAAGTATTTAATTTAATTTAATGTGTTCATTTACACATTAGTAATTGAGAAATTTAAAATAAATAGGTTTCTTTTATGTGATTAATCATTAATTAAAAAGATCGCTTTATTTATGTTTGTAGCGAGTTTAATTTAATGGTTAATTTTAAATAACGAATTCAATCAGTTTATGCGTTTTACAAAAGAAAGATTCAAAGTTATTTGAAATAGAAATAATTCAATCTCTTTTGCATTTTGGAAAAGAAAGGTTAATTTTACTTATTTAAGAAAATCAATTTTTATTAGAAAAACAAGTTTAATTTATATGTATATTTGATATAGTGTGAAAGATTGATTTTGGGAATTAATTTAATTAAAATATTTTATCTTCGTCAATATTGTGAAATATAAATGTTAGCTTAGTTAATATTGAGAAAATTAAAATTAAATGAGAGAGAAGCATTTTAATTTTAATTAGAAAAGCAAGTTAGATTATTTGAATAGTTGAAAAGAATGATTATTTTCATTTTTTTTTTTTTTTTAAAGTGCTTAAATTCGAAATTAGAAATTAGGTCAAAATTTCATTCTTTTAACCTAGGTTGGAAAAATATTTTGGGGGTTGTTGGATTTTTTTTTTTTGGAGAAAAAAAAAGAAAGATATTTTTTTTGGATGGAGAAAATTGGGGATTTGGGAAGGAAGGATTTCTACCGCTGCAGGTTGGGGCTCTTCTTCAAAATCTTGCCAGGAATGCTAAAGGAGGTAGGATTCTTGTTTACTTTTTTTTTTATTTCGTTGTTAAATCAAAAATGATGTTTTGTTGTTCTTCATGAAATGCTGGTTTAAAAAAAACCATGAATGTTCTCAGATTTGAGTTTCAGTTTTGAAAAGAAAAAAATGGGTTTGCATTGCTTTGTATTGGGGAAAGTTATTGGGTATTTGGAAAATCATGTTCTTACAATAAAATTCCCCTACTGTTGTTTTAAACATTCTGGAAAAATATATTTCAGTGACTGTGAATGAAAGAAAATTTGGGGGTTTTTAGTTTATTATTGTTTTACTTTTATGGGGGTTTTGATTTGATATTAAATCTCGAGATAAATTGTAAATCGAAATTTATTCTCAGAGAATTTTGAGTCTGTGTTTGCAGAAGTGGGGTTTGTTTTATTTTATATTTTGAAAGCCATGAACATTCTAGAAAGTTTATTCAAATCTCTGTCTGAGACTGGGTAGAAATAAAAATAATAAATTATTCTTTTTGTCTCTGTTGCTGTGAGCTGTTTATTTTGAACAATGAATGTTTAAAAAAAAAAAAAAAAAAAAAATTTTAAAGTCTCTGGGAGACTGGCATTTTTGACTGTGTTTTACACAGTAAATATTTTTAAAAAATAAAATAATAATAATAAAATAAATGAAAAAACTCGCGTGGCGGGGAATAAACCTCCACCACGGGGAGGTAGCGGTTGCTACCATGGTAGCGGACTGCTACCAAATGGTAGCAGCGCTGCCAATGGCAGCCACTTGCTACCTTTTGGTAGCAGCGCTACCATGGGTAGCATGAGCTCCAAGGGGGGGGGGGGCACGTGGAGGTCCACGTGGGTACCCTTCCCCCCTTTTTTTATGTTATTTTTTTAAAGAAAAAAAAAGTTTTTTTTTTAATATTTTTTTAATTCAAAAAAATATATATATATAATAGTTTAGTATAAATTAAATGGTAAATTTTTAATAAAGTTTTAATTATGATTAATTTGGCATTAATTATAATTTAAGATTAATTTGATATTAATTAATTGTATAATGGTATATATACGCTAATTAATATTCAGATTTCATTTTATGATTAACGCATATTTTTCTAATTAAATACTCGAATTGCTAATTTCGCTATTAAATATTAATTTGTTATATTTTATTAATCTTGGATTAATAAATATATACATTAATTAATAGTTAAGTTGGGTATTTGTCTTATTGAGGAAGTATCTTTTGGAAAAAGATAGAATATCTTTAATTGGAAATTTTCGAGATAAAATGTATTTTTTTTTGTGTTGGTAAACTTTAAATAATACATTATTCATGAATTATGTTATTTGAAGAATTGAATGATAATAGGTCATTTGCAAATGTTAGAAATAAAATATTTTATCATTGGACATTATGAATTTAAAACGATATGCCATTGGGACGATTGGAAATCTGATAAAGTATCATTTGGAATTACGGTTAAGCTACTGATATTTTCATTTAGTAAAATAAATGGTTTAATTATATTTTTTCCTCTGTTTGAGAAATAGACAAATGGTACTATTGCAATTGTGGTATTGTATTCACCTTGTAATGATGATTTTCTGTTAATGTATTTTTGAAAAGCTTAGATCTTTTAGAAAACTTGATCAACCTTTAAATGTTAAAATCAGTATGGGAAAGGATTGTATTTTTTGGCTTTTGCTTTTGCAAGGTTTAATTTATTTGTATTCACTTTGTTTAAAGAGATGGCAAGACCATTGTTATGTTTGTTTAGACCTTGTCGTCTGTCTGAATTGTGGTTGGCCCTAGGTCGATCAAGATCCTAGTTAGGGTACCGTCAGACAATGGACCTTCGTATCAACTTTTAATATGCTCAGTTGGATCTGTTTCTATGTAGGGATCATTTAGGATTTATTGACTGAAGTGGTCGTTTGTATATTGTTGTGCTCGCCTAAAAGGCAGGAATATAAATGACGTGAACCCTATGTAACTATAACTTAATTAATTACCAAAGGGGTCTTGCAGTTGAGCAGACCCGAAGATGTAGCCCTCTAGGGGTGAACTCCGAGATCATTTCTGTGTTATGTGATGTTTTTGTCTCTCATGTTTCATGGATAGTGCTAGCAATGTATGGATGATAATTGGATAGAATATATAAGAGAGTTAGATGAGAATTATTGTAATGCATGTATATAGTCATCTTTTAAATGCAGTAAATGGACCATGAAGGAATGTAATCAATTACAATTAATGATGATACAATTAAGTATGCATGAAAGAACTCATTAGTTATGATGAAATTATAGTACATTTTGGAACAAGACGCATGGCATGTGTTAATGTAAACTTGAACGCAACGAATGGCTTAAAAGTTATTGGATGAACTCGTCATATCACCTAAATTGAAATTCTAATGGATGAACTTCATGTTGTTATCTACATTTTAATCTTAATAAATGAACTTCATCATAATAGCTATAATTGAGCTAAAATGGGTGAACTCATTTAGTTATTTATATTTTAATCTTAATAAATAATCTTCATCCTATTTAACTTATTTTAAGTATAATGGGTGAACTCATTTAGCTATCTATATTTTAGCCCTAACGGATGAACTTCATTATGTTATTTACATTTTATCCTTAATAAATGATCTTCATCTTATTAACTATATTTTAACCTTAATGGATGAATTCATATGTTATCTATGCTTTAACTTTCAAGGGGTAGATATCCTCATGTTAGCCTCATCTTCAACCATAATAGATGAATGCTTCCTAATTTCTATAATGTTGATTCACTGAACAAATTATACCCATGTTTCAAGTAATATCATGTAATTAAGATATCCTGCTTAATTGGATCAAATGTCGCGAGTTGAGTTAGGTGTTAAGTTACGTAATCACGTTGGGAAACTCCTTAGGTTCGTTTAGTCTTTCGTTGTGTTATCTAAGCGTTAGATAACTCCAATGTATCTTAATGTTGTGTCTTATTAAAAAAATATATATATTTGCACTCCATTTGAGTGTTTTAGCTTTATCCCTTCGGGGTTTCCTGGCGGGGCATTACATAGGGTTCCAACTAACCAGAAAACGCTTTCGACTTAGTAAATATAATGCAAATATTCACAACTGATATTGATCGGTTAACTTGCTTGAAAATGCGTTTAAGATTGTCTGAAAATACCTTGAATTCACTCTGGAAATGTTTCATCACCTTTGATTTGCTTAGCTCTGCTCTTTGAAAACTGGTAAGTGTAAAATGACCGCACAAAGAACTTTAATACACCCTTTACCTTATCGGGCTTCGTGCAGTTAGGTAAGATAAGCATTAAATGCACTTGGTTCCACTGAACCGACTAACTTCCTTCTATGTTTTTACTGACTAGACAAGTTAATGCATTTATCGACTTCTCTGGTACTTCAAAATAGACTAGATAGTATTAAAAAAATGTCATTGCATCTCAGGTATGCAGATTTTGGAATTATGTACATGATTAAATAGGAACTGTTAAGATCTAACCTTGTGAAAATGCAGTCCCTTCATACCTTTATGATTAACTCGAAGTAGATGCACCTGACTCGGTAGGTAAGGTGCTTTCTTCATTATTTGACCCATTTTCCTTCTTTTTCCAAATTTTCTGTAATTTGATTCTTATCTCTTCAGTATCTTCTCTGGGTTGATCTCTACAATCTTTAGCCAAGTGTCCAACTTTATGACAATGAAAACATGTCATTCTAGGATTTCTCCATGATCTTCGGTTGTTCATTCCAAACCTTATCATACATTTGGCACTTATATGTCCATATCTTCCACAACATTCACACCATATCCTTGTATTGTAATCCCATGGTACTGCAGTATATTGTCGGTTAAGATCTGTGTGAGTTCGATAGCTTCTAGTATTTGCTCGGTGTGAAGACCACATATAGTTTTTCTGCTTAAACCAACACTTCTCGGTATTGTGTCCATATCTATTGCAGTTTTTGCAAAACCCCTTGAATTTTGCCTTCTGATAATTGCTAACAGACTTTGTCCTACATTGATTAGATGTGTGACCATACTTATTGCAATTGTAACAATAACCATCAGACCTAGTGACATTCGGTTGCTTACCTTTTCTTATTCGGCACATGTTGGTTGTATGTCCTTGTTTTCTACAATAATTACAAATAGGCTTCTTTTCTTTCAACTTATCTTTGTTTCCAACCTTCTTTGATGATTCTCCTTTCTTGGTAGTGTTGATTCCTTTGTCGGTAGAGTTATTTCTTTTGTAACCGAATCTGGCAGATTTGTTGGGTGATCTTATGTTTAGTTGCTCATCCAACATTCTTGACACTTCATAAGTTTTCTTCAGTGTTTCTTTTGATTTCTTTTCTGCTTCAAGTTCATTGGTCAATCTTGATAATTCAAGTTTCAATGCTTGATTCTCATTTTCTTTTAGATTTGCTTCATGATGTGCATAACCCAATTGATCAGACAGATTATGCTGAATTCCAGTCATCCTTGTGATTTCATCATTCTTTTCAGACACCAATGCTTCTAGTTGTTGTTTTTCTCTTTCTATATCTCTTATGTTATCTTTAGCTGTTCTCAATACATCAAGATTTTCAGTCATCTGTGTGCTGAAATACGCATGTTCCCTTTTCATTGCTTTTAGCTGATCATTCAGTGCTTTGTTCTTTTCTTTCAATTCTACAATCATTTCTTCAAACTCTTCTGATATGGTGTTTTCAAATGATGTCTCAATTTGTTCCACCAACTCTTGTGAGTCCTGTAAATCATCAGACAATCTTCTTCTGACTTTCAGTGATTTTCGCATTTGTCTCTGCATGTCTGCAATCACTTGATTAGCATGATCCAATTCTTCTTGAAGATTCACAATTCTGCATGATTGTTTATAGCCTTCCATTGATAGGATCTTTCTCTTTAGGTTGTAAAGCCCTTTTCCAAGAGTAGTGCTCTAATACCAATTGCTAGGTCCAACTAGGAAAGCTAATGTACTAAGAGGGGAGGGGTGAATCAGTACTTCAAAACTTTTCTTCTAAAAACAATCTTACTGATAAACATAAATTGTGTATAGCTGATCTCATAATATATAATGCTAACACATAATCATAGAAATAACATTCATACACATTTCACTCCATAACTCAAATATTTTGGTTACGCAAAAACTCTTTGTTAGAGAGAAAAACTGTGGTGGGGATGGCACCCACAACTTCACTACTGCAATAATAAAGGTTGCTCGGTTAGAGCTACATGTTTAGCTATTTCTGATAGCTTACCCTGTTAGGAGTATCAAGATCTTTAGATCTACCTTGCTAAAGTATTTTACAAACACTTTTACAAAATGGTGTACCTAGTTAAAGGCTTTACAATTTATAGACTTTGTTAGAGTCTTTTACCCTGTTAAAGGTTTCTAACACAACTCAAAATAATTCAATCAAAATTTTTACAAAATATATGTAACTTTACATCTAAAATGTTATAGCAGACTCTATGTGCTCAATATGAAATTACCATGCTCATAGCATACCTCAATAATTGATCAATCAACTCGGTGACCTCTTCTGTATACTCTGTCCCTTAAGCTGTTTTTAGAAAAACCTTCTCGGTGGCCTCTTTTGTATACTCTGTCCCTTAAGCTGTTTTTAGAAAAACCTTCTCGGTGACCACTCAATATCTCTGTCACTCTTCATATCTTATCTTATCTCATGATTTTCATTTTCAAATCATCAATTCATCAATCTTTCCTCTCTATGTTAGATACTCAAATCACTCTGAATATATAGATCTCTTGATGCGGTGATCTTGTTCATACATCGATCATACAAACATGTTTTATTGAATGAATAAACATAGAAATTATTTCATTGGATAAACTTCCTCAAAATCATACAAAATCTTTAAGCGCAATTCCCTATGTAATAACGGTTCCCTGTTCTCGAATCTTGTAACACGTTTCCACATATGTGTCCAGGTTCATTGAATCTGGTAACACGTTTCCACTCGGTTCAGATTGACTCGGTATACCTTCTTTGCTGCTCGGTAGGCATAGGAACTTTACTCGGTAGGCAGCTCGGTATCTCTCATCTCGGTGACTAGCCTTTCTTATGTAGCCGACAGTCTTAGTACTTACCGACTGAATATTTCAGTAGTATTAACTGACTAGAGTATATAGGATGACTTTGGACATTAAACTAATGAAAACTTAGTAAATAGTAACACGATTTGACTCGTAAGTCAAGATCTTGGTCCAGAAGTCGAGATTGTGCTATGGCGATTGTTTAGTGTATGGATAATATTTTAGGTCTAGCTTTGGCGAGGTGCGTAGCATGTTGATGTGTTTGATGTAGGACATCATGATGAGCTTTACTTGTCATTCCTTCCCACCACTGGTATGTTTAGTGGAAACCTATTTTAGATCTTTGTCTTGGCCAACATTGAGGATCATGTTTTTCTAGAGATAGTATATATAGAGGTTGATCTGGATGAGTTGGAGTGTGACTTTTTGTGTTGAAGACATGCGATATTGAAAGATTCTAGTTGATGAGTGAGAGTTGTGTTGCAGATTGTTACTAAAAGTAGTTCTGACAGTGCAGATTGTCTTTCTTCGGTAGTGAGCCTTTTTATGGGCAATGAGCCTTTCTAGGCAGTTAGCCCACCTGTAGTGAGCATCCTGTCAGTGAGCCATCATTTGTAAAAACCACCTTAACTGATGTCACCTTAACCAATTTTTATATATTGAGAATTAGAATTCTCTATGGCTTTATCCATCTTTGGTTTTCCACTTAAATTCTGGTGTCTATTGTGTCTGATATGTTATGTGCTTATGCTTTCATGTTTATCTATTTTATTAATTCTTCCAGTTGTTCTGAATCTGTGTATAAAGCTTAAAAGGGAATTTTTGTTGTCAACTAATTCACCCCCCTCTCAATTGCCTCGATATTCAACAGATATCTTTAGACGTATGTTACATATTGTTTTTCTAAAGATAGGTATACTAGTTTATTACAAGTGATGTAATAAACTTATACTATATTTAGGGATATAATATTGTAATGTATTGAGTAATAATAAATAATGTATTAAGGTACAATTTTTTTTTATATCATATTAGTTTATTAAAATATAAATATTTATTGTATATGTTTGAGAGAGGCAAGAGACTTATATGAGATATGTGAATAGTGTTGTTTAGATTGCATATTGAGATACAGTGTCAAGTGGCTTCCTTCCAATAAGGAGCATTGTATGGTGTTGCATTGACTCAAGAATTTTATTTATACTCTAAATAATTGAGCATTTCTATAGTTGAGTTGTAAATTGTATATGCCATAATTTGGAGCATTTCTATTATTTTAATGAAGGTCCATAACATCTAGTATCAAATTTATTTCCAAGACAAAGTTGAAAATTTTATTATGCAAGTACCAAAAATCTTGTAGAAGATTTGCATGTTTACATTTGTAAAACACCAAGCATGTAGTGCTTGTAAAATATCACCTTGATTTATAAAAAAACTTTAATCTTCCTCTATCATTTTCATTATTTATCTAATACATAGCCAACCAAACCAAAAATATATATTCTTACTAATTTTATTCTTTTCTATAATTAGGTTTGAACAAGTAAATTTCACTTCAAGCTTGAATTAGTAAAAAAAAATTAAATCTTCTTGTACCCACCATTTTTTTCTTTCTCCAATGATTTTTTTCCTTATTCATTACCTCTTTTCATGAAAAAATTAATGATACCTACTTTTATTTCAAATTCCTCTAAAATCAAGCTCACTTCTTCAATGCGTGATCTATTTCCTTGGCTTAGATAAACCTTTATTTTTCCTAGATGGTCCTATGAATTGTTAGATAAACCTTAATTTGCCCTAGGTAGTCCTATGAATTGTTTGAAAAAATGTCCAGTTTCACTTTCTTAACACTTACCCAAACAAACTCGTTCAAGCCAGAAAACTCCTTGCAATATTAGAATTCAAACTTCAATTGTTGTTATAGAAGCTCAACTACCTAAAACTAAGAAATATAAAGGACAAGGGGCTAAAGTTAGATCTAGACTTCACTAGACAAAAGAAGGAAACAAAGGAACTAAATACTTTTTTAATTACCTCAATTATAAACATAAAGAGAAAAGAATCAGTGTGATAAGTGATGAATTTGATACCCTTCAGTCTAACCCTGCTAATATATCCAATGTTTCTAAACAATATTATGAAAATCTTTGTAAAGATGATCAATGGCAGGATATTCAACAAACTCTTGAAGATATGGTGAAACTTATATTCTTAACAAAATTGAATCTGATTACATATAATATTCATATAGAATCTTGTCTTTGGAAGAGCTAGAAAAGGCTCTTTTCTCTATGGCCCCTTATTAAAGTTCTGGCAGTGATGGGCTTCCTATGGAATTCTACAAAGCTATATGCTGGCACATTAAGGAATAATTAAATATTGTTCATACTTGGAGACTTACAAAAATGGATCGTTGGGCCCTATTATCAATGATGGTATAACCAAACTTCTTCCTAAAGGAAAACATGAATACTTTATCTTTGGTTGTCGTCCTATAACCCTCTTCAACACTTCGTATAAAATTATAGAAAAATCCTTGGCCATTAGGATGAAGCTGGTGGTGTAAGGTATTGTTAGAGCTAAACAAACAAATTTTATTGCTAGTATATTTATTCTTGATAATCTAATGTTGGCATGTGAGACAAGTGAATGCTTAGCAAACAAGACAAATATCCATTTTGATCAAACTTGATTTTGATAAAGATTATGATAGAATTTGTTAGAGTTTTACTCTTAAAATACTTCAAAGATTGGGTTTTGATCCTAAACTTAGAGCTCACATTCAAATGCTATTTCATGATGCTAATGCTCAAATTATTATTAATGATGTGATGACAGATCCATTTCCTTTATAAAGCTCTATCTAGCAAGGTTATCCTTGAGCCCCATACCCATATGTCCTCATGATTGATGCTTAGGGATATTTACTTCAAAGTGATAATAATATGAAGTTGATCTCAGGAATCTCTATTCTTGATAATATAGTTGTCACTAATTCCCATTTTGTTGATGATAGCCTATTATTTTTATAAAATTCTAAAAAATCTATTTCAAATACGATGAACATACTACAATTGTACTTTGTCATTCTAGGTTCTAAACTTGCACATAATAAACAAAATGTCTGATTGTTCAAAATGGACCTATTCCTCATTGTATTCCTTGAGAATGGAAACAAATTAAACTTAGGGAAATTATGAGATACCTTTGTATTCCATTTGGTTTTGGGGTGTCTCTTTCATATATGTAGAATTGGTACCTTGATAGAATCGGGAATAAGCTTTTTTTTGTTTTATATTAATAAAAGGTCAAAGTCAAGAATATTATATATTATAAAATTTGTTTTGAAAATAAACATAACATAAGGAAACCATTTCTTCCATTAATGACAGAAACTCAAAAAACCTTAGAGTCCCATACTATTTCATCCAGATACCGATTTGCCCAAATTCTATGCCTGGGAATTCGCCAAGAGTTTTATAGGGAATTAAATAAAAAAATAAAATTGGAGGATCTTTGCCCAAAATAGAATAAAGTATATTTTCAACTAAATACTTTATCAGAAAACAAAAGAGTAAGAAAAATAATATCAAACCTGAGCCCCTGAGGAAGATGAGTCTACGCCTGACAGAGTCCCATGATGACCTGAGGATGCTCTACTTGGATAGATGAAGATTAGAAGTGGTTGGTCATAAATGCATTCCTCTGCATCAATTGATTCTAGTTCGTGTTCTTCCATGATCTCCCCGAAGCTCAACCACCCACCTATCAACCCTCTCATTTGTTGCAAATGAAACTATACCATTGACTTCCAAGTAATCTATAATCCAGTTCTCTCCTCCGTTTTTCCTAAATCAAAATAATTTCATTAAAAAATCTACATTCTTCTTTATGCCAAACTTCCTTGGTTTGAAAGGCTTCATATCTTCTATTGCCAAAATGGGAAACCGAGGAGGAGGATTACCATCCTGAATAGTAACCATGTAATCCTTTGGGAGAGTGTAATGTCCCTACTTTGAAATATAATTTAATAAGAAATAATAATAAAAGAATAAATATAAAAATTAAAATTAAAATATAATTAAAATTTGATTAGAGTTAATGAAAGGTCAAAAGGCATGAAATGATAACTTGTGACTCCCTCAAACATGAGATATAAAAGGGAGAAGAGAAACTCATTTGAGGGGGGAGAAAAGTGCAAATCTGATTTAAATAAGAAGTGCAGATCTAATTATGAAAGGTTATTTCCCTTTCAAAGGACAGAAATAATGAAGAGTTGCACTCTTTCAAAAGGTGCTAATGGTGAAAGGGTGTGTCTCTTGCCAAAGGGCGTGCATGATGAAAAGGTGTTACCTCTCCCTCACATTGAGAGATATAAAGGAAAGGAATCAAAGCATCCAATAACATCACCATGGATTGATAAGATCATAACTGTTATTAAGTTACAGGCAGTAACATCCTTGTTCTTGGTGGTATGCATGGGGATGTGTTTAATAAGTATGCTTAATATATGAAGCCCAATAATGTTCTTATGTAGAATTAATAGTAATACTAATATGGACTGTGATATGTATGACAGTCATACTTAATTTCATATATATAAGAAATATATATACTTATAGTCTAAATCATGTTATTATTGTCCGTATTTAAGAAGATGGGAATGAGATGTTCCAAAGAGGGGCAGTCTAAATCCGAGCAATAGGTTAAGTCCCAAGATAGAGCAAGGATCAACGACCCATAAGCCTTGAGGGTATAGATCCAAGATAGGTAAGGGCTTGGATCTGTAAAATTTGAGGGAACCTATTGTAGTTGGTCTCTAAGCGCTTTGGTAACATATGTAAACCCTTCTCCCTTAAAACTGAAGTAGTACCAGGGTTTGATATCTATATTAAGAACTATGAATAATGAAATTAATCAGCTAATGAGGAAAATAGACAAGCACTTGTTAAAAACTTATTGAAGAAAATCTATCAATTTTAGTATATTTAAATAGATCAAGTAGGGGACATTACAGAGAGGGATGGATAGGTTTGCATCTATGTTTCTCAAAACCCTTTCTAGGTCGCCCAACAGACCATCTTTAAAGACCTTTCTACAAAGCTTTGCTGCTTTGTTTTTTGCTATGCCCACATCAAGAAGAGTGCCCATAAACATAGTTGGGATTTTTATGTTTACCATGCATTTATGATATGCACAAATGAGTTCTCCTCCTAGGATCTTCTTTACCACCCTAATGACTAGATAATGAGAGAAATTCAGAACTTCTTGCATTCTTTTCTCCTTAATCTCACCAATGAAGGCCATTTGCCTTTTAGAAGCCAAGAAATAAATTGGGGATTCCATCTTCTCTTCAATTTCTCTTACTCTTCCACAAGCCTGTAATTCCTTCCTTGAGCTTTAGCTGAATATTTTTCAAGTTTCTAGATACCCAAGCAAAACTAATTACAATCTTGGAAGGGAAGCCATAATAAATGAAGAAGCTCCAAGTTGGATCCATATTTCTCTCACTCATGCCAACTTTGTATCCTAGGAGGTCCGACTAAAACCTACTTATTTGATAGATAAGGAAAAAGGTTATTATCTTTGGCCTCCACTAACTTGAGTTATTTCCTTGACTAAGAAATGAGCTACTAGTTATCACCTCCACCAAGACCACATTGAGTACATTTCCCAAATAAAATTTGATGTGATTGGCTCATTTACTGGCATCGCAACCTAACTTTAAATTTTCTAATGAGATAATGTTTTGCAATATTGAAGATTTTTTATATTCTAATCTCCTGTGAGCTCCTATTTTTCTAGTCATCTTAACTAAAACTTTTTTTTTGTAAGCAACCTTCTGTCGCCAACTTTTTCTAACCCAATCTTTGCCCCAATTTTAAATGTGAAGTGGTCACCCCTAGAAAAATTCTGACATATCTTGTTGGCCTTTTATATCCTAAGATGATTCAAATAGAAAATATTCAAAAATCTTACGATTTGGGAAGCCCCCCTAGAATGTCCTTTATGCCACCTTTTTCCAAGGCCTACCTCCCTCCAATCTTCCATTAATGTGAAAGATTTGACAAGGATAAAATAAAAATATCTCTCAAGTGCCAATCAACCCATATTTTTAAAATTCTTTCCAAAATTTATTAAGCTTCCCTTGCCTCTTATACATAATAATTTAATAAAAGTCGCTTGAATTCCAAATCCTGTAATCTGCTAATAACTACCATAGACTCTATGAATAATTTGAGTCATCTAGACTATGACTATGAAATGACCTACTAATTTGTTTGTTGTGTGTTCCATCAGCTATATCATATTTTCCATTTGATTCGCTAGGCCATTAGCTTTTGTATAAATGTGATTGATTGTTTTCATATCAAATAATTTTAAAAGATCTAATGCCCTGCCTAGGAATGAGATCACCCTCCAATTTGGGATTGCTCTAGTTCTAAAAGCATTTATAATTATTGCCAAGTCCCCTTCAATTTCCACCTTCTTGATTCCTATTTCTCTGCAAATTAACATGCCTTCTATCACCATTTTAAGTTCTTTTATATTATTTATATTCATTTCTAAAGGCTTAGACTACTTAGCAACTAAAATTCCCTCCCATGAATGAACTACACAACCAACTATTGAAGCTAGTGGGTTGCCTCTAGAAGCTTTATAAAAAATCATCTTATACCATCCTACTTTAGGAAGAGACCACACACATTGGCTTCTATTTATCTTAGAATCCTCTCCCCGCTTACCAACAAAGGGCAAAATCTTCGACCCAAACCATCTGCCCCTCATCTTGTCATTCCAACTGGAAAAGTGAGTCTTTTGGAACATATGTTGATATTCTACTATTAACCACCTCAACTATGGTTACTTCCATCTTATTAGATAGGGCCTCCTAATACATTCTTTTATCTCAAAATATCCTACGATTTCTTTCTTTCCACATTTTCCATATTACTATTGAAGGAGATAAGATACACATTATTCCATATAGACTCAATGAGCATAATTTAAGCCAACCTTGAAACATGCTCATAATGTTATTGGGAAGAGCTATAATCCAACCCAATTTTGCACTTAACCATTGCCAACATCTAAAGTCAAAGGGACATCTAAGAAAGATATAGTCAATTGTCTCTTTGCTCTGCTCACAGAGGAAACAAATAGAAGGTCCAACAATTCCTAGCCTCTTGAACCATTTTGCAGTTAAAACTCTACCTTGAAGGGCTGCCCATGTGAAGATATTTGCCTTTGGCAAACACATTTTATCACAATACAATTGAGTCAGAATCTCAGTTTTTTAAAAATATTGTCTTTCAACTATCACTCTATATCCATCCTTGGAGTTGTAATTTCCTAATTTGTCTCATTTCCAAATCAGAATATTTGATCCATTATGTAGTGAGATTGATCTAATTTTCAAAATCTCCTTAAGTTTAGAAATATCTTCTCTCCTAATAGGGAGACCCTCGATCTTTCTCCATCTCCATCCTAAAGAGGAATCACTATGAAGAAATTCAATGTAATCTCTGACATGAACTCCCCAATTTCTTTCACATACTTCCCTGATGTTTTCTATTGGGGAAATAAATTTCTATCCTTGGCTGGCAAAATAAAAGTTGTCAATAATATTTTTCTTGCAACACATGTTCACTATTATTCATGTTAGATTCCCTAAAAAAAGGAGTATGGGGATTTAATCAAAATTATCCAGCAATTTCTTTGGGCTAAATGGGACAGTAATAGATGCTTCATACCCACATCACAAACTCATTGTATCCAACCTAAATGTAAAGGTGGTTTGGAGCTTATAGATCCAATAATGCAAGGGTTTTATTTGGCTACCAAGTGGATTATTAGAGTTGTCCATGGGGATGAAGTGTGGAAGATACTTATACAAAAGTGTATCAATCTTGATACTACCAAAGACAAATGGCAGCATGTGGGATGGTTAGATAAAATTCTCCATGCCTCTTTTTCTTCAATCAAGGCTTCTCCTTCCCTCCATTCTATATGGGAGGCTTGGAAACACAATTGTTATCTTTTAAAATGGAGAGATAACTTACTTCAACATGGATTCAACTTCTCACTTCATCTATATAGTGAAAAAATCACATTCTTTGTTGGTATCAACCCCTTGCTTTAAGCTTTCTAGAACAATTTTATGCCCTCTTCAAAAAAGGAGTTTGCAATGTTGGAGATCTTTGTGATTTTCACACTATGAGCTAGCTATCATGGTATTCTATTAAAGATGAATTCAATTTAAGCAATAAATACAAAGTATTCTTATTTTTGTGTAGTCTTTGGTTTCACTGGAATTGTTTATGAAATTATGTATCCCTATCTACTACAACTTTTATGTAAAGATTGACCTTACGGATGTCATCACATCCTTTTCCATTTTTTCCTTTAAAGAAGATTCACTTGTAGTTGCTTCCAAATTTGTCTGTAAGGTCTTGATTGAATTCCAAATGAAAATGCAAGTTTAATGAAATTTTTTGGTTAAAACTATCTACTCAAATATGAAAATCAAAAGCTAATTCAAATACTCAATTAATTTTTTAGAAGATTTAAATTACAAATTGCCCATTGCAAATATAAAACATATCTTTTGTGGATGCGAGTTTATTAAAAAATAGTGAAATTTATTTATTTTAATGATTTTCTAGCTATATTTGAATACAAATTAAATTGAAAAGAAGCCCTTAATGGTGTAGGTTTACATGCTAATAAGATTACCAATGGAGTTAGGCATGTTATTTTGTTTCATATATGGAGATACAAGTTTAAATCTATTTTTAATAACCTAATAGCTCACCAAGAATTTATAATTCTAGGGATTTAATCATTTTTTATTGTTTGACTTCACTTTTTTCTCAATTGTAGGGTGAGGTTGAGAAGAATATAAAAGTTGACTTCCAAATTCAACAAATAAAACTTTAGGTTAAGCTATTACTCAGAAAAAGGAAGGTTGTTATGCACAAGAACTAAAGTCTTATTTTCCAGTTTGGTTGTTGTTCCTCATGGTTTTGCTAATGTCATTGTTGGTGAATCAACAAATAAAATTTGTATTAATTCTCTTGCTCTTGCTGAGTAGTTCTATTGTAATCCCATTGATTGGTTTTTTGTATTAATGCTATTGCTCCTATCGAGTTGTTCTATTATAATCCTATTGTGTGGATTTTTGTATTTAGTTTGTTGTAGCAATTTGTTTATCTATTCCCAATTTGGCAATCTACTGATTGTCTTTTATTTGTAACTCTTTATGCATTCTTTCAATATTTATAAAAACATATTGACCTAAACTCATATTTCCTTTTTTTTTAAATTATAATGATTCCCATTTAGACGTGTACTCTATCTCATGTTTCCATCTTCAACACTACACAATTCCATCTTCTTTGGTTCTTGTTTTCAACTTTAGCTTTCATAATGAGTCTTTATTTTTTATAAAAAAAAATGTTCATTCTTATTTTTCTAGCGTTCCTTTACAAAAACTTAAACACAACCATATTTCATGTCACAAAAAATCTAAGATTGTGTACTTTAATTTCTATTTCTCCTTTCTTTGAATATCATCATCATGAAAAAAAATATTTTGAATAAATTTCCAATTGCATCACACAAAAACTTAAACACAACCATATTTCATGTCACATAAAATCTAAGATTGCGTACTTAAATTTCTATTTCTCCTCTATTTGAATATCATCGTCATGAAAAAAATATTTTGAATAAATTTCCAATTGCATCACACAATGAATCATTTGAATTTTTTTAATTATGTTACATCTATCACACTTTTGTGTATGAGTGTGTGTGAATGCATTTTTAATTAAATGTTATAATATTTTTGAAAACTGTGTGTTTCCAACATATTTAAACAAACTAAAAAACAAATCATCTCCCTTCATTATTGCGCAATGACACACCTTATTACTCAAAACACTTAAAGTCTTGATGACATTTAAATTGATATTTATTAAAAAAATTAGGACAAAACTATGTTGGAACTATAATCTTAGACCTCCACACACTTATTAAAACTCCAATCCTTAAATCTTGTTAATAACATTTACAAGTTTTGTACCACCTACTCTTCTTCCTCTTTTTATATAATTGCAATTAAATCTTTAGTCTTGTTTTGTATTCCAAGAAACCCCTTATATTTGTGAAATTTATGTTGTGAGCCATACTTATACGTGATTCTTTAGGGGGAAATGATAATCCTATCTTTTATAACTAGTCTTTACAACTTATCCCAACCCACCTCCATGAAAAAGTGACCACAAAATAACATAAAGAATGTGATAGAATAAACCAAGTAAAACATACCTAGATCAAGATTTCTCTTTGGGACTTAATGCATACATCATAAACATATATAGGTACATCTCACATAAATTGTCATAACATTTTTTGTTTAATACATTACAAAGGTCAACTGAAGTAGATAGAATGTTAGAATCCATGATAAGGTTGTTCCCTATAACTCTTCCAAAATTATGTCTATTGGCAACAACAATGAAGAAAAACTGAGAAGGGGGGGGGGGGGGTGAATCAGTTTTCACCAGATTTCCAAACTTAATCACAAATATAGATCTAATAAATTGTAGTAACAACAAAGATAAGCAAATTGATAACACAACACACAACACCAAGATTTTGACATGGAAAACCTAGTTAAGGGAAAAACCACGGTGGGAACCTATCCACAATAAGATGATACTCTACAGTAGTATGTGTAAATATTATAATGGGGAATGCACATGCATCCAGGCACACTACCTATAGCTCACTTCTCAAAGGATAATGACCCAGAAGGCTACAACCCTTAGGGAAGTCTCATTGACTTACAACAAGATTTAGACTACAATTCGAAAGAGATGAATTGCAATAATAACATCTCCAAATGTCTGATGATAGTTCCATTTAAGCACAATTGTCTACTCTCCAACGCCAATCTTTGCTTAATACACCACACCAAAAGATGAATCCTTGTTCACACATACACCACTCTTTGATAATGCAGACACAACCTTGATGCCTAAATTACATGACAATACCACCTATTTATACAATTCATCAACCTTGACAACAAGGTCGGTTAAACCCTTAACTCACAATTACAAAATTACATCACACAATACAAAGATTGACCACCAGACCAAAATGATATACATGACATAACATGGACCTAATTCAAATCACCAAACACACAACACCATCAAAAATCATGCCAAGATCAACTGCAACACGCTACACCATCAGGAAAACCGCATAACACAAAGAACATCATTGGTTCAACAAAATCACCAAGAGCTTGCACAATGATCAATGCAGATCATAAAAACAAATAGGAAACAATTAGGAAACACCAACAAGCATGTTAGAATCATTAGTAACAGCTGCGCCAACACCGCTTATCAAATCTTCATCGATTAACATCTGAACCTCAAGAACACTCAAACATCAACAACTGTTACGAAGAAAGATTGCTTGTGAAGCACAAAATCACAAACCATCTTAAATGAAGATACACAAGACCATCCCAAAAAATCTGCCAAAGACTCAGATAAAGATCTGATCACACCAAAATATATTGGAGGAAATACTGAACTCTGCAAAGCACTGATCAGAAAACAAACTGCAAAATTGCATCATATGATATGATCAATTAAGCTTCCCAAATCACCAAAACCAATACATAAGAATATAGTGATACTATAAATACTCCACACACCAAACCATAATCCCAATAAACCAATCTACAATCATCAAAGTAGGAATATGTTGACATCAATGACAACAACATATCCTGGCAGCAACAATGTCCAACAATCTCCCCCTTTGGCATTGATGACAACATATGAATATGAAAAATAATCAAAGCAAAGAAAGAAAATATCTCCAACAAACTCCCCCTAAGATCAAGCAGATAAAATAATTTTTCACATTCTTCTCTCCCCCTTTGATAGCAATTCCAAAGAGCTCAAAATAGAAAACCGAACTGTCTCACTTAGATAAACAAATCATGAATCTTTTTCCCCTTAAAACACAAAACCAGACTACTCCACTAGAGGAGTAACACCAACTCATCAATCTGGATAATAGGAATAAGACTGTGAAGTCCACCGGATTGATGCAACTCAATGCATCTAGTTTTCATCAGGAGGGGTGGATACCCCTAACTTATCTCTCAAATAGACCAATGTATCTGCAAGCAAAGGCTTAGTGAAAATATCAACAATTTGTTCCTTTATAGACACACATTCCAACTTCACTGACTTTTTCTCTCAAGTAATGATATTTGATTGACACATGTTTAGTTTTTTAATGTTGCACCAGATTCTTTTGACATGTTAATAGCATTGGAATTATCGTAGTATATGATAGTAGGCTCATCATAGATAACTCTAATATCCTTCAACATTTGCTTCATCCAAACTACTTAAGTGTATCTACCAGCACCAACAATGTACTCAACTTCAACAGTAGATAAGGACACTAAATCTTATTTCTTACTAGCCCATGAAACCAATTTCTTACCTAAAAAGAAGGCACCACCAAAAGTACTCTTTTGGTCATCAACATCACCAGCCCAATCAACATTAATGCAAGTGTGTGAGCTTGAATTTGATCCTCATAATGTTACCTGTAATAAGTTAGTTTCACAAAATACAAATGGAAATGCATACAGAAAATCCAAAATCCACCAATGAAACTACATGAAATACATACTAAAATAAAACATTATTTTACCTTCATGGCTTATGTCTCATTGTGTCCTAACTCCACTGTTCCTGGTTGCAGATGGTGTGCTCTCAGACAATGCACTGTTGGCTTCCAAGATGGCATATGAAGAATGGACTGATAACTTGTAGTTAACTGATACTATGATATGCAAATACTACATGATTATGATAGAATGATAATGTTATATGATTATATTGCTAAAATGATATTTGCTATTTGCTAATTGCTTCAAAAACTCATGGATGCATATGATTGATTGAAAACTATTTTGAAGACTAACTCTCTCAACTGAAGCTCTTGATTTTATAGACTTTGAGAGGATAAGATGATGTGGCTCAAATCAACGGTCATGATCAGATCTACATATTTGAATGGCTATGAACAAAGGTGAAGGTTGAGAGAAAGGGGGAAGGAGAAGACAAGTGTCAATCATCTCACCTTGACTGGGTTGCTGACTGAGGGAATCTAGGGATGGTTGGAAGAAATTTAGGCATGAGAGGACAAGTGGACTCAAGTCCTTCCTAAGATGTAGGGAGGTTGGAGAAAATATAGGAAATGGTTATGAAATATATGTACGTACACAATTTTCGTTAATTTTGGAGGTTGGAAATAAATGATAAATTAATATTTAAGAAATATTAATTTCCTTAGCCACATGTTTGATGAGTTGGCAAAGGGAAGATGAAGTGGAGATGGAGGGTGAGTTGGATAAGAAAGATTAAATAATTTAGGAATTATTTAATATTTGAGACTATAGGATAGGAGAATAACTATTAAATATTGGATATTTAATTGCTTGGAGGGGATAATTAAATATTTGATATTTAATTAACTTGGTTAAAAGAATAATTAAATATTAGATATTTAATTAATTAGAAGAATAGGATAAATGAATTAATTAATAGAAAGACATGAAAAATGAATTAAATAATTAATCTTTTCAAATTAACTATTTAATAGAAGAATAATTATTAAATAAATATAAAATATTTATTTTCATTGCTCATAGCCAATTTTTATGTGTATACATTTTGCCCATCTTTGAAATGATGTGATGTGAAAACAACATTGTTTCAAAGATTAAATCAAGTCTCGAAAATGCCTGATAGAGATTGAAAATCCTGATTGTGTGCCCCCTCAGGAGATTGATCGTGAAATTGTCGAAAATTGTGGTTTGAACGATTAATCTCATGATAATAAAAATTTAGTCAATTAAATTCATTTGGAAAAAACAAATTAAATTGCCCCATTGAAATTAATTACTCTTTAAAATAGTAAATATAAAATTAACCAAGGCTAATTTTAACTTCATTGTTATCCTTGTGAGCTTTTGTTTGAAAATATTCTTGTTGAGGTGGCGAAATGGTGATTCCGGTGGATTGTCATTGATTTGAGCGAGTTCGGTGTTACAATTGACCTGTCGAGTATGAATATCTGGTATGTAACCTATCTTGAGCTTTGTTTTCAAGTTTTCGTTCAAATTTTCATGTTTTTAGGCGCTTTTTTGGATATTTTGAATTTTTTCAATTTTTTCGGCATTATTTTAGCACTTTTGCAGTTTGTTTTAGCACATATGCAACTAGGTTTAATGCAAATGCTTAGATTAGCGCATATGCTCGGTATGTTAGCGCTTATGTGCAAGATGTTAGCGCATATGCATAGGGTAGCGCAAATGTGTTGTTTGTTAGCGCATATGGCCAGAAAGGTAGTGCTTTTGCATGGTTTAGCGTTTATGCCTATAGTTTTAGTGCTTTTGTTAAAAAGGGTAGCGCATATGCACTAAGTTAGCACATTTGCATTTAGTTTTAGCGTATTTGTTGTATTTTAGCGCAAATGTTCAATAGGATAGCGTTTTTGCTTAAATTGATATTTTTGATAAGTGCAAAAGCTAAAAATCACTTTGATAAGTAGATTTAACATGTTTAATACGCATTGATGATGAAATAGGGTCTTGATTTAGCAATTGTGTGATTGTGTGATTGATAGATAGCTTTGATTGTTGGATTGATTGATAGGATTGATTAGCTTAATTGATAGATAGCTTTGATTGTTGGATTGATTGATAGGATTGATTAGCTTAATTGATAGATAGCTTTGATTAGCTTGATTGATAGATAAGATTGATTGAGTAGCTCTAAGAAACCGATTTAGTTTCTGATGTAAGAGCTTAGCAAAGTTTTTGAGTAAACTTAGTGTTTGATAAAAAAACTATGATTGATAGGTTTTAAAATGTTTTGACAGCATAAGTTGCTTCAATTTGATTTGATAGATGGATTTGATTATTCAATTTGATTTGATAGATAGATTTGATGATTCAGTTTGATTTGATAGATAGATTTGATGATTCAGTTTGATTTGATTGATAGATTTGATGATTCAGTTTGATTTGATTGATTTCTCTTGACAAAATAGGAGAAACTTGATGTTCTCCAGTTTTAGGAGAAATTACTCGCAGTGCATCATTTAGTTTTGGAGTTGACCTAGGTTGAGATTAGACACATAGATGCTTGTGGTTTACGCCATTTGTTATATATGTCTGAGATTACGCATAACAGAGGTTTGTTGACAGCATTGGCCGAGAGATGTCATAGCGAGCATAACACTTTCCACCTGCCGACGGGTGAGATTAGTGTGAGTCTGGAGGATGTCTATAGGATTTTGCATATCCCAGTGACTGGCGAGCTTGTGCAATATGATTATCAGGATCGGGTTGGGACAGAGGCTTGCAGAGTTGCGTTTGTTGATGAGAGCATTGGAAGAGGAGAGATCTGATGGGTTGATATGGTGATGTATTACGAGGCTCTTCCTGTTATTCTTATTGGTTTGATTGGAGGATTTATATGTCTTGATAGGAGATCACGAGGTTTTTCGGTTGGATGGGGTGAGATTCTCCTTAGTATGGTTCAACATCGTACTCGATATGTGTGGGGTGTTTGCATGCTGGCACACTTATATCATGATCTTCATTAGGTAGTGTATGATGAGAGTACGAGTTTATCTACTGGATGCACTTTATTGCAGATCTGGTGCTGGGAGCACATTGTTTTTACTCAGCATATCCATCACAGAGTGTGTGGAGAGAGGAAGCCATATGTGTATTTCTATGCAGGTATCCTTACTCAGCATAAGCTGGGTAAGATGGAGTATTGGCATTGGGTGCTTGATTCATTGGACAACATCACTTGGAGACCATATCTTGATTGTGAGCCATGGATGGATGACGCACAAACATTACCATGTATTATGCAAAGTAGATATCTCATTGGTCGAACACCTTTTATTGTTGAGCGACAGTTGATTGGTCGGATTTTGAGACAGTTTGGTATCATCCAGCCTATGCCTACTGGTGTGATGATATATGCTCGACGGTATAGAGATAGGCGAGATTGGGGACCTTCATTGTCATTTGAGATTGCTCGTGCAAAGTTTGTTTCTACTCCGAGAGTGGCTTATGATATGAGATTACACATTCTTGATCCTGGGGTTACTGCAGAGTATGCTCAATATATACTAGCTCATCCATTTCCTCGCATTACTGATCCAGCAGATCCTCCTCCTAGTTCAGGAGATGATGATGATGATTCAGATGATCTAGTTTCTAGGAGACGCAGATGGAGATGAGAGCATAGAGTTGCTCATGAGGCTGGGGGAGGTGGAGATGATGGTGGGGATGAAGGTGGTGGTAGGAGACCTGGACGAAGGGGAGGTCGATTGAGACTCCATTGAGGACCATTTGGATCAGCTGGTAGGATTGAGAAACCATGTCCTATGGGTGGGAGAGATGTTGGACGGATTGGGAGAGAGCATGGCAGGACTAGTATGAGATCACCGAGAGGGTTGCCATTGACAGGAGGCACGGTGACTGGACTAGATGGGGGTTGCGAGAGGCATTGATTTTGGACAGATTCGGCCAGATCCTCGAGTTATTGTAGCGCATGGTGGAGATGATGAGGATCCTAAGGATCATGTTCCCCTAATTAGACGACGGGTGCAAATAGTTACTCGAACTGAGATTCCAACAGCTGGATAGGTTGGTGGTGAGGGGATTGGGATTCATGCACCACAGCAGGTTGCACCAGTGCATGATATGCCAGATGTGGTTATATCAGAGCATGATGTGCCAAGGTAGGATACTATTGATAGTCTAAGAGCACAGATTGATTAGCTTCGAGCACAGGTACAAACGTTTATTACTGAGCGGGATAGAGTTGTTAGGAGACATCAGGATACTCAGGGTCTTCTTGATCATATTCAGCAGGTTGGATCAGGTACTCTCTCAGCGGATACTGTTAGAGCACTATTTCGGGTCGGGAAGGAGACTTCCTACTGGCGATGACGATATGAGGAGGCAGTTGCAGAGAGCCAGAGAGCAGGTAGTTATCATACCACCGTGTTGATGGATACTAGCAGTGGTGGGGTCATGGGACCTCCTCGGAGGAGTGGGGAGAATGGGAGACAGGCATCTAGAGGATCTTCTCACCCACAGCCACAGAGACGGATAGAGTCGGGTGGTAGTGGTACAAGACAGCCTTGACTTGATTTGTATTTGATGAGGCATTTGTATTGTTTATTTGATATCATTGTATACTTGGACTTTTATTGTTTTATGATGATCTATGTGCATACATGGACTCTATATGATGATGATGCTTTATATGCATGTTACTCTATGTGATGATGATGATTTATGCTTTGATGATCTATATGCTTTGATTATATGGATGCAGTGATTATATGTTTTTGTTTTGATTTTCAACGATCTTGGATGCAAATGAAAATGATTTCTATCTTAAATGATGCAAATGTATTGATCTATATGGAATGCAAATGAATGATTGATTTGCTTTTGATTTATGAATATGTAAATGATCTATATGAAATATTTTTGTATTTTTATGTAATGTTTATGATGATTATGAATCTAAGTGCAAAGATGCAACTAAATGATCGTTATAAAAATGATAATGCAAATAACAATGATGATACACTACATGATAAATGAAATGCACACTATTAAATGCAAACTAATGCAATGATAAAATGCAACTAAATGAAATGGATGATGATTAAAATGCACCTATAATGATTAAATGCAAATTATTTTTGTTTGACCAAGTATACTCAATCTTTATTTATGACCATTGATCTGTTTAATGAAATGATATGCTTATAATGCAACTGACAAATGAATGCTTATAATGCAGACAATAATGAGCTAATGAAATGATCTAACTAAAAATTGTACTGCCATTCTTCATATGTGATCTTGTAACAGTGCTTGATTTCATCATTGAGCTTTAAATGTTGTAAGAAAATACAAGCAACTTGACATAATGTTTCAAGATGACCTGAGTATTCCTTACATGGATTTTGATATAGCAAGTTAATACAAGTAGCTTGATATAATGGATCAAGTTGACCTGAGTATTGTTTGCAGAATAGACAAGGATTATCTCCTTTCATGCATGACTTGGAACGTCCTCCTTGATCTTTTGCCGATCATATCCTGAGACAAGTGCATATCGTAGTAAGAGATAAACCACAAACAACAATCAAAGAAAAAAATCATGCCCCATCATAGCTTCTCTAGTCATGGACATCCAATTGCATAGAGTACATGATTAGCAATAAAACCAAGATATAAACACTGAATCTTGTACGTCATTCACATGTTCTAATGGTCATTAACTGATATAATCATCTTAATGAATGATCTTTGATAATCCTTTATAGCTTGTTGGTTGATTCTTCATTTTCTAAGTTTGACGATTCAGTTGTTATGAAATGCCTTGATTTTTGTTGCTTTGTTGCTTTTTATTTGGTTCAAAACCCTAGATATTTTTTGGTTTTTCTAAGTTTTTTCGAATGTTTTGGATTTTTCAAAGGTTCAAAAGATCACCTTAGCAAAAGGAATTTGGATTTTGCCCCCAATGGAAACAAAAAATTATTATGGATGTATGAATTGTTCGAGATCCAAACCATGGTGGGATACAAATGCAGATTGATCAATGCTGATAAAATCTAAGATAGTGACTACGACAAGTATATCAAAGATTGGTTAACTATTGGTAAGTTGCATATTTCTTGCTAAATGGTTCAGAGCAATGGATGTGAAAGACAGAATGGATAAGCTAGTGATAGATAGCAACGATAGATGCGATAGGATGGAGTGATAGGTGCGTAAAGCGATCTCATAGATGGAGGAACTCACGTTTTAGATAGCGCCTGTTTACTAGGTTTTCACCATCTAAATTTATTGCATTTTTTGGATTTTATATGCTTTTTATTGATTTTTTCAGGACTTTATATGCTTTTTATTGATTTTTTCAGGACTTTATATCTCAAGCATAGAATTTCTTGAGATGGATAGAATTGATAGGTTCATCAAACCAATCACCTTCAGGGGTGGATAACTTGTATGCTCCTGATCCATATGTTGCTATTATGACAAAAGGTCCTAGCCAATTTGGTTCAAATGTTCCCTTCTTTTCTCGGTCTTGTTGATTTCTCGGACTCTCCCTTAGAACTACATCTCCAATCTAGAAAATACACGGCTTGACTCTATGGTTATAGCTTCTTGCCATTCTTTGTTGGTATACTTTCAAATGTTTTGTTGCATTTTGGCGACATTCCTGAATCAATTCTAGTTCTTGGAGTCGAGAGACTTGTTGTTCTTCTTCTGGTACAAGACCGTGCAAGGATACACATAAAGAAGGTATCTCTATTTCTATAGGTAATATAGCTTCTGATCCATAGACCAAACAATATGGAGTTTCCCCTGTTGGAGTGCGAATGCTAGCTCGGTATGTCCAAAGAGCAGGTTTTAGCTGAATGTGCCAGTCTTTTCCAGCTTCATTTACTATTTTCTTCAATATTTTCAAGATAGTTTTGTTTGATGCCTTAGCTTGACCATTTCCCTGTGGATAATATAGAGTAGAGAACCTATGTTGGATATGAAATTGTTCACATAGTTCTTTCACATATTGATTTTTGAATGTTCTTCCATTATCAGTGATAATGGTCATAGGAACGCCATAGCGACAGATTATGTAATTCAAGATGAATGATGATATTTGTTTTCCTGTCACTATTGTTAAAGGCACTACTTCAATCCACTTAGTAAAATATTCAGTAGCAATTAGAATGAACTTATGTCCATTAGAAGATGAAGGATTGATCTTTCCTACCAAATCAAGGCCCCATTGTGAAAATGGCCATGATCCTGTCATAGGATATAACTCTTGTGCTGGTGCATGGATTAGATTTCCATGGATCTGACACTGTTTACATTTTCTAGCATATGTGAATGAATCTCTTTCCATAGTAGGCCAAAATTAACCCATACAGATAAGTTTCTTAGCCAATGTTAAACCACTTGAGTGTGTACCGCAAATACCCGCATGAATGTCATTAAGAACTCTCTCAGATTCATCTTTTTCAAGACATCTCAACAATGTACCATCTAGACCATGCCTATATAGGATATCAGCAATAATGGTATAGCGAGAGGACTGACGGATAAATTTTCTTCATTGATTACGAGATAATTCTAGAGGAAGGATATGATCTTTCAAATATTGGTAGGTTTGACCGTATAAGGATTCGTTGGTTCCTGATATATGGCAAATTTGATAGGTATGTTGGGATTGGATGGTAGGGGTTAAGATATCTTCCATGAGAAATTCATAACACTGTTGATTCTCTTTATTTTTCAAGAGAGATGCTATTGTAGCCATCGCATCTGCTGCTTTATTCTCATTTATGGGAATCTGGGTGAATGTGATTTCTTTAAAGTGTCTTTTAAATTCCTCTATCAGCTATTTGTATGGTATAAGCTTATCATCCTTTGTTTGATATTCATCATTTATTTGATTTATGACAAGTTGTGAATCACCATAGACATGTAGTTCTTTGACATTCCATTCAATGGCCATTTTAAGCCCTATAGCCAATGCTTCATACTCTGCAGTATTATTGGTGCATGGAAATCGTAGTCTATACGATTTCGGAATTGTGTGTCCTTGAGGTGTGATGAAAAAGATTCCTGCACCTGATCCATATTGAGTATAAGAACCATCAAAGTACAATTCCCAAAAGTTTGTACTTACTGTCAAGATATCTGCATCAGGAAATTCGATGTGCAAAGGCATGTTATTATGTAGAGGTGCATCAGCCAATTGATCAACGATGACTTGTCCCTTGATAGCTTTCCGGTCAACATATTCTATGTCAAATTCACTCAGTATCATAACCCATTTGGCTAGTCTCCCCGTCAATGTTGACTTGCTCACTAGATATTTGAGAGGATCTATCTTTGCTATTAGTTTTACATAATGAATCAACATATAATGTCATAGCTTCTGGGTTGCAAATACAACTGCTAGACATATCTTTTCAATTGAGGAATAATTTAACCCATAGCCTACAAGCGTTCTGCTGATATAATAAACCGCTCTTTCTTTTCCTTCATCATCATGTTGAGCTAGGAGAGCACCTAATGATACACTTGTTGCTGAGACATAGAGTAACAATGGTTTCCCCTTGGTTGGTGATATCAGTACTGGAGGACTCATAAGATATTCTTTTATTTGCAAAAAATCTTCTTCACATTTTGTGTCCCATTTGAATGGAACATTTTTATGTAGAAGATGGGTAAATGGAAGACATCTATCGGCCAATTGAGAAACAAATCTCCTGATTGATTGCAACCTTCCTTGTAAAGATCACAATTGACTTATGTTCTTGGGTGACTCCATCTCCATGATAGCTTTAACTTTTCCACGATCTACTTAGATGCCACGAGCTGATATAATGTATCCAAGGAGCTTTCCAGAGGTTACTCCAAATGCACATTTCTTTGGATTTAATCTCAATTGATATCTTTCCAGCCTGTCCAAAAACTTGCTTAAAATGTTCAAATGTTCTTTTCTTGTGTGAGATTTTGCAAGTATGTCATCGACATAATCTTCCATGAATGTATGCATCATGTCATGAAAAATTGTCATCATAGCCCTTTGATAAGTCGCTCCTGCATTATTAAGCCCAAATGGTATAACATTCCAGCAGTACGTTCCCCATGCACAGGTGAAAGTTGTCTTCTCTTGATCTTCAGGTGCGATTCTTATTTGATTATATCCTAAGAAGCCATCCATTAATGAAAACATCTCATGATCTGCTGATAAGTCCACTATGATATAAATGTTTGGTAAGGGGAAATCATCTTTTGGACATGCTTTATTTAGATCTCTGAAATTTGTGTAGACTCTTATGCTCTTATCTAGTTTTGATACTGGTACGATACTTGAGACCCATTCTGGATAAGCAACTGGTCTTATGAAACCCACTTCTAATAGTTTCTTTAGCTCAGTTTTGATAAGGAGAGAAATATGTGGATGCATCTTTCTTAGCTTCTGCTTAACAGGTTTTTCTTTTAAATCTACATTAAGATGATGCATGATAAGATCTGGGTTAAGTCCTGGCATATCTGCATAAGACCAAGCAAAATTTATTTGTCTTTGCTTAAAGAATTCCATGTACTCTTTCCTCTCTCTTTCTAATAATGAGGAAGCGAAATGAAGTATTTTAGGATCTTTTGATGTATCAATGTTTACTGCTTCTGTTGGTTCTATTAGGATAGCAGATCTCTCTTGAAAATATGCAGGAAAAATGTAAAAATTTCCATCTTCTAGTGCCTCTAGGAGGTTTTCACTATCAGATACGCCCTTTGTTTTCTCTTTTGATTCATCTAATGTTGCCATGAAATGGTTTTCAACAATAGGTCTCTTTCCTTGTTTTATTTCGCTTTTGTGACTGAAAAGTTTGGCATTCTCCTGATTATGAGAAACATCACTTGATTCTGCAATGGAAGATATCTTAGGATGGATAGGTTCAACAATATTAAGGTACACGACTAAGTCATGATCATTGGAAAAGACATTTAGTTCAGGGTTGTCTAAATTATCCCAATCAATTAGTTTAGGATGCAGAAGGGGTAAATCATAATCACTGTCGTCATTAGGTGTTTCAATGTTCATGACATAATGATCATAGCTTGGCGTAGAATAGGTATTGTCACAGATTAAATATTTTTGAGAATTGTCTTTCTCAAGCGTTTCTGAATTAGTTTTAACAAGATTAATATTAGCATTTGGTAGTTCACACTCAAGTGGTCCTTCAACTGACATTTGTCCCTTAAACGAATGGATTATATCCATGCACACATCTTTGATATTGTAAATTCCTTCTTGATTGACCTCATTTGCATTTTGGATTTGACATATTTGTGCACATGATGAAGTAGATTCTTTTAATAGATTTTGTTTCCTTTCAAACTCAACTTCTTCTGGACTAATAGTTAGTCCAACTCGATTATCCCTTAGTTCTTCCATATCTGATCCGTGTTTGTGCTTCTTGTGGCATTGCTTCTCTGTCTTTCTCATTTCCTTTCCTTTTTGCATACGCCTCTTTTCTCTGGATTCTGAGTTTTTCTTGCCTTCTTTCTAACTTCATCTTTTGTTTTTCTATAGACAAGTCTTCTTTCATGATAGCTACTTGATCTTCATTATGTTCTTTACATGATGTAGTGGATAAGACATTTGGACTCCATTCATACTCATTGGAGTCTGTTTCTGAATCCTGATCCAAGATTACTCTACTATACCATACTGGAATGTCGTATGGTGCAAAGAGTTCTTTGATTTCTGCCATCTCTATTTTTACTGCTTTTGGAATATCTTGTAAAGATTTTGCCTTTCTTTGTATTTTCAGAACTTGTTGACAAGATTTTTCTTCACCGTGGATGTTGATCTCCTCCTCTTTCTTTTCATGTTCTTCTTGCTTCTTTTGTTTATTGGTTACTATTTTGGCCACTTGATGTAGCTTTTCTTGCCAATTTTCTTCTTTAGAAACTGATTTCTTTCTCCATTTTTGTTGTTGATGATTATGTTGCTTTTGATTAGACTTCAGATATCCTAGCCCGGATTTATCTTTTGTGGATTGTGAGTGTGGACAAATAGGTTCTGAAATACCTTGATGTTGTTTACCAATTGGTCCTTTTCCTTCATATCCCATCTTTTGCATGATTTCATATCCTTTGCCATATTGTTTTATGGGAATATTGACTTCTGTTGCTGTTGCTATAGTTTTATCTTAATCTTTGTATAACCAACCAAGAATGTCTTTGTCTTCATTTTCCTCTTCAAGAGTTCCAGCACTAACAAAGGTTTCTTTAAACATATGTTTTGATTTTCCTGATGCCTTTGATTGAATATCTGTAGGTTTCCCATATGACTTAGGGGAAAGTGGAAAATTTTGCAAAGAATACTTTCCCATTCCTTCATCATTTAACTTGAGCTTTTCTTCAAAAGTTTCCCATAACTTTGCTTGAATTTATTTGGTAGGATATACTGATTCTCTGTTATGTGGAACTATTGTATCTTGTGTTGGCTTCAAATTATTGCAATATTGACTGGAATTTGCAATTATAGTGATTTCTTTTCCTTCATGAGGAAATTTTACACATTGATGATATGTAGAAGGAACTGCTTGCATCTTGTGAATCCATGGTCTTCCCAGAAGAATATTGTAGGAGAGGTTCAAATCTAAAACTTGACATAATGTATCCTTTTCCACAGGTCCTATCTTTATTGGTAGCACAACAGTCCCTTTAGAAGAACATTCTGCTTCATCATAAGCCTTGATGGTTATTTTATTTTTTGGGTCTACTGCATTTTCTGAATATCCCAAAGCTTTTATCAAACTTAATGCACAAATGTTTAATCCAGCTCCTCCATCTATGAGCACACGTTTAACATGAGTTTTATTTATGGAGACTTCAACATGTAAGGGAGCATTATGAGGATGTTGCAAGGATGCGTCATCATTTTCAGAAAATGATAAGCAATGAGGAGCTATGAGGTGTCCTACCATATTTTGGAACTGATCTATATCCAAATCTTTTGAAACTGTTGTCTCCACTAAAGCTTTCTCCAAAATGTCCTTATGCATAGGTGAAATCTTGAGAAGTTCCAGAATTGATATTTGAGTGGTTATTCATTGTAATTGCTCTACTAAATTGTATTGTTGTGGATTGGGTGTTGGATCTTTTGTTACACCCGGAAAGGTAACCTTTGCTTTGCTTCTCATGATAACATTGATTGGTTCTGAAGATGAATTTTCGTTAACAATAATCACATTCACTACATCATCGTATGTATAAGTGTAATTCACCTTGGTTTTTCCTTTGTCATTTTTTAATTGGGACGGTTCGCCTTTGTCATAATTTGGGGTGGAGTTTTGAAAGCTAAGTGTGATTCGTTCGTTTTATGGCTATCCACTGTAATGGTTCCATTATCGATTAGATCTTCCATCGTATTTGTTAGGTGTCCTTTATTTCGATGATAGTTGCAAAAATGATTGTCATTCCACCAATTGGGCTTGACTGGTGGTTCATAATTTCTTGTTTCTGGTAAAACAATCAATTTATTAGCAAGTAAAGTTTTTAGAGCTGATTCTAAAGATTCTCCAATGTTTGTGAATTTTCTTCAAGGATTGGAGAAAAAGGACTTAGCTTTGTTGTTTTTTGGATTGTTATTGCTTGGGATTTGACTTGATAGATTGAAAATTGGTTGTTGTTTTGTATTACTATTATCGTCATTCCCTTCATTGCTGACATTCATATTCTTTGACCAGAACTTGGGTTTGTCATTGTTGTTGTTGTTGTTGTATGAATTATTGTAAAGTTTTAGTTCTCCTTTCTTTACCATCGCATTCTCTATTTTTAGTCCATTCTCGATCATTTTGGCAAAAGAGGGAGGACATTGCATCCTTAGTCAATAACTCATTTCACTGATAAGATTATCAATGAATATGTCCATTTTTTCTTGATCAGGTACATCTCGGGGATACCTATTAAACATGTGTTTCCATTGTTGTAAGAAAATCATAAAGGATTCACCATTCTTTTGTTTAACATTGCAAAGATCTAGCATTGTTATTTCATTCCTTATACTATAGGAATATTGTGAAATAAACCTATTCACAAGTTCTTCAAAGGATTTGATTCCAGATGGTAATCTTGAAAACCACTCCATTGATTGTCCATTTAAACTCCTAGGAAAAAGATGCATAAGGTAAGTTTCATCATGAGCAAATTCCATGCTCATGGTACAAAAATCCCTAATGTGATCTTGAGGATCAGATCTTCCATCGTATTTGTCATATTTAGGAATCTCGCAATGTTGCGGAAATGATATCATATTTTGATTTTTATCAAAAGGATATGGGCATATATCTTCTAATGAATATTTATTGGAGCTTGTCCCATTTTGCATGTCTTGTATTTGTTGTTGAAGAGTTTGTATTTGTTGAGTAAGGTTTGATAAGGGATTATCTACATAGTTTCTTCTTGTTTCTTCATGAGTCTTTTTGTCACTACGCTCTTTTATTTTATCATCCCTTTCTTTCCTTGTTTCTCCGTTACTTTATTTGTTTATGTCTTCATTATTTGGATCATATGTGTTTTGGGTGTTACTTGTCTCTACATCTTGTTTCAAGCTTTCCATGTTAAAGTCTTGTGGTAGTTTAGCTCCAGATTTTGCCAACATCAAGAGATATTTTTCTTTTTGTTTTGCCAACAATTTTTCCATTAGCCTATCAAATTTGAAATCTTGCTCAAGGTCTCTAATGGTGCTATTGACTGCTTCTTCATCAACAGCGGTAAATCCAAAAGTGTGGAATACAGGAGTATCTTCTTTCTCCATTTGTTGTTGTTTTCTAAGTTGCTCATGTTGGGCTCTAGTCCAAACTGGCATGTGATTATTTCAATGTTGTTGAAATTCCCAAAGGACAAAGTCAATAGGTGATTATTGGTTTAGGAAGATATGCTTTGTTGATCTTACCACTATTGTTTGTTCGTTGGGATAAAGCATCTCTTTGTTGAAAGGCACGTCTTTGTAGAGTTTCACAGTCAAATTCTGTATCGCAACCACGTAAGTAGTGACGAAAACGATGTAAGAATGTCCTATGTTTCAATAAGATCTTGCGATTGATATACAAGAATCTTATCCTTTTCTAAGTATCTTTATAGCTGGGTTTTCTTTTCTTAAGGTGATGCTTAAAAGTTATATAAGCATTTGACAATTCACAAGTTTGTTTGATTCCAAAGTTGGTGCAATTTTGGTTTTGATATAACCTAGGTTCAAAATAGGAAAGATATATCCAAGATTAAGAACCTAGTATATATTTGATCAAGCTTCGTGATAGTGGATTTGATTATCCTGATCAGAAACTTGACAAAGATGTTAATTTTTGCACTTAAGATAGTTGAATCGATAGCTTGTTAAATGTTGATGTTTATAGAACCTTTTGAGTATAACTTGTTGGATTGGTAACCTAGTTGTTAGAGCTAGTTTGAAAAGTATGTGATGGTTTAGAGACAAACTTAATTCAAGAATTTTTTTGACATTGATGTTTTGACACTTTGATTTTGGGTCTGGTGTTTCAAGTGTTGAAAAGCTTTTGTATTACCCTTTTGATCAAACTTTTTCAAAAATTTGTTGGATATTTTTGCTATCTTGTAGATGATAATTTTTCTTCAATTTTTGACCATTTGGAACATGATACAGACATAGAAGACACAATGTCTAATAAACAAAATGTACAAGCAAGTACAATCCCTATGGCAGGCTGAGACAATAGTTGTTGAATCTCACGTGGAGTTTCCCCCGAGGCTACGCTATTCAAAGCAGATATTTAGATGCTTGACCCCACTGGTTCCACCCTCGGCACTCACTTCTTCAGGGCAGCCAAGCATCAGTTTCCATGAAATCTCCTCATGGCAAACTTTATATCTCTACTAGGAACCGTATGTATGTGAGCTGCTTTAGAGGTCCGACCTCCTGCGCCAACAACTAGAAGGATTTTGGCAACTAGTACAAGTGTTTTTTAGTAAAGGCTTCTGGTCATGGGGCCATACATGTGGAACTTTCAGCTCTGTAAATACAAAAGGCTCCCAGCCTATAGAGGTTACGCTCCATAGGATTTATGGGGAAATATAGTGTCGGTATGAATTTATCAGCACATGTTGTTTGAGACTTTTGTCACAAACACAATTTATTTATAGTGGATTGGAAGGACTCGGTATTAGCCCATTTCCACTTTAGGTCGTTCCCCTCTCACTGGCCCCCTCAAGGCAGCTCGGGAAGACAGACCCTCTAAAAGGATTTAATTGCTTGAAAGTAAAGAAAGCGTAAAAGAGTGGGTTTGGCTTTTTGGTCACCCAATTGGGGAGAGCATATACCTACCACTTTCGAGACATGGAATACAAGTGTTCTTTTTATCCTTTTCAAAGCAATAATTGGCTAAGTCCTATTTGGAGATGTTGCTCCAACAAGCATGGTGTTCATTTTAGCCCTTTTAAAAGTCTATGTGCAACTATTTTAGAGAAAATACCAACAATGCAAGTTGCATGTTGTCAATTCATCCTCTTAGTTAAACTAGGTGAACAAGATATGATATATTACTTCCCAAATGAAGACTTTTAATTAGCTAGATGATAAAATGCATAAAATTTGCCTTAAATGCCATCCTGCACACGCATGTTAGTAATCTGACAAATCTGATTTCTTGGACATTCAGACTTGCAAGAAAATTTTGTCAGTTTTATAAACAAAAGCACTAACCTAACATATGTGCTATCTCTCTGTTCAAAAGTGCTAACCTGCAGATCAAAAGTGCTAACTTAGACTGCAAAAGCGCTACTCTGTGGATACAAAAGCATGATTTCTTTGACATATGCGCTAACCTATGATGCAAATGCGTGAACCTGTGATACAAATGCGCAAAATTTAAGACAAAAGCGCTAACCTATATGACATATGCGCTAACCTATTATGCAAATGCACAGTTTTTCAGACAAAAGCGCTAACCTGCATGACATATGCGCTAACCTATGATGCAAATGTGCTAACCTGTCGAACAAAAGCGTTGTCAGAATTCACATATGCGTGAATCTGCATTACAAATGCATTGATTTAACTTTTTGCAATATTTTTAAAGGTATATGCGAGGTCCTGCCCCACGATGGGCGCCAAAATGTGTGTGCTTGAATTTCATCCTCAGAATGTTACCTGTAATAAGTTAGTTTCACATAATACAAATGGAAATGCATACAGGAAATCCAAAATCCACCAATGAAACTACATGAAATACATACTAAAATAAAACATTATTTTACCTTCATGGCTTATGTCTCATTGTGTCCTAACTCCACTATTCCTGGTTGCAGATGGTGTGCTCTCAGACAATGCACTGTTGGCTTCCAAGATGGCATATGAAGAATGGACTGATAACTTGTAGTTAACTGATACTATGATATGCAAATACTACATGATTATGCTAAAATGATAATGCTATATGATTATATTGCTAAAATGATATTTGCTATTTGCTAATTGCTTCAAAAACTCACGGATGCATATGATTGATTGAAAACTATTTTGAAGACTAACTCTCTCAACTAAAGCTCTTGATTTTATAGACTTTGAGAGGATAAGATGATGTGGCTCAAATCAACGGTCATGATCAGATCTACAAATTTGAATGGCTATGAGCAAAGGTGAAGGTTGAGAGAAAGGGGGAAGGAGAAGATAAGTGTCACTCATCTCACCTTGACTGGGTTGCTAACTGAGGGAATCTAGGGATGGTTGGAGGAAATTTAGGCATGAGAGGACAAGTGGACTCAAGTCCTTCCTAAGATGTAGGGAGGTTGGAGAAAATATAGGAAATGGTTATGAAATATGTGTACGTACACAATTTTTCTTAATTTTGGATGTTGGAGATAAATGATAAATTAATATTTAAGAAATATTAATTTCCTTAGCCACATGTTTGATGAGTTGGCAAAGGGAAGATGAAGTGGAGATGGAGGGTGAGTTGGATAAGAAAGATTAAATAATTTAGGAATTATTTAATATTTAAGACTATAGGATAGGAGAATAACTATTAAATATTGGATATTTAATTGCTTGGAGGGGATAATTAAATATTAGATATTTAATTAACTTGGTTAAAAGAATATTTAAATATTAGATATTTAATTAATTAGAAGAATAGGATAAATGAATTAATTAATAGAAAGACACGAAAAATGAATTAAATAATTAATCTTTTCAAATTAACTATTTAATAGAAGAATAATTATTAAATAAATATAAAATATTTATTTAATTGCTCATAGCCAATTTTTAGGTGTATACAGTAAGCACATAACATGAAATTATCGCTCCTCAGATACCACAAACCATAACCCACAGTCCCCTTCAAGTATCTGAATATCCTTTTTACAACAGTGACATGACTCTCTTTCGGATTAGCTTGATATCTAGAAGTCATGCACACAACATCCATAATGTCCGACCTAATCTGAGTAAGATATAGAAGACCACCAACCATAGATCTGTACAAACTCTAATTAGCTTTCAAAGATTCGTCATTCTTAGACAATTTGCAGCCAGTCACCATATGAGTTTTGTTGGTGTAAACAATTATTCATCTTGGATATTATTACACTTTACTTAAGTTTACTTAGGTACATGCATTTAATAGTAGTTTGGGTATGAGACACTTGGGTTTTTGTGCCACATTGGGATAGTGTGTGTAGGAGAATTTCCACCTTTTATGGTGTTGATCTTATCTCGTTGTTACATTCCACCTCATGTGGAATATTATATTATTTCTCCTACCTACCCACACCTATTTCCTACCTACCCTTGTTTCTTATTGAGCGACTTGTCATGTTTGTGTGCTCACATATCCCTAGCCTTGCCTATCTAAGCAGACTCATCTACATTGTTTGTACGGGCATTCATTGAACATCTTGTAATGATACAATTGATCATATTTTGCATCTTGATAGAATACAATTTATTCCTATCATATATTTGTCTCTCTATTTTGTGATTTCCATTGCCTCTAGATCTTGGCAAATTCTCACAAGTTCCAATCGATTTGGAGTCATCTAACCATAACTTCTTCAACAATTCCTTCACATATTTAGTTTGAGATATAAAAATACCTTTTCATGTTTGTGAAATCTACAAACCTAAGAAAAATTTCATCTCTCCTATCATAGACATCTCAAATTCTTTTTGCATATCACCGAGAAACTCCATGCTTTTCATCATCTCCTCTAAAGATAATATCATCAACAAAGACTTCAACAATCAAAATGTTATCATTCTCAATCTTAAAATACAAATTACTATTAGCAGTCCCTTTATTAAATCCTAACTTCAACAAGTACTTATCCAATCTAGCATACTAGGCTCCAGGGGCTTGTTTCAATCTATAAAGAGCTTTCTTCAGTTTACATACCATGTCTCTATCATCTAATAATGAATATCCATTAGGTTGCTCAATGTATACTTCTTCCTTAAGATCACCATTCAGAAAAGCTGACTTGACATCCATTTGACACACCTTGAAATCTTTATAAGAAGCATATGCAAGAAACAATCTAACAACTTCAAGTTTGGGTATCGGAGCAAAAGTCTCCTCGTAGTCAATCCCTTCTTTTTGTGAATATCCTTTGCATAGTCTTGCTTTATATCTGACAACTTCACTGATTTCATTCAATTTATTCCTGAATACCCATTTAGTACCACTCAAATTCTTATCTTTAGGTCTAGGCACACGTTCCCATGTATTGTTCTTTTCAATTTGATCTAATTCTTCTTTCATATCTCTCATCCAATTTTCATCTTTGCAAGCTTCAATAACATCTTTAGGTTCAACTTTAGAAATCAAACATACCTCTTTAGCAACTAGCCTTCTTCAAGTCATCAAACCTTTATTTTTATCACCAATAATCTGATTTTTTGAATGATTCAATCTAACATACCTCAGAGTCTTCTGATTATTCTTATTTTTAGGTTCCTACACCTCTCCATCGGCAATAGCAACATCTGATTAACTGTCTCTACTGGATCATTCTGCTTTGATTCTTCAGTCTAAATAGGATTCAGAACAATGTGTTGGCCATCATCATATCCACAAGCTCTAATTTCTTTTCCAAGGTTCTCATCCACCTTCACATTTGAACTTTCCACTATCTTTCTCAGTATCTTATTGTAGCACCAGTAGGCTTTTCTCTTTGTAGAATATCCCAAGAAAACTCCTTCATCACTTCTTGCATCAAACTTTCCTATGTTGTCATCTCTCTTGATATAACATTTGCTACCAAATATTATGAAATATCCCACAATAGGAACATGACCAAGCCATAGCTCATAAGGACTCTTACTGGTATCACCTTTAATATGAACTCAGTTGAATACATGTAAACAGTAGTGCTAATAACTTCTCTCCAATAGATCTTCATAACATTCCCTTTAATCAACATAGTCCTTGCAACATCCAAGATAGTCCCATTCTTCCTTTCAATAACTCCATTCTGCTGAGGGGTTTTAGGAGTAGATAATTGTCTTCTAATCCCATGCTTATCACATAATGAATCAAACTCATCAGAACATAATTCACCACCTCTGTTAGATCTCAAACATTTCACCTTCAATCTTGACTCAGTCTCAACCTTTCCTTTGAATATCTTGAACTTGTCTAATGCTTTAGATTTCTCCTTAAAAAAGACAACCCAAATCATCCTCGAATAATCATCAATTAGCAACATAAAATATCTATCTCCCTGCACACTTCTAACATTTTTAGGTCCACATAGGTTAGTATGCATAAGATCTAGCGATCCATCAGACGTATACTATTTGCTCTTGAAATAAATTCTTGTTTGATTACCCAATTAACATTCCTTACATACTAGATTAGCAGGTTTAGCAATCTTAGGAAAATCTCTAATAGCTTGTGTAGAACCGATCTTAATTATTGAATCAAAGTTAACATGACACATTCTCTTATGCCACAACCAACTTTCATCAATCTGAGCAATCAAGCAACTTTTCTCACCAACATTCAAATGAAAGATATTATCTTTAGTCTTGGTTCCAGATGCAATTTCTATACCAGAGGCATTTAGGATCTTGCATTTACCATTCTTGAATTGTAAATCATTACCTTTGTCAACCATCTATCCAACACTCAAAAGATTATGCTTCAAACCTTCAACATATAGAACATCATCAGTATTATGTTTACCATCAAAGGAAATAGAACCTCTACCATGGATCACACAGGCTTTGTCATCTCCAAATCTCACTATTCCACCATCATACCTTTCCATACTCACAAATTTGCTTTTATCACTAGTCATATGATGTGAACAACTGCTATCAATCACCCATTCATCTTTTTCTTCAACTTTAGTAGCCAAATCTTTCTCCTCAATAGTGCAGCTAGTGGAATCAACATGCACCGATCCGTCTTCTTTAATGGCAAGAAACCCAACTTCATCTCCTTCTGATTCTTCATGTGTAACACCTTCATCAACAACATAATAGAAGTTATTATGATGCCTATACTCCCGATTAGACTTGTAAAGCTTATCATAGTTCCCATGCTTCTCATATCTATCATTTTTGTCATGCTTATCAAATTTATCATGCCTATCATACTTAGCCATTCTCTCTAGGCACCTAGAAGCAAAATGTCCTACCTTATTGCAAGCAAAACATTTAAAGGGCAATTTCCCATCATACTTACCGACTCCTTTAGGAAATCTTCGAGCAATCAATGCTTTGAGATCATCCAATTCTCTTTCTTGCTCTTCCATCTCTCTTCTCTCTCTTTCATATCTAGATATTCTGCATTCATCAGGATCATACTTCTGCTTTCCGAATACAGATGCTCTAAATTTCGTCTCAGACTTTCCATGTGATTCACCAAATTTTCTCATCTCAAATGCAATAATCTTTCCAGCCAATATATCTTTTGTTACTATAGTCACACTCGGAATCTCATCAATAGCAGCTACCTTATGTTTATAAGCAGGAGGCAAAGATCTCAACACCTTAGCAACAATTTCATCTTCTTCAAGGGTTCCACCGACACATTTGATACCTAGGACAAGATCATTCACCTTATCCATAAAGGTATTTATATTCTCATCTTCTCCCATCTTCAACATCTCATATTCCTCTTTCAAACTCTACAACTTAACAACTTTTACTTGTTCATCTCCTTCATATAGGATTTCAAGCTTCTCCCAGATCTCATGTGTGGTCTGAAGTCCTATTACACTTGTCATCTCTGAATCAGTTGGGGCACTCAACAATGCTTCCTTCGCTCTAATATTATGTTCAACTTCCTTGATCTCATCAACAGTAACCGGTCCATTTGGAGGAGCAGAATATGCATTTTTGTAATCTTCCAATAATCTTCTCCAAGACATCTCAAGTGTACTTCCATCTAGTTCTTCCATATAGCATAGTTACTTCCATCAAATCTGAGACTCTCCTTCTTAAAGATAACACCTCCAGTTCCAATTGCCATCCCGTATCTCCTCAAGCGGTTAAGCTTCTTCCAGAGGATCTAGCTCTGATACTAATTGTTGGAAACAATAATGAAGGAAAACTAAGAGGAGGGGTGAATCAATTTTCACTGGATTTACGAACTTAAACACAATTACAGATTTGATAAATTGTGCAACGATAACAAAGATAAGAAAATTGACAACACAACACACAAAACCAAGATTTTGACATGGAAAACCCAGTTAAGGGAAAAACCACGGTGGGAACCTACCCACAATAAGATAATACCCTGCAATAGTATGTGTAAATATTACAATGATGAATGCACATGCATCTAGGCACACTGCCTAAAGCTCACTACTCAAAGGATAATGACCCGGAAGGCTACGACCCTTAGGGAAGTTTCATTGACTTACAACAAGATTCAAACTACAATCCAGAAGAGATGAACTACAATAATAACATCTCGAAATGCTTGATGACAATTTCGATTAAGCATAATTGTCTACTCTGCAACACCAATCTCTGCTCAATACACCACACCGAAAGATGAATCCTTGTTCGCACATACATAACTCTTTGATAATACAGACACAACCTCGATGTCTAAATTACATGACAATACCACCTATTTATACAATTCACCAGCCTTGACAACAAGGTCGGCTAAACCCTCAACTCACAATTACAAAATTACATCACATGATAGAAAGATCGACCACTGGACCAATTGTTGGAAACAACAATGAAGAAAAACTAAGAGGAGGGGTGAATCAGTTTTCATTGGATTTACAAACTTAAACACAAATACAGATCTGATAAAGTGTGCAACAATAATAAAGATAAGAAAATTGATAACACAATACACAACACCAAGATTTTGATGTGGAAAACTCGGTTAAGGGAAAAAACACAGTGGGAACCTATCCACAATAAGATGATACTCTGCAATAGTATGTGTAAATATTACAACGGGGAATGCACATGCATCCAAGCACATTGCCTAGAGCTCACTGCTCAAAGGATAATGACTCAAAAGGCTACAACCCTCAGGGAAGTCTCACTGACTTACAACAAGATTCAAACTACAATTCAGAAGAGATGAACTGCAATAATAGCATCTCTAAATGCCTGATGATAGTTTCGGTTAAGCACAATTGTCTACTTTGCAACACCAATCTTTGCTCAATACAGCACACTGAAAGATGAATCCTTGTTCGCACATACACCACTCCTGGATAATACAGACACAACCTCAATGTCTAAATTACATGACAATACCACCTATTTATACAATTCATCAGCCTTGACAACAACGTCGGCTAAACCCTCAACTCAAAATTATAAAATTACATCACACAATAGAACGATCGACCACTGGATCAATACAATGATATACATGACATAACATGTACCTAATTCAAATCACCAAACATGCAACACCACTGGAAATCATGCCAAGATCAACCACAAGAAGCTACACCATCATGAAAACCGCATAACACGAAGAACATCATTGGTTCAACAAAATCACCAAGAGCTCGCACAACGATCAATGCATATCATAAAACCAAATAGGATACAATTAGGAAACACCAACAAGTATGTATGAATCATCAGTAATAGTTATGCCAACACCACTTATCAAATCTTCATCGATCAACATCTGAACCTCAAGAACACTCAAACATCAACAACTGTTACGAAGAAAGATAACTTGTGGAGCCAAATCACGAACCATCTAAAATGAAGATACACAAGAGCATCCCAAACAATCTCCCAAAGACTCAGATCAAGATCTGATCACACTAGAATATATCGAAGGAAATACCGATCTCTACAAAGCACCGATCAGAAAACAAACTGCAAAATCAGATCATATGATATGATCAATTAAGATTCCTGGATCACCAAAACCAGTACATAAGAATATAGTGATACTATAAATACTCCATACACCAAACCATAATCCCAATAAACCAATCTGCAATCACCAGAGCAGTAATATGTTGACATCAATGACAACAACATATCCTGGCAGCAACAATGTCCAACAATTTCTTCATCTAACATATTAAAAAATATTCACATGCTAAGTATTTAAGCACATAAAAAACTATCATCAAACTAACATTAGGGGACAATCGTTTCAACTTTAATATTTATTAAGTAGTACTATTTTTTTTTATATAGGATTATGATTGATACATCTATTATACAAAAATCAAGGTAAATATAGAATGGTTTAATAATATAGAACATTGACATTTAGGAACTATTACTCTTCCTAACATCCCTAGCTCCATTATATTAAATATTATTATATGTTTTAAAAATGCAATCATCATTAATTTATTCTTAGAGAATCCATGTATTCATGTCATAAATTGTGTCTTCTACATTATATTAATCACTTGAGTTTATTTATAATAATCATAAAATTGTTAATTATTAGGGTTAATTCTTTAGTTAGGCACCATAAAATATGTTGTCAATATTATTATATAGTATTTTACAAATAAAAAATAAAATAGACAACAAATTGAAAATGATGTTTACAAAAATAGTTACAAAATGTAGCAAAATATATTACCATAATATGTAACCTATGAAACCCTTTCAAGAATAAAACCAAGCACAAAAGATAGATCCAATAATGAATTACTCTAACGATAGAACTAGAAATACATTTAGTTGATATAAATCTCTTATGTAGTAGCAACGTCTTCCTTTTTGAAGCATATAAGTAACCCAAATACTCATCTTCAACCTATGCGTGTGAAAATATTTGCCTAAGCTTTAAATTTATAAATTTTTGGCTTGGGAATTGGGATTACCATCCAAATCCAAGAGCCAAATTTGTATGGGAAGACCAAGCTCAACTTCAGACTCTAGCTTCTTCAAGTTGGATGCCTTTTTTTTTTAAGATCCTAGATCCACTCAACATGGGAACCAATTCTTACTCCAAAATATCTTTTATTGTTGTCAATATCATGTTGGGAATAATTTATGTGTTCTCAGAGATAACCATTTGTAAATAAAATATTAGAATATTTCTATTTGACTAGTATCCTAACATTACCATAACATTCAAACATTATAACCAGGACTTGTAAAGAGTGCATCACGTAGTCTAACAAAAAAAATACATAATCAATCTCGAAGAGGACACATTGAATAAATCTAAAAAAACTAAACCATAAATTATTAGCACTCCTATATATCCAACATTTTTATCCTTTACCTTCTTTTGTAAAGGACCCTTATCTATCATCTTCCAATACTAATTTGGAAGATGAATGGGGTTTCTAGATTTCATCCCTTCTAATACATATGAATATTACATTAATTATAAGTAATTGGCCTTTATATATGGATCCACATACATTCAATCAACCACATAACATTCATGCTTCTCCCCCTTCTCCTTTTGAACCACCTCTCATACATTCACAATCTTACAATACTAATGCTAAATTGATGGACTGCACTGATTCTATTTCCCCTTTTGCTTTACTTCATAAATGATGTGGCCCTTGTTTTCCCATAATGGCTAAATATGGTTTTAAAGGTAAAGGTTTATGATGTGATGACCAATATGTGTCTAAAACCTTTGCACAAAAAATATTTCACTACTAGGGTTTTAGTTAATTTATGTCCTTCCATGGCTTGGGCCATCAAATAAACTTTCACTCAATATCTTTATGGCCTACTTAAAATAAGGAATTTGGCCACCTACTAGTGCTAGTATTAGGTGTGTCATTCATCTTCCAAATATCAAGTCACATAAATCATACAATAGATGTAGTTGATAAATAATGTACATATGATCTTCAAACATCATAGAGTGGGAAAAACATGATACCTATGTGAGGGTGGTAACATTTTTTATTATTCGAGACACTTAAGATAGTTTTTGAGAATGAACTGAATAAGGAGGCTACATTGAAAAGTTCAAAATTGGGAATCAAAGAGAATCTTCCAAATTTAATGGTTATGACACTGTAAAGGGAAAAATTTGATTTGGCAATTTGCAACATAGGAGGGAGAAATCACCAAATCAATTTTCACTTGGGACCATTACATTCAAAAGAGGGAAGGGAATCCACTAGATTCAGTCACAAATCAGATGAGGACTGAATACTGAATGGATTGGATTGATCTTGGTCTCCTCTTTTGTAAGTTGAAATGCTGAAATAGGTAAAGTGCCAGAAAATGAAGGTAAAATTGAGAAAACAATGAGCTACATATGTGGGATTTTCGTGTGCACCTGGATCTGAGCAGCATAAGCCGATTTGGATTTGACCCTCGATAAAGCTACTAAAAAGCTGGGACCATGATGAGGGACCACGGTCCTCCGAAATTTTCGCATGCCGAAAAGGGTTGATTTGTCTATGTGAATGAAGCTTATTCTAAAGAGTACAACTTTGTACCTGTTTCCTGCACATAGAGAGAAAGGGAAAAATGTTGGGAATAGGGGTTTGCCTAAGTCAAATCTCATTTTGGAATCAACCTTGAATTAAATATTACAAATACTTGAAATAAAATGATGGAAAGGTATACCTCATATTTGCAATGAATGATGATGATGCTTTGCTTCTTGGATGTAATCACATATGTTGTATGAAAGGGCATGAACATGACAAAACCCTAACACACACACATGCTTGCAAATGAATGATGTAATGTTGCTCCATAATTGATAAATGAAGAATATGCAACCTTGAAGACCTCTAGAAATGCTTGATGATGAATACTTTGATTGAAGTTTGCCTTATGTTCACCTATCTCCTTTTCCTTCTTGTGTATATCCAAATGAGAGGGGAAGACCTCCTTATATACTTTCCCGTCATCAAACATATTAATTTTTTGACATAGGCTGACATGGAGAGGGGATTCCAGCCCAAAATTTGGATAGGGCAAAGGGTTCAAATTGGGGCCCACCTAAGGAGGACCACGTAGTAACACCATGGTCCCAGTGAAGATCAAGGTGCCATGCCCTAGTCCTATCCCATATTTGAGCTAGGGTTAAGGTGCTATGCAAGGTGAAATGATATAATATGAACATTGTTGCATGGTAGAAGCATAAATAGGTCTAGGTCAAGCATGTGGATGAGAATACTAAGGTGAGGGTCCCAAATGCAATCAAAATTGCAAGGGGTGCAATTTTAGGACACTACAGACACAAACATTGAATGCCCTATTGGAGCACCAAGATTTGGTAAAGTGACCCATTTTACCATTATGGTGGAATCTATGCTATCCAATATAGGTGTGAGATGTATAAGAGGAGTTACTACTTTGGGTTGCTTGACCATGATTATGGGGCTATAGATTTCTGATATGGATCATGGTTTTGATTCATAGTTTTAGGTTCCACTTGGTGGTTTCTAGTTTTTTTATCTTTCTATATATTGGAGGCATGAGATATTTAATTGTAATGTGATATTGTAGGTACGATTATGTTATTATTTTATTATTAAATAGGTTGTATTCTTGTACACTCTTTTGAGTTTTATACAAGCTTGACTCTCTTTGATGTTAGAGTTTTTTACTATAAATTTTTGTCCATATAAATTTGTTGTTAATATGCTTTGCATTTTTTATACTTTCTTCTTTATTTATACATTACATTTAGTGGCTTAATCACATGGATTAAAACACTATTTTGATAATATGTTGACTTTGTCATTTACCTCATTATTCAACAATTAGTACATCCTAAACTTTTGATTTGTCTTTTGCCTCTGCTCCACCATCTCTCAACACTTTCTCTCATTTGATGAATCACTGGCCAAATTTCTTCATTCTTATTTTGATTTGCTATTTTTCATCATGATCCTAGATTTCCCTATGTTATCAAAGATAATTAGATTAATTTGACAAAATTTTCATCCTCAATTTTAAACCTAATCTCTCTCAAGAGATTCATGACAATTTACCTACATGACCTTCTATTATAGATAAAAAAAAATTAGGAGTAAGGTTCACAATCGACATCACAATAGATGAGAATGATTAAAAAAAGTACTAAAAATTGATAATTTATATTAAAAAAAAAGAGAAAAAACACCATGAATTGACGTCCCTTTTACAATCAAGTGACTTTATAAGGTACGTGGTGTGTGGATTTAAATTATCTTTGTGACCACCAAGTTGTTCATGCTACCTACATCAATGATCAACTTGCAACACTCTCCTCTTGAACACCACCTAGTGTGAGGAATTCTCTTCCTCAACCACATGCCATTTTCTTCAAACATAGGCTTTAGAAAAACCTTCCACATTAGTAGGCTTTCTGGCCTTTGGGGTGGTACCTTTTTCTTTAATTCCTATTCCCTCTTGACCTTGTGTAACATATATATTTCTAAACATGATCTTGTTCCTGTCTTTATCTGGACACTCAAACATGTGATTACCTACTTGTCTATATGTGAAACAAGTTGAACTAAATTATTTTTCAGTTATCCATATTTCCTCTTTCTCTACATTTTTTTTTTATATTCACTATCGTGGAATCTGGAGGTGTCCTTGCCGAAGCAAGACTAATCCCCCAGTGTGTACAACCCACTCACAAGGTAGCAACACACACAGAGTTAACACAGCCGGGGACTCGAACTCAAGACCATGGGGAGCATACCCACGCCTTAAGTTGCGATCCACGACCGGGTGAGCTAGGGCCGAAGCCCTTTTCTCTACATTTTTCGATCAACTACCTAATAACAATATAATTCCTTTCTTACATGCTTTTATGTGTCATAGATTCTATCATAATAATCTCTTCTTATATCTTATAATGTTATAAGGTGTTCCTAGAATACAAGTGCTCTTTAAACCTCTTACACACATCATGAGATTTTGACAAGTGGTCAATGATGCCACCTCAAGATGGGACACCCCTTTTTTCATGTGACTTCAATAATAAAAAAAATATAAATAATAATTAAATAATATGAACATTGGAATGCAATGTTCGTCACACCTTTTCCAATAAAAACCTCCTAGATTTTTGTAACATCACCCATTTGTTTAAAAATAATCCCCCTCCATAAAGCCATAGCCTAACACCTAACATATGGTCCCTAAGTACTAAGAACATTACATAAAATAAAATTTAAATCAAAATAATTTATTATTTAATAATTAACAATTTCGTTGATAACAGTCAAAATCAGGCCGACCATCCATGCCCCCAGAGGAAGTTCAAAGAAAAGGTGTCAATTCCTCCGTTCTGTTTGGAACAAAACCGAGCCGTTCAAACCATACAAATAAGGTATGCAAAATCTTCATTATAAAAATCTAGTTTATTTGATCAACTCTCAAACGTTTCCCGCCAAGGCAGAAGTAGGAGCTTCAAGAGACAAAATTGAGCACCATTTTGTCTTTTGGCAACATTTTTTCAAGTACAGAGACAGGTAAGCAATACTTACTTTCTGGAACAGATTATGTATAATTACATTGGGTTTATGCGTTAGGAACCCAATCCTCATAAATGAGCAATACCCACTTTCTGCAACAGCTTATGTTCGTATTTTTTATTTAGATTTATTAATTTCTCACATGTGATTGGTTCATATGCTATTGGGCTGTGAATTAGGAATCCCATTCTCAAAAGTGTGAACCATTTTATATGTTTCAGATATCAGTTCAGATCGAAGGTATTTGGGCACGGTGGCAGCTCATCTGCTTTTCAGCAGATGGGTTGATCTGGTTAACTATAATACTAATTTGAATGCCTGGGGGTTAACTCCTAAAACTGAAATTATAGGCATAAGTTTGAATCTCTCTTAAGGGTTTATCAGATTAGGGTTTCAGTTGCCATACCAATCCTTAGGCCAACCCAAAAGCTATAGTTTGAAGGTTTTTTTTTTTGGAATGGGGAGAGGGAATGGTGACGGTAAACTCAGCAAGAATGCAGTGGAAACAGTGAGATGCACTAATTCGGCGAGGAAAAACAGTACCAATGCAGAGCCATTGGATAAACCAAAGAGTAGTAAGTGCAAAGCAGTTTCGAAGAGTCTGGATTATAGAAACACTCTCTGTGAGGAATGTAGAAAGGGAGATGGAGAAGATAAAATGCTGTTGTGTGATAAGTGTGATAAGGGATATCACATGTATTGCCTTTGTCCTGTCGTTGTTAAGGTTCCTACAGGGAAGTGGATTTGTACACAATGCAGTAAACATGATAAAGTAAAAGTAAAAGGTCTGAGATGGTAATCCTTTAATACCCCTTTTTTGGTGTATGTGCACGATAAATTTTTTGTATTTTGGTAAATCACGGAGGTTTGATTTGCTGCGTATTTCTTGCCCTAATGCAGAATTTCCGTTAGTGCAGACTAAGATCATCGACTTCTTTCACATTCAGAAGCCTGGTCTGGTTGCCTCATCCAATGGTAAGGCTTATCAGGGGGTATTTTAGTTTGAATTGCTATGCACGTTTTCTGATTGACTCTGTCTTTGGTGATACTTATGTGTTGGGGGTATTAAGAATTGGAGAATAGCATGACAATCTTTTGCCAATTCAGATTTTCAAAAACCCAAGAAGCGTGGTTCAAAGCTGGTTGTCACTAAAAAGAGGAGAAGGTTGCTACCATTTGTACCAACTCAAGATCTGGATAGAAGGTTGAAGCAGATGGCATCTCTTGCAACAGCACTTACATCTGCAAGGGTGCAGTTCAGTGATGAACTGACCTATATGTGTGGCATGGCTCCACGGTCTTCTAATCGGGCTGCATTGGAAAAGGGTGGGATGCAGGTAATAGTGGCTTGTTTAACAGATGGAACGTTATGGCTTAGTTGAATTTGGAATCAAGGACATTGAATTTACAAATTGTGTTGAATGTCTTAAACAAATACATGAATAAAGAGTCAGTCTTGGATAATGGATGCTACATGGATCGGATAATTGATAATTCCCTTAGTCTCTGTTTACAACTTTACATAACATTAATTCTAGATTTGTCTACTAATTAGTGCCTGATATTTGTAAAATACAGGTGATGTCAAAAGAAGATAAAGCTGCCCTTGATATCTGTAAAACGATGACTAGCAGGGGAGAGTGTCCTCCACTACTCGTTGTTTATGATTCAAAAGAGGGGTATGTCATGTTTTTCTTCTATTCTATTTGTGCCTAAAATACACATTATATCAACTCTTAGAAATCCCTTGAGATCAGAAGCTACCTGCCAAATTGTGGAATCAATTTACTTACATGATAAACTGATTTTATCTGCCACAGTTTTACAGTAGAGGCAGATAGCAATATAAAGGACCTCACAATTATCACAGAGTACACAGGGGATGTTGATTATTTGTGCAAAAGAGAAAATGATGATGGGGACTGTATGATGACTTTGCTCATGACAGGACATCGATCCAAAAACCTTGTTATTTGCCCTGATAAACGTGGAAATATAGCACGCTTTATCAATGGGATAAACAACCACACACCGTAAGTAAGCTTATTGCATGATTAGCTTTACATGGCTAGGCATCCTTTATGTACTTGATATGTAACTTGTTAACATGGATCAATAATTAATTGAATTTGTTTGGTTCAATATTTTTGCTTTAACAACTTTAGGTTTCGTTGTATAATCTATTTTGAGGATAGGATGGTGTTCTTGTATGATTATTTTCAAGGCCACATTTGAATACAGGACAGGGAAGAAGAAGCAGAACCTAAAGTGTGTGAGATACAATGTGGATGGAGAGTCCAGGGTTTTCCTAATTGCAATAAAGGATATTGCCAAGGGTGAAAGACTGTATTATGACTACAATGGCTATGAGAAAGAATACCCAACAGAACACTTTGTGTAACCTAGGGCCATTTGGCACAGGCAAATGAAACGAGGTAAGTTATGAGGCAGTTTTGTCACTTCATGACTTCGAGGGTTTTGCAGTATAAATTTAACCAAATCTGATTCAATTCTATTGTTTTCCCTAGCTTCTCAAAGCACATTATTACCTCCGAATTTTTTTGTAGTCATTTTATCATGAATTGCAGAAGATGAGTTATTCAAATATCAACCGATGAAAAGTGGCCTGTGAGTGATGCGGCAATTTTTTAAAAACATATGTTTCGAAGAAATGTATGGGATGAAATAGATCTGTGCAGTATCTGCTTGACATTTTTGAAATCACAGTTATTTATGCTTTTTGGCATTAGAGATTTTGTCAAATGTATTGTGGTTTGTATCTTCTTGGAATCAAATAGCAACTTTCTGTTGAGTTGAATAGTCCAAATGAATTGCTTCATAATCATGACTATCCTTGTATCACATACATATGAATATATTGAGATGGTTGTAGTTAATAGAGTTGTTTTTGCTTGCAAAGTGGATCTTTTCCAAAATAAGAATTGAATGAATTTATTTTCTCTTCTGCTTTTTTAATTGAATATTGATTACAAATATCTTGCTCATACGAGCATTGACATTAGACCAATACAACATCCTTACGAGTAAAAACACATTAGAAATAACCAATGGAAGACTAAGAGTCACCACTTCGAAGTTCACTTTTATTTAGAAACTACCTCCATATTAGAAGGTAACTATGGAAGACCAAGAGTCACAACTTAGAATTCCACTTTAGATGTCCCCTGTAAGGACATCTAAAGTGGAATTCTAAGTTGTGACTCTTAGTTGACTTCTGCTTTTCTAGTAATGAAGTCGTATTTTTTTATCTCAACCAATGATTGTGATTTTCTAATTGTCATCATATGAAAGTGATAACATAAAATTTCTTTGCTACCTCTACTGAAAGCTTGTGTGAGAAGCTTACAGTTCTGTGGAGGTTTATGGAATCTATACCACAATGTCATTAAAAGGCAATGATACTTGTATTAAATTAAGGTTTTTAAATGTCTACTTTGATCTTATATATAGGAATTGAAGTGGTTGTGTTGGTGTTCAGTTCCATGCTCTGCAGCTGTTCAGCAACGTCTGATGTATCTAATAGTGATGGAAAATTTGGAAAGTATCATTGGAGTGAGTTTGTATTGACCACTAGATGCAACCCAAGATATGATAGAAAGTTGATTTCGAATGCATTATTACCCACTTGCTTGGTAATGGTCTATGGACCATATCTCAAAGGCACGAGTTTTTTGTTTTGGCCTTAAAGCCTTTCTTTCTGAAGTTCTAACCATACCTTGTCTCCCACTTGGAACTGATGAGGAACATGATTTTGATCAGGTCGATGCTTGTACTTTCCATAAGTTCACTTCAAGATGTTGTGAAACTGTTGTTGAATGTGTCAAATCTTCCCAACAAAAAGTGATAACATAAAATCTCTTTGCTACCTCTACTGAAAGCTTGTGTGAGAATCTTACAGTTCTGTGGAGGTTTATGGAATCTATACCATAATGCCATTAAAAGACAATGAGAATTTGTATTAAATTAAGGTTTTTAAAATGTGTCCTTTGATCTTATATATAGGAATTGAAGTGGTTGTGTTGGTGTTCAGTTCCATGCTCTGCAGCTGTTCAGCAACGTCTGATGTATCTAATAGTGATGGAAATTATCATTGGAGTGAGTTTGTATTGACCACTAGATGCAACCCAAGATATGATAGAAAGTTGATTTCGAATGCAATATTACCCACTTGCTTGGTAATGGTCTATGGACCATATCTCAAAGGCATGAGTTTTTTGTTTTGGCCTTAAAGCCTTTCTTTCTGAAGTTCTAACCATACCTTGTCTCCCACGTGGAACTGATGAGGAACATGATTTTGATATGGTCGGTGCTTGTACTTTCCATAAGTTCACTTCAAGATGTTGTGAAACTGTTGTTGAATATGTCAAATCTTCCCAACAAATATTTTAGCCGTATCCAATGCTTTTGTATTTTTGTTTATATGCCACTTCAGCTTGAAGGTTTTAGTAGAATATAACATATGACACTTTCAAATGACATAGATGTTTTCGCCCCAAATGAGTAAGGACATTTGTAGATTTAGCATCTTCAACTGTTTGGTAGAGATGATGTTTATCTGATCTCAACCATCCATAACAACATTCTAAGGTCTTCAATTCACCCACATTTGAGTTGTATAGGCATTTTTAATTCTCTGTTGGAGGGATCATTGCAATTGCTATGGTGGTATGGGACTGCATCAGTTATACACCCAAATGAATCTACAGGCAATGACATCAAATTTGTCTATAGCCCCATGGCATCGAGAAATATAACTTTTGAGGAACATGTATTCTAGAAGCCTCTAGGGTGCAGGATCCAATAGTTGAGCACATTCCAATGGCTGTGATAGCATTTGTTGATTTAATGCCCAATATTTTTGACAACATTGCACCAATAGTTGTGACTATAAAGTTGTTATTGTGATGATGACTACCCATAATTGAATGAAATGTATCCTTAAGTACTTAAAAACAACGATTCATGTGATGCCACATCAGCGCACAAGTATCGGTCTCACTCTTGCACAAGTATCGTTCTCACTTTTTTGGGCTGTTCTGGACATCTTGGCAAAAAGCATGCTGATGTGGCCTTGAAACTTTAGTTATAAGCAGCGGATTTGCAAGTAAGCTGCTGTAAAAAATTGAGAGTGATTTGAAATTTCTACAAAGATTTTGAGAAGTGCAAAATTAGGGTGCTCAACTACTGGATCCTCTCCCCTAGTTATATTGGTGAAATATTCACCAAAGAAGTCAACAGTCAAACTTGACAAATTTAAAGCCAGACCAAGCAACTCTTATTACATTGCCTCACCCTACACACCTCCATCTTAAATCTCTGATTTCCTCAAAGACCATTTCTTGAACTCCAGTAATGCTACTTGTAAATGTAACTCAATGCGAAAAGACCAAAAAGATGTAAAATGAAACCAGTCTAAAGACAAGTCAGTTAATCTTATATATTAACAGGACGCAATGTTTCAAAATTGTACTTAAAAGGCATCGCTTGATTAGGAATTCACGCTTTTATGTGTTTAAGAACAGGACAGGGCTTTGCTTTATGAGAATCATAGAAAGTGCAACTAGGGAATTTGCATTTTGATGGAGGTGACCCAATATTAATGGTCAAGTTTCACACGTTAGCACATTCAAATTAAAGAAGTTGGAATTTGGAATACACATTGTAGAGAATATATAAAATGTAAAAAATTATTGTCATAAATTGAAGCCATATGATTTCATGTCTAGATTGTGCTATTTTACAATATGTTCATTTGGCAAGAGCATTCCAAGTTCACAAGAGTGTAGGCTATGGTACTATTGAAGAGATCTACAGAAGATTTCTCTGTAGCTTAGAAATTTAAGATCCTTTAAAAATTAGAGTCATGCAATTTTCAAGTAATAATGTTAGTTTTTTTCATTTCTGGTTTTGAGTTGTATAATACTTTTCATCATCAACATTTTGGATCATACTACGTGATCCATCATCAGAATGAAAGAAATAGTTAGAAATCATAAATCTAATGTCATAAATAAGAATATAAAAAATCTAAATACAAATCTAAATCCTTTAACAATCCAGTGGTCCATTAGATTTGATCCATTTAAAAAATTTATAGTTATTAATCTGAATATAATATCTAATCTACCATAGTAATTTTCTGCTTTGCATGAAAATACTTTTTGTAAAATTAGGCTCCAGTACTAAAATGCCCACATCTCAAATCTTTCAGGATAGTTAACTGTGGGCCGTTCGTGCAAATTAAAAGTTAATTAACAATAATTATAAAACTGCAGTTTTTTTTTTAAGCATTGAGTTCTCAATGTGGAGACCCAAGTTCAACTACCACGAGGGACATCTTTGTGGAATTCTAAGTTGTGACTCTTGGTCTTCTATTGGTTGTATTTGTCACATTGTTTAAAGTGGATTTCTAAGTTGTGACCCTTGGTCTTTCAATTGTTGTTTCTAGTTTGGTGCTCGAAAGGAGCTTATATTTGTGCTCGAAAGGAGTTAGTATTTGTAATAAGTTTGCTTGAAAGGTTTGTAACGTGGATGCTCGAATGAGCAAAAATGAACTTTGTGAACTATCTTTAATAGAAACCCTAACTCATTAGCTTTTAAAAATTCGTTATATTTATTTATGGATTATATGCAGGATTGGGTACGTGGTTTTTGCTTATTATCCTCACATGCACAATATAAAACAATCTTTAAACCTTAGCCATAATTATTGAAATTATTAACATATATGAATAGTTATACTGTTATAAGAATAGTTATCTTAAGCATGTGGCTCCATGGAATGCAAACATCGTTGGAAGTAAGAGCCTATGGAAATAAAATATTATAGTTCTGATACCCTTTATTTGACATGTATATAAAAATGTGGAGGCATAATGGAGACGCCTGGTCAGTATAAAAAAAATGCTGCAAGTTGTTCTCTCATCCAAACCAGTTGACCTCCGATTATTTCGAAGCAATAAAATGCCTATAATATATATGACAAATAAATGAATATTTTAATGTTAATTTGATTCTAATTTATGTACTTTGCACATGTTCACTTGGTATTATTGCTCCAACTATTTTACTTCTAGTTTGTCTTATCATTTTATTATGGTATGTTTACTCATAAAATTATTAGCACATTAAAGTTGGGGAAATTTAAGAGGGAAAAGTGCATATCTACAAACTTTTTGTTTTATAATATAAGCATGGGTCTCTCATGTATTTATTCGTAGCACATGATTTTGATTCATTTAGTATTCCCATCAATCTTAGATTCACATTGATCACTAGATACAACTTATTCTTATGCAAAGTAATTCTCTATATTAGATTATTTGTTTCATCTTTTGGGTTTGAAGCAAGTTGTTTTTTGTATGTAACAAAAAACTTATAATATTGTTCCTCAACACCATCAAGATTTTTGTTGTAGGTACAAAAAATATGAAGACATTAAGGTCAGATTTGTAGTAGAAACACATAATTGCATCATTTGGGTTGAAGAATAGACGTGCAAGGATCAAGACCATAAGTGCATGGTCGACCTAAGTTTTCATAAAATTTCATAATTCACATAGTATGATTGTCTTAGTTTGTTTGTTCGTGGTTTGTTCTAGATCCAAGTTAGAATTTGAATAATCCTTGGTTGCTAATTAGGCACATAGGTTTGCCTCACCTTTTTATGTAGACATAATTATATGTAGTTAGTTTAGTCTTATGCGCGTGTGTGCATGTGTATGTGTGCACATATAATATATATTGATGAAGGGTTACTCTACCCAACAACAAAACACAAAAAATGCAAGAAAAAAATACTCCCTTCTTATTACTCCAATTAGAAAGGAAATACAATATTCCAAGACTTACAAAATATTAGCCAAATTGACTTTACAAATCTACAAGCTAGAGCTACAAGCCTTATTACTTAAGCTTTGTATTTGAAGGGCTAAACTTTGAATGCCTAACCACTAGCCCAAGCCTCCCTTTTATAGCACTCTTGTGCCTCTTGGAAATCCCATGACTCCTCTTGGAGATCAACACATGGCAATCAAGAAATACAACACAACCCATAAAAGTCCCTTTATCTTTACCGAAAGGGCACCTAAGGAGGTGACTACTGAAATTCCCCAAAATGGGCTTGTGAAAATGCGTCCATTGCACTCCACCTTATCATGACTCTTCACCTTCCATATGTGGACGCTAAGATGGGTATTCTCTCGATTTTTCTTTGAAAATGATAAAAATATGTCTACTCATGAAATTACATTTATGTTTAGACATAGGTCAGAAATTTTAAATTATTTCAACTCACTGTCCCTTTTGACACTTTCCAATGTACGTGTAGACCTAAAGTTTGCATTAATTTTTATTCACATAACCTTAACTAAAAATTAAAATAACAATTTTTTTGGGTGATGAAGGATTGCCCTACACCCATGGATGCTCTTGTATCAAACACTTAGGGTAGTTTGAGAAGTGACCTCGTCACATCTCAGGTGTTCAAGGGAAACCAAGATGGTCAAAGGTCAAACTTCAACAACCACGATGAATCTTCAACAAGTCTTCCTTTTCATTTAAACTAAGTACTCTTCATATTGCATATTTCTCCTACTCTTGCCCACATTGTTGTCTAGAATTTTTTCTATCTCCTCTAAGGTATGTGTTAGAATGTTCCACTATGCTTCTATTTTCTTCACATATTGCTACAATTGTGGCTAATAATAGTGTACACTAATAAGAGCAATGACCTTGTCTCAATCAAAGTGTCCAACTGATCCTCCCCTATGCTTCTCCTTAATCAAACTCTTTCTCATAGAACTCCTTGGAATGCATAACTAAACAACATCCCAATTTGGATTAATAAATCCAACCACTTAGTCCTATCTAATGTAACAGATTTTTTACAAGCTCACCAAGCTTTTGTAAAATCAGGATCCTCAAGATACAATCAACAAACTTTTTGAGTTCATTGAACCCAACAACCTTGATTTGCATCTTCGTCAACAAACTTTGCTTTCTACTTACGACATCTGCAACTTTGTTAGACCTCCCATTCCTATGCTTCAAAGAAAAACTATGGCTCCGCAAAAACTCTATTCATTTCAAATGCCTTTGATTTAACTTTCTTGGACTGTTAAGATATTGTAAAGCTTGATGATTAGTAAACAAAACAAACTCTTTTGCCAACAAATAATCTCTCAAATTCTTCAAAGCCTAAACTATAACATAAAATTCTTGATCATACGTAGAATACTTCAGGGCTCATTCAATTTCTCACTAAAATAAGCAATGGTTTAACCTTCTTGACTTTATACCACTCTTATGACATTGCCACTAGCATCATAAGCTACATGAAATACCTTACTAAAATTAGGAAGTGTCAAAACATGTTGTTCAAAAACTTTCCTCTACAACATGTCAAAGTTCTTTACTATTCTCGTAGCTCACTTAGACTCTTTCATATCTCTTCTTATTGTTTCCATGAGGGGTGTTGCAAATATGATTTTTTGTTGTCATTGATGTCAAACTTGTTGATCTGGATATGTAAGTTGGTGTTATCTTTGGTTCAGATGTTGTTTGGAGTAGTGTAGTAACAGTCGTTTTGTTCAGTGGTCATACAGATGGTTGGTGACTAATTGCAGTCACTTTAGATGGTATATCAAGTTGTAATATAGTTTTTTCAGAGCTTTGGAGATGATCTTAGTGGTTCAAAGTTGGAGTTATGTTGATCTAAGTTCAAGTTTACATGATGATAGAGTGACAGTGTACAAGAATGCATTGCATTCCTGAGCCTTTAGATATTTGGTGATGTGGTTTGATGATTTATAATTGTTGATATAAGGTGATGCTATGTTGAGTATCACCAAGTGTTTTTGGTGGTCTACATTGTCATTGGAGTAAGTTGTGTTGGTATGCTTTAATTGCTTTATCATTTGAAACCGGCCTATAATGTTTTGGTCCGTCCAATAGTATGCAGATCCATAGGCATTGATTTGGAATGGTCGAGAATGCATGTAGACATGGTGTGATGCCTTAGATGTTTCTTTTTGCCTTCTGCATTGCATTGAAGCTTGTTTTTGGGTTGACCGTCTTGAGCTTACACGTTACATCTAATTAACCCAATTGATGTTGCTTTGGTTGCAAATGGTATAAAAGGAATGAAATCATTTTGTAGATGAGTGAATGAAGGTTGTATGTGTTGTGTGAAGTGTATGTGACATTGTGCAGAGGTTCACAAGTAAAATAGAGTAGTAATGAAGGCAGTCTCATATGTGTTTTGATAGTGAATTGTAATCAACATATCAGTGGATGCGATTCCTTGTAGTTCAATCATATTGATGTCTCTCTTTCATATGTAATGTATCTTGCTCTGAGTTTGTGCGTCTTAGTCTTGCAAGTCCACATTAGGGGCAGTGAGCTCCTTGGCCTTGAGCCTAAACATTGTAACCTATTCTTCATATAGTGGGATAGTTCTTATTATGGTTTTTCCCTCATTGGGTTTTTCATGTAAAATCTTGGTGTTCGTGTGTGATAACTTTTGTGTTTTTAAATTCTTTATTTCTGCACATGTGGTAAATGGAATAAATGATAATTGAGTGGTTAAATTGGTTAAGTTTTCATATATGCTAATTCACCTCCCCTCTTAGCATCTAGAAGAGTTCAACAATTGGTATCAGAGCAAGGTTCTTGAAGAAATAATCTAACAATTGAGGTAGATCTAGGATTTGAACACTATGTTTGAATTTGAAGATTGGGATGCTATGGAACAACATGAATGAGATATTGATGCAGTTGTAGATCTTGGAGGATAACTAAGAGTTTATCTTGCTTATCTAAATGAAAGTAGAAGAAAGATCAAGATTGGTTATTTGAGAAGGCAAGTTGAAGGTGGAAATAAGACATTTGATGATCTTGAAACAAAGATACATGTCAAATCTAGATAATGTATCAAACTTGAAGAAGAAGTGACCATGTTGAGGAAAGAGTTGAAAGAAGCAAAACAACAAATTGACAAGGGCTTGAAGCTTAAAGGTGGCAGTGAAATGCTTGATGTGATGCTAAGTGCTCAAAAGAAAACTAAAGATAAAGGCAAGCTTGGTTTTAAAAAAGGTGAAAGCTCTACGACTCCCAACAAAGAGAATAAAGAAAAAGAAAAGGTCACAAATGAATTGAAGAAGACCATTGAAGATCAAAAGGGTTTCATTTTAGTCCAAAACAAAAAGAATTTCAAGAAGCCTCATCTTGCTCAAACTAGGTATTCATCATTCTTTAATGGGAACTATTTTCCATGAAATAAGTTTGGGCATAGAGCTAGTGAATGTAGAAGTCAGATCAAATATTAATCATTTAATGGTCAATGTTGCTCTTTCAAGAAGTTTGGACATAAGGCAAATGAGTGCAAAATTAGGATGACGTAGAATGGATATCCTAACTATGATAAAAATTGTCAATCTTTCAATGGATATTGTTATACATGCAAAAAGTATGGGCACAAGATTGTTGAGTGTAAGTCTAGTGTCAAAAGGAGTGGAAATGGTCTGCAACAAGGTCTGACTTGTTATAATTGCAATAAATTAGGACATATAGCTAGGTTATGTAGAGGAAAGATTGAGAAAACTTTTAGTTCGGTAAAGAAGATTGATGTCAACGAGGAAAAGGAGAAGATGAAGATGACATGGATAAAGAAATTTGATGATAATGTGGAAGGAAATATAGTGGATGGATTTGTACCTATTGAGTGTGCAGATGCTTCCTCCGAAAACTAGACAATATGCATTATTTGAGGGGGATAATTGATTGAAGATCTTATGAAGCCCCTTGCAGTTTGGATGTTGAATTGTTTTCAACATGATAGATGTTCTGATTAATAAGAAAAACAAGTTTTAAGGACCAGAAACCTTTAACAAAGGAGCATATAAAAGTTCATCAATAAGCATCTAGTCCTACTAGGAACAACTTACAAAACGATTGGCAAAAAGGCCAGTCAACCGAAAGGACAGCAAAAGAAAGGGACAACAAAGCAGAAAAACCAGAGAAAGCACAACACAACTAAAAAGACTTAAGGAGATCCACCGCCTTATTCACCAACTGGTCATAGTTTGCCGCAACAGCTTTGAGTTCTTCTATGTCCTTGTTTGGCTTCTTCTCCTTTTTACCTCTGGTCCTTGTTCTAGGTCCTTTCACTTCTCACGTGCCTTCAATGCCAGGTTCAATCTCCAATGAGTCCTTCTCCTCCTCTAGTTTGCTGATGAGGATTTTTGTATTGCCAGTTGAGGCATTCAGTATGTTTAAGCTTTGTTTTGCAATGCTTTTAAGACAGTCTTCAATTTTGTTGACTTTTTTATTAGTTTCCACCATTCTTTGATCCATACCATTATCATTAGTTTTTCTCTCAGTCAGGTCTTTCTCGATTTGCTAGAACTCGGGGTTGAAGGAATCTCTGATCTCCTTGGCTCTGGCAACAATTTTAGTCAAATCCTCAACATATTCTGCCATAGATTTGCCTCCGCCAATATTGATAGTTTCCAGGATTTGGACTCTGTGGTTAAGCTTCTTATTATCCTCCACAACTTTCTTGTAACTGGTAATTAGCCAATCAATGGTGTCCACAAAACCTTTCAAACCTGAAGGAGGAGGATTTGAGGAGGGTGATTTCTCACCAGAATTGTCCTGTTCGTTATTGGAGATGTCGCCAACAGTGATTTTATCAACTTTTCCATCGATCCTTTGTTCAAAACCTTCCCCAGTGGTCTCCTCCTCCAAATTTTGGTCGATTTTTGGATTCTTTCTCTGCACTTGTTCCTCTAGCTCCATAACATTGACTTCCTGTTTCTTCTGTTTGTTCCTTGTCTGAATTTTGGTTTTCTTATTCCGAGGAGGAAGGCCTGGTTCTCACATGTTTTCTTTTCTTACTAGTTTCAGCTTCAGAGTCATCCAGACTCTCTTTAGACTCACTCATTGAATCACTATCTAACTCCTCACCCATAGAAAAAACAAAATCCGACCCTTCCTCCTTAGACTCAGAGATAGAAGGCCGAGGGGGGGCAATTTTGTTGGCTTTTAGGTGGTCATAAATTAATACCATAAGACCTTGATGCATGGTTGTATCACCCTTAGGGTTCTCTTTATGGGCCTTAATGGTAGCATTCATAGAGCACAACAGAAAATATGAAATATTAACTTTTTCATCATACCTAAAATGGTTCAGCAAAAAAAAATGGTAGCCATACACTTTTGTGAATCTACCATCCAAAGTTACATAGCGCATTATAGCAAATAAGACCTCCCTCCATGGCTTAACAAATGCCCTAGGCGGATAGTAAGTTTTACTTAGCTTAACCAGGTGCTTTTTCTCCTTTGCCGTTTCAGGATATCTTTCGATGGCCTCCTTGCTCAATTTTATGTCTCTGTAGTAATTGCTTCCTTCCCTGCGGAGACCCGTGACCTGAACAATGAGGTCTTCATCTATGGAGATTGATTGATTTTCCATCTTCAAAGTGCCCTTTCTCCAATTTTTTATAGAAGAAATTAGTAACTGTGGCGTCCCGCCCATGGAGCCTCTCCATAAACTTTGAAAACCCGCCCTTCTGCAAAATGTTCCACACAACCTCCTTTTGCTTCCACTCCTTGCAGTTGATGGGTTCATAGCGGCATCTATTTCCTCCCATTTTTTCACTTTTTAGAGCAGAAGGTTGAGAGTTGCAGAGAGCTTTAGGCAAGAGATTTCTCGGAACTACCAAATATACCCAGAAAGTGTGGGAAGAGATAGCATGTGTCTTGTAATAAATGGTACTGACATTATTATAATTACTCATAGCACTTCTATAATCCGTTTCATTATTACTTTGTCCATTTATGATCTTTGGGGTACTATTGTATCGATCCTTAAAAATGATTGATCTGACGTCATTGAGGAGGCATTCTTCTCCCTTCCATGTAATCATTTTATCTTGATTGACCGCCACATTGGCTGCCCAGTTAGCTGAACCATTAGCTTCACGATAGATATGAGATATTAAGCATTTCTCAAAAGTGTTGATGAGATCTTTAGCTGCCTTTATTATGTTATTGATAGTCCATGAAGGCTTAGAGGTTCCCTTTAGGCATTTGATGATGTTATTAGAATCCCCTTCAATCCATAGATGAACAATTCCATCTTTTGGCCAGGAGAATACCTTGGAGTGCAGCCATTGCTTCTGCTTTGTGGTTAGTTTGGATCCCTATAGGAACAACAATCATTTCCTTATAGTTACCATTTTCATCTCTGAAGATTTCACCACATCCCGCAGGGCCAAGATTGCCTTTTGCAACACCATCGAAGTTGACTTTGAGCCAACCATGTGGGGGAGTATGCCATCTAGCTTCTAGTCTTTTGTTTAGTTTGGGATCAGAACTACCAACACTCTTCAAATTTTAGGAACTTAATATGTGAGTTTCCATGGGGTTGGCAGAAATGCAAGGATCCCCAATGATTCCAATGTTCTCCACAATAGTCCATTGAATTTTCTGGAAAACAACATCCTGGGTGAGAGAAGTGTCCCTAAAAATATGGGTGAGATAGCTGCCACAAAGATCTCAAAAAGGGGTTAGCCCAATGATAATTCCAAGAATTGAACAATTCACTGATAGTGTTAGGAAACACCCAATCAATGCAAAAATTCTTAAGAAATCTTTCCCAAATTGAAGCAGTAAAGGAACAGTGGATAGCCAAAAGGTCCATAGACTCTTCCTCCTCAAGACATAGAGCACATCTATTAGGGAAAGAAAAGCCTCTACCCTTAAGATTATCTAAGGTCAAGATTTTATTTTGAAGGATAATCCAATAGAAAAAGTTGATTTTAGGGATAAGACCCTTTATCCAAGCTTTAGACCAAAAAGGATTCTCTAAGAGGGCAGGGGAAAGAACACCATACATTGAAGAGATAGTGACGTTGCCTTTAGATTCTGTAGACACCTAAAATTGTCTTGTCTAATTAAATAAATACCTTTATTTAATTAATTATTTGAGCCTAATTCTTCTATTAATTGAATAAATCTTTATTTATTTAATTAATTCATTTATCTTCTTCTAGCCTTATTTCTCATTTAAATAAATACATTTATTTATTTAAATTATCCTTTTTCTAAAATAAATAAATACTCTTATTTATTTAATTGATCCCGCTTCCTCTATTAATTAAATAAATCTTTATTTATTTAATTAATTCATTAGCCTTTTCTACCCATGACACATGTCATTCATCTCTTAATTCACACACTACCTACCCTTTCATTATTTTCTTATTTCCTCTACCTACTCTCTAATCATAGCCGACCCCTTTTACACCTCTCAATCTTATCCTTCCATTTCTTATAGTGTCTTCTATATAAAGAGATGCTTCCTTCATTATCAAACTCCCCGACTACGCTTTCGAACTGGCATATGCATATCAAGCCTACTTGCAACCACATTTCCGTTCTTTGTTGAGCTCTTGTGCACATAAAATCTGAGAGCAAATATATCAAGCAAGATCAATGGAGATAGGAAGAATGGAGATCCAAACCCTATTGGACATGTGATGGTATAATCTTTGTGATTTCATTTGATTTGCATTGTCTTAGGTAAGCTTCATATGTTATGGTGGATCTTTGTTGTTGTTAGGCTAGGGTTTTGTGGTTGAATCTATTTGGTCTTTCAATATTGTTGTTATCTATTTTCACCATATACATTTTGGCACGCCCGGTGAGACCCTTGTCCCTTTTGCATTTAACATCTTTTGTTGCAGATTTTGTGTTTTGAAGTTGCAGATCTGACATTTCTGACAAACTTTTGATATTTTCGTGTCTGCGTGCTTTCAGATCGCGTTTTTGGTTTTCTGTCGCGTCTGTGACATTTGGAATCACGTCTGCGCCCTCGACAGTTTTTTTTTTTTGCAGATTCAGGGAAACGTGTCTGTGTTCCCTAGTCGCGTCTGTGAAGTCTTCAGGAGCGTCTGTGTCCAGGAGCTGCGTTTGTGTTCTGGAATCGCGTCTGTGTTGAATCTAGGCGCGTCTATGAAGTTATATAGCGTTTGTGTTTCTGATAACCGCGTCTATGTGAAGTTGTTACATTTTGGGTTTCTTTGATTTGGTTTTTCGTCATTTGGGTTTTCAGATTTGGTTTATTTTGAGCTAACATCTTCAGATCTAGCTAATGAAATTGGTGCAGCTTGTTTTGGAAAGCAAAATCGTTTTGTTGAAGGCCCCTATTTCACAAAGTCTTTTGGATCTAAAATATACCTAACTTGTGTGCTTGCAAGAAGGGGTGATCATTTGAAACAATCCAAACTACTAATAGATCTTTGTTGTAGGACCTTGGCAAGGGTTTTTGATTTTTATTGTCTGCCTTATTTTCATAGACTAACAAACACGTCAATTGGTGCACTAAAATTGAACCATTGTCTTTTGTGTCTTAAGCAATAGGCTCTTTTTGTTTAATCTTTAGAGGGCCTGTCTCCTCGTGTGGTCATTAGGACTACTAGTGAGGAGAGAATGACCCAAGTGGTAGCAAGGAAAGTCCACCTCTTCTGAACCACTATAAAAAACTGTATCCATGGTGAAAACTATGGATAACGTGTGCTGATTAGTTCATACCGACACTATGTTTCCCCATAAACCCGTTTGATCAAATTTATTTGATTAGTTGTAGGGCGTAACCCCTACCAGCTGGGAGCCTTTTGTATTTACAGAGCTGAAAGTGTCGCATGTATGGCCACACGAGTGGATGCCCTTACTAGCACCTTTTTGTTTTAGAAGCCAAAATCCTTCTAGTTGCTGGGGCAGGAGGTCGGACCCTGGTAGCGGCCCACACACATACGGTTCTTAGTAGAGATACAAAGTTCACCACAAGGAGTTTTCGTGGGGACTGATGCTTAACTGCCCCAAGAAGTGAGTGCCGAGGGTGGAGCCAGTGGGGTCAAACATCTAAGTATCCTCTCTGAATAGCGTAGCCTCGGGGGAAACTCCATGTGGGATCAACAACTATTGTCTTGGCCAGCCATAAGAATTGTGCTTGACTTATTTTAAACAATCAAACATTCATGAACAAACACCAAAACATTGTGTCTTTTGTGTCTTCAAGTGTATGCAAAACAATTTTACATCAAACAACACACTTTCTTTTGAGTCATTTTGAGTCAAAACACTGGCAAAAATTGAGTCCTCATCAACACTGTGTCCTCTTGTCACAAAAAACAGTCAAACATTCAGATTTGGTCACAACAAAACAACTTCACAGATTAGAAAAATTGCACAAAGTTTGTAGAAACGCGTCTGTGTCTGACAGAACTGCGTCTATACCATCTAAACGCGTCTGTGAAGGGCAGAAACGTGTCTGTGTCTTTTGAGAAACATTGCATTTACAGCATCTCAGAAACGCATCTGTGCCCTTTAAGCGCGTCTGTGAAGTATACAGGCACGTCTGTATTCAAAATTGAAAAATTTCATTATCCAGCAAACAAGGAACAATCAGTTTCAGACTTATTGAGCTTCCTAGGTATCTCTTTGGGTTTTCATCTAGAATTCAACCTATCTTTTGGGTCTCACAAAGTCCATCATTGCTTTACATCTTGCATTACATTCACATTTGTCTAAACTTGAGTAAAAAGGTCACTTGCTTGTCCTCATCATACTTTGTCAACACACTACATACATACAACATTTTTCCAAGTGGTCCCTCATCAAGGTCTATCACCTTTGGGTCTCATTTGGTCTTACTTAGAGTCAAGGTCAACTTACCTCATCAAGAGAAACTATCCTCTCTTTGGAAGTCACACCTACTCTACTACATACATAGTTGGTCTTACACTTTGGACATTGCAAGTAAACTTCAGATTCATTTATATTCCATCCAACTCTTGGTCTTCCATACTCTTTTCCATTTGCATCTACTTTCACACATCTTGGTCAAGACCTAGTTCATGGTTGAAACCCGTTCCCAAAAATCTAGGAGAGAAACTAAAGAGGCTCAAGAGTCTACAAACATGAGTTCCTATGAATATGACAATGATATCTTTTTCAATTCTGATCATACTACATTACCTGACATGGATGCCTATAGAAACATTCCAAATGTTGAAAACATGGACACTATAAACAACAATGATACACACAATGACAATATGGACAACTTTTCCGTACATTTAGCAGAAGTGGAAGACACCATTATGGATCCTCGTTTCAATAGATTGGTTGAGGAAATAATGAAGAGAGATAGACAATATTTCTTACAAGTGATGGCACATAGTGGAGCCAAGATTCCTCATGATTTTCACATGTCTCAAATAATGGAAAATCGACCTTTGCAACAATCTCACTCCAACATGGATCAAAGGAGGCCTAATAGTGGAGGCAATAGAGGACCACATCTTGTGCCTGAATCACCATCATCTTTGTTTTAAAAACTAGAGGTCCCATACACACATGGTCAAGCATATGATACTCACCTTCGCAAACCATTATGGAAGTCTTATGCAGAAAAATATGCTCAATCACATACCGATGCTAAGGATCAACCACCAAAGCAATTAGATATTCAAAGGCATGTTCAAAATTTGGACACAAGGAAACCCCGCGTCAAATTTGGGGGCAACACACTAGAACAAACTTATGACATTCCTGTAGAGTATGGTATACATGGACAAAGCAGATATTCCATTCCTCACCATGACTCTATACCAAGTGGTCCATATACGCAGTATTACTATAGACCTCCTCCATATGAACATGTGTATGATCAATATCATCCATATATGTAGCATGCTCTTCCCCACCTGGTGGTTCACGCATGGGGTATGGTCCAAGAAGTCGGTCTCCACCCAAGAACAATTTGGAACAACAAATTAAGGACTTACAAAAGAAAATGGAGGACATAAATACACCAAAGACAACTTACACAATGAGAGACATATGTCCCTATCCATTTGAAAAAAGCATTCCAATGCCTCCATTTCCTACACACTTTGTGACACCTAAGTTTGATAAGTACAGAGGAAAAGGGGATCCTAAGGCACATATAAGATAGTTTTTCATAGCTTGCATTGAGGTAGCAGTAGAAGAGACATATTTGATGAGATTATTCCCACAGAGCTTAGGTGATCAAGCTATGGAATGGTTCTCCCAACTCCCACCTGGAATTAAGTCATGGGGTGACTTAGCAGAGGCATTTATCAAACATTTCTCATACAACATAGAGACAGACATATCAGTCACTACCTTGTGCAACACCAAGAAAAGGGATGGAGAGTCTTTTTCGTCATTTTTACAAAGATGGAAGAATCTAGCCAACAGATGCTCTTGTGAAATTCCACAAAAACAAATGGTAGAGATGTTCACCCAAAATGTTAACAAAGACATTGGTTATGACGTAAGAAAAGCTTGTTTGTCCACCTTCAAAGACGTCATTGAAAAAGGCTTAGCAACAGAGAAGGTCCTAATTGAACAAGGAGTCATTAAGATATTCAAAGAAAACAAAGATGACTTTAAAGGAAAAGACAAGCCAAGATTTTGGAATAAAAACAAGAACATAGTCAATGATGGTGTTGTTGATGCCAATACAGTACGACCCAAAATCGTTTTTTTTGGATCAAGTTCTACAAACAATCAAGTGAATACTCAAACAACTTCCAAATCACGAAGGAAGTACACTCCATTGGGAGAACCACTTGAGTCAGTTGTCAAGAAGCTAGTGGCAAACAAGATAATCACAATTCAAGATTTGCCTCCATATGAGCCAAAGGTTAAACCAAATTGGTGGAATGACAATTAGTATTGTGAATTTCATAAGAGCAAAGGACATAAAAAAGGAAATTGTCACCGACTAAAGAACATCATACAAGATCTTATTAATAGAGGTGACATTGAGATTGAAGGGCATTCATCCAATCAAGAACATGAGATGTTTAGGGAACCATTCCTAAAGAATGACAAGGGAAAAGCTAAAGCCACTGATGACCAAACCAACTATACCAAAGCATCTTATAACTATGATTAAACTATCAATCACATTTCAATGGATAATTATGTCTCTACCATTATCATCAAGGACAAAACACCTGAGAATTCTACCTATAGACCTAAGATTGTCCTAAAAGGTATTGGATCTTCTTCCGAACCTACCTCTAAATGTAATGTCACAACTTGTCGAGGCAAATTCACCTTGCAAGGTGCTCCAGCTAAAAAAACTGCTTCCTCATCAACCAAACCTGAGTATGACCTTGTAGAATGGTTAGGGAAGATACCCGCGCTTATCTCAATCCTTGAGCTCTTAGGCATATCCCCCGCACATAAAGCTATTCTTGACAAAATCTTGAGAGACACTTCTGTCCCTACTGATCTGAACGTGGACCAATTTCAAGCCATGGTGGGATACCTTTCCATTCCGCACTCCCTTACATTCACAGAGGTCGATGATGGCTCTGTAAGTCAGCCACATAATGCACCGTTACACATTGAAGCCTTCAGACACAAACATCAAATAAAACAAGTCCTGATAGATGGAGGAGTAGGTCTAAACATTTGTACATTGAGCACTATTAAACAATTGGGATATTCAGATAAAGCTATGAATTCTACAAACAAAATTACCATCAAGGCATATGATGATGAAGAGCCTTCATCCAAGGGCACAATCATTTTACCTCTCAGAGTTGGGCCAATTACTAAGGATGTGGTTTGTCAAGTCCTAGACCTTGATCTCACATACAACATATTGCTAGGACGTCCATGGATTCATGAGATGAGCGTAGTACCATCTACATATCATCGATGTATCAAGTTTCCACACAATGGAGTTGAAGTGACCGTTAAAGGTGACCCAAACCCATTTGTATATTGCAACAATATGCGACCTAGATCAGAAATAACAATCCTAATCAATTGAGAGGCTATTCCTTCATCAACATATGTTGATCCAGAATCCTTGAAAGCTTGTGCATCAAAACAAGAAGAGATCAAAGAAAAGTTCAAGTTTAAAGACCTGGGATGTGGTGAGTATATCTTTCATGTTGATCAACTCCCATTATCTCCTAAGGTATACAGTCGACAAGAATAACCTACAAACAATTTTCAATGCGAAGGAATTGGGTATGAACCACCTAGTGTTGTGGCTACTAAGTCTGAATGCAAATCTCCTCTAGTGGTGCAAGCATCTCTTGATATCAATAATCCTAAGAGTGGTTCCAACAAAGAATCTATTGAGCATATCGCCAACCCTCTTGAGAACTCACATAGCTTTACCATTTCATCCACTCATTCCATTTCCACTCCACTCCCATACTAAAAACCCTTACTAATTGGGGATCAAAAACCAAGCTTTGAAAAGAAAAATATAAAAGTCAAAAATAAAGAAAAGTCCTTCAACCCAAATCAAAATCAAAAGCTACTGGACTCTACAAAAATCAAAGTCAAGGATAAAACTCCTATGAATAAAAAAGAACAAGAGTTGATCTCCCCTAATATCAAAATAACTGGGGGCAAAATTTCTACAATTTCAAGTCAAAAAGAATACTTGTTGATCCTAAGTCTCCATCATGCTATCCTACTTTCACTTCTTTTCACAATCATAAGCCTTCATCACTCATCCACTTGTTCCGCACATCCTTTCCCTTTTGGCGATACATCATGGACCTTTAATGAAGCTTCCTCGAGGGACTTTGTTATCAAGGATGCCCAAACTTCTTTAGGTGACACACATACGAGCTTGTATAATTCACACACTAGTAATTATATCTTAGTTCCTTCATCAAGGAAGACAATCATTCGAGCTACACATCATTCAGTTAAGGAATGTCGTAGTTACAATCATAAAGTCAAGCCTCACACATTTGAGGTAGGTGACTTAGTTCTCAAAGAAAACCCTAAGAATCAGCAAGACAAACAAAAAAAGGACAAGTACGAACCAAATTGGCTTGGTCCTTACATCATCACAGCAACCTATGGATCCGGTGCATATCAACTCTCAACCACAGAGGGTGAACCTTTGGTGGTTCCTATCAACAACATGCACCTTCGCAAGTTTCACACATAGCTCTTCAGAGTATCCAAATTTAAAAATACAAAAAAATCATAGAATATCAAAAATACAAAAATATTATAAAAACATAAAAAATCATTACTTGATGAAAACCTGGCAAACAGGCACCTTGTGACACAAAAAATTGAAAAATAAAAAAAAGTAAAGAAAAACATTTTGTCCAACGGTGAAAACCACTTTGGTGGTGCCCTGGGCAAGTACCATGGTGAAAACTGTGTCACCAACACCATGCATAGAGACATTGCTCCTCCCTCCTTTAGAATTCCATTTCATCCTTTCACTTTGCACACACTCACAACCTCTTCATTCATAATAAACTTATCCACTCCCATCATGGCTTGTTATTGATCTACCCAAGATTGGTTAGCCATTCATAATAACATTCCTTTCCATCCCTTTCCATCCATAATAAATCAGCTCCTATCTATGGCTAAGGCAAATCCTACGTCTAGTAATGGGTGTGGAACTAAGAGCATAACACATTTCGAGGAGTACAGTTTCTTCCAACTTCCTTCAGTCTATCCGTGCACAATCTGCAATAAAGAAACATTTGCATCGCCAATCCGTAATAAAGTTCCGTCTTCTCTGCAATAAAGTATCAGTTGCCTGGATCCAGTCAGTTTTAGATGAGACACAACAACAACAATGAGCTTCAACAAATCAAATCTTTCAACAGACTCAGACAACATATGGTTCAGTGCTATCTATCCTTTTTGTGAATGTAAACATTGTGACCACAATCAAATAGACTTATACAAGTGACAAGAGACACTAAAACTTGAGGACTACAGTGGATGTTGGTGTCGAGTCTTGGTTTTCTTTTTTTGGTGACATGTCTTTTAGCTTTTCCACGATGTCTCTGACTAGAGATTTTTATCTCTAGAATGTCTTTGACTAGAAAAGCGAGGATGGAGTATCATCACCTATTTTTATTTGTTGTCTGTGAATTGTCTCTTAGTAATGCTATGACTTGTCCAAGGATATGAGGACACTGTGAGTCTAGTGTGAACTGGGGCATTCCTTGTTTGTGACTGTCTTATCTCCATGCAAACAGGTACAATGACTTTCTGGGTCGAACATATGCCTCGATTGTCATAACCTATTTCTCCATAATAAAGCTCAATGATGATAACGCACAAGAAGCTCTTTTCACTTTCATATCTTCTATCTTCCATCCCCCTTTCTTGATTGACTTCCATCGTCCTTCTTGAGTCCATGTAGCTTGCTATCACACGACTGAGTATAATGAAACACCAAAAATATTTGTATTTCATGTAGTTGCACCTGCATTACCACATATAAGCATTTCATACATACATATAGATACCACAATTGTATCACATCTTGCACAAAATACATGTTAGCAATCTTACATTTTTATCATGTAAATAGTTATTTGCATTATCATATTCATCTGCATTTCACATTCAAATAAGCATAACATATTAAAAACATAAAAGAACAAAAATATTGCATTTCATTATATACATATTTGCATCCATATCATAAGCATCATATAGAAACATACATCATGAAACATCTCATCACATAGGTATACATGCATATAGCTGCCGCAAAGATGAATCATCTCATATATATATCTCAAAAAATCATAAATGTCATGATACAATGATGTCAAAATACATATGGCTACAACCAACCCTCGTGTCGCCCTATCCGGACAGAGGAATCCACTAATCACTCCTGCCAACACTGCCAATAGTGCCAATCCTATCATTGTCATGGTATCCCAAGCCACATGTCCAACCCTCATCTCCAATCCCGGATCCTAGAACACTCGTCTCAGTGCATCCATGTCTTTGTCTCGATTGTAAGGAGCTAACTCCCCATCGATCGGTATCCGCAGTATCCTATATACATCCTCTAAGGTGACTGTCATCTCACCCATCGGCAAATGAAATGTACAAGTCTCTGAGTGCCATCTCTCAGCTAAAGCAGTCAGCAACCCCATGTTTGCCCGAAACTCAGGAACATAAAAAATATGTCGTAGGTCCATAGCCTGAACCATTTCTCTCTCCTCAACTATCAGCTCTGCTCGCAAATTGTGAGTCGATGGGAATTTCTCCTGTGAGTCCAGCATAGGTAGGTACTCCTGTAGTCAAGCAAATCAATCATGTCAGTCATAGTGGCATTCCCCGTTCATCACAAAATGCTACTTTTTATCCTAGTGCTTATATTTATCATATGGTGTTCTATCCTAGTGACACTCACTGTTCATCACAAAGTGTTATTTTTTATCCTAGTGACACTCCCTGTTCATCACAAAGTGTTGCTTTTTATCCTAGTGGTACTCCTCGTTCATCACAAAGTACTACACTTTTGTACTCCCTGTTCATCACAAAGTGCTGCTCATATTTTAGTACTCCCTGTTCATCACAAAGAGCCTTGATCTATCTTATCCTAGGGCCTTTGCTTGAGTGTATCTTCTTGAGTAGTTTCCTAATTGACAACGCATGTTCTATCACATAATTGTCAATCCTAGCCCTATCTGCTATCATAGTCTTCCCTAGAGGACCTGCTTGAGTGTATCCTCTTAGCAGCTTATCCAATTGACAATGTATGTTCATCATAGAACTGTCGATTCAGCCTAGAAGACACAAACGCACCTTCATGACATAAACACGCTTACATACTGCATAAACGTGCTTGCTCTGCACAGACGCGCCTGAAATGCACAGACGTGCCTATGCTCTGCACAGACGCGCTTGCTCTCCACAAATGTGCCCATACAACACAAACGTGCCTGCACAACGCAGACACGCTCGCATTTGACATAGATGCCTTTTCCTGCACAGACGCGCTAGACACAAACATGGACGCGCCTAGCTAACCTAGACGCGCCTGGCACCAGCACAGATGCGCCTCAAAATTTTTTTAACATTGTTTGACATACCTAAAATGCATTTAATGCGCTACCTAACATGCATTAATGACAACATTTATTGCGATAAAGTACAAGGAGGTTTTGTGGTACTTACTGGCTCTCTTGCATCTGCTGGCCTCTAAAATCGGCGAACGTGATCGAATCTGTGCACCAATGCCATCACTACTGACTGCTGACTGCTCTCTGCTCTCTCTACACTCTAATCTCTTGGATGTGTGGGTGACAATGAGGATGTTTTCCCCTCGTGGTCTATTTTATAAACTGCCCTAGCCCTAGCCCTAGTCTCCTGAGTCAGTCTTCATTATCCCGTGACTCTGTCACTCTATCCTATCTAGCCAATCCATTCTAGCCTTTCTTTCTTATCGAGAGATTGTCTGCGATCTTTCCAGACATTTTCATCCAATCTCTCGAGGGGGCATATCATTCCCATCTTGGGGCAACTTTGTATTAGTTCATCTTATCTTCTTTGAAACAACGTGACAAGTTGCATTGTCTCAAAGAGGGGCAAAATGTAGACACCTAAAATTGTCCAGTCTAATTAAATTAAATGTAGACAACGTGATAAGTTGGCCAAAAGCAGAAGCAAACTTACATAGGGTGTCCTTAAGAGTTCTAGCTTCTGAGATGCTTGAGTCACCCATGACAATAGTGTTGTCCACAAACTGTTGGTGGAAACAAGTATGATCAATTGAAGAAGGTTGGAGTCCCTTGAAAATTCCTCTCATCACCATACTTTCCATAGATCTACCAAAACATTCAGCCATAATTATGAAGAGGATAGGAGAAATGGGATCCCCTTGCCTTAGTCCTCTAGATGCTTGAAAGAAGGTGGAGGGAGATCCATTGACAAGAACAACAAAGGAGGCATATGTAATAAGTTGTTTGAAGAGGTCCACACATTTGGTAGAGAAGCTATAAGCCAAAAGAACCTTCACGAGGAAAACCAATCAACCCGGTCATAGGCCTTAGAGAAATCAAGCTTGAGGATGAAACCATGTTTCTTAGCCGTAACAAGAGAATGAATATTCTCATGAAAAATTATGATGGAATCAAGGATTTGTCTTCCTGGCACAAAACCATTTTGTTGATGATTAATCAGAGAAGGAAGGACAGTTAGGAGTCTAGAAGTAAGGACCTTAGAAATAATCTTATAAAAAGAATTGCATAAGCTAATTGGCCTGAAGTTATCCATGGAGTCAATCCCTTGAATTTTGGGGATTAACACAATGAAGGTACCATTGATCTCTTTCATAAGTCTTCTAGCCCCCAAAAATTATTTGGCCCCATTGACACATCTTTCCCAACAATATCTCAAAATTCTTGGAAAAAGAACATGGAGAAGCCATCAGGTCCGGGAGCTTTGTTACCATCAAAAGAAAAGATATCATTTCTGATCTCTAGGTTCGAAGGTATAGAAGAAAGGGAGGTATTCATCTGCTCAACAATGAGGCAAGGAATATTTTGAAAGAAAGAACTTTGAGCATCAACATCCAATCTATGATCCCTACAAAGAAGATCAGAAAAGAATCTTTTGGCCTCATTTCTTATCTCATCCTCCTTAACCAGCTCCCCATTGTCCACAACTAGTTTTGTGATCCTATTTGCTGCTTTATGTTTGATAGTCGACATATTAAAGAATCTTGTGTTCTTATCTCCTTCCTTCAGGCAAATACATCTTGATCTCTGCTTCCAAAAAGTTTCTTCTTTAGCATTGATTTCATGGTATTTTTTGAGGATCTCATTTTCTTCAACAATTGACACAGTAGAGAATCTATCCTTTTGAATTTGGACCTGTATTTTATTGAGGTCTTCATAAATTTTTCCTTTGGCCTCAAAAATATTCCCAAAGCTGTATTTGTTCCATAACCTTATATTGTCTTTGATACTTTTGAGTTTCTTCACAACTCTATACATAGCAGTGCCCTCAACTTTAATGTTCCACCATTCCTGAATTTTAAGGGTGAGATCTGGATGAAGAGTCCACATTTTTTCAAATCTAAAAGGAAAGTGCCTTCTTCTATTTATTGGGTCAACATAAAAATTTATGGGATAATGGTCAGACCCAACCCGGATGTGGGCAGACAGGGAACAGTAATAATGTCTGTACCAGTCATAAAAAATAAGAGCCTATCAAGGTGAACTTGAATAAGGTCATTTCTAGTCCTCCTGTTAGTCCAAGTGTAATTGCATCCCTGTATCTCCACATCATTGAGAGCCTGAGTGTTTATAAAATCCATGAGGGCCAGTCTACTTTCCAGCTAAGAGGGGATTCCACCAAATTTTTCCTCCTCTCTCAAAGGAGTGTTGAAGTCTCCCATGACCAACAAGCTAAGATTCTTGAAGCTGTCCCTTATTTCCATTAGTTTTTTCCAAAAATTGCTTCTGGCTTTCAAGGTATTAGGAGCATAAATGCTAGTGAGGACCCATGATGTTCCATATTTTAAATGCTCAAATTTTATGCAAGAGAGATTGTTTTCTTGAATAAGAACATGACCTTTAACACTATTGAGATTCCAAATAGTTGCAATGCCTCCAGATGCACCTTCGAGCTACCACCACTGATGCTCCCACATTTAAAGAACTTTAGAGATTCAACCTTTTCTCTACTCATCTTAGTTTCTTGAATAAGAAAAATATCAAGTTTACTATCCCTTATCATATTCCTAATAATATCATGCTTGTGGGGATTATTTAGTCCCCTGATATTCCAAGAGATAATCTTCATAGTTACTTACCAATTCCTAACTCCTTCAGAGTATTCTGAGTCCCATCTGCTATGTTCTTGTTGGCCTCCTTGTCTCTAACTTTGTGGTTTGAAGGTCATCCTAGGAAAGAGAAAACATACTCGACATCAACTTGAGCAATTTTGCTAGACTTCCTTAATTGGGAAGCCGAGGGAGTGGATCCTTTCTTATTCCTGTATTTGGTGTTTTCCAGTCAGCTTCTTTCTCAAGAACCGCTTCAGGGTTACTGAGAATTCTGGAAATTTCTTTTTTATTACCCCAATTAGGAGATCTGGAATCATGTGAAGCATTATTGATTGTTTTAGAAGTTTGGTTTGAATCCGAAAGGTTCATACCCAATATAGCATATTTCTGGGCTTCTTGCATTTCAGAGCTGATCAAAAGCGGGGAAGTGTCAGTCTTTTCTTCTTGAGAGCCAGTGATCTCCACTTCCTCAGGTTGTTCCTCTTTATTGGGCACTTCCTTACTGGCCAAAGCATCAACAATTACCATCTCAACTATTTCTTTTGAGGATTCAGGTTGTTCTTTAAACTCCTCTATTCGAATCTACCCTACCAGAGGGTTGTCTACTTTCATTAACTCCTTCCTCAGGAATTCCTGAGTAAGGAGATTAGAGTCAGAGGTTGAGGATACCACTTCCTTATTTTCCCCCAAGGGTCCAAAGCAGTTATTATCAACAAAGTAAGCTTCCTTATTTTCTGATTTTTTGACTTGCCATACCTTTTTCTCTGGATCCTTTTTACTTTCAGCCGAAGGTTTGGCTTGCTTGAGCTCCACTTTAGGCTTGAGAGGACATGATTTAGCCCAGTGACCTACTTTCTTGCAGTGAAAACAAGAAAAGGGGATAGATTCGTATTCTATCTGTTGTTTCCATGTTCCCAACTTTGACACTATACCTATCTGTTCCGACATATCTGCATCATGAGCTATCCCTAAACAAAATCTATCATGAGTAAGCTTTCTTTTTTAGGCTATGACTGGGTATATTGAGAGGAGTTCGCCAAGGGAGCTTGCTATTTGTGAGAAAATGCTTTCTACCCAATACTCAAGAGGCAGACTTGGTAACTTAACCCAAACTGAGACCCGCACTAGAAGTGAATCATTCATGTTTAGATTCGAATGCCATTTCTGAAGGGCCAAAGCTGTCTTTCCAACCATCCAAGGACTACCATAGAGAATCCTTATTTTATCTTCTTCACATGAGAAAGCAAAGGTAAGGAGGCCTTTGGGCAAGGCTGAAATTTCAACATTACCTTTCAAAGCCCATTTCCGTTTGACATAAGCCCTTACAACTTCGATGTTTGGGCGCGGACCCATAAACTTGCCTACCAGGGAGTTCGACATACTGCTAATATTATGATCCAGAACCGAATCAGGGATAAAGATAGCGAACTTACCACCGGTAGGGTGAGATATATTCTTGATAGGAGGTAAAGAGAATTTTCCAGATGGTCTTGTTCCAAAGAGGGATGACCATTTTCTAGATTCGATTTCATTCTCCAAGGCCTCTTCATGTGGGCTAGACCCCCCCTCCCCCGTGATTCCAGAACCCACTTTCTTCTCTGGTAGAGTACCATCAGCCTGCAGAATATCATCAGCCTTTAGAATATCCATAGGCTTGTCATCTCCCCCATAGGACCAACTCCATCAATCTGGCCGCTCCCACCATTGTAACCAGAGTTCCCGCCTTGCAGGGAATTTGAAATTTGAATTCTACCATTGTCTCTCACTCCACCTCTACGTGTGTTCTCCATCACTCTATTTTGTGCATTGGTAAAGCCATTAGATATTCAACACGATAGATGTTGCAAAGGCATTTCTAGAGCATTTTGGATATTTGCAGCTATTCGCTAAGATGTTTGTATTTTCGAGCAAAATAGAGTATCAAATTTTTGAGGTGTAACGGTAAATTGCATTTATAATGAAAAAATCTAAGTAGGTGGATAGAATGGATAAATTATCTTTTTGAATTCATTTTGATCACTTGTGATCTTGTGTATTCGAGAGCTATTCAGTGCGAAAAAAATTTCGAGTGAGATAGAGAGATTCAAGGTTTTTCTGCAAAACCTATGTTATCTGTTTTAGTTTGTGGTGCGTAATGGCTACTCTGATTGTTGTTGATCCCTCTTTGAAGCCATGACCAATATTTAAGCCTTATCCATTTGTGGAAATGGTGAGTGACAAGGAGGGATCCTTTTTGAGGGTTCCAACAGATGTTGTTTACACTAAAGATGTTATGACTTATATTCATGTGCCCTTGATAGAGGTGAGCCATGTAAAGTTCAATGATTTATGGAAGTAGTTGGTAGAAGATGATTTGATGACATACAAACCCAAGTGCAAGCACATTTCAAATCTTGGTTTGAATATTTAGAAGGATTTTATTGACTTTAGCTATGAACATGCATGGATACAGATAATTCTGAGTTAGATTCACAAGGATGTCATGTATCTTGACATGCCTCACAAAATAAAAAAGTATGCCATTAGGGCCTTGATTGGGTTGTGCTCCATTGACACTATCTTGGTAATGAAGATGGTGAAGAACAAAATAATTGCATAGTTAATTGGTTTGGTATCTTATAAGAGATAGATGATAATGGAAGGTATAGTTGATTTGGGCATCAAGTATGTTACAAAGGGTGTGATATTTAAGGTTTGCTTCCAGAATTGGGAGGGTTATGCTACCACCATCGCGATCTATGTTGCATATCAATTGGTCGTTCAAGGTGAAAATTTTGATCTATGTGAACTTTTGAGACAACAACTGACTGAAAATCTTGAGAAGATGAAGAGTGCAAAGTATCCATTTAGGTATAAGTATTTGATCATATGTTTGGCCTTCGCGTTTATCAATGAGCTTCTTGGTATATGGAATAAGGCGTGGGACAAGTTTTGTCCTACTGGAGTACAAATCAAATAACATATTAGGAGCTTTAATAATGATGTGAATGAGTATAACAAGCAATGTTGGGGATGGTTTGAAGGTTTTCAAAACAAGATATAAGCTATATGGAGGATCCCTAGTGAGTTGGTTATGAAATAAAGAGTGAGAATACTTTTTTGGTGAGTAGAGACAATTGTTATATAGAGGTTGTTCAATTGAGGATTGCGTGATTGCCCAAGTTAGCTTATGAGGTATATCCAAAAGAGGTTGAGAAGAATAAAGACATTATTGAAGTTGGAAGTTGATCCAAATGAAGAGAGGTTTGGAACTATTGTAGAGATTTTGAACAAACTAATCAAAGAGAAAGTGGATAAAGGACATCCACACAGAATGGAGAAGCTCTATCAAAAGTTAAATTTGTCTACAATTGAAGAGGCATTTGGGAAGAAGGCATTGAGGGGGACTAGGTTAGTCTCTGCCTCTCCTTCGGTAAAGATTGGATCCTATAGAACACCAACTAGATCAATGACAAGTGGGAAGAAAGAATCAAGACCTAAATAGAAGGCAACAAAAGGAAAGAAAAGTCTAAAGCTTGTGGTTGAATAAGTTGAGAGCAACACTGATGAAGAATTTGAAAAAGAAGTTTGTAATTAGGAAGAGGGAAAAAAGGAAAAATATGAAGATTGAAGATGATGAAAGTGAAGAGGTGCCTCTTAGTGAAAGGAAGAGAACTTGGGTCTCTCTGGTAGAGACCCCAACCAAGAAGAGGAAGCAAGTGAATAAGAAAGAACCTGTGAAGAAGAAGAAGACATGTACACCTCTGATTGATGCTAATTATCAACTACTTCATCTGATAGTATAATAAATGCCATTTGTGTACATGATTCATTGGATGAGACTTTAGGATTATATGTTGAGTTCCCTAAATATTATATGGAGAAGATTGAAAAATCCATAAACAATATTTGATTACTTTTGATAAGACAATTGATGATATTGTTGACAAGTTGCCCAAGGAACTATTAGAAGCTATGCCAACAAGGAGAAAGGATGCAATGATGAAGGAATCCAATATGAGGACAAGAGAATTGGACTTGGTGTGTAACCCTTTGTCTAAGGAGGATAGAACTAAGAGTGTGTAAGCACTCCATACAAGATTTAGGACTAAGGAAAGAGTAAATTTTATAATGGGAGTAGATCCATATGATATTCAAAGGATGGTTAGACATATTGAAGATGTTGCTACTGAAGCTGCAGAATATTTGAAGAGCACTTTGTATTCTCCTTTGGAGAAGATGAACACTATTATTGGTTCTAAAGGGTGTTCTCATGGTGCAAGTAATAGTGGAGCTAGTTTGGAGAAGAAAACAAAGGAGAGGACTGGTGAATATGTTGATATGGAGAAGAAAGGTGATGTTGTAGGTTTGAGAACTAGTCTAAATGGCCAGATGAACATATCTATGATAATGTGGCAAAAGTGTTTTAGGAGAGGGAACATACAAAGAAGGAGCATACAAAGGAGATGGAGAAGACATAGGATAAGAAGAAGATAGAAGAGAAGAAGGAGAGTCTGAAGGAGTAGAAAGAGAAGGGATAGAGGAAGAGAGGAGTATGTCTGTTGGAGAATATTCAAACCCTCTAGAGATTCTATATTAGTACTATTATAGCTGCAGATGAAGTTTGTACTAGTGGTTGCTGCAACGGTACTTCAGGTACCTATGCCCCAAAAGGTCAAATGGACCTTATCCGGTTGTCGCTCCTTCGTATGCTACATCTAGGTGACATTCTCCATCATAAAAAACCAAAAAATATTGACCATATCTTAGGTGGAGTGTACAAAATTGATCAATGATATGTATTAAAGTTTCTTAATGAGAAAATTCTGAAGGTGATGCTACATGAATTCATGAGTGATGTAGAACATCTACAAGTGTTTCTTAAGGGTCTAAAATATCATGGTTCTAACCTAGAAGTAACAATTTTGAGGGATGTAGAGTAGATGAGAAGAGGTCAAAGGAGTTAGTAGATAGGTGTGTAGATACACACTCCCAACTAAAAGATAATATAAGTGTGCTTGAGAAGATCATGGATGATATAGTGGTCATGTAATAGGTTTGTTATTAGTGGCCAATATCCACTAAGGAGATCAAAGATCAAATGGATATTGTAAAGGCATATATTGCATAGCTTTCTAGTGCAATAGATTTGAAGAAAGATGTTGATGTCAAGGGTAGAGCTCAATTTAAAAGTTCATACTTAAATCTAAATCTACTTAATAATCAAAGGGAGGAGATAAAGAAACAATTTTCTATTTTGAGGTATGTAGTGGATATGAAGCTAACTAGTTTGGGGAAGATACTTGAACACTATCAAAAGTTAGAGCAATTATGTTTTCGGTTAGCAACAAAGAGGCAAAGGATCTTCTGATTGAATGCCAATGTGTATAGTTAGCCTCTATAGGAGAAGAATGAAAAACTACTTGGTGACAACTTAAGGTTATTCATAAGGGCATTATGTCTCCTTCTCTACAAGGTGCTTGAGGTCTTGCCAGTATGACAATTTTTCTTTTGTATATATGTGGCTATGTAGATGGTGTTTTGGAGTATAGTTTTGACTTTTAGTTTTGAGGAGTTGTTGTTGATAGGGGGAGTTATGATGAGATGTTGTATAGTGAGTTCTGTTGTATTGAGGAGACACCCTTTGTCTTTGATGTCAAAGGGGGAATGAGTTTGTAGTTGGCACAAGTCTTTCCATCAATGAAAAAGTGGGAGATTGTTGCAAATATGAGTTCTTGTTGTCATTGATGTCAAACTTGTTGATCCGGATATGTAACTTGGTGATATCTTGATATCTTTTGTCTAGATGTGGTTTGGAGTAGTACAGTAACAATGATTTTGTTCAGTGGTCATGTCGATGGTTGGTGACTAATTGCAGTCACTTCAGATGGCATATCAAGTTGCAGTATAAATTTCAGAGGTTTGGAGACGATATTAGTGGTCTACAGTTGGAGTTATGTTGATTTGAGTTCAGGTTTATACAGTGAGAGGGTGACAATGTACATGAAAGCATTACGTTTCTTTGCCTTCATATTTGGTGATGCAGTTTGATGATTTGTATTTTTTGATATTAGGTGATGTTATGCTGAGAATCCACAAGTGTTTTTGGTGGTCTACATTTTGAAGTAAGTTGTGTTGGTATGCCTTAACCTCTTTATCATTTGGAACCGACCTATAATGTTTTGGTCTATGCAGTATCATACGAATCCATAGGAATTGATTTGTGATGGATAGGAAGGTGTTTTGACATGGTGTGATAACTCACATGTTTCATTTTCCCTTCCACATTGCATTGAAGATTGTTTTTGGGCCGAGTGTCTTGATCCTTCATGTTACATCTAATTAGGCTGAATTGATTGATGTTTCTTTGGCTACACATGATATAGAATGAATGAATGTAGTTGTGTGTGTTGTGTGAAGTGTATGTGAAGTTGTGCAAAGATTCACAAGTATAGTAGAGTAGTAATGAAGGTAGTCTCATATGTGTTTTGATAGTGAGTTGTAATCAACATATTAGTGGATGTGGTTGCCTGCAGTTCAATTATATTGACGCTTCTATTTCATATGTAATGTATCTTGCCTTGAGTAAGTGATCTTCAGTGTCTGCAAGTTTCCTATATCATGCCTTGAGGTTGTGCACCTCAATCTTGCAAGTCCACATCAAGGTAAGTGATCTCCTTGGCCTTGAGCCTAAATATTTTAACCTATTCTTCATATAGTGGGATAGTTCTCACCCTTATTTTTCCCTCATTGGGTTTTCCATGTTAAATATTGGTGTTCTTGTGTGATTGCTTTTGTGTTTTTCAATTCTTTATTTTTGCACATGTGGTAAATGGAATAAATGATAACTGAGTGGTTAAATTGGTTAAATTTAATATATGCTGATGCACCCCCCTCTCAACATCCATAAGTGTTCAACAAGGGGTGCACAAATACTACTAAAATTCTTGATAAACTTTGTATAAAAAAATTGAAAACCATAAAAAGATCTTAGCTCTATAACACTCCTTGGTGTAGGCCATTTAATGATAGCTCTCATCTTCTCTGGGTCCATCCTAAGACCGTTTATTGAGACAACAAAGTCTAGGTACACCAACTTCTTCATAAAACTACTCTTCTTCCAGTTAATCAACAATTTCTCCTTCCTCAATTTATTAAGAACTATACGAATGTGCAGCAAATGCTCCTGTAATTTCTTACTAAAAATCAATTTAATATATGTTGATGCACCCCCCTCTCAACATCCATAAGTGTTCAACAAGGGGTGCACAAATACTACTAAAATTCTTGATAAACTTTGTATAAAAAAATTGAAAACCATAAAAAGATCTTAGCTCTATAACACTCCTTGGTGTAGGCCATTTAATGATAGCTCTCATCTTCTCTGGGTCCATCCTAAGACCGTTTATTGAGACAACAAAGTCTAGGTACACCAACTTCTTCATAAAACTACTCTTCTTCTAGTTAATCAACAATTTCTCCTTCCTCAATTTATTAAGAACTATACGAATGTGCATCAAATGCTCCTACCTAAAAAATCTTTCAATACCTCATTCATGAGTCACATGAATGTTCCTAGTGCATTGGTTAGCCCAAATACCATGATTGACCACTCATACAAGCCCTCCTTGGTTTTGAAGGCTATCTTCCATTCATTTCTTTCTCTTATTCAGATCTGATGATATGCTCTCTTTAAATCAATCTTCGTGAAGTACTCAACTCCACTCAAGAAATCCATAATGTTGTCCATCCTCAACAAGGAAAATCTCTACTTGATTGTGATCTTTTTGATAGCTTGGGAGTCTGTACACATTCTCCATTCTCCAACTTTATTCGGTGCTAGTATTGCAAGTACCACACAAGAGCTCAAACTCTCTTGAATCAACCCTTTCCTTAATAACTCTTGAACTTTTTTATTTAGCTCCTTACTCTTTCTTGGAGTTATCTTATAAGCTACCTTACTCAAAAAATTGTATCCATGTATTAGGTCCATCTAATGACTTATCTTACTCACCAACAAAAAATCTTTAGGTACATTATCAAACACAATATCCTTAAACCCTCTAATAGATTTGAAACTACAACTAGTGTCTCCTTATATTCTCTCTTATCAACTCTAGGAATCAATGTATAACACATATTCTCATGCTTTAAGCCATCAATTTTTTTTGACCATCAACCAAACATGTGACAAACATCCATAGGTATGATGTCACATGGTACCTCATCATAGTGGTTCCCAATCTTGATATTTATCAAACATTGCTTATTAACCAAAGCTTTATGGTCCTTTTGCAACCATGAAATCCAATATGGCTATGGATGTCTCTTGCTCTCCAATTCAATTTGTTAACCATCTCTTCTTACACAAGATTGTCAATGCTACCACCATCAATGATCACTTACACACTTTTACTTCACATTTTCATCTTGTGAGAAATAAGTTCTTGTTGTGATAAGAACCTATCCTCTTTTTGCATCTTCAAAATATGAAGTTTTAACATCTTCATCTACATGGCAACTCATGCATTACATTCAGGTCTTCTATTGGTCCTCCTTTGATGTTGAAGGCACTTAAAGGCTCGATATCCTTCGCAATGGAAATAGGCTCCATGAAAGTGTCATCTTCTAGGACCTCATCCACATATCCTTCTTCCTCTTTGATCATGATTTTGATCTATGGGATGATAGCCATTATCTCCCCTCTGGCTTTGGCTGCTACTAGCTTCTTGAATATTATTCTGATCCCTATAGGATCATCATCTAGTTTTTTCCTCCTTGACTCCTTCCTTGTTTCTTTCTCTAAAATCTTTGATTCAATTTCTCCTCTACCTTCAAGAAAAATTTGTATGCATCCTCAATTATAGTCATTCTAACTAGAATTAGTTTCTCTTGTATACTCAGCTTCAATCCATTGATGTAATGGGCTACCTTCTCCTTGTTGGCCTTAGAATGTCCTATTATGATCAAGACCTAATAGAATTATTTTTTTTACTCCTTGATAAATTTTTCTGCTTGCTTTAATCATCGCATCCTCTTGAACAAATCAAGCTCATAATCCATGAGGATGAACTACCTCTTTGACTTTTACACCGTCTAATCCCATCTTGTTGTCTTGTCTTTCCCACTTCTATTTATTTCCAACTTAACTTCTATCCACCAAATATTGTCATGACCTTCCAATTTTTTCTTTGCAACTTTGACCCTATTGGGATCTTCCACCTCTTCATACTCAAAGTACTCATCCATATTATTGATCCAACCGATCAATTCTTTGGATTTAGACTTCTAGAAACTATACAAATTTCAACCTTCTGCCTTTCCCAATGTTGGAGATGGCCCTCATAAATGTATCCTTTTTAGGGTCTCTCATAGACTCATGTTCTTGTTTGAACCATCCTTCCTCATCAACTTCATCATCACTTTCATCTTGGCCTCTTTTCTCCACTCCTTCGCATAACTCCTCTTGTAGTGCTTGCACTTATCTCTAGAGGACCTTTCCATCCTCTTTTAAAACAACATTTGTTTCACAAACATTTCTTCCACCATGAATCACTCATGCAGGCACCTTGATCACAAGCCCACAACCACAAGTCCTAGTACAAATGTAATTCAGGAGTTCTCACTCTAATACCACTTGATGAAGGGCTAATCCAACACACAATAACACCACAACGACATAAAAAATGAAAGAAGAAAATACTTGCTTCTTATTACTCCAATGAGAAAGGAAACACAATATTCCAAGAAAACAAAATATTGGCCAAATTGGCTTTACAAAAATGCAAGCTAGAGCTACAAGCCTTGCTACTTAAGCTATGTTTTGAAGGACTCAACTCTAAATGCATAACCAGTAGACCAAGCCACCCTTTTATAGAATTCCTATGCCTCTTAGAAATCACATGCCCCCTCTTGGAGGTCAACACATGCCAACAAATAAATTCAACACATAGCCCATAGAAGTCCGTAAAATTTTCCCAAAAGGGCACCTACGAAGGTGATTATTGAAATTCCCGCAAACAGGCATCTAGAAAGGTGTCCATTCCAGTCCACCTTATCATGTCTCTTCACCTTCCACATGTGGACGCCAAGATGGGCATTTTCCCTATTTTTCCTTGAAAATGATATAAATATATCTACTCATGAAAAGACATGTGCCAACACTGAAGGTGGTGAAAAATGATGTAGTTATAAGGCTTACTAGAGCAAGATTTGACAAAAGGACCCTAATTGTGGTTGATATCACTAACCTAGGGGTTCAGTATGCCACAATAGGAATCACATTCAAAATTTATTATACAAATAGAGAAGGATCTTCCACTACTATCGCCACCTACATTTCTCATTAGATGGTGAAGGAAATGATTATGACCTTTGTGAGCTCTTGTGGCATTAGTTGATGGAGAATTTGCAAAGAACCTAAGAGACACACTACAACTTCTGGCATGGCACTTTAATTATTTATCTTATCGTGTATTTCATGAAGGAATTTCCTAGTTTCAAGGGTGTGGTTTAGAAAAGACATTCCAATTACCACTCAAATTAGGGATCATATGAGGAAATCTCTGGATAGCAAGAAATGTAGCACCATGTATTGGGGTTTTTTTAAGAAATTTCAACAAGACATGCAAGGTATAAAATACCTATTGAACTGGTGGAGAGTTATGATAATGCTATTACTTTCATGGTGGACAAGGATAACTATTATACGGAGGTTGTTGAACCAAGGACTATATGGATTCCTAAGTTGCCTTATGGGGTTTTTAGACAGGAATGGATTGCATATGTTGATATATTGGTCAAAAAACCTAAGGATGCCATTGCTGAGAGGTTTGGAAACTATGATGAGGTCATTTAGAATCAAAACAAGAAGTGTGCAAAGGAGGATATGGAAAAGGATAGAGAAAAACTATAAAGGGAATTGGGCATCCCACCAAAATCCACATCGAAGGACTCTATGGTAGTGTGAAAAGTTGCTTCTACCACTTCGCAAACACCACTAGGACCATGAAGGAAAAGTAGGTCTACTCCTCCCATTGCTACTACTCCTCAATCTCCAAACCTTTACAAACATCTCCTAGAAGAAGAAGATTAGCTGATGAATAACCAATGCAAACAAAGATTGCAAAAAAGGAGAAGCAAAAAACTAAGTAGCAAGCCAAAAGAGAGAAAATCAGACCAGTGGTTGTAGAATATGAAGAATAAGTAGAAGAAGAATCTTCTAAATTAAAAATAAGAGAGAAGAGAAAAATATAAACACAAGGATAAGAGGAAGGGGCCTCAAAAGGAAAAGGTAAAGAAAAGAACCTTAGAAAGCCCCTCCACCTCCACATGAACCTCTACAACTTGAGGCAACTTTTAATGCAATTGTACAGTTTGGGGCTTTGAAAGAGACAACAAAGCTTTATGTTGAGGTGCCTCTAGTTGACAAGGCCATAATTGAAAAGGCCATAGTAATGTACATGATGAGTTTTAATGTTGCTCTCAATGAAAAACATTGATCAACTTCCAAAGAGTCTTGTAGACATACTTAGTGAAAAAAGGAAATAAGCAATAGTAGAGGAAGCTAAGATGATACAACAAGCATTGGATAAGGCCAGATTATCCATTAATAAAAAAGAAAGGGATAGATTGTCTCAAAGACATGCATGCTCTTGAACAAACAAAGAGTGAATACTCTAATGGGGATGGACAAAAAAGATATAGAGAGGATGGAGAAAGAAACCAAAGAAAAGATTGCAAAAATCCTAGAGAAAATAAAGAAATCTAAAGTGGTTTCTGAAGAACAAGCTCCTCTAAATGGTTTTGGAAAGAAAGATATGTTTGATATGTTCTCCCAAGACATAGATTTGTCATCTTTTGATGTTAATATGATAGGAAGTGGTGAGGTTGAAAAGAATGATAAGACTATTACTCCAAAGAACATTGGTGCACAAGTTGCAAAATATCAAGGATAATTGGGTTTCCCTTCTCCGAGGAACACAAATCTAGCTGAAGTACAAAATATTCCTCCTCTAGAGAATCAATACATGATGAGAATTAGAAAGAAGACAATCCTGAGAAATATCAAGAAACTAATGAGAAGACAACTGAGAAGCAATATGCTTCTAAGAGCAGCCATGAAATAGGGCAGGGATCCTCTTCTCCCTCAACAAACTCATTCAAAGATCATTTAGCATTGCATATGTAGTTTCAACCTATGGCGACACCACAACTACCTCAAATTATAACTCATGCATGATAGGTTGACTTGTCTAACATGTCTCCCCTCCACAAGTTGCAACTTGGTGATATCTTGCACTCATCTACAAGGAAAGAGATCCTACAACAACATTTGGAGAAGACTGGCCTAATACTGTGAAGATCATTCAGGAAGGTTTACCTAAGGTAACCATTGATTTATCTATGCCCTCGAAGAAAAAGTTGAAAATTTTGATGGATTTTTTAAGGACCATTCTTCTCACATTGAACAAAAGGTAGAGCAAGAGGCATTAAGGAAGATAAGTGATAAAAGAATGGTAGAATCCTTCGACAAATGTGTTAATGCAAACAATGTGTTGGAAACATGTGTTGTGTTGGACATTGTTGCTGCTAGGATATGTTGTTGTCATTGATGTCAACATATTCTTGCTTCGATGATTGTAGATTAGTTCATTGTGATTATGGTTTGGTGTATGGAGTATCTTTAGTATCATTATATTCTTCTGTACTGGTGTTGATGGTCTGAGAAGCTTAATTGATCATATCATATGATTTGGTTTTGCAATTTTTTATCTGATTAGTGCTTTGCAGAGTTCAGTATTTCCTCTGGTATATTCTGACGTGATCAAATCTTTAGCTGTGATTTTGGGATATATTTGGGATGGTCTTGTGTATCTTCATTTTAGATGGTTCGTGATTTGGTGCTTCGCAAGTTATCTTTCTTTGTGACAATTATTTTTGTTTGAGTGTTCTTGAGTTCCAGACGTTGACAAATGAACATTTGATAAGTGGTGTTAGTGTAGCTATTACTGATGATTCTAACATGCTTGCTAGTGTTTCCTAATCATGTCCTATTTTTCCTGATGATCCACATTGATCGTTGTGCGATTATTTGGTGATTTTGCTGAACTGGTGATGTTCTTTGTGCTTTGCGGTTTTCCTGGTGGTGTAGCATGTTGCGGTTGACATTGGCATGATTTCTGGTGGTTTTTCTTATTTAGAGACTTGAATTAGGTCCATGTTATGTCATGTAAATTATTATATTAGTCTAATGGTCAATATTTGCATCGTGTGATGTAATTTTGTAATTGTGAGTTGAGGGTTTAGCTGACCTTGTTGTCAAGGTTGATAAATTGTATAAAGAGGCGATATTGTCATGTAATTTGGGTATCAAGGTTGTGTCTGCATTATCAAAGAGTGGTGTATGTGCAAACAAGGATTCATCTTTTTGTGTAGTTAATTGAGGAGATATTGTTGTTATAGGGCAAACAATTGTGCTTAACCAGAACTGTCATCAGGTAGATGCTATTATTGGAGGTCATTCCTACTGGATTGTAGTCCAAATCTTGTTGTAAGTCAGTGAGACTTCCCTGAGGGTTGTAACCTTTCGGGTCATTATATTTTGAGCTGTGAGCTCTAAGAAGTGTTCCTGAATGCATGTGCATTCCCCATTGTAATATTTTCACATACTACTGCAAAGTATCATCTTATTGTGGGTAGGTTCCCACCGTGGTTTTTCCCTTAACCGAGGTTTCCATGTCAAAATCTTGGTGTTGTGTGTTGTGTTATCAATTTGCTTATCTTTGTAATTGCTGCAATTCATCAGATCTATTTTTGTGATTAAGTTTATAGATCCGGTGAAAACTGATTCACCCCCCCTCTCAATTTTCTCTCATTGTTGTTGTCAACATGTTGTGTTGTCATTAATATCAAACTTGTTGTTATTAGTGCCAACCTAACTAGTGCTATTTTTGATGTTGTTCAGTTGTGCATATGTTGTAGATGGTTTGGAAATGAGTGTTCAGATGTTGTTAAGCTATCTAATGGTGATATTAAGTATGAGGTGTTTCCGGAAGGCTATTGTAGTGGAAGTTACAATATGAAGGAAAGAGTATTTAATGACTTTATAGAAGAATTATTTGCATTCCTTTGGTTCTTGATGGTGTTGGCCTACAGTTTTGGATATAATGTCTGCATTCTGTGGATGTTGCACTATCATATTTTAATGTTCTTAGTCACTTAGATGATGTAGTTGGTTGTGGCAGTTTGCTAACAGTGAGGTTGGTTGTCAATTTTGGTCTGAAGAATACTCTACATTGCTCCACTGTGTTGATTCAAGTGTTGCATCTTGGAGGAAATGTTCACATGGATCATGTAGTGTTACTGTTTATATTTCTAGTGTTGGTTCGATCAGCAAGTGAAGAATGTTCTTCTATGTTCAGTGTTGTCAACTATGTTGATCTTTGGCTGACTTAGGTGGTGTATCTTATTTGGATCATACTTTTTGGTTCGAATATGCATTGGAGGTTGAGTTAGAATGTTAATATGGGTCTTATTGTGGCCTGTGTAGATCCATATTGAGTAATTTTCATTAGGTGATGTTTTTGGGTTGATTAGTGTACATGTTTCATTGTTTTTCTATACATTATGTTTGATGCCGAATTTGGAGGAAGTATTAGTATGCGTGGTTCATTGGAACCGGCTTAGGAAGATGTGTTGTGATGTATTTGGGTCCCCTTCATTTCCTAGAGTGGACCGCATTATGTATTTTTGGTTCAGGTGTCTGACTTTATGTAATTCATGTATATTCTATTTGTGGTTGACCTAGTTGAGGGTTTCAATGAATAACCTTGTATAAATAGAAGTGCAGATGTGTGATTTGGTATGTGGATTGTTGTGAATTAGATATGAATTATGTGCAAGTAGCAAAAGAGTGAGTTTATAGTTTGTGATGAGCTTTGATGATCATATCTTCAGTACGACAATGTGTTGATATAGTGAATGAAGTCAAAGATGATTGCAATGATATTGTTCGCTTGACAGAGAAGTTCACAAACAATTTCATTGTCAAGTGATCTTGTTCATTAAAATTCATTATTTACCTATACCTGTAGATGACAACGAGTTTTTTGTCAGCCCATGCAATTCTTTGATGAATACTAAGAGGGGGGGGGGGGGGGGTTGAATTAGTATGCCAAAAACCTTCGCACTTAAACACTTTGCAAGACTAGCAGTAAACCAGTAAAATAGTTTAACAGACAAATCAGTTAACAAACATGCAAACCAAATAGCTAATAATGCATTTACCCACAGAAGCACAAACACCATAACACAAGATATTTTGACGTGGAAACCAAATGGGAAAAACCACGGTGAGATGGAACTCAAAAGTCACTATCTGTAGAATAGGAACCAGACCGGTTAAGGTTAGACCAGTTAAGGTCTTACAGTGTTCTTTACCAGAACAGATCCTGTTAGGAATCTCAATCTCTGTTAGGAGACAAGTCCTATTAAAGAATACCTTGCTAGAGGGTTTTAGATCCACAGATGTGAACCACCTTGTTAGAGGATTTACAAGAGGCTTTTGGGCCTACCCGGTTAAGGGCTACAGACTTGTCAAAGATGTGAGTAATCAACAAGTGTTTGATCTAACTAATAGCACTGACTGCTTGGTTAGATCCTTGTTAGCTCGTTCTTAATGCACTATTGCATTACTTCAGTCTTCTACACATTCATAATCTCTCCAACTCCTCAACCACCTTAAACCCTAGCCACAATATCAACTATTGCAACAACAAAAACAACAACCACCTAAAACCCTAGACATGATGTCCTTATAAAGGAAACCGATTTCATGTCAGTCCAATAGGATTACATCACAATTTCCTAGGTTCAATGAACCTAGACATACTAGGTAATACGTCACAAAAAGCATCGCTACAGTATCGGCACCGTTAAACAATCGGTGGGTAACTCATCACAAAGTATTGTCGGTTCATACAAAGTGCCGGTTGCCGGTTCGACAAAAATGAAGATTGGTAGAAATGTGTTATGCCACTTTAAACCCTCATACCGCTTGAGGTCAACATGATGCTTTAGACTGGGAAACACATTCTGCAAAACATCAATAGTCTAAAGACTATAATACAACATACCGGTTGGAACAAATACCAGTTGTGCTTTAACTCATACATATAAAGAGGATCTCAATGCAAGTGTGTTTCCATCAATGACAATCACAACATAAACATAAAAAATGCCAACAATCTCCCCCTTTGGCATTGATGGCAACACTTAGGAAAATAAAATTTTGACATCTAAGTGTTTTACAACAAAATCATGCCATTAGCAAAATTGCTCCCCCTAAGCATATACACTATCCCTTTGACAATACAATGTATAACAATTTTGCATAAAGACCATAAAGAGGATAAACATTGAGATCTACAGAGCATATAATCAAAATTTGATAACCAGATACTTCTCCAAGTAGAATTCTTCTTCCCCTTTGCCAACAATGACAAAGTACAGCTGAACAACCCTGTTTCCATTTGATATTAAAAATAATAAAAGTTTATGACAACAAGGAATGATACTTGTCAAAAATAGATTTAAAGTCCTACAAGAATTGTTTCATCGACAAAGACCAGGACTCAAGTAGGGAGGTGACTACTTCTTGCTATGTCTGCATCTGGGAGACCTGTTCTTCCATGGCATCGATTGTGCTCATCTCCTGTGTAACTGTTAAGGCATCCAGGTTCAGATAGCACTTCTAAAGAATTTGCAATCGTGGGAGTAGAACCAATTGTAGCTCCTGCAAATCTCTAGACCGAGGGTTGATCTCTTGCTCCATTTTTGCTGACTAGATGTGAAACCGGTGAACGGTTTGCCCATAAGTTGTAAAGGAATCATAAGGCGGCTTGAATGTGCTCAAGTAGGATTGCAAGTCCTTTTCAAGTTTTTGCTTCTGAGCAAGCACATCATCATAGAACAAATGGGCTGGCAGATTTTGCTGAGTAGCAAATTCCCCTCATCTAGAGCGTCCCTTATATCCTTTTGTCATTTCTTCAGTTTAGTCTGGAGCTCATTCAACTTCTTCACTAGAGCTATATTAAGAGCTTTTTGATGCTCCTTCTTGACATTAGCCTCTGCTGCCTCTTCAAGGCTCTGCACCTGATCATCTACTACTGTGCATAGGAGCTTAAGTCTAGCTAGTGATGAATTGGTGTTTGGAAGATTTGTACAGGGTATCAAACTGGTAAGCATATCCACAGCTTCTTGGATTACATCCTTCTCCTTCTTCCGTCGAATGATTTCAAGGCACTCTTGAGCTACCTTGATGCTCTGCATTAGGTCCGTTTCACTTGCAGACTGGAGATCTATAGGAATGGTGAGATTAGCTGGTTTAGCTTGATTTCCGATTGCCTTTGGAGTCTCCATCTGGGTGCTCTTCGCCGCTTCTCCTGCCTTGTCCTCTTCTGCTTTCTTCTTCTCTGCTTCTCTCCTCTTCTCTGCGTCCTTGTCTTCCTCAACCTTTTTCTTTTCTGCTTCCTTTTTCTTCTCCTGTTCCTTATCTTCTTCTTCCTTCTTTTTCCTCTCTGCTTCCTTCTTCTTCTTCTCCTCTTTATCCTTTTTCTTCTTTTCTTCTTCTTCTTTCTTCTTCTTCTCCTCTTCAACTTTCTTCTTTTTCTCCTCTTCATCCTTTTTCTTCTTTTTTTCTTCTTCCTTCTTCTTCTTCTCCTCTTCATCTTTCTTCTTTTTCTCCTCTTCATCCTTTTTCTGCTTCTCTTCTTCTTCCTTTTTCTTCTTCTCTTCTTCATCCTTTTTCTGCTTCTCTTCTTTTTCCTTTTTCCGCTTCTCTTCTTCTTCCTTTTTCTGCTTCTCTTCTTCATCCTTCTTTCTCTGCTCGGCCTTTTCCTTTGCCGCTTCCTGTCTATCCTCGGCTTTCTTCTCCTGTTCAGCCTGATGCTCATGTCCTGTTGCCTCAAATGGTATCTCTTGGGTAACATCCTCAGCATCCAAAGCATCAACATCAATGGTGTCGATTGGTTCAACAACTAGATTTCCTTCATCATCAAATGCTTCATCCGGTTTGGATATAACCGGTTCTTTCTCAGCTTGTCGGTTTGCTAGACACACTTTGTGAGTCTGGACAATGGTTATCATATACTGATGAGTGTCCTTTTCGACATCATCAACTCTTCCTTCTAACAGCCAGAGTCTTCTTCTTCTAGTGAAGAAGAGTCCTTTATTATGGTCAATAACATCAAATAATTCAAAATTTGATAGGTCGAGAAAGTACCGAGCAAAAACTTTCTCCTTAATTTCCTATTCCTTTTCTATGGCAATGTGCCATTTGTTATCTAATGCCTTATACAAAGAATCCAGTGTCTGAGATTTAATCTCTGATGGCGACCGATCATTTGTACACAAATAAACGATAATCTCCTATAGTACTTCTTCTTTCTCCTCATCACTAAAATCATCATAGTAGTCTACTAAATCATGTAATAATTTTCTCCTAATATTCTTTATTGTTCTTTGACAATGTGTCAAAGGTTTATATGAGGAGATATCAATATTTACTGGTGCAGATGCTGTCAGTTCATCCTTTGTCTTCCTCTTTGCTTAACGTGTTTTCTTTGGCTTTTCCTCAGACAAGGTTTCTTTTGAGCCTAGAGAGGTGTTCCTTGTCTTCCTCTTTCTCTGGAACACTTTAGCCAGTGCAGCTTCCGGTTTCTTCTTGGCTGGTGACAGCTTGGTCACTTTGGGAGTTCCAATAGTAACTGGTGCGGATGTTGCAGGCACTGCCTTTGCCTTCTTCTTTGCTAGTTCCTTTTCTTTCATTGCTGGTGGTTCCTCAACCGGTGCTATCCTTTCTAGGTAGGTGTCGGTTCTCTTCGCCTTAGGGTCAAGCAGTGAGGCAATAAGGGTAGAGGCATACCCTTCCAGCATATTGTACATCACCTCATAGCCCATTGACTCCACTTCTTCTTGTCTAGGCTCAACAGCCTCCATTATGCATTTATCTACTTGGATGATGAAGCAGATATCATCTTCATATTTCTTGATGATGTCACCTGATATCTTCTCTTTGGCTCATCTTCCTTCCAAACTCATCAAAATACTTGTTCAAAATATCAGGGTAACCAGTTCCAAGTGCTTGAATGCTTTCCTTGATTTGCTTGGTTACTGGTTGTTCACTAGACCACTAAACATCTCCTACTCCTGGGAAGTAGCCTTGGAAATAGAAAAACAACCCAACCAGTAGTTGTCCAAACTTAAACCTAAGTGCATTATCCTGTTTGATCGCCTTCAAATTCAATAGGAGTTGTCTCTGCATACCAGTGCACAGATCAAATGATGCATCCTCCTTTATCATCTAGTAAGCGGCATTTACCACTGCAGCAGATACAGAGTTAATCCTATTGGCTGAGAATGTCTGGTATCCAATCACCATACACGCATACTTCACTAGATCATCCTTGATAGGATTTACTGTCATGCCTCGTGAGTTGCTCGTTGAACTGGTGAGGTTGGCCATTTCAGTTTTGTTTCCCATTCTTAGGGATGACACTTCCCTTGTATTGTAGAATTCGGTGACTGCATGAATTGCCTGCAGCGTGATGTCATGTATCATCTCCAGGTACATCTTATCACCATGGACTCTGCTCAGAATGATCCTTATGTGATCTTGTTGGTACTTCCGAGTCAGGTATGAACATCTGAAAATAGAAGAAGATGAAAGGATTTCTGCTTTTATGGAAAGAGTAAATGAAATTGTTTTGGGTATTAAATGTTGTGGAGGAACTTTGAGTGAAGATGAAATTGTTTCAAAAATCTTAAGAGGTTTGTCATTGGCATATAAAATGAAGGTTACTGCTATAAATGAGTTGAGAACAATGCCTAATACATCAGTAACTAGGGATACATTGATTGGAAAACTTTCAGCCTTTGAAATTGAGGAATTTGGTCCTGCTGCTACTATAAAAACTGATTTGGCCTTTAAAGCATCAACATCAGCTGCTCCATCATTTGACAAATCAGACTAGAGAGCCTTTTATGCAAGGGTACTTGAAAGAATTGCTAAAGAAATTTGGGATGGAGAACTCTGAATCGGTAAGCACGCCTATGACTACAAATGACAAATTATCTCAAAGGGATGAATCTACACCCGTTAATCCAACTAGATACAAATCTATGATAGGAGGTTTATTGTATTTGACACAAACAAGGCCTGATATTATGAATACAGTATGTATTGTTTCTAGATTTCAAAGTAATCCTAGGGAAAATCATGAATCAGCAGTGAAAAGGATTTTCCCGTACTTACAAGGCACAACAAATCTTGGATTATGGTATCCTAAAGATGAAAATTTTGACCTATGTGCATACACAGATGCAAATTGGGCAGGAGATGTGGATGATAGAAAGAGCACCACTGGAGGAGCATTCTTTCTTGGAAAGAGATTAGTTTCTTGGCTGAGTAAGAAACAGAGTTGTACATCTTTATCAACAACAGAATCATAATATGTTGTAGCAGCAACTAATTGTACACAGGTATTATGGCTTAAGAAAATGTTGAAAGACATAAAGGTAAAATGCAAGGAACCCATTACTATATATTGTGATAACACTGCAGCAATTGATATATCTAAGAATCTGGTATTACATTCTAAAACTAAACTTGTTTCTATCAAACTGAATTTTCTAAGGGAAAAAGTTGAAGAAAAAGAGATAAAACTGGTTTATGTGAATACTAAAGAACAACTTGTAGATATTTTCACAAAACCTTTGCCTAAGGAGACTTTTGAATATCTCATAGATCAGCTTGGAGTCATACCACCACCGATAGAGACTTAGACATTTGATGAGTGTCATCAACCGACAAAATTAAAAAGACAAATCTTTATTCCGGTATTTGATGAGGAAGCTACTTCTCAGGGGGAGTAGTTGGTATTTTGTATAAAATTAATTTTTTTAGATTTGGCATTTGATGGCAAAGGGGGAGAGATATCTATGAAAAAACACATTATCTTTTGAGAAGAGTTTGGTATTGAAAATAAATCTTTGGATAAATACATTTTGCTCCCAGGGGGAGAAATGGAGATTGTTGGTTTTTGGTATTTGGCATTTCTGTTTTGGCACTTTGATGGTTTTTCCATCTTGTGTTGCCATCAATGCCAAAGGGGGAGATTGTTGGTATTTTGGTATGGTTTTGTTATTGATGTCAACACCTACTGAAAATAAGCACTTTGGAGATCCAACAACATTCACCGACAAGCAAGTAACTATTGCACAGTTACTGGTATATAGTTCACCAACAAGATATAATGTTCACCGGTATTTGGAATGATATGGAAGACACTTGGTAATGTCAAAGACATCGTGTGGACACTTTGTTTTGAAGAATTAATCATTGGTATATTCATATTTGCATATTTGCTTTTACCTACAAATAGGTCTAGGTTATCTAGGGTTACACCGGCAGGTTTATCTTTTCTAGATCAGCATGGCATGCTATGGAGATGATTTATTATTGATGTAAATGCATTAAGCCGACATGTTTAATCGGTTATTGCATCAGATATTATATTGTTTGTAAAATGATTTTATTGTAATATCTTGTAGAGCCGACCTACTAAAATTGGTCTTAGGGTATGGTATAAATGTAAGATCTTATTTGTAATATCAAGTGTGGAATGCAAAAAAGAATTAAGTGAAGGTATATGCGAGATCAAGGAGAGGTATACACAAAGACATCATTTGAAGGTGAAGCTAGGTTTTTGTATAAGCATATCAACATTACACTGGTACTGAATCTAGCATATGAAGATGCTATTTTGTGCAGTACATTCTTATTGGATTTAACCATCCAACTGTAGTCAGTGTGACTCCCATTTTGTGTTTAAGTAGTGAGCTCTAGGTTGTTGGCCTTTCTGCATGTGCAGACCCCATTTATGTACACTTACTATTTGCAGTAGTATCATCTGATTGTGGGTAAGATTTCCCACCATGGTTTTTCCCCTTACAGGGTTTCCACATACAAATATTGGTGTTATGTGTTGTGGATGACTTTATGTTTGTGTTTCATGCATTAATCTTTACCGGTATAGCAATCACTGTTAACACTATCTACCAGCATACTTAACTGGTTTACCGGTATTAAGCATTAAGTTGGTTAATTGGTTTTTGGTTTGAATTTATCAGACAACTGATTCACCCCCCCCCCTCAGTTGTCTCCGAGACCTAATAGATCTTCTGTGAAATCTTCCAGGAAGTAGACAACATTGTGGAGCTTTTTCGTCTCCAAAATATTAAACTCTGGTTTGATCTTCTTATCTTTACCGCAAAATAAACCTAACTGGGTGTGGATAGCTAGAGACCCTAGGTCTTCTATTTTGCAATCTATATAGTAAAAAATTCTCTCTTCTACTATCACACCAGCCGGAACTTGTGATAGGGCATTATACTTAGACTTCGGTTGAATAAAACTTGCAGACTCGACAGTGTTGGCATATGGACACTCCAATGAGACATTGTGTGTGATTGAAGGTTTTGTCATTGATGGCAACCTTGCAATCCTATGCCACTGGCAAGACATCATACTGGCAAAGCATTATTCAAGCAAGACAGTGCACCGACATCAACAAGATCACTCTACACCGACACCGGCACCAGCACCGGCATAGAAGAAAAGATGTATACCGGCACAGAGGCCGACAGGATTTTTGATATGTAATATTTTGATTTTTATTGTAAGCCGACTTGGCAAAATGTAAAATGACTCTTGTATATAAAAGAGATCATTGTAGACATTTGAGAGAGTAAGGAAGCGAGAAAAAAAAAATTATTAGGCAGACCTAATGTGCGAATTATAGGTCAAGGGTATATGTAAAGAACAGAGTTAGAACCGGTACTGAATCTAGCATTGGAGATGCTATTGTAAAGCAGCACAGATCATTGGATTAGTACAATCCTCATTGTAAGTCAGTGTGACTTCTCATTGAGTAGTGAGCTCTAGGAAATTGGCCTTCCTACATGTGCAGGCCCCTATTGGAAGTAATATTCTCTTATTGGCCAGTAAGTGAATATTGTGGGTGACAAATCCCACCGAGGTTTTTCCCACATCGGGTTTCCTCATTAAACATCTTGTGTTATGGTGTTCTTTTCATGTGGATGTTTTTTATTCTGTTTATTACATTAATTCTTGCATACCGGTATACTGCTACTTTATGTTCTGCATGTTTAACTTAAGAAAATTTGAATACCGTTAGATATTGATTCACCCCCCCCTCTCAGTATCTGTGGGAACCCTAACAATTGGTATCAGAGCCTGGTCCTCTATTTTCAGAAGCCTAACAGCTTGAGGAAGATCTTGACACAGGTAAAGATGGAAAATCTGATGAAGCAACTTGAAGGAGCTTTTACTGACTATGATGCAGAGAAGTTGAAAAATATCAAATTAGAAGATGATTTAAGAGCAGCTCAGGATATCATTCAGGCACTTCAAGAAAATCTTACTGTTACAAGAAATAAGAGAAGAGAACTTTGTGAAAAATTGCAAAATGAGAATGATGAAAAGGAATCACTTAATGATATGATAAGCAAGTTGAAACAAGAGATCATGACAACACAAAATGAAATGCAGGATATGACTATGAGGTTTTGCAAAGAGATTGAGGACAAAAAGAAGAATGAAGAAGAATTGACCAGAAGACTAAGTGAAGCAGCAAATGAGAACACAAGACTTAGCTATGAAATGACATGTTGAAGACAGATTTGATGCGTACTCAGAATGACTCAAATGAACTAATGAGACAAAAAGAAATCTTGGAAAGGGAATTGGAAACTGCAAATCAACATAAAGAAAAATTCAAGAAAAGCTCAGAAGAACTCGGTACCTTATTAAAAAATAAAAAACCCAAAGGTGACACTTCTGGAATTGGCTTTGAAGTTGGAGAAAGCTCTGGTACTACAAATACTTAGGATCACAGCAAACCGGTAAGACCACCTAATACTTACAAATTCAATGGAAAATGCTTTAACTGTAATAAATATGGTCATAGGGCAAATGAATGTAGATCTAGGAATTATCAGAATATCAATCCACCCACCGGTCAATGTTCCAAATGCAACAAAGTTGGTCATAACTCTGAAAAATGCAGAATGAAAGTGAGATGTTATGTTTGTGGAAGATTTGGACATCTATCTAATCAATGCAGAACACAAACCGATATAGGTTATGGGAAAGCTATTCAGAAAAATAATGTAACTTGTTATGCATGTAACAAGATTGGGCATATTGATAAATTTTGTAGAAGTAAAGGTACACCAGTAGACAACAAAAGTGCTAGCTTGAAAGGTAAAGAAAAAGTTGAAGAGGTTAAGCAAGAATTCTCAAAGCAATGGATTAGAAAAGCTGATCTAAATATTGGGAATACTCCTCCACCGGTAGAACCAACAAATGCTCCACCAACAGGACAGAGTGATGCCTCACCAGCAGGATAGAGCAGTGCTCCACCGGCAGGAAGCTCTTCATCTAATTGAAGAAAATTGTCTTGAGGTTTTGGCAATCTAATGACACATGTGCTATTATTCCCTCGGTTAGAGAAAAGAAGTTGAAAATCACTTATTACCGGCAAACAAAGTTAAGTGAATACTTAACCGGCATGCAATTAATGTGGCAGATAGCAAAAAAGACTTTATAAAATAAGGTTTTGGCTCCATTTCATTTCACCGTGATTTCAAACTTTCAGAGAGCGCGAAGATTTCTGAGCTAAGGCATTTCAAGAAAGAAGCAAGCACACTCCAATCAATCATCCATCCAAGATAGAAAAAGGTATTTTATCATGGCATCCACCTCTGCAATTGAATACATAGTGAACCCTACTATTGTGGAAGTAATTAAAAGACCTAGGCTCGTATTTCAGTTGGTCCCCGAAATAGCAAAAAAGGATGATACCTTAGGTGCATTTTCTCAAATCCCTAAAGGTGTTGTATATGCTGAAGACCCTAAAATGTATATTCACTGCAATATTGAAGAGTTAGGAGATGAGGAAATCAAAAACATGTACAAAATTGAGATATGTGATGATACCGACAATGTTAAAGCTGAACACAAAATCATTGAAACGCTAGGATTCACAGAAATCCTTAGCATTCCTGAATTTCCTAAGGATGTGATTAGGATAGTGTTAAGCAGAGTTCATGGAGAATTTTTTTGGTTAGATGCAATTCATAAGATCACCAAGCAAGCTGTAAAGGCTGTCACAGGGTTACTGGCCACCGATAAAAGACCAGACAAAAACAAGAAAGTTTCAAATGATTTAGTCATAGACCTAACAGGTGCAACATTTGATAAAAGATCTTTAAGGGTTAATTATGTAAATGATACAAATGTAAGATTCATAAGCACGATATTAGGTTACAAAGCCACTCATGCCAATAGACTTAACTCGGTTTCAAGTTTATGCATTAAGAGTGCTTATGACCTGATAATAGACAATGCAAAAATTGACATCTGTGAATGGTTAAAGGATGAACTGATAGACAACCTTGGAAAGATAACGAAGGATAAGAAAGGAACCTTCAAATTTGAAAATCTGTTAGTGTGTCTAATGCTTCATATAACAAAACAAGTTCCCGGTATAGGATATAAAGAACTTGGATATGACATACCGGTAGGAAAGCAACTGACAGAACTGTTCAATACCATGGGTGAGAATAAGGAAAACAACATTCATGACTTTTTCCAAGCACTAAAGACAAAAATGAAGAAAAGGACAAGGTTATCTCAAGAAATTGTAGATAAATAAAAAGATGATAAATGTTTTGTTATCAAAAAGGATGAAATATGGATGGAAGCAGTCATCCCAAGGACAATCTGGGTAACAGAAATGGACTATGAGACAGATGACCACATAGTTGAAACTTATGCCAAAGCACTTCTGGAAGCCCCCAATGAACCTAAGGAGGAAGCATTTGGTAGTGCTGAAACAATAGAAAAACAAATACAGTCCAAGAAAAGAGTGAAGAAGGTAGAGGCATTTGTGAGAAAAGGATCCAGACAAGCAAAAGCCATTAAGGAAGATGTACTAAAGAAAACCGGCATAACTGAAGATGAGTTGGTAGCCCCACAACCTGAAGCTCATCTATCACCGATAGGTACTTCTTCGGAAGGAGACATGCCAACAACCTTTAAAAGAGTTGTTAGGAAAAGAGATCCCTCACCGGCAACCACTCCTTCACCTAGAAGGACAAGGTAGAAGCAACAAGCTGTGAGATCTCTAGTCAGAAAGGTCACACCTAAAAAGAAGCTGACTCCTAAGAAAAAGAAAAAGGCAAAAACAGACTTGGCACCTCCAGACATTTTGTTAAATGAGATCACAGAGGAAGGAAAACTGAAAAACATAGGGAAAATATATGACACCCTATCGGCTGATGAGAAAGGGCAAGTTGAGGAGAGTGTAATATTACACATGGAAATGTTCAAAAAGTTTTTGATGGAAGTCATAAATGAAATTCCTGATAACTTATACAAAAGACTTGAGGCCAGAAGGCAAGGAGTAATTGAACTGGATAAGAAAATAAAAATAGAAAAACTACTTGTTGTATATCCGGTAAACTCCCCAAAAGAAATTGATGATCTGATAGCTCAGGCTAACCGGACAGTTTTTTCCACTGCACACTAGCATATTTCACTGATGGCAGGTAGAGTTACAAAAGTTTCAGAGGAAACAGAAGATGGTTGGGACATATTTTTGGTTGAAAAAGAGAAACAAGAAGAATATAGGAATCCCAAGCCTATTAAGGTATATCAGAAGGATAAGGACAAAGGGAAAGGAAAAAATGGTGGACCTCCAAGCATAAAGGTTAAAGGTAACCTACCTCTGATAACTCAATGATGAACCACTAGTACCAAACCGGTACTGAGAGGGGGGAGGGTTGAATCAGTACAAACACCAATATCATCTGAAACCGGTTTGACAACAAATTCTCCAAAAGACTAACAAACAGGGATACCGGTAAAACAGAGTGCAACCGGCAACATCCAGTATAGTTCAACCAGTCATGAACCGGTCACTCAATAAGCTTTCCTCTTGGCTCAATACCACAATATCATTATATTCTCATGCATAGATAAGTAAACTTAACCATCAGATCTTCACAACTGTGAGTTCAATGTGTTTTATAGGCAGGCATAAAACATAGAACCTTCATATGCTTAACAGGTAAGACAAAGCATCACAAGACAAAAGCATTTCACATGACACACATATTTTTTTCATGTGGAAACCCAACTGGGAAAAACCACGGTGGGGATGAATACTCACAAGCTGCTTTTTGAACTCTTTAGAAGTCCGCTCTATTAGGATCCTTGTCCGGTTAAGGACATTACAATAGGTTTTGGTAGGAACCGATCCTGTTAGGGATCACCCGGTTAAGGGTTAAACCTGGTAGGGTCACCTTGTTAGAGGATTTCAAGAACTTAATAGCTGAAAGGATCTCCTAAGCTTCTGAAGCTTCTCAGAACTCATTAGCCTCGAGTTACCCGGTTAAGGGATTTGAAACAAGCTGGTTAAGACCACCCAATTTAAGGGATTTCGAATCAAGCCAGTTAAGGCTACTCTATTAGGGGATTTTACAGTTGTTGAAGTGGTTAGAAATCAACAGGTATTACAATGATATGTTAACAACACTTAATGCTAATGTAGATCCGTTTAGGCTCCTCTTTTCCTTCTGCACATTCACTTTGCAGGTATCTCTTCTCTCCTATGGTCTGGCAAGAATCTCGTATCACTTTCCTTGGATACACACTCACAACTTTTGCCAACAACCTCAGATAGAAACCCAACATTGACCTTATAGGAAACATACAGGTTGGTAGCAAAAACCCTAAACCCTAAACCTGTTAGGTTAAGCAATTCAAACGGTTCGATCCTGATCGTTGAATCATACTGCATTAAATGCAGCAATCTTGAATCGATCTCAAGACATTCTCCATCGTCCATTATCCACCATTTTCATGGCGACTGATAACCCATCACGCATTATCACTGTTTGACAGACTTCGCACTTTCTCGAGTTGGATAAGAATAGTCTTCTTCATGCAAGATCCTTCACGCGCATAGAGTTTACGTGGCAACATGATATGTCCTCCATCATACTGCTAACTCATCACATGAAGATTACCGATTGAGTCACTTGAGTTGCTCCAACCAGAAACCCTGAAGTGGAAGCTACCTACAACCCGGTAACCATACAGTGCTTCCATGTGCCGGTTCACATAACTACATGCCGGTTCACCTTGAACAAATGTGTCGCTTCACTTGGCATATAAACTGGTTCATACATATGCCGGTTCCTCTCTCTTCACCTATCACATGTGCCGGTTCTTACCATGTCTCATATTGACATCAATGACAACATACAATATCATTATGTCTTCATGCCAGTTTACATAAGGCTCATGCCGGTTCACATAATGCCAACAATCTCCCCCTTTGGCATTGATGGCAATATACAAAAGATATCTTCTCTACTTCACATCTTCTCCCCATTTGTTGCAGATATCTTTTCGCTTCACTCTCACTCCTTCTCCCCCTTTGACAACAATGCCAAAGTGGAGGTACAATCATCTCTATTTCATCATGCTGCTCCCCTTGAGGAGTAGCATCCATAAACACACCAGTCAATAGAAGATTTGTCTTTTCAGTACCTGACTGATGTGGAACAATCACTTTTAGTTACCTCTTGAAGGGGCAATACCCCTAATTCACCTCTCAAATGCACAAATGTTGTCTTTGGGAGAGGTTTGGTGAATATGTCTGCTAACTACTCCTTACTAGACACATGCTCTAGTGCAATCTCTTTGTTCTAAACCTTTTCCCTTAAGAAATGATACTTAAGCTCAAAATGCTTGGTTCTAGAATGTAAAACTAGATTCTTTGATATATTGATAGCACTTGTGTTATCACAGAATATACTTACCGGTTTAGATACAGGGATATTGAAGCCTTCCAGTACATGCTTCATCCAGATTGTCTAAGTGCAGTTCATGAAAGCTGCAACATACTCCGCTTCTGCTGTAGACTGAGAGATGCAACTCTGCTTTTTACTCATCCATGAGACTAGTCTACCACCGAGAAAGAATGCACCACCGGTTGTGCTCTTCCGGTCATCCACATTACCGACCCAATCAACATCTGTGAATACTTTTAGATTGAAATTATTTCTGTATGGGTACCACAATCCATAGTCAATTGTTCCCTTCAGATACCTAAGAATCCGCTTGACTGCACTCAAGTGAGATTCTCTTGGACTCTTCTAGAACCTTGTAGTGATGCCAATTGCATGTGCAATATCCGGTCTGCTATGCACTACATAATGCAACTTACCAATCATTGACCGGTATTCCTTCTCATCAACTGGTGTAGAATCATCCTCCTTTGTCAATTTGCAACCGGTCACCATTGGTGTACCAACTGGTTTTCTATCTTCCATGCCAAAAGTCTTCAACACCTCTTTGACATATTTGGACTGAGTGATGAAGATTCCATCATTCATCTGCTGGATCTACAGTCCAATAAAGAACTTAATCTCCCCTATGAGTGACATCTCAAACTCTTTCTTCATTTCATCAGCAAACTCATGACTCATCTTGTCATCTCCTCCAAAGATAATGTCATCAACAAAAACTTCACAGATCAGGATCTGATCTTCTTCAGACTTCAAGTAGATATTGCTATCTTCACTTGTTCTCTCAAATCCAATCTTCACAAGATGGGAATGTAGGCGCTCATACCATGCCCTAGGTGCTTGCTTTAGACCATATAATACTTTGTGTAACCTACATACCATGTCACTGTCTTCAGATAGGGTAAACCCATCTAGTTGCTCAATATACACCTCCTCTTCAAGTACACCATTTAGGAATGCGGATTTTACATCCATTTGATATACCTTGAATCTCTTAAAAGCTGCATATGCAAAAAGCATACGAACTCCTTCCAATCTGGCTATAGGAGCAAAGGTTTCCCCATAGTCTTCACCTTCTTCTTGAGCATATCCTTTGCATACCAGTCTGGCTTTATTCCTAATAACTGTGCCATCCTCATTCAACTTATTTCTGAACACCCATTTGGTGCCAATGACATTTTTATGCTCTGGTCTAGGTACCAAGGACCATGTACCATTTTTCTCTATCTGGTCAAGTTCTTCTTCCATTGCCTTGATCCAGTCTTCATCTTTATGAGCCTCTTTCAATGACTTGGGCTCAAATTCAGAGATCATACATGAGTTTTCTCTGATCTTTCTTCTAGTAAGGATTCCTACATCCTTATCACCTATGATCTGCTTAGGATCATGATTCAACTTGACATACCGAGGAATGATCTTAACTAGTTCTTCTTGCTTTTCTTCTTCATCCTCATCTTCATCAGTATCAGCATTCACTGGTTCAAGAACACTGTTACTGGTACTAGGTTGACTGACAACCGGTTCCCAGAAGGTTGCAACTGGTTCATTTACAACTTGCTCACTGTCGATTTCCTCAGTCTTCTCAGAGGATTCATCAACTCTTACATTGATTCTTTCCATAATTCTCCGAGTCCTATTGTTGTAGCACTTGAAAGCTTTACTCTTGGTGGAATATCCTAGAAATATTCTTTCATCACATTTAGCTTCAAATTTTCCCTGATGTTCACTCCTCTTGATGTAACATTTGCTACCAAATACCTTAAAGTAGTTAACCACAGGTGTCTTACCGGTCCAATACTCATAAGGAATTTTGTCCTTACCCTTTTTGATGAGTACCCGGTTCATAGTGTAGACTGCAGTGCTCACCGTTTCTCTCCAAAAGGTGTGAGCAACCTTTCCTTGGATCAACATAGTTCTAGCTTCTTCAACCACAGTCCGGTTATTCCTCTCTGCTAGGCCACTTTGCTGTGGAGTCCGGGGGGCAAACAACTGTCTCTTGATGCCAAATTCTTCACAGTACTTGTTGAATTCACTGGAAGTGAATTCCCCTCCTTGATCAGTTATGAGACACTTGATCCTTTTACCGCTTTCCTTCTCCACTAATGCTCTAAAAGCTTTGAATTTACCAAAAGCTTCAGACTTGTCTTTCAAGAATGTGACCCACATCATTCTTGAGCAGTCATCAATGAGAATCATGAAGTACCTATCACCCTGCACAGTTCTAGTTTTCATAGGACCACATAAATCAGTATGCACAAGATCAAGCAAGTTGTCAGCAGTGAAAGATTTACCTTTGAAAGTTGAGGAAGACATTTTCCCCATTTGACATTCTCTACACAAGGTATTATTCAGTTTGCTCAGCACCGGCAACCCTCTAACTGCCTTGATCTTACTAGCCTTCACAATGTTGTCAAAGTTCACATGACAGAATCTCCTATGCCATATCCAGCTATCATCAAGCTTAGCCATAAGACATGTACTTATATTAGCATTTAGATGAAATAGGTTACCTTTAGTCTGCATGCCAGTGGCTACCAATTTACCATCTTTACCTTTGATTCTGCAAACTCTATTCTTGAATTGCAGAGTGAGTCCACTGTCATTTAATTGGGCAACACTTAGAAGGTTGTGTCTGAGACCATCAACCCAATACACATTGTCAGCACTACTCTTTCCATTCAAGGAGATGGACCCTCTGCCTTTGACCATGCATGGTGCATCATTGCCAAAGCGAACCACACCACCATCATACTCTTCTAATGATAGAAACTTGCTCCGGTCACCAGTCATATTGTGAGAGCAGCCATTGTCAATGATCCACTCATTGGAATCATCAAACCGGGAGACAAGAGCCTTCTTGTTTGCCACATCTTCCTTTATAGCAATGAACACAATGTCTTCATTCTCTTCATCTTCTGATTCCTCATTTGTGACACCTTCATCAACTGCCACAAAACAATTTCTCCGATTTCCTCCTTTGAATTTCTTGAACCTTTCCGGTTTGTCCTTGTTGTCACTAATAGGACAGTTCATAGCAATATGTCCTATCCAGTTACAAGAGAAACATTTCAAAGGAAGCTTACCTTTGTATTTACTAGTCCCTTTTGGAAATCTCCTGGCAAGAAGAGCTTCGAATTCCATCAAAAACTCTTCATCCTTCATTTCTTTGTTCTGATTGGGTTCCCCACTAGTGCTAGCGTCTTTTCCTTTTCTAGATGGTATAGCAGAAGCTTTAAAAGCTGATTCTGACTTTTGAACACTACCATCAAAGCTATTCAGCTCATAGGCTGTCAACTTGGCTATGATGGAGTCCAAGGATGCCTTAGACTTGTCTATCGATCTTAGCTCCTGAATAGCAGCAACCCTTATTGCATAGACCGACAACAGGGATCTCAGGACTTTACTTACCACAGTGGAATCTTCTATTTTGCCACCTGCACTCTTTATTTCTCCAACAACGGTTTTGATTCTTATTCCATAATACTGAATGGTCTCTCCTTCAGCCATTCACATGTCTTCAAACTTTCCTCTCGAGCTCTCTTCCTTAGCCTATTTTACATGCTCATCACCACCATAGATATTTTCAAGAGCATCCCATACCTCTTTGGGATTTGCCTTGTCCTAAACATCAATGAACTCAATGTCAGAAAGACTACTGATGAGGGCTTCCATGACTTGCCCATTTTCTTGTATCTCTCTCTTTTGGTCATCAGTGAGAGTACTGGTAGGAACAACATATACATTTTCAACATAACTCCAGTGTTGAACACCCATGCTTTTGATGAATATCTTCATCCTGTCCTTCCATATACCAAAGTTTTCCCTGTTGAACTTTGGACCTTCCCTCTTCATCATTTGGTTAGGATCTTTTCCTCAAGCGGTTAAGCTTGCAAAACAGAGGACCTGGAGTGCTCTGATACCAATTGATAACTCAATGATGAACCACTAGTACCAAACCGATACTAAGAGGGGGGGTGAATCAGTACAAACACCAATATCATCCAAAACCGGTTTGACAGCAAATTCTCCAAAAGACTAACAAACAGGGATACTGGTAAAACAGAGTGCAACCGACAACATCTAGTATAGTTCAACCAGTCATGAACCGGTCACTCAATAAGCTTCCTCTTGGCTCAATACCACAGTATCATTATATTCTCATGCATAAATAAGTAAACTTAACCATCAGATTTTCACAACTGTGAGTTCAATGTGTTTTATAGACAGGCATAAAACATAGAACCTTCATATGCTTAACAGGTAAGACAAAGCATCACAAGACAAAAGCATTTCACATGACACACATATTTTTTTCATGTGGAAACCCAACTGAGAAAAACCACAGTGGGGATGAATACCCACAAGCTGCTTTTTGAACTCTTTAGAAGTCCGCTCTATTAGGAGCCTTGTCCGGTTAAGGACATTACAATAGGTTCTGGTAGGAACCGATCCTATTAGGGATCACCCGGTTAAGGGATGCCCGGTTAAGGGTTAAACCCGGTAGGGTCACCTTGTTAGAGGATTTCAAGAACTCAATAGCTGAAAGGATCTCCTAAGCTTCTAAAGCTTCTTAGAACTCATTAGCCTCGAGTTACCCGGTTAAGGGATTTGAAACAAGCCGGTTAAGACCACCCAATTTAAGGGATTTTGAATCAAGCCAGTTAAGGCTACCTTGTTAGGGGATTTAACAGCTGTTGAAGTGGTTAGAAATCAATAGGCATTACAATGATATGTTAACATCACTTAATACTAATGCAGATCCGTTTAGGCTCCTCTTTTCCTTCTGCACATTCACTTTGCAGGTATCTCTTCTCTCCTATGGTCTGGCAAGAATCTCGTATCACTTTCCTTGGATACACACTCACAACTTTTTCCAACAACCTCAAATAGAAACCCAACATTGACCTTATAGGAAACATATAGGTTGGTAGCAAAAACCCTAAACCCTAAACCTGTTAGGTTAAGCAATTCAAACGGTTCGATCCTGACCGTTGAATCATACTGCATTAAATGCAACAATCTTGAATCGATCTCAAGACATTCTCCATCATCCATTATCCACCGTTTTCATGGTGGCTGATAACCCATCATGAATTATCACCGTTTGACAGACTTCACACTTTCCCGAGGTGGATAGTAATAGTCTTCTTCATGCAAGATCCTTCACGTGCATAGAGCTTACATGGCAACACGATCTATCCTCCATCATACTGCTAACTCATCACATGAAGATTATCAATTGAGTCACTTGAGTTGCTCCAATCAGAAACCCTGAAGTGGAAACTACCTACAACCCAGTAACCATACAGTGCTTCCATGTGCTGGTTCACATAACTACATGCTGGTTCACCTTGAACAAATGTACCGCTTCACTTGGCATATAAACCAGTTCATACATATGCCAGTTCCTCTCTCTTCACCTATCACATGTGTCGGTTCTTACCATGTCTCATATTAACATCAATGACAACATACAATATCATTATGTCTTCATGCCAGTTTACATAAGGCTCATGCTGGTTTACATAATGCCAACAACCTCCACCTGTAAAAATTACAATCCCTGAAAACCAACCGGCAGCTGGAAGCATGGATGCAGAGGATAGCAATACAAATTCTGAAGTCCTATACACTGTAAATGTTGATACCCAAAAGATCAACATAACAGTTGATAAAGACACAAGTGAAAAATCAGATATGGCTAAAGATCCTCTGGTAATAGGAGATACAGAGCAACCGGCAGAGGATACAGGGAAAAAGATGGAATCTGAGGCACAAACAGAGAAACCGACAGAGCTAAAGGCTCCGAAACAGATGCCACCGGTAAGCAATGAAACAGGAAACCAGTGCTAAAGGAAATGCAGACACAAACTGACCTGCTAGAGGTCAATACAAGCATGGTCACTTCCACCGGTACTCAGTTTGTTGGGTCATCATCAAAGTGAACAAATGTGATTGAGGTAATACTTGAATCCATCAAGAAAATAACTGACTATAGTTCACAAGCTTACAAAGCAATAGATGATTCAATACCAATTTTGAAGATAATTGCTCCATATTGTAATATAGATAATAAAGATTCTTTAGGACTGTTGGATACATTCTGTAAATACATTTCTGGAAATATTGAGAAAATAAAGGAAGAATTTGTAAAGGATATTGTAGAAAAGGAGAAACATAAATTCTTTGAGGAAGAGATAAAGAAGTGTAATAAAGACTTTGACACACTTCTACCGGAACTGTGTAGTTTGTTAAAAGAGTATAAAAACTTGTATAAAGACACATGCAAAACAAACTTCCTGACTGTAGCTATTGACAAGAAAATAAGCAAGACACAGGAAGAGATAAACAAGCTTGCAAACAATTTTGTCAACTCACCGGATTCACTATCTGTTTTTGAAGATAAGTTAGCAAATTTTGAAGCAGAATTATTTAAACAGGAAAGAGAGAAAAAGACAATAATAAACAAGGCAAAACACTTGAGATCTAAACTGAGTCCAAGATTGGACTATCTATCATATCTGCAGAAGGAAATCTCAGAGGCATTAGCACAGGGAAGTAAAACACCAACAGAACAATTGCAACATCTCATCGGTACTGTGAAGAGGACTGAAACAACAATAAAAGATAGCAAAAAGTTTATGGATAGTATAAACTTAATTTTGGGCGATCTTTTTCAGATAATAACTACCCAACTACAAACTCTACTAACATCTTGACAACCTTTGTCATTGATGCCAAAGGGGGAGTAGTAGGATGAGAAAGTTCAAAGACAGGTATCATATGCTCAGGGGGAGCCCTTCATATTTTTTGGTAATTTTTTTGGACACACATTTTTGGACACTTTTTGAAATTTCTCATGAGTGTTGCCATCAATGCCAAAGGGGGAGATTGTTAGCATATGGACACTCCAATGAGACATTGTGTGTGATTGAAGGTTTTATCATTGATGGCAACCTTGCAATCCTATGACACCGGCAAGACATCATACCAGCAAAGCATTATTCAAGCAAGACAGTGCACCGACATCAACAAGATCACTCTAAACCGGCACTGGCACCAGCACCGGCACAGAGGCCGACAGGATTTTTGATATGTAATATTTTGATTTTTTTTGTAAGCCGACTTGGCAAAATGTAAAATGACTCTTGTATATAAAAGAGATCATTGTAGACATCTGAGAGAGTAAGGAAGCGAGAAAAAGAAAATTATTAGGCAGACCTAATGTGCGAATTATAGGTCAAGGGTATATGTAAAGAACAGAGTTAGAACCGGTACTGAATCTGGCATTGGAGATGCTATTGTAAAGCAGTACAAATAATTGGATTAGTACAATCCTCATTGTAAGTCAGTGTGACTTCTCATTGAGTAGTGAGCTCTAGGCAATTGGCCTTCCTGCATGTGTAGACCCCTATTGTAAGTAATATTCTCTTATTGGCTAGTAAGTGAATATTGTGGGTCACAAATCCCACCGAGGTTTTTCCCACACCGGGTTTCCTCGTTAAACATCTTGTGTTATGGTGTTCTTTTCATGTGGATGTTTTTTATTCTGTTTATTACATTAATTCTTGCATACCGGTATAATGCTACTTTATGTTCTGCATGTTTTAACTTAAGAAAATTTGAATACCGGTTCGATACTGATTCACCCCCCCTCTCAGTGTCTGTGGGAACCCTAACAGATAGATGCACTAGAACTGGTATGTGATGCGGAAGCCATGATAGAAATCTTAAGAACTCGAGAAATACCTTTTGAAATACGTGAAATTAGGGCTTGCCAATTCTTCTTCACTTCACACTCCGTTGGTTGCTAAATCACCGCTTTGTGTTCTCCACTTGCCCGTTTCTAGTTTGAATTTGAATCTCCTTCTCGGTTTTTCAATTTCTCAAAATCTCTGCTCGAATTGCCTTTTCGTCGCTCTGCTCTTTGAAAAAAATTTCTTCGCTCGAAAACTGATAGTGAGAAATGATTTGAAGAATGCTTTTAAACATATTCCTCACCTACCGTTATTAATGCTCCTGCATTAGGGCATAAACCCTAATTTTGCCTTTTTACCATTTCCGGTCTTCTGCCAAACGACAGGTATAACATACCAGTTAAGGTCTTTTACTGGTGTAAACCGGGGGTTTGAAACATTTTTGTTGTTTTCTCCCCCTAAGCTTTTCTTAACCTTAGTTTGTCGGTTCTGTGATTTCCACACTAGGTGCAGAAACCGGTTCCTCTTGTAACACCGCTAGTTTCTTCTTCCAGGTTTTGTTCATATCTACTTGAATAGTGTCAACATCAATGTCTCCTTCCGGAGTGACTGGTATATCATCAGATATGTCCTTTCTTGATCTACAGAATCTGTCAATGCGACCCGGTTTGCTGCAGTGATAGCAGACCAATCCAAGTGCTCTCCAAGGTCCATTGTTCATGTTTCCATTCTTCCTTCTGTATGTTGCAGCAGTGTGACCATGACCATGACAGATCATACAATTTACTCTCCATCTAGTTGCCACTTGATAACCACCACTTCTTGGCTGATGATTGAAGACATTAAACCGATTGTGATTTTGATTCACAAAAGGTTCAGGATTGGCTCCTTGGGTCCTCTAAGGATATCTTCCAGTGTTATTCATAACAGACCTGCATTCCGATGCTCTATGCCTATACTTGTTGCATGCATAATAGTTACCATCAAATCTATAGGGTCTAGGCTTATCATTTAGAAAATAAGGAAAATTGTTGTAAGCCTTACTCCTACACACATTTGCAGTATGTCCTTCTTTAAGATAGTTGAAACAAACAGGTTTAAACTTTTTCTTACCTTTATCCTTTGATGTCAGTTATTTCTTTGATGTTCCAGCATTTGTACTAGAGGTTTCACCTTCCTCATTACCGGAATAACCAAGTCCATTGGTATTCTTGACCAGTTTGGCAGATTCAAGCTTTTGCTCTAGCTTGACAGTACTCTTGTTGAACTTAGCAAGTATTTCCTTTGACTTGGAGAGTTCTTTGGAAATAGCAGCATTTGTTTCCAACAGGTTTTCATTCTCAGAATTGGCAGTGTTCAGTTCTCCTTGCATGTCTTCCTTTTCCACCTTGCTTGCATGGAGTTGAACATTTAGGGCACTCATCTCTTGTTTCAGCTTGGAGATCTCAAGATCTCTTTCTTTCACTAGGTCTTCAGCTTTTCTCCGGTTCTCAAGCTCTTGACACATCCGAATAGTCAATCCTTCCAACTCCTTTCTCAGGTTGGATTTTGACTCATTCAACTTATTTACTTCTGCAATTAGGGTTTCCATATCTGCTTCATCTGCATAACTATTTTCAGATAGCTCCATTAGCTTGTCTGCACGTTCTCTCCTTTTTGCTTGAGATGCCTTGTATTTGACCATAAGATCATCATAGGCTTGCTCAGACTGAGTGAGCCGTTGAGTAAGTTCCCTCAAGGTGTATTCCCCCATATCTCTTTCCAAGTGGTTAAACTTATAGAAAGGTTGGCTTTGATACCAATTGATGAATACTAAGAGGGGGGGGTGAATTAGTATGTCAAAAACCTTCGCACTTAAACACTTTGCAAGACTAGTAGTAAACCGATAAAACAGTTTAACAGATAAATCAGTTAATTAACATGCAAACCAAATAGCTAATAATGCATTTACCCACAGAAGCACAAACACCATAACACAAGATATTTTGACGTGGAAACCTAAATGGGAAAAACCACGGTGAGATGGAACTCACAAGTCACTATTTGCAGAATAGGAACCAAACCGGTTAAGGTCTTACAGTGTTCTTTACCAGAACAAATCCTGTTAGGAATCTCAATCTCTATTAGGAGACAAGTCCTATTAAAGACTACCTTGCTAGAGGATTTTAGATCCACAGATGTGAACCACCTTGTTAGAGGATTTACAAGAGGCTTTTGGGCCTACCCGGTTAAGGGCTATAGACTTGTCAAAGATGTGAGTAATCAACAAGTGTTTGATCTTGCTAATAGCACTGACTTCTCGGTTAGATCCTTGTTAGCTCATTCTTAATGCACTGTTGCATTACTTTAGTCTTCTATACATTCATAATCTCTCCAACTCCTCAACCACCTTAAACCCTAGCCGCAATATCAACTATTGCAACAACAACAAAAAACAACCACCTAAAACCCTAGACATGATGTCCTTATAAAGGAAATTGATTTCATGTTGGTCCAATAGGATTACATCACAATTTCCTAGGTTCAATGAACCTGGACATACTAGGTAATATGTCACAAAAAGCATCGCTACAGTATCGGCACCATCAAACAATCGGTGGGTAACTCATCACAAAGTATTACCGGTTCATACAAAGTGTCGGTTGTCGGTTCGACAAAAATGAAGACTGGTAGAAATGTGTTATGTCGCTTTAAACCCTTGTGCCGCTTGAGGTCAACATGTCGCTTCAGACCGGGAAACACATTCTGCAAAACATCAATAGTCTAAAGACTATAATACAACATACCGGTTGGAACAAATACCGGTTGTGCTTTAACTCATACATATAAAGAGGATCTCAAGGCAAGTGTGTGTCCATCAATGACAATCACAACATAAACATAAAAAATGCCAACATTCTTTGTATCTTGCCTTGAGATTGTGCATTTCAGTATTGCAAGTCCCTTGTATCTTGCCCTAAGGTTGTGTGCCTTAGTTTTACAAGTCAAATCAAGTGTCATGAGCTCCTTGGCCTTGAGCCTAAAATATTATAAGTTATTCATATTGTGAGTGTGAATCTCACTATGGCTTTTTCCTCCTTGGGTTTTCCATGTAAATATGGAGTTTTTGTGTGTGTTGTGCTTTGTGCTTTTATGTTTCATAAATGTAGAGATAAGTTAATCATGGTTTTAAGTTTAAATAATTATAAGTAAGTTGTTTTAAGGTTCAGACCGATTCACTCCCCCCTCTTAGTCTTGTGGTGTGTTTGTGAGGTTCCTCTAAGATAAGCTTAACTGCTTGAGGAAGGTGCAAGATGAAACAAAGACATATGTTTGAAGGAACCAAGGTTGTTGGCATAAATTAATTGCTTGGAAGTTGTGAATAGAATATCATTTGAATTCTCTACCACTTGGAATATGAGACATTATCAAGATTGGTTATATTGCTCCAACTAGTGGTCTTACTACTCCGGATGAGGTCAAGAATCATGAAAATTATGCCAAGGAAGTCAATATAGTTGTTAGTAGTTTGTGTGACACTATTTTTTTTAAGATCAATGGATGCACAAGTGCAAAGGAAATTTGGGAAAAATTGAGCAACATTTATCAAGGAGAGGAGAAGATCAGGTAAGTCAAATTGCAAAATCTAAAGCATAGATTTGAGACACTAAGGATGTTTGAAGATGAGAACATTGGAAGTTACATGCAATGAGTGAATGAGGTTGTCAGTGTAATCAAAGGTATTGGTGGAACAATTGAAGAAAGTGAAGTTGTAAGAAAATTAATGAGAACACTATCTAAAATCCATAAGCCTAAGAAGTTTTCCATTGAAGAAAGTCATGATATAAATAAATATACCTTGGATTAGCCCTATAGATTGCTCTCTACCTTTGAGATTACATGTTTTGGTGAGCAACACAATGAGAAGAAGGAATAAATATTCAAAGTTACCAAGACGATTGAAGATGAATCTAAATCAAGCAATGTCAATGACATGGATGAAGTGGAAGCAAACTTTGTGATAAGACTAAAGAAAGAATTTGGGAGATAAAAAGGTAAGTTGTCCTTTAAATGTTTTAATTGTGAAATAATTGGTCTTTATGCTTCTAGATGTACTTTCAAGGAGTATAACTATAAGAGGTTCGACAATGATAATGACATAAAAGATAATTATAGGAGATGACAAAAACAAAAGGGTAGATGATAGAGATAATTATTAAAGAAGTTTCTTTTCAATGGAGACCTACTTCTTTGAAGGTGAAGATGGTGATGACTTGAATGAAGAATAATTATTTTTATCCATATAAGAAAATGATAGTGAAAGGTCGGGCACTCTACATGATGAGTGACAATGAAATCTCAGTGACTGTGAAGACTGCATTGCATGCAAAAGTGGAAACCTAAAGCTTGGATAATTGATTTCAAATGCTCAAATCATATGAAGAGTGATAGAAATAAATTAATAGACATTGAAAAGTATGATGTTCGATCAATAAAGTTTCTTGGTGAGGAGGCAACACTTATCTGTGGTAAATGAACCATAACTATTGATGGTAAGCATAAGACATATGATGTTTATTATGCTAAAGGTTTGAGACATAATCTTTTGAGTGTGAGTCAGATGTGTAGTAAAGGCTACAAGCTCATATTTCATGGGTTTGGATGTAAGATAAAAAATGAGGTTCCAAAAGATTGGTTGCATAAGGTATAAGAACAAATGGGAATGTCTACTATGTGAAGGAAAATACAAGACATAACTGTTTGATGGTGCAAAGCAATGAATGTTGGTTATGGAACAAAAGTTTGGGACATGTTAACTTTAAGAACATGGTGAAGATCATTTCAACTCATGTTGTGAGAGACTTACCAAAGATTATCAAACCTACTGATACAGTGTGCAAGGGATGTAAGATGGGAAGGAAAACAAAGAGCATATTAAAAAACAATGAATATTCTACCACAAGGCCTTTGAAGTTGATTCACACAAACCTACAAGAAAAAATGAATTAATGGTGAAGGGTATTTTATGTTGCTTATTAATGATTATTCTAGAATGACATGGGTTAATTTCTTAAGAGAAATATCGGAAGCATTTGATAGATTTAAGATATTCAAATCTATAGTTGATAATAAAGTAGATGCTAAAATCAAGTGTTTGAGGTCTAATAAAGGAGAAAAATTTACATCAAATGAATTTGATAGATTTTGTGAAGAAATATTAGAAGACAATTATTTGCACCTAGGAGTCCTTAGTAGAATGGAGTTGTTGAGATGAAGAATAGGACAGTTGTTGAGATGAAGAATAGGACTATTGTTGAGATGTCTAGAACTATGTTGAAAGATGCTAACCTACCTAATGTGTATTGGAAAGAAGTTGTGCATAGTACTGCGTTTATTCTTAACATGCTACAAGTAAGAGTGAATCATACATAAACACCTTATGAGCTATGACATGGAAGAAAACCTACTCTCAAGTATTTCAGAATATTTGGAAGTACTTGTACTACATAAGAAGAGATGGGGAAGACTTGGGAAACTTTGATGCAAGGTTAGATGAAAGAATATTCTTGGGATATTCTACAAAGAGAAAGGCTTATGTAATGTCCCCATTTTTGGAGAGGAGTTAATTAATTAATTAAATTAGTTAAGTTGTCCAAATTATTGATATTTCTTATGGATAGCTTAATTAATTATTTTAATTAATAATATTAAGTTAATTATTTATAAAGTTATCAAATAAATAAATAAAATTAAAAGATGACTTAATTAAAAAATATATCATTAAGTCACTTAAGTGAAATAATATTATTTCTAAAAGCTTCTAGAGATGAGCTAAAAAAGTATAAAGGGAGATCTAATTGAGTTTCTAATTAGATGGGAATTGTTTTGATATTGATTGAGTTTTGTAGAGCCAAGGGGTTTTTGCAGAATATTGTCTTTGGGAATGAAAACTCCCATTGATAGCATAACTGAGGGAGTAAAAGATCTCTCGAGGGGTTGCATTGAGGAGGTGATACTTCAGTCATCTCATTTGAGCTTACTTAATTTTTATAGCAGCTCACTGAGGAGATAAGCGACCCATTTGGGAGCATTTTTAGGGTGTTTGAAGGCATATCTTGAAGACATTATCAGATCTGCAAAAGGGGCGATCAGACCAAGTAATTCTCACATTTATACTCATTATTTATTACTGATTGCTTAGAATTTTATGGGTTCTTGTTCAAACAAATCGACTGACCTTGTCAAACATTTCTATCATTCATTGGAGGAGTAGAAGGTCTACTACATTTATTTATTACTGTAGCGTCCTAAAATTGCGACACTTACAATTTCGACTGCATTTGGGTCTTCACGATGGCGGCGCAACGTTGAACCTGAATGGAGACCCCGAAACCTATTTACGACACCAAAAACTGCATTTTCTGCACCTTGGCCTGATCCCTCCTTGCACCCTGCTGTCCCGGGAGGTGGGACCATGGTGCCCAGCGCCCTGGTCCCTGGCCCTATTTTGGGCCCGACCTCTTTTGGGCATCGGGTCTTTAAGTTTGCAATTCGGGAAATAATGTTTCTTGGTCGGCCTAAGGTCGGAAAAATCAGTCTATCAGCCCTAATTGACAAGTATATAAACTACATTTCCTCTTCCAAAAAAGAGGAGGAAGACATATGTGTGCAAAAGGCGGAAGCGATATTCAAACATTCAAACATTCAAGCATTCAAGCATTCCTTCAAACAATTGAGCATTCTAAGTCTCCATTCAAGGCTAGGTGTTGCATTCAAGACAAGGATTCAACCATTGAAGAGGAGATCACATACAACATACAACATACTACATTCATTACACCTTCGCATGTAAGAATACAAACATTCTTACAACAAGGTATCAGTACTTGTTTACATTACAAACATTTACGTTTACAACATTCTCATTTTTGGTTAATTCCAAAACCGGGGTTTGACCTAAAGGCAAACCCCTAATCCCTAACCCCCCAATCGTCCTCTCTTTTCTGTGTGTAGGTTGCAGATACGCGGCTGTAATTGAAGATCTGGAATCCTTGTGCAGAGACTAACAGATCCCCCTTCGTTTCGCGGATTTTTCGGAGGACCGTGTGCACGCCGGGTGCCATCGTCCCGTCAACTTTCGCTCAAATTTGCAGGACAACACCGTCTCGACATTTTACTGCTAATTCTAGGTCTGCAGCTTCATCCCGTATCCCTATCTCTGTTTATAAGTGAATCTTTCCTACTTTACATGCATTCCTAGTTCAATCATTCTATCTACATTCTTTACAAAAGAGGGTATCCTTGATGTCTTAACCCTTGAAACTCATTTAGAATCCAATCTTGCATTGCATGGGATTGGATCTTGTGGGTTTCAACCCCTCTTTTGAATGTAAAGTCTCCCCTAAGTGAAAACTATCAACCCTAGTGACTCTCCTTTCTCTCTCCTTGGAGTTGGGGAGGGGAGAACAACTAGGGTTCGATTTTTCCGCTTTACAATTACTACACCTACAACTTAGGGTATGAGGTGGCCAACTTCTAGTGGAATGAATTTATATGTGGAGCCTTCAAAATTTGTGGTGACATTCCCTACATGTTCGTTGGACATCAACCTTCCTTTGGCAACATCAAATCAGTAAAAAATCAAAGCATCAATTACAACTATTATAAGCTGATTATAGTTTGAAGAAATCTGAAACAAGGATGATTTAGGAAGGAATTTTATTTGGGGTTCAAGAGGAACTACATTCATATATTGCTTGCTTCTTCTTATCGTCATTGAGAAAACCAACAACCAGGTTCATCTTATTTATTTGTAGCTAATTGTATTGCCAAATAGTCACTGTTATAACTATAATAGTCAACAATACATCAATGTCTGAGTTAAGAAATGTGTGCATCTATTAAGATTGATTGTATTGGTGTTTTTTCTATAATAAAGAAGTCAGTTCTAAACTATATATATGTTGTCAAAAGGTCTTGTTACCAATTTGAGGATGCATGACAATTGTTTGACAAAATGTCAATTAGTTGAATAAGATGATGGTATGATTTCTTTAACAAGTAATTTGTTTCAGTTCATTGTATTCATATGTTCCTATAAGAAAACCAAGGTAAACTGCATAACATGTAGAGTTATACAACTGTCCAAATGCGCATAACATGTAGTTTATACAGACCGAGACTTAAAACAACAGGCTATCAGCTAAGTGTTTGACGATATTCCTTGCATTTTTAGTTCTACAACAATAGGGGATATTTTAGTGGTATCATAGCGGTTTCTTGCCATCCTGTATGGGAAAAATGGATTCTAAATTTGTTGAAGAAGCAATGATTGCTTATGAGGAGTATAAAGCACTTTCAGATAAGACCAAATTTTTTCTAGATTTTGACTTCTATTTGGAGTACTGGATGGATTATGGCAAACACAAAAGGAGAACAAAGAATAGAGATATATCACCCATAATAGTCAAGAATTTATATGATGACTGTGTTAGACATGTTGATTCATCTCAAGAGGTCATGAATATAGCTACGGGGAATGAGTTGTCTACATCATCTATGCAAGAAAGTTCACTTGAGACTTCTAAATTGGAGGCTAGCAGAGAGCATGTTAATGACATGGGTGGCAATGGATTGGATGATCATATTTATTCTTCACCTTCACATGATGAAAAATCGGACCATGGCAGCCAAGAACAGTTGAAATATCAGTCCCTTGTAGCAACTACTCCTAGAGAAGAAGATGAGACAAATCAAGACTTGATAGTAATTGATGACTACAATGAAAAAGAAGATTCCAAAAATCAAAATTGGGACAGTGATATTCCACCTCATTCTTATGAGACTACTGCTCTTATACATGAGAGAACTTTTGAAGACAAGTCTCCAAGTGTTGGTTCACCGAGTGCTAGTGTTGGAGATGGAAATTCCAATAGAGATGCACTTGTGAAGCTTGAAGAATATGATAGGTATACTGATGACAACATACACTTTTCTTCACTTCATCATGAGAATGATGATCCCTTGGAATTATCTCTAGATGACACTCAAGAATTGGGTGTTAAAGTGGTGCAGGAGCACCTAGCCATGGAGATGTATCATGAGGTCAAATTGAATTTGTCTTTATTTTTAATGTTTTATTAATGATTTTTAATGTCTTAAGGACCATTGGTATCCAAATGATTCACTTTGTAAGGTTTGATGAGCCAATTTGTTCCAATAGACCTAAAAGGTCATGATAGGGTCAGTTGTGGTCAAAGGGTGAATAACATCCAAAAAAGGTTTGAAATTATATAATTGGTCAAATTTAATCCATTATAACATGTTAGGGGTGTCCATGAATGCTAGGGTCAAGTTTAGTATTAATTTTTCAAAAATTGTAAAAGTTGCAAAAGTTGAAACATAACAACTTTGCAAGAAAGTGCCAAAAAGGTTGCAAGAATGTAATGGTTAGGTTCTATAGTTGGTTAGGAAGTTAGAGGGATTGGAAAAGGTTTATAATTAAATGTTTGGTCAAAGTATGGGGTGATGAGTAGTTTGGAGGGGATTTGGCAAAGACTATCCATCAAACTCTCAAACTGTCATATGGTTTTGAGTAATCTGTGACTGTCACAGAGCCATGAAGGCTCATAAATGACGTTGATGACTCAATGATGAACAATAAGTACCAAATGGGTATTGAGAGAGGGGGGTGAATCAGTACAGTCACAAAAACTTTTCCCGAATCGGTTTGACTGCAAACACTGCAAATGTCTGACAAACAGTAACACCGGTCTGAAACAGAGTGCAACCGGTAAAGCTAAGAATGACTGTGACAAGCATTAACCAGTTAATTACTTAGCTTTCCACTTAACTTAATACTACACTTCCATTTCACCCTTATGCATGAATAGGTAATCTATCATTAGAAATATAATAACAGCTAGCTCAGCATGATTTACCTTCAGACACAAATCACTTAAATCATCACATGAAATATACTAAACATGACACACAGATTTTTCACATGGAAACCCAACTAGGAAAAACCATGGTGGGGATGAATACCCACAAGCTGCTTTTGAACTCTTTAGAAGTCTGCTCTGTTAGGAGCCTAGTTTGATTAAAGACTGTTACAACAGGTTCTGCTAGGAACCGATCCTGTTAGATATCACCCAATTAAGGGATGGTTGAATATCCGGTTAAGGGTTAAACCCTGTTAGAGGTTACCTTGTTAGAGGATTTCAAGAACTCAATGAGTTTGAGTCACCCTGTTAAAGGATTTACAACAAGCTGGATAAAGCTACCCAGTTAAGGGATTTTCCAACTGTTGAAGTAGTTAAAGATAATTAGGTATTACAATGATCTGATAATATCTCTCAATGCCTAATGCAGATCTACTTAAGTTCCTTCCTTCTGCACACACACTATGTAGGAATCAATCCTCGTATCTCATCTAGTCTGGCAAGAATCATGTATCTCTGCACTTAGATACACACACAATTTTCCAACAACCTCAGTATGAAACACAACATTGACCTTATAGGAAACAGGTAGGTCGGTAGCATAAACCCTAAACCCTAAACATTTAGGTTAAGAAATTTAGGCGGTTCAATCCAGGCCATTAAACACTTTGCATTTGAATACAATGGTGTTGAACAGATATCAAGATATTCTCCATCATTTGTTCTTCACTGTTTTATGGAGGCAATAACCCATCACACGTTCTCCACCGTTTACAAGGACTTCACACATTCTCAAGGCAGATAAGATCAATCTCCTCCATGCAAGATCCTTCACGTGCACAAGGCTGACGTGGCAACATGGTCTGATCTTGATTACAATGCTAGCTCATCACACAATGTCATCGGTTGAATAACACATGCTTGGAACACTTCAACCGGAAACCCTTAAGCTAAGACTACCAACCGGTAGTCATACCATATTAAGCCTTACTAGAAAACATTCCATATGTTGGTTCACATTCCATCATACCGGTTCACTTGGACAAACATACCGCTTCACCTATTGCTCATATACCGGTTTATACCGCTATACTAGTTCTCTTTGCCAGCTGCTTAGCTTCAATATACCTATACACTCCTTTGCACATATACCGGTTCACCATATTATACCGGTTCACTTTTCAGCATATTGTCGGTTCACTCTCCTGTATATTGACATCAATGACAACATAATATCATCATGTCAACATACTGTGCACAAATACCAACAATGTCCCCCTTTGGCATTGATGGCAATATACAAAGATATTACCTAGCATCACATCTGCTGTTGCAGATATCTTCTCCGCTTCACATCTTCTCCCCGTTTGACAACAATGCCAAAGTGGAGGCACAATTTTTCGTGTTCCACTATGCTGCTCCCCCTGAGGAGTAGCATCCTTCAACACATCAATCCTGAAAAATATTGGACACTGCAATACCTGACTGATGTGGAGCATATACTTTTAGTTCACCTCTTGAAGGGGTAGCACCCCTAATTCACCTCGCAAATAGGTAAATATAGCCTTTGATAGAGGCTTGGTGAATATGTCTGCTAACTGCTCCTTACTGGAAACATGTTCCAACACAACCTCCTTGTTCTGAACCTTCTCCCTCAAGAAATGATACTTGAGCTCAAAGTGCTTGGTTCTAGCATGCAAAACTGGATTCTTGGAAATGTTAATTGCACTTGTATTGTCACAAAATATGCTTACCGATTCAGATACAAGAACTTTGAAGCCATTTAATACATGCTTCATCCAAATGGTCTGGGTGCAGTTCATAAAAGCTGCAACATACTCCACTTTTGTTGTACTCTGAGAGATACAACTCTGTTTTTTACTCATCCATGAGACCAGTCTACCACCAAGGAAGAATGCACCACTAGTTGTGCTCTTCCGGTCATCTACATTACTAGCCCAATCAGCATCTGTGAACACTTTCAGGTTGAAATCATTATTGTATGGATACCATAACCCATAGTCAACTATTCCCTTCAGATATCTAAGAATCCGCTTGACTGCTACCAAGTGGGATTCTCTTGGGCTTTGCTGAAACCGAGCGGTAATACCCACTGCATGTGCAATGTCTGGTCTGCTATGCACTACATAATGCAACTTACCAATCATTGATCGGTAATCCTTCTCATTTACCAATGCCGAGTCATCCTCTTTTGATAGTTTACAACCGGTCACCATTGGTGTACCAACCGGTTTACTGTCTTCCATGCCAAAGGTCTTCAACACCTCTTTGACTTACTTGTACTGAGTAATAAAGATTCCTTCTTTCATTTGCTGAATCTGCAGTCCAATGAAGAACTTAATTTCCCCTATGAGTGACATCTCAAACTCCTTTTTCATCTCATCTGCAAAATCATGACTCATCTTGTCATCAACAAATACTCCACATATTAGAATCTGGTTTCCTTCTGATTTCAAATAGATATTGCTATCTTCACTTGTTCTTTCAAATCCAATCTTCACAAGATGAGAGTGCAAGCATTCATACCATGCTCTAGGTTCCTTCTTTAGTCCATACAAGGCTTTATGTAGCCTACACACCATGTCACTATCTTCTGATAGGGCAAACCCATCTGGTTGTTCTATGTACACCTCCTCTTCAAGTATTCCATTTAGGAATTCAGTTTTTACATCCATTTGATATACCTTGAATCCTTTAAAAGTTGCATATGCAAGAAGCATACACACTCCTTCCAATCTTGCTACTGGAGCATAGGTTTCTCCATAGTCTTCTCCTTCTTCTTGGACGTATCCTTTACACACTAGTCTGGCTTTGTTCCTTACCACTATGCCATCCTCATTTAGCTTGTTTCTGAAAACCCATTTGGTTCCAATGACATTTTTATGCTCCAGTCTGGGTACCAGAGACCATGTACCATTCTTCTCTATCTGATCAAGCTCCTCCTCCATTGCCTTGATCCAATCTTCATCTTTATGTTCCTCTTTGAATTATTTAAGCTCAAATTTAGAGATCATACATGAGCTTTCTCTGACCTTTCTTCTTGTAAGAATTCCTGCATCTTTGTCTCCTATGATCTGCTTTGGATCATGATTGAGTTTGACATACTTAGGTATGTTCTTAATAGATTCTTCTTGCTTTTTTTCTTCATCCTCATCTTCATCGGCATCAATATCCACCAGTGTAGGAACACAATTACTGGTACTGGGCTGATTTGCAACCGGATCCCAGAAGCTTACTACCAGTTCATCTCCTACTTGCTCACTGTCGGTTTCCTCAGGTTTCCTAGAGTTTTCATCAACCCTAACATTGATGCTTTCAACAATTCTCTGAGTCCTATTGTTGAAACATTTGAGAGCTTTACTCTTGGTGGAATATTCGAGGAATGTTCCTTCATCACATTTTGCATCGAACTTGCTCTGATGTTCACTCCTCTTGATATAACATTTGCTACCAAACATTCTAAAGTAGCTCACCACTGGTGTCTTACCAGTCCAGTACTCATAAGGAGTCTTATCCTTTCCCTTTTTGATGAGTACCCGGTTCATTATGTAGACTGCAGTGCTCACCGCTTCTCTCCAAAAGGTGCGAGCAACTTTTCCTTGGATCAACATCGTTCTAGCCACTTCAACCACAGTCTGGTTGTTTCTCTCTGCTAAGCCATTCTGCTGTGGAGTCCGAGGGGCAGACAGTTTCCTCTTGATTCCATTCTCTTCACAGTATTTGTTGAATTCACTGGAAGTGAATTCCCCTCCTTGATCAATTCTAAGGCATTTGATTCTTCTACCACTTTCCTTTTCTACCAGTGCTCTGAAAGCTTTGAACTTTCTAAAGGCTTCAGACTTGTCCTTCAAGAATGTGACCCACATCATTCTTGATCAATCATCTATAAGAATCATAAAATACCTATCTCCCTGCACACTCCTAGTTTTCATAGGACCACACAAATCAGTATGCACAAGATCAAGTAAGTTGTCAGCTGTGAAAGATTTACCTTTGAAGGTTGAGGAAGACATTTTCCCTAGTTGACATTCTCTGCGCAAAGGATTTTCCGGTTTGCTCAGCATCGATAGTCCTCTAACTGCCTTGATCTTACTGGCCTTCACAATGTTATCAAAGTTTACATGGCAGAGTCTCCTATGCCATATCCAGCTATGATCAAACTTGCCCATAAGAAATGTACTTATATTTGCATTTAGCTGAAACAAGTTACCTTTGGTCTGCATACCGGTGGCCATCAAGTCACCATTCTTTCCTTTGATTTTGCACACTCCATTTTTGAATTCCAGAGTGAGTCCACTATCATTTAGCTGGGCAACACTCAATAGATTGTGTCTGAGACCTTCCACCCAATACACATTATCAGCACTACTCTTTCTATTCAAAGAGATGGACCCTCCTCCTCTTACCATACATGGTGCATCATTACCAAAGCGAACAACACCACCATCATATTCTTCCAAAGATAGAAACTTGCTCCGGTCGCCAATCATATGATGAGAACAACCACTATAAATAATCCACTCATTTGAATTATCAAAGCGGAAGACAAGAGCCTTCTTGTCTGACACATCTTCCTTTACTGCAACAAACACAATATCTTCATTTTCTTCATCTTCTGATTCCTCATCCGTGACACCTTCATCAACTGCAACAAAATAGTTTCTCCGGTTTCCTCCTTTGAATGTCTTGAACCTTTCCGGTTTGTCCTTATTGTCACCATTAGGAATCCAGTTACAAGAAAAGCATTTCAAAGGGAGCTTACCTCTATATTTACCGGTTCCTTTAGGAAGTTTCCTGGCAAGAAGAGCTTCAAATTCCATCAAGATCTCCTCATCATCCATTTCTCTACTCTGTCTTGGTTCACCACTGGTGCTTGCTTCTTTTCCTTTTCTGGATGGTACAACAGAAGCTCTAAAAGTTAATTCAGTCTTTTGAACACTGCCATCAAAACTATTTAGCTCATAGGCTGTCAACTTTACAATGATGGAGTCTAGTGATACCTTAGTCTTGTCTATTGATTTCAACTCCTGAATAGAAACAACCCTTATTGCATAGACCGGTAATAAGGATCTCAGAACTTTGCTTACCATAGTGGAATCTTCCATTTTACCACCTGCACTCTTGATATCTCCAACAATAGTTTTGATTCTTATTCCATACTATTGAATGGTCTCACCTTCAACCATCTGCATGTCTTCAAACTTCCCTCTAAGGCTTTCTTCCTTAGCTTGTTTTACGTGCTCATCACTGCCATATATATTCTTAAGAGTGTCCCATACTTCTTTGGGATTATCTTTCTCCTGGACATCAATAAACTCAATGTCAGATAAGTTGCTGATTAGGGCTTCCATGACTTGTCCATTCTCATGTATTTCTCTCTTTTGATCATTAGTGAGAGTACCGGTAGGAATAACAAAATCATTCTCAACATAGCTCTAGCGTTGAGCACCCATGCTTCTAATGTAAATCTTCATTCTATCCTTCCATATTTTGAAGTTATCTCTGTTGAACTTTGGACCTTCCCTCTTCATCATTACAATAGGATCTTTCCCTCAAGAGGTTAAGCTTACAACATAGAGGACCTGGAGGATACTCTGATACCAATTGATGACTCAATGATGAACAATAAGTACCAAACCGGTGCAGAGAGGTGGGGGGGGGGTGAATCAGTACAATCACAAAAACTTTTCCCATACCAGTTTGACTGCAAACACTATAAATGTCTGACAGACAGTAACACTGGTCTAAAACAGAGTGCAACCAGTAAAGCTAAGAATGATTGTGACAAGCATTAACCGATTAATCAGTTAGCTTTCCACTTAACTTAATACTACACTTCCATTTAACCCTTATGCATGAATAGGTAATCTATCATCATAAATATAATAAAAGCTAGCTCAACATGATTTACCTTCAGACACAAATCACTTAAATCATCACATGAAAAATACTAAACATGACACACAGATTTTTCACGTGGAAACCCAACTGGGAAAAACCACAATGGGGATGATTACCCACAAGCTGCTTTTGAACTCTTTAGAAGTCCGCTCTATTAGGAGCCTAGTCCGATTAAAGACTGTTACACCAGGTTCTGCTAGGAATCGATCTTGTTAGAGATCACCCAATTAAGGGATGGCTAAATATCCAGTTAAGGGTTAAACCCTGTTAGAGGTTACCTTGTTAGAGGATTTCAAGAACTCAATGAGTTTGAGTCACCCTATTAAAGGATTTACAACAAGTTGGTTAAAGCTACCCGGTTAAGGGATTTTCCAACTGTTGAAGTGGTTAAAGATCAATAGGTATTACAATGATCTGATAATAGCTCTCAATGCCTAATGCAGATCCGCTTAAGTTCCTTCCTTCTACACACACACTATGCAGGAATCAATCCTCTTATCTCATGTGGTCTGGCAAGAATCACGTATCTCTGCACTTAGATACACACACACAATTTGTGAACAACCCCAGTATGAAACACAACATCGACCTTATAGGAAATAGGTAGGTCAGTAGCATAAACCCTAAACCCTAAACATTTAGGTTAAGCAATTTAGGCGGTTCAATTCTGGCCATTGAACACTTTGCATTTGAATACAACGGTCTTGAACAAATCTCAAGATATTCTCCATCGTTTGTTCTTCACCGTTTCATGGAAGCGATAACCTATCATGCATTCTCCACCATTTACAGGGAATTCGCACATTCCCAAGGCAGATAGGATCAATCTCCTTCATGCAAGATCCTTCACACGCAAAGGCTTACAATGCTAGCTCATCACACAATATCATCAGTTGAATCACACAGGCTTGGAACACTTCAATCGAAAACCCTTAAGCTAAGACTACCAACCGATAGTCATACCATATTAAGCCTTAATAGAAAACATTCCATATGCCGGTTCACATTCCATCATACCGGTTCACTTGGACAAACATACCACTTCACCTATTGCTCATATACCGGTTCTCTTTGCCAGCTTCTTAGCTTCAATATACCTGTACACTCCTTTGCACTTATACCGGTTCTCTTTGCCAGCTTCTTAGCTTCAATATACCTGTACACTCCTTTGCACATATACTGGTTCACCATATTATATCGGTTCACTTTTCAACATATTGCCGGTTCACTCTCCTGTATATTAACATCAATGACAACATAATATCATCATGTCAACATACTATGCACAAATGCCAACAAATGTATTTTAAATATGAAGTGTTTTTGAATGATATTTTAATGAATGTTCTTTCCAATGAATCTTTTTTTATTCAATTCCATGAATTTCTATGAGAGTTACAATGGTTTTTCTAAAAATTGCTTGGAACCCTACCAAGGGTTACCCGTTTTGGAAAAATCCACATAATTTTTTATTTAACCGTTGGATCTCGCTAAACATTGGAAAAATGTTCTATAATTAGGTAATATAACATCTAACTGTAGAGATTGGCTTAAGGATTATTTTTGTGAGAGTTATGAACGACTATTTTTATGCATTTCATGGTAAAAATCAGGCTGTCAAAACTATGTATGGTAGGTACAGTTATGTTTCCATGCAATTGTGTATTGAATATAGTCACAAAAAGGTGGAAAGGGATTGGTATTTCCTTAAGGGATATTTTAACCCTTCATGGTGTTTGGATTTTGCAAAGAATGGGGTCTTGAGTCCTTTTGATCACTGATTAGTTATAGAATACATGATTGGCACAATCAAGAAAATCTGATTGACAAGTATAATTGTGTTTCAACCAAGAATTGGAAAAACCTTTGTCATGATAGGAATGTTATATTGGAGGCATACAATCCTTTTTTTAAGCCTTACATTCATCTTAAACATTCAATGTTAGGGTAGAAAGATTATTGCTGTCGTTGAACGCCTAAAAGGCTTAATTGTTGATTAACAGTTGATAGTTAGTATATTTGTTTTTAACATTACATGCCAAGTCCTTTGTATGTTATCAAGGATCCAAATGGGGGCCAGAAAATGTAATCATAGTCAAGGATTGAAGTATTTGTGGGAAGTTATTGTCAATATAGTCACTGGGTAGGGCCAATTACCCTTAAAAATCAGAGTTAGTATTCCTATTTGAAGGCATTGATACAAATTAGTAATTTCTCATTTCACATCTTGTTTATTGAGACAACATAAGATAGTTGAATGTCCTTTGGGGTTAGAGTTTTTATCTCTTGAATGTGTGATCAAAACTTGTTTTGTTGAGGCCAATAAGTCTGATTTTGTAGCAGAGTTTACAACAGTAAGATCCCTACTTTTTGGACAGTATTTAGGGGTACAAGAAAGGTATGTTGGGTGATCCTAAGGTGTGTTGAAGTTCCTATTGTTGGTGATTGTGAATGAAACACTTGTGAAGAAGACTAATGGTTAGAGGAGAATGGATGTGTTGAAACATTTGTGAAGTGTCAAGTCAAGTTAAAGAGAAATTAATCTTGTTGGATGCCTTATCAAATCAGGTTGAAGGCCTTGAATTAGTTTGGGTCAGTAGTACCCTTGAAGGTTTTATGGTTTGTGATAGATGCTCTGCATCATAAAGATGATCTTGGAGGGATGAATTCAAATCATGACTATTATGATTTTTCACATTAGACTTGGGTGGATGTGAAAGACGAAGTAGTCACTAATGTTTTGATTACTCATGATGAAGGTAAAATTTTGCAATGGCATGATATCATCACTAATTTGTTTTTGGACATCAACTGTTTGCCTCCTTATTCTCATGAGTTTGCAGTTTTTACTCATGGAATGACAAATGAAGAGAAGTCTACAAATACTGGCATTCATAGTGCAAGTGTTGAGAATAAAGTTTCCAATAAAGAGGTGCATGTAAGAGTTGAAGGCGTGACACAAATGCATGGAAATGGTGTTGATTGTTATAACAACAATGATACATCTCTTCATCCTCAAGGTGATGAAACTTTTAATCATGGAGAAGACAATGTTATGGAGTCCCCTAATGTTGGCATTCAAGTTTGGGAAGATGAATACGAGTTATTGGTTGATGATGCATCTAGTAAAAGGTCTGATTTTGTGCATCATAACATAGAAGATGTAAAGATGACTCAAGGCATGTGTGATGAGTGGTTAAAGAAAGCTAGGGAAGCTAAGTTGCTAGCCGCCCAAACAAGGTAACACTTACAAAAGGTCAAGGAGCACTGCAATCATATAGATCACACAATACAACAAAGAGAAGCATATTTTCGATCACTCTTTCTTCTAATGAAAGAAGTCATAGAGATGGAGCATTAGCAAGGTAAATATGCTTACAAATCAACTTTAGAGGAATTCCATATTGCTCATTGGGTTTTCATCATGATCAAGAAGTTGAAGGATATGCAATCATGGATGAGCATAGTGACTTCATGGGTTCTACTTTTAGGGAATTAACCACACATGAATTAATCTGGGGTATTAAGGAAGACACCTACATTACAAATTTGATGTGAGCACCTTTTTCTTATGATATGGCAACTACCCACTTGTTGAATGGTGGCTCAATTTTCCTTGATCTTGCATGGGTTAGTAGCTGTCTTATTTTGATTTCCAATGCACTTACAGATTTGGAATGGTCTACATCGGTTATTCAGAGGTATGAGAGTGTGTGGGGGCATACCTACTTGATGGGTAGTATGTGATGGATGGTTTACTTGATGGCTCACTTTGTGTAGAGGTTGGGAGCAAGTATGGCTAGTTACTCGACTTGCTTCCTCATGAGGTTTATACTCCCATGGCATGTGATGAGGTGATTGAATTAATTCAACAGATTCAGTTGGCGTTACAGGAGCTCTTTGGTGATAGCAGGGAGATTACACAAATTTTCCCTTGGGATCCAGGTGGAGTAGAGTTTTTCTTGCAACTGAGATTGCTTGGGGACAAGCAATTTCAGGAGGGGCAGATTGTAATGTCCCCATTATTGGAGAAGAATTAATTAATTAATTTAATTAGTTAAGTTGTCCAAATTATTGATATTTATTATGGATAGCTTAATTAATTATTTTAATTAATAATATTAAGTTAATTATTTTAATTAATAATATTAAGTTAATTATTTATAAAGTTATCAAATAAACAAAATAAAATTAAAAGATCACTTTATATTTAATTAATTTACTAAAGTAACTTAATTAAAAAATATATCATAAAGTTACTTAAGTGAAATAATATTATTTTAATATTATTTCTAGAAGCTTCTAGAGATGAGAAAAAATATAAAGGGAGATCTAGTTGAGTTTCTGATTAGATGGGAATTGTTTTGATATTGATTGAGTTTTGTAGAGCCAAGGGGTTTCTGCAGAATATTATCTTTTGGAATGAAAACTCCCATTGATAGCATAACTGAGGGAGTGAAAGATCTCTCGAGGGGTTGTATTGAGGAGGTGATACTTCAGTCATCTCATTTGAGCTTATTGAGTTTTTATAACAGCATTCATGGAGTATGCATGGGAAGAATGCTTTAGATTAGGGTGCATTTGATGTGTTTGAATTTGCACTTCATTAAGGAGATAAGAGATCCATTTGGGAGCATTTTCAGGGTGTTTGAAGGCATATCTTGAAGACATTGTCAGATCTGCAAAAGGGGTGATTAGATCTAGTAATTCCCGCATTTATACTCATTACTTATTATTTATTTCTTAGAACTATATGGGTTCTTGTTCAAACAAATCAGTTGACCTTGAAAAACATTTTTATCAGTCATTGGAGTAGAAGGTCTACATTTATTTATTACTAGACCTGCAACTTAGGGTATTAGGCAGCCAACTTCTAGTGGAATGAATTCATATGTGGAGCCTTCAAAATTTGTGGTGACATTCCCTACATGTTCGCTGGACTTCAACCTTCCTTTGGCAACATCAAATCAGTCAAAAATCAGAGCATCAGTTACAACTATTGTAAATATGTATGGTGAGTGTCTTGGGAGCAAAACCTTCTATGCTCTTGCATTGAACTTTTCACAAATAGCCTCAATCAATAGAATAGGTGGGCTTCTAAAATAAGAGGTGTCTTGTAATGTTCGATGTCTTTAGATGTAAGTTCATTCTGCAGCGACTCACTTAAGAGTCGAGTAACTCACGATGGGGCCCATATGTCCTTTCGACAAGTTACACTGTAGGAACAAATACACCTAAGGCTACAACTTTCGCTCTCACCTGATTTCTATAGCGGCTCGAGGGATTTACCGCTCAAGGTCGTCCTAAGGGTGTATGTGTCTCTTGGGAGGCGTCTCTTAAAAATAAAAAATTTAGAGTGTTACTAACACTTTTCTCTTGCACCTAGGACCACGAGAGCCAAGGGAGAGAATAGTGTGTGTTAGAATTGAGACCATTCTACAAATTTGTACAAGCATGCCAAACACAAAAGACACTTGTTCTTTTTATTCTTTCATAGCTAAATGTGAGTTTGCAGTTGTCAAGCACGCATGAAGATTCTTTTTATGCCATCGTCACAAAATGTGTTTGATTTTTTTACCGTTTGTATAGCAAAATGAACATGTGTGTTCAGTTTTAACCAAGTTTGCAAAATAAGTGTTCTTTTAAAACCCAATAAATGACAAGTTGATTGTTCTTTTTAGCCCATATTGCAAGATGTGAATGTTCATTTTAGCCAATATTTCAAGATGTGTTTATTCATTTTTAGACCAAGATTGACAAAATGATAGTTTGTTTTAATCCAAGATAGCAATGTGTGATTGTTTGTTTTAGACCATTTGTTGTGCAAAGCAAAAATTTCCTATCCTAGGGTTGATCAATTTGCACCATTAGAGATTTTACAAAAAAATATTGCAAATTCAAAGTCTTCAAAACCTGCAAGACAATTTGTTAGAAAGATGCTCCTTGATGTCCTGCACAAGATGTAAACCCAAAATTAGTTTCTAAAGTCAAAAATAGATAACCAAATAGACAAATAAAATTAATCTAATCACACTAACAAAAATTAGATCTAATTCAAACTAACAAACAAAATAAAATCTAATTAAAACTAATTTAAATGTATTCTAAAAAAAATAAATTAAAACTAACTTTAAAAAAAATAAAAATCTAATCTAAAAAACAATTTTAAGAAACTTGAAAAAACAAAGCTAATTTAAAAAAAGAAACTTTGAAAAAGCTAAGTTAAAGGAAAGTCTTTTACTCCTTTAGCCCCCCACGTAGGCTTGAAAAACATTAATTATAGGATATGCATTAAATTGTTTGCTGATACGACTTGAAAAAAATTCACAACCAAATTTCACGGCTTTCATCAACGTCCTTCTTACCTGTAAAACAGAATGCCTCAAAAATGTGCCATTAGATGAAATGCGATAATGCACAATGTGGATAGCGCAGAGAACAAAAGCCAAAAAAAATGACGTTTTTATGAGATGTCGTATTTGCACCTATCCTTCATATAAAATGTGGAAAGCATTAAAATTTCTTTTGGAAAAGACTTTAGAACTTTCTAAATGAATTGGTCAGGGGTAATGTCCTTTCATACAACCTTTGCCAGCCGCCTCCCTGTAAGTGATTAAATGAGAGCTTCGAACATGGTATGGGCATCTATCATTGCATGAGGAATAGTGGCTTTTGTCAGAGATTAGAAAACGTAGGTAAGGCATGTGATTGTTAGACATAATGCCTCAAGATGATGTCACTACCAGGGAAGGCGTGGATTGCATGGATTTGTTGAAAAAGCTTTAGAAACTTTAAATGCAAGTGGCAAGTGCAAAGCCAAATACCACAATCCTTGTTAATGTCGTACTCGCTTATGCTAGAAGGGTGGTGCTAAAAGGCTGAAGCTACTGTTAGTACAACGTGATAGCGACGTGTTAGTCAATCACAATCGTTTATTACAAAATCGACGATATAAAATGTGCGACTAACACGCGTGTTAGTCAATCCATTATGTCATTTTGGAGCCAGAATAGACGCATCCGTGCTAAAACAAGGTATGGACCTTTATCAAAGAATTAACTGTAGAAGTTACATGATTTTTATTTTAAAATATCTCCGAGGAATAAAACTCTATCGATCAGTCACTGACGAACTCTAAGCTAGCGCATTTTTTATGAACAAATCAATTGTTAAGTTTCTATAGTTCGGAAGGTGTGGTTGTGGAAGTTTCTTAAGTACAGCTTGTGTTGAATGTTTAGCAGGAGAATATTTTCTATTTTGTAAAGAGAATATTTCCTAAAGTTGTGAGGTTTACACCAAGAGCAGTTTTATGTGTGGATAGTTTTAGTTATGTGAGACAAGTTTCCTTTCTCTTGTTTCATGTAAGGAAAGTTCCAGTTTGCATCATGCAAGGAAATTTTCTCTTAGAATGTGTTGCTTGAGGAAAGTTTCACTTCTCTTGCATAGTTGATGTTTTCATCAAGAAGGCTATATATGTAAAATTGTTGTAGCAACTAGGATTGTATTCGAAAGGAAGTTTTCTCTAGAAGCTGAATAGAAGATTCAACATTTGCAGGTTTTTCCCCTCGTTGGGGTTTCCTGGGTATATCGGTGTTATTTGTGTTCATGTGTTTGGTTTCATTTGAATTTGTTTTCGCTATTCAATTTGTTAATTAACCCAGTATATTAGTTGTTATAAATCAGATTGACTTAAAATGTTCTTTCTGTGAATTTATTGAGCAATTAATTTGTTACTCGGTTATCGAAATTAACTTCAATTATATCGATTGGGACATATAATAAACCAGCCAACCAGGGTAAGTAAGGCAACGAACTACGTTTTGTTCAACTCATTGAAGCTATATCCACAAGTTGGCTCATAGATCATCACATCTTTTATGGGTTCAAAGTTTTTTTCAAAGAAAATTACAAACCATACTTTGACTTTGCGCGTTAGAATCTCACACGGTTCAAATTCAGAGAACACCCAACATCTTATTACACACATCTGACATGGTTCTTTAATACCAATAAATGCATCTTTTAACACTAAAGCTACTAAAATAATAAGGTTGTGTGTTCGATTCACGTCGAGTTCACCAAATGATGCTATGAAAAAGGGATTAGTGGAGAATCACAAAGAAATCATGTTAGTAAACTTTCAACCATAACTATAAGCATAACATGAAGGTAAATCCATTTCAAAAGCATATCAAGAAAGATTAGTAAAAAAACAAATAGGAAAATAAAGACTATACAACTCTAATACTCCCCCCTATGCTTGATGATGTTGGCTCTTCCTTGTCCATCTCCTCTTCAAGAACTTGTGGCTACATGAAGTATGCCCTTAGCTTATGCACTCACACCAAGATGACAAATGAAGGTTTGAAGTGGTTGATGATTAAAATCCTATTGCTATGCCAATGCACAAACTAGGATTGCTATACTATGAGAAAGTTTAAGTAACAATGATAATGCACCTATAGTAACAATGCTCACAATGCTTCCTATTTTTTGCTTGAGGATGATGGCTCATTTTATAGGTGTAAGGAAGTAAAGTAGCGGAAACAACTTCCTACACTAACCTTGAGAGGAGGGTAATGCAAAACTTTTTCAGATTGTTACAACAGTTACAGAAAATAGAAATAGATATAATAGCATTCATACCACAACACAGTGATTTACGTGGGGAAAACCCTTTCGGGAGAAAAACCCCACCCTCCAAAAGCAGCTCAATATTTTATTCAGCAATCAAAACAGATTACAACATACTTGCAGAGCAAGCTCTTCGCAGGAGTACCACTAATCAGAGATTCAGAGGCAACTCAATAGCCATAAGACTCTTACACACAACCTCTATCTCACACACCTCATAAATAGGAGATACAATACAAGAAACCGTCAAACGGTATTACAAAACCATGGGTTAAAACCACCCAATAAGGTGTAGCCAACCTTATCTCCCTTCTAGATGCCCTATGACATGTTAAAGCACACATCAACACGTGTCGCTCCCTTTTACAGCTCATTTATGTATTCGATACAAATTATTTTTTCCTATTTCAGGAGTACAAACTTCCGGAGGCCATAACTTGAGAACCGGGTGTCCGATTGACGAACCGTTTGAAGCGCCGGAAAGCTCGCGAAGTGCTCTATCACCTCGTAACCCGCTTCACCGGTTACAGCCACTTTTCAGGGCGTTTCGGAGCCTCTAAAGTCTCCAAAATTAAGTTTAAATATTTTATTGCACCCCTCCAAGACGAAAACTTTAATATCTTCAAAACTAGCTGTGACCTTGTGACGCAACTTTACCGAAATGCTTATCTAGCCAACCAGAAGCTTCAGGGAGAGTTTCACACCATTTCGTGCTCAAATGAAAACTTACTATAAATAGTAACCTCGCATAAATGCAAGGTTGAGACACCATTTTTCCCAACAATAGGAAAAATAGAGGATTGGATGGTCAAGATTGATCTGGTTTAGCAAGGGCTAGGATTACATGAGAGGAGCATGATCCTCAATCCATGTTTGTAATTTTCACCAATGCCATGGTGACAAGTAACAACATGAGAGGGCTTGAGAGGAGAGGGTTACTCTCCATGGTTGGGGTAAATGGATAAAGCTTTTATCCAAGGGTAAAGTTATTATCCAATGGGTAAACTATTGTGCAAAGTTACCCATGGTTAAGCTTGGCTAAATGGTCAAGACCCATGTGGATTAGTGTGTTGAAGGAGGGAAACATTAATGACGCTATAAGAGTCCTTCATGTGTGGGAATGTGCATGGGTTAAAGGTGGGTTATTTTGGGGTTTAGACTAATTTGGAAGGGGTTAGAAAGTTCTAGAAAAATAATATTTAGTGGGTGAGGGTAAATAAGATTTACTTAAATAAAAAGCTATTTAAATGTGCAACTTGTTGGCATTTTGATGATGTTTTGATTGTCATTGATGGACATACACTTTCTTTATGAAGGACACACACTTTCTTGATGAATGAGTTATGACTCAATCGGTAATTGTTCCAACACGTATTAGGTATTATAGTCTTTAGACTATCGGTGTTTTGCAGAAGATGTTTACTGATCACAAATTGACTGAAGACCTCAAGTGGTATGAAGACCTCAAGAGGTTCGAGAATCTCAAGCGGTACGAAGGAACAAAGTGGTAGTTAACATTTTTCCAGTCTTCATTTTGACAACCGGTAATCGGTAAATTGTATGAACCGGTATTACTCTGTGATGAGTTACCAACCAGTATTTCTGTGATGAGTTATCATCCACCGACACTTTGGCGGTGATTTTGTGTCGTGTTACCAAATGTGTCTAAATGCACTAAACCTAGGAACTTGTAATTTAATCTTATTGGACCGACATGAAATTAGACTCTTTTATAAGGACATCATGTTTAGGGTTTTAAAAGAGATGAGGGTTTGTATGTGTGATCATAGAAGAGAAGATTAGGTATGTGTGAAGAGTTAGAGTGTGGAGATATTGAAGACTAAAGTAATGCTGAAATGCATTAACAATGAGCTATCAAGGATATAATTAAGCAGATTGTGCTATTAGCTAGATCACTCACTTATTGATTACTCACATCTTTGACAAGTCTGAAACCCTTAACCGGGTAGGCCCAGCAAAGCCTTTGTAAATCCTCTAACAAGGTGGTTCACCACCGTGGATCTGAAATCCTCTAACAGGGTAGTCTTTAACAAGACTTATCTCCTGATAGAGATCTAGATTCCTAACAGGATCTGTTTTGGTGAAGAACATTGTATGACCTTAATCGGTCTGGTTTCTATTCTGCAGATAGTTACTTGTGAGTTTATGCTCATTGTGATTTTTCCCATTTGGGTTTCCACGTCAAATATCTTGTGTTATGGTGATTGTGCTCTTGTGGGTGAATGCTTTGTTTGCCATTTGGTTTACATTTATCTTAACCGGTTTATTAGTGAATCTGTTGTACTGGTTATCTGCTAAATTGTTTAAGAGTTTGAGTATAGTATTTTTTGGTATACTAATTCACCCCCCCTCTTAGTATTCATCAATTGGTATCAGAGCCAACCTTTCTATAAGTCTAACCACTTGGAAGGAAATATGGGGGAATACACTGTGAGGAAACTTGCTCATCATCTCACTCAAACTGAGAGAGCATATGATGAACTCAAAGTCAAGTATAAAGCCTCTTTGGAAAAAAGAAGAGAGCATGTTGAGAAAATAATGCAGCGTACTGAAAATATTTCTTCTGATGAAGCAGACATGGATGCCCTAGTTGAAGAATTTGAAAAACTAAATGAATCTAATGCCAACCTGAGAAGGGAATTGGAAGGACTGACTATCAGAATGTGTCAAGAGCTTGAGAACCGAAGGAAAACTGAAGATCTAGTAAAATACAAAGATCAAGAGATCTCCAAACTGAAGCAAGAAATCAGTGCCCTTACTGCTCATCTCCAAGAGAGCAAAGTGGAAAAAGAAGAAATGCAAGGTGAACTAAACATGGCTATTTCTGAGAATGCAACCTTGAAGGAATCCAATGCTGCTATTTCCAAAGGACTAACTGATTCAAAAGAGATACTTTCCAAATTCAATCGGAGTACTGCTAAACTAGAGCAAAAACTTGAATCAACAAAACCGGTAAAGAACACCACTAGACTTAGTTTCTCTGGGTATGAGGAAGGTGAGACCTCTAAAACAAAAGATGTAGCATCAAAGAAGCAACCAACATCAAAGGATAAAGGTAAGCAAAAGTTTAAACCTGTTTGATTTAATTGTCTCAAAGAAGGACATACTGCTAATGTGTGGAGAAGCAAGGCCTACAATAATTTTCCTTATTTTCTAAACAATAAACCTAGATCCAATAGATTCAATGGAAACTGATATGCATGCAACAAGTTTGGGCATAGAGCATTTGAATGCAGGTCTGTTTTGCACAACATTGGGAGATACTCTCCAAGGACTCAAGGAGTTGTTCCGGAACCCTTTGTGAATCGGAATCCCAACTGGTATAATAACTATGACCATCAGTCAGGTGGCTATCAAGCAACAAATGGTTGGAGAGCAACTTGTTTAGTCTGCCATGGTAGTGGTCACATTGCTACAACATGCAGAAGGAAGAATGGTAGTATGAATAATGGACCATGGAGAACACCTGGAATGGTATGCTATCATTGCAACAAACCGGGACACACTGCTAGAACCTGCAAAGTGAGAAAGAACCTATCAGATGATATAGCAATCACTCCAGAAGGGAGGATTGATGTTGAAACCGTTCAAGTGGGAATGAATAAAACATGGAAAAAGAAACCTGAAGAAGTGTCACAAAATGAACCGGTTTCTGCACCTAGTGTGGAAGTCTCTGAACCAGCAAACTGAGCTTCAGAAATGCTTAGGGGGAGCATATCGGTGAAATATTTGAACCCCTAGTTTATATCAGTAAAGACCTTAACCGGATACGTTACCTGTCAATCGGCAGAAGATTTTGAAGTGGTAAAAGGAAAAATTTAGGGTTTTTACCCTAGCGGTGGAGCATTGATTATGGTAGGTGAAAGATCATTTAAAAGGGATTTTTGATGCCATTTTCACTTATCTGTTTTCGAGCGAAGAATTTTCAAGTGCAGAGCAACAAGAGCGATTCGTCTAGCGATTCAAAGTGAATTCATAATCTTGCAGAAGAATCCAGAGATCGTTTTTCAATCAATCAAGTGAAGAACACCAATCGGTAATCTAGCAACCGAAGTGGTGTGTTGTGAGCGACATTGCAAAACCCTAAATTTTGAAGTGTGAAGGTATTTCTCGAAAAAAAATTTCTATCATTTAATCATGGCTTCTGCATCACACTCCAGTGCTAGTGCACCTGTAGACTCAGCGGATTTTATTCAAAAGAAGATGAAATACAATGCCCTATCCCAGATACCCGTTAGAGTCATAGTTGAGGAAGATATTTCAGGATATATTGATTGCAAATTGGAAGACCTAGGATCCCTAGTGATCCATTCCCAGCTAGGTCTATTATGTGGAGATGAAAAGAAAATCAAACCGAAATATAGCATCCTAGAGAGGAGGAAACTACACAATGCAGTTTACTTTCTTGAAGAGTTCATTGAAGATCACATCTGCATCATCCTGAGCATAGTACATGGTGACAAAATGTATCTCGAGAGGTCGCATGAAATTACACTAGAAGCAATTCATGTCGTCACAGGTTTCTGTAACATGGGAGAAGTGCCAGCTCTAAGGAAGGTCATTAAAACTGAAATGACAAAACTCGCCGGTTCTCTGAGCGACCAACAGGGAATGACTGTCAACACCATCAAAGATGATTTGGTTAAGTATGCTTGCATGGTGATTGGATACCGGGTGTTTTATGCCAGCAGAATAAAATTTGTCCCTGCTATTGCAGTGAATGCCGCCTACAGAATGATTCAGAAAGACGCCTCATTTGATTTGTGTACCTGTTTGCAGAAACAACTGCTATTGAACCTAAAGTCCATTAAACAAGATAATGCTTTAAGGTTCAGGTTTGGACAACTTTTGGTTGGCCTATTTCTCTACTTTCAAGGCTATTTTCCTGGAGTAGGTGATATTCAATGGTCTGTTGACCAACCGGTCACTAAGCAAATCAGGGAAAGTCTCCAAGCAGTGGGAACTGGATATCCTGAGGTTCTGAATAAATATTTTGATGAATTCAAGTGGAAAATGAGTAAGAGGATGAGGATTTATGGAGATATTGTAAAGAAATATGAAGATGACATCTGTTTTATCATAAAGGTAGATGAATGCATAATGGAAGCGATAGAGCCAAGAAAGGAAGCAGTAGAACCTATGGGGTATGAAGTAATGTATGACATGTTGGATGGGTATGCCTCTACCCTACTTGCCTCACCTTTAGATGCAAAGAAAAAGAGAACCGACACCTACTTAGAGAGGGTAACACCAGTTGAAGATCCTACAGTGAAAAAGGGCAAGGCAGTGCCATCGGTATCAGTACCGGTTACCTCGACTAGTCCAAAAGTGACCAAGCCGTCACCTGCCAAGAAGAAACCGAAAGTTTTTCCCGCTAAAGTATTTGATAGGAAGTGGAAGACCCAAAACAACTCACCAAAGTTAGAGGATACTGAACCGAACGTACAACCTAAGAAAACCAGGCAATCAAGCAAAAAGGCAAAATCTACCGGTAATACACCTGCATCGTCAACACCGGTAAATATAGACATCTCTTCTTATAAGCCTATGACACATTGTCAAAGGACTTTAAATAATATTAAGAGAAAGGTGCTTGATGACTTAAAAGAATATTTTGATGATTTCTCTGATAGTGAGAAAGAAGAAGTAGAGCAGAAAATTATTAAATATTTGTGTGTCAATGACCGGTCGCCATCTGAAATCATATCGGTCACACCTGATTCTTTATACAATTCTTTGGATAATAAATGGCGCATTTCCATTAAGAAAGAATAGGAAATAAGGGAAAAAGTCTTTGCACATACTTTCCCGTTGCCTTTGATTCTGAATTGTTTGAGATAATGGACAAGAATAAAGGTCTCTTCTTCATGAGAAGAAGAAGACTCAGGATGCTAGAAGGCAAAACTTCTTAAGTGGAGAAGGACACCCATCTACATGCAAAAGTTGTTGTCCGGTTACATCAAGTGTTTGAGGCTAACAAGAAGGCCAAAAAAGAACCCGACCTATCCTCAGCCAAATCGGATGAGGTATTTAACAGTGAAGGAGAAAGAGTTACAAAATAGGTTGACACTATTGATGTGGATGCATTGGATGTTGAAAATGTCACTTCAGACACATGAATAGGAGAAATAGGACAAAGAAAAAGCAGAGAAGGAGAAACAGGACAAGGAAAAGGTTGATAAAGAGAAAGCGGAGAAAGAGGAAGAGAAAAAGAAAGAGGAAGACAAGAGGAAACACGAAGAAGAGGAGAAGAGGAAAGAAGAGGAGAAAAGGAAAGAAGAGGAGAAGAAGAAAGAAGAGGACAAAAAGAAGGAAGAAGAAAGAAAGAAGGAGGAAGAAAAGAAAAAGTAGGAAGAAGACAATGAGAAGGAAGAAAGAAGAAGAAAACAAAAAAGCAGCAGAGGAGAAGGAAACAAAGAAAGCCAAACAAGCAGAGACTCCCAAGGCAATCGGTGGTCAAGCCAAATCGGTTGACATCGCCAATCCTATTGATCTCCAATCTGCAGATGAATCGGAGTTGCTTCAAAGCATAAAGCTTGCACAAGAAAGATTGGAAGCATTAAGGAGGAAGAAGGAACATGATGTCATAAAAACTACGGTTGACACCCTTACCAGTCTAATTCCCGATACCAACCTCCCCAGTACCGATTCCTCTCTGTCCAAGCTTAAACTTCGGTGTACCATTGTGGAGGACCGGGTACAATGCCTAGAAGATGTTGCTGAAGCAAATGCAAAGAAGAAGCATGAAAAGGCATTCAACACTGCCGTAGTCAAGAAATTGAATGAGCTCCGATCACAAATTTAGAAACAACAGAAGGATATCAATGTTGCTATAGATGAGGGCAAATTAATTTTGAGCAAAATCTGCCAACCCCATCTATTTTGTGATGATGTACTTAAACAAAAAGATAAACTCCAATCAGAGTTACAGGCATATTTAAGCAATTTCAAGATGTCATATGATTCATTCACTACATATGGGCAAACAATTCATCAGTATTAGCTTCAGACTACTAGAATGGAATCGGAAATCTGCAACCAAACTAGAGATTTGTAGGAACTTCAACTGGTCTTATTGCCACAACTGCAGATTCTTCAGAAATGTTTTCTCAATCTGGAAGCTATCACGGTAACTCAAGAGATGAGTACCATTGACGCAATGGAAGAACAGGTATTCCAGATGCAGACTGAAAGCGAGGTTGCTACCTCATTACTTGAGTCATGGGCATTGGCCATGAAAACTTTTATGCAGGACTTTAAATATGTTTTTGATAAGTTTTATTCCTTATTGTCATAAACATTTACTCTATTTTTATATATAGGAAATAGGGGTTATTTTGCAGTACTTTGTCATTGTTGGCAAAGCGGGAGTAGTATTTAAAATTTTGGTGAATGTTACCATTTCATGTATACTTTCATGTTCCCTCTTTAAGGGAGTAGTATACATTGTAATTTCTGCAAAAAGGATAGTGTATATGCTTAGGGGGAGTAATTTTGATTATGGCATTTTTTGTTGTAAAAACACTTAGTTGTCAAAATTTTCCTAAGTGTTGCCATCAATGCCAAAGGGGGAGATTGTTGGCATTTTGATGATGTTTTGATTGTCATTTATGGACATACACTTTCTTTATGATGGACACACACTTTCTTGATGTATAAGTTATGACTCAACCGGTAATTGTTCCAACCGGTATTATGTATTATAGTCTTTAGACTATCGGTGTTTTGCAGAAGATGTTTAGCGGTCACAAATTGACTGAAGACCTCAAACGGTACAAAGGAACAAAGCGGTAGTTAACATTTTTCCAGTCTTCAGTTTGACAACCGGTAATCGGTAAATTGTATGAACCGATATTACTCTGTGATGAGTTACCAACCGGTATTTCTGTGATGAGTTATCATCCACCGACACTTTGGCGGTGATTTTGTGTCGCGTTACCAAATGTGTCTAGATGCACTGAACCTAGGAACTTGTAATTTAATCCTATGGACCGACATGAAATCAGACTCCTTTATAAGGACATCATGTCTAGGGTTTTAAAAGAGATGAGGGTTTGTATGTGCGATCATAGAAGAGAATATTAGGTCTGTGTGAAGAGTTAGAGTATGGAGATATTGAAGACTGAAGTAATGCTGAAATGCATTAACAATGAGCTATCAAGGATCTAATTAAGCAGACTGTGCTATTAGCTAGATCACTCACTTGTTGATTACTCACATCTTCGACAAGTCTGAAACCCTTAATTGGGTAGGCCCAGCAAAGCCTTTGTAAATCCTCTAACAAGGTGGTTCACCACTGTGGATCTGAAATCCTCTAACAAGGTAGTCTTTAACAAGACTTATCTCCTAACAGAGATCTAGATTCCTAACAGGATCTATTCTGGTGAAGAACATTGTATGACCTTAACCGGTCTGACTTTAACCGGTCTGGTTTCTATTATGCAGATAGTTACTTGTGAGTTTCTGCTCACCGTGGTTTTTCCCATTTGGGTTTCCACGTCAAATATCTTGTGTTATGGTGATTGTGCTCTTGTGGGTGAATGCTTTGTTTGCCATTTGATTTGCATTTATCTTAACTGGTTTATTAGTGAATCTGTTGTACTGATTATCTACTAAACTGTTTAAGAGTTTGAGTACAGTATTTTTTGGTATACTAATTCACCCCCCTCTTAGTATTCATCACAACTTGCATTTGTTGGAAAATGCAAGTGGGTGGGGGGATTTATTTATTTAAATTTGAGAGAGGGTATTTAATTAAACAAATATGATGTGTTTATTTAATTAAAAGTCAAATATGGTTTAAGTTAATTAAATCAAATAAATTGAATAGTTTATTTAATTAATAGGAGAAGAGGGTTAAGGTGAATGAATTAAATATTAATTTAATTAATTGTTGATCGATGGTTAAATAATCAAATAAATGCTAAGTATTCATTTAATTAAGTGGACATATTTGGGTGTCTACATTTGCCCTTCTTTGAGACGGTGTGGTTTATTGCATCATTTCAAAGAAAAACAAGCAAGCATGGTACATGCCCTAGCATGCACTAAGTCGGTGGTTAGGTATGCCCCCTCGTGAGATGGGATGGAATTTCAAAAAATTGGGCGATCTCTCGAAAATTTTAAGAAAATTAGGCATTGGAAAATGGAGGATTCTAGATTGAATGAGGATGAATGGCGAGGAGTAGAGAGTAATGTGAATCCAGTGAGTGCTCATAGGTCATGCAGGAGATATGATGCAAATGCGGTATTGTGGTGCATTTGATTGATGTTGTTCAATTGATCAATATTGTTTTGGACAGTCTGGTGCAATTGGTTGAATTGCCCCGGTCTTAGTCAAAGCATGACAATTAATGTCAGTTGTTGCTCAGACAGGATAAAGCCTGAGTAAGTGAATCAAAGTGACCTGTTGAGACTTAGACAATTGATTTAATTGCCCAATAAAGTCAAGGTATTTGAGTCAAATTACTCGATGAGACATAGACAATTGATGTAATTGTCTGTGGGGATTGTGTTTGATTGGTTGACCAATTGATAGTTCAGTTTAAAAGGCAGACACAATAACTTGATCTGTTTATGAGATGACCTACAAGCGACCTCTATTTAGAGTACTTGGCTTGATTGGTTTTGATGGGAAATGATGCAGGGTATGCAATTATGATGATGACCTGGATAGGGAGGGTGAGGGGGGGGAGTCAATGTTAGTTAGAAGGTATGGAGGAGGACCTAGGACCCATGCCTATGGAAGAGGATCGAAATAGAGTATCCATTGTCGTGACTATGTATGAATGATATGCAATGATATGAATTTATGGATGGATGAAATGCAATGATAGGATATGTTCAGATGAAATGAAATGGGTGGATCTTGTGCTTTTCATAGTGCTTTCTTTCATCATTGGGCTTATTTGGTGTTGATCTTGACTGAGCTATCATAAACTAAGGTTGAGTGTTACACCTGTAAACAAACATCGCATGTAAGGAAGGTTCCCCTCCATCCTGGTTCATATACACATGGTCGAGGTATACATTGTAGTCAATAAGCCTTAGTGATCCATAACTTGTATTTTTGCATAGGATCTCGTAGCTTAGTGAACTTCCCATGTAGACACCATTAGTATGTGCCCCAGAACTTCATTGGAACAATCTGCAGACATAAAACAAAGAAAAAGATATCATGAACCATCCTGGCTACTCTAATCACTCATGTATATCTTGGAGTAGCATAGGAACCTGATATATAAAGCAATAATCCGACCAAGTGCCTATTAGCTAAACAACATCTTCTTGTCAAAGATATATGTCCACACATTAAATGAATACTAGCATTTATTTGATTATTTAACCATCGGTAAACAATTAATTAAATATTCTTCCCTTTCACCTTCTTACATGAATGTCTCATGATTCAATATCATTTAATTTTGAATGACATTAGTTTATACCAACACTATATGAAGTAAAGAGTAGTGGAGAATTAACTGGTATAAGTATATGTCATGACACTTGGGAGGGATGACCAAAATCACCACCACTTCTAAAAATGGAATTTTTTTTATCTAAATGCTTGCATAAAATAAAATACTAATAAATATGTATGTTTTGCATTTCAAATAAAACTAAACAATGATAATATAGTGTTGATAGGTGTTGACATACTTGAGACATAAATGCCAATTCATATGAATTTACATATCTTTTGAAATGAAATCAACTCTTTGGAAAGAAGATGATTGCCCGACGATTTTGGTTGTTAGGTCTTGAATTTCTATTTGACCTAGTTGTTCATTGTTTTGATGTTTTCACAAAGGAATTGATATGGTTATAATATAGAATCCACACTTAAAGGGTTAGGTTTTGATAATAAAGAAAATATTGAAAACCCTAAAACTAATTTTCCTTGATCTCAAATATAATAAAGTGTAAGTTCTAAAAACATTATACAATAACTAATTTTTAATGTTTTGTTGCTACTTTTCCTTATTCTAAAATAATTTATTAAAAAGGATCAAAAAGGAAGGGAAAGAAAGAATCCTGAATTTGGAAATTATGCTAGAGTAATAACATGCATGCTTGAATCATTTTGAAAATAAATCAAACTTTGCTTAACCAGATTACATCATAGTGCCATGAAAATAGTGCAATCTTGAAAGGAAGGTGAATCATTTGAAATTGCAAAATTTCATTAAAGCAACCAATTCTACCACAGTTCTAACTAATATTTCACCATGAACACACTTAAATAACAGATCAACATGCATTCATGCCATTACATGAATTTCACTAAGGAAAGAGAAATTATGAACATTTCTAGAAAACTTTTGATATTTAAAAAGTTCCATCAACAAAATCGACAATTTCTCCTCCTTCAAAGTAGAATAAAATGCCTTTTATAAGAGAAGGAATCAATACATTTGAAAAAATGAATGACTAAGATTAACCCAACACATATAGTTCAGATTGACATGTTTTTTTTTAATCTATAATTCTCCTCTCTAATTACATGTTTGAAAAAAAAACTAGGAATCCTAAAATTAAACTTAGAAAACCCCACTTTGCATGTTCATCTCTTCCTCAATCAATTGCTCCAAAAACCCCAAATGTAAAGCCTCAACAACACACAATCAATCAATCTAATAAATAAAATGAAACATTTGTACCATGTAATTATACCAACATGGATGTAAGCCTCTCTTAACCAAGGAAGATCAAACTCAAAATATCCATTCCAAAACTAGACAATAACCTAATAAACATCTCCTATGATCCTCATAAATAACATCATAAAATAAATCATATGCATGTGGAGAGTCATGCTAAAATTCCTTAAATGAACCCTCTAGAACTAACTATTTATAGCTCAAGATCCATATCCATGAGAAGATAAAGCATAAAACATAATGCTTGTGAAAACAAGAATGGGAAAATACCTTTCAAATGATAAACAGTCAAGTAGACCATGAGTAAGGAATGGGAATGCTCCACTAGGATAACCGCGTCATTATGAATCTCTCCAAGAGAAATCCCCTCTACAAGTCCATCATGAACTCATGTTCATATATAGGTGAAGGCATCTTGATATTTTTGTTGAGTACCTCCAAAGATAAATTGTCTCAAAAAATGTCTCTAATCCAAGAGAATTCCAACCTCACCCAAGTCTCAATGTATCCATGAGCAGTGCCTACAATTGATTACTCCATACTAAGCTCCAAATGCAATGACTTTCTTGTCACCCCCGACTCTCAAAGTTTAACACATATCATTTTTTATCATCATGCTCACTTACTCCCCTGCATCTTCAAGGGACCATTTATGACTAGGGATGAAATCATCACAATCTAGATTAGGGTTTCTCCCACCTAGAAGTCACTATTCATCAAAACGGTATGAATTTTTGTGCAACTTGTAGCACTAAAGGTAGAAAAAGCCTAGAAACAAAAAAACAATTTGATAAAGATCTAAACCACCAAATTTAACTTGTTGGGACCCAAAAACATATTTTAATTGAAAGGGAACATGTTTACATGGACAAAATTAAGAAAAGGTGTACGCTCTGGTTAATGTCATAGTTATTAATTTAAAGCTTGAGAACTAATACACTATCTCCAAACCACCATTCTAATATATTTTTTGTGTCATTTCCCTATCCTTACACACAAATCCATGAGCCATTAATTCTTAGAGGTATAGTGAATGCATAGAGAATGTTTTTTCACTTTCCTAAATATATATGGATCCCAAAGGGCTAATTTATGTATAGGGCATTAATGCAAATAATGGCTATGGCATAGACAATCTTGTTATACCAAATTTGTAATTTTTTCCCTTCATTTCTCATGTATCTTAGGTGTAGTTCTGTATATACGTGTTTTTCATTGATCCAAAAGATTGGTAACTCTATATTTTTTAGAGAAAATAAAATGTAGAGCTTCTTAGGTTTCCATATTTCTTAGTCTGTCTCCCATTAGAGTCGTCACTTGGAATTGGTAGACAAATAACTACATAAGTAGATATTTGTAACCATTTCTCCCTAAACATTTGTAGACATTTTGGATGGTTTTGAGTGATAGGATATGGCATGTTTCTTTTTGTATTAAAATCTTGCTTTAATACATTTACTAGTGTGATTGTAATAGAGACTAGATAAGTGTCATAACACTTTAAATCAATGCTAGTTGTTATTTGTATTGGTATTCTTTGTGTTATATATGATTGTTTACGAGTTTGATAAAGGATCATTAAGTAGATGTTTTTGCATTATATCATACCATTGTTTTATCTTCTTGTTTATTATTATTTTAATGGTTGTATATGACCCTATTACCTAATAAAGAACTAGTTTGGAAGACTTAGGCCTTCCACATACATTTCAAATCATAAAAAACTAGTAACATGTAGTATAGGGAGTAGGAGTAGATTAATACCTTTTGTTTATGATTTAGTATAACAAACCAAAGATGAATCTTAAGTGATTTTTTTTTACAAATTTTCTATGAATCATTTCTAGCATGTTCATAATTTTTCAATGTCTATGGAGTTATAAATGAAACTATATCAAGGGATTGTAACATAGTCATTGTTCACATGCACATGTGCAAAGTATTTATTATCTATAAAGAGGTTTATTATAGCTAGTAATCCTTGACCTAGTAATAGGAGTTGGGGGTTTCCTTTTCCTTGAGGATGGCCTTTATCCCTATCTTGAGGATTACCCATAGTAGAAGGGGTCTACCATGCCATATTTTTGCTACAAGTTTTTATGTTATTGCTACCACTATCACCCTTTGAAAACCTTTTGCCCAGGTCATTAGAGCTAGACTAAGTGTAAAGAGAGTTATCATTGTTCAATAAATCAAGGCTATAGGAAGAGGGGATAATATAAACAAAGGAGGGAGATGGGTATTCTTTTTGGTTAAGGGATGGGAAGGGGAAGGGGAAGGGGATGCAAGAGGGTGCTTAAGCTACACTTGTATCACGATTAGTAGTAATAAATCCTCTTATTTTAAGTTTTTTCAATTCTATAGAACAAGGATGCCTCTTGCTCCTATGTTATATGTATTGCTTGTTGAAGGGTTTGCTTATCTTTTGCATCATTCTATTTCACAAAACATAGTTAAAGGTATTGCTTGTCCCAATTCTACTCAACAACTTATTAATGATAATCTTGCTAATAAATATTTTCTAATACTTTTGGAGGATGAAAAAAATATCAAATAATCTTTTCAATGTTTGGATACTTTCTATTTAGCTTTTAATTCAACTATTCAATAAAAAACCCCAATGCTAGAGGCAATCTTTTTATCTAAGCGTGATTGGATTAATCCTTTCGATTAAAACTAGATAGATTGTAGAGAGGTTTTCAAGTTCCTTGACATTCCTTTTTCTTTTTAGGCTTCTTCATCTTCTTTCCATACAATTGTCATTCATTACATGGAAAAAAGGTTGGCATATTGAATAATTATGCTTTTCTCCCTTAAAAACATTGCAGATTTGTTCTAAAGTTCTAGTTGCTACCCATGCCAATTAGTCTTTGCGTTGGGTGCCTTCTAAAGTTTCATATCAAAAAGCTAGAAAAAATCATTAGGGATTTCTTATTTTCTTCTTGAAAGAAAGGAAGGTTTTTAGAGAGTCGCCAAGGAGTCTTTTGCTTTTCTAGTGATTCTAGTGATCCTTGTCTTATTGACATTCAATGAAATGGTACAACCTTATGTGGTCAATGGATAACTAGAGCCCTAGAGGATAATGAAGCATGAAAAATATTGCTTAAACACTATATTTCTATTAGTTTAGCAATGACTAGAAGGATGTGCTAATCACTCAACCTACCAATTAGATGTAGGGATTTATGTACACTCATTCTTCCTCCAACTGAGGAGTACTTAATCGCTCAACTATAGTTGATCAAGGGGAGACCTATAAAGTTGCTTAGTCCCAACTGGCATCTATTCCACCATCTATTGGTTGACGAAATTAGATGCTAGGGATATGGGATTGACACATGTTAGATTGACTCCATATCCTTCATTTCCATCCCTACTCGATTATATAACATTTGAATTGAAGCTATTATCCAATGCCAATCACATGTATTCAGACCCCTCACCCCTCTCCCCTCTTTGTAATGGGGGTGAGCCCCGAACAACTTTGACCTACTATACTATAGTTGGGAAAGGACTTCCCACCCTCACTATAGATAGGCCAATGCCTTAGGGAGAGGGGGTCTTCCCCCACCCCTAATATGGACAGGCCAATGCTTACCCAAAAAAACCTCTTACAAATTGATTAATTGCTTATACAAAAATCCTCTTACAAATTGATTAATTGCTTATACAAAAATCCTCTCACATACTTCATGCTAATATTACAATTACATTTATTGGATTTATTCAATTTCAATTTAACTCAGCCTTTTAACTAGTTATAGGTATTTGTAGAGATCGTGCCATTACTGTTCCCTACACCATAGAAAATGTAGCCAAGTCATGAAATGTAGGGATGAACCATTATTTTGTTCTTCTCTCTTTTTGAGGCCTCAATTCAACTCTTTTAAGTTAAATGAATTAGAGTTTCGAATAAAGTAAAACCTTTTCTGAACTGTAGGACTAGGGACTTCATGTTCCATAGATCTGATCCCGCACAGGTTCTAAAAAGTTGTTATTAGAATTGGACAAGAAGCGTTTTTTAATGATCAGGTTATCTCTTGATCTCCATAAACTTTACTTTCTTCTTTCTTATAGATGAAGCAATTGGCAAAGATCAGATAGATACAAAGAAATAGTGCACTCAATGCAGCCAGAAGCCAGTAATAATAGTCCAAGTGAGCTTTATTTAGGTTGTCTGCGAACCAGCTTTGTCCCTTACCTCTGCTACTAATTTCCTCAATAATAGAAATAAGAATGCTGCTCAAGAAACTGCCCACTCCAAAAATACTCCAATATAAGGCAGTTCCCAAACTTTTCATTGTCTCAGGCATTTGATCATAAAATAACTCTTGCAAGCCTACAATTGCAAACACCTCAGCAATACCAAGTAGAATGTATTGTGGAAGCAGCCAAAAAATGCTTTGTGGGATTGTTACTTGGGGGGTGTCTATCAATCCATATTCTTTTGCCACTTGAAGCCTTTTCATTTCTGTCAGTGCTGCAACAATCATTGAAAGAACAGAAAAAGATAAACCAACACTTATTCTCTGTAACAGTGTTATACCACGTTCATTTCTAGTTATGCTTCTGGCCAGTGGGACAAAGATTCTATCATACACAGGCACTAGAACTAGAACAGATATGGTAATAAAGATTTGCATGCTTGCTGCAGCTATTTTGAAATGCCCAATTATCCTTCTATCCATTGTGGTGCCCTGTTTTGTAAAATATGTTGGAGACTGTACATAAACAACTCCATACATCAAACAAGCTACCCAAATGGGCAGCAATCTTAGAATAAGCTTTACCTCTTCAACCTGTGTGACTGTGCATAACCTCCAATAAATATTTGTTCTGTGTTCACGGTCCAGATCAATTTCAATTGTTGCTTTGTCAAGAAACCTGTGAAACAAACATGAATGTTCTTAGGAATTATTTTCAAGTTTGCCAAATACATTTCAAAAGAGAATGTCAAACCTAAGGGCCAAAGTAAACAGAAATGTGGCTAGTTGTGATGCAAGTTAACAGGTAGATAGTGTTTTTACTTGAATTGATCAGTGGGTAGAAGCTTTCTTGTTTCAGTATGTCCTCGATTAACATACAAGCTCTGTTCTGCTTGAGAATGGATAGAAACATTCCACTTGCGAATTGCTGCAACAAAAACTTGGAGAATTCGAGTTACTGGACTGGAAGGCATTTTATGTCGGTACATTTGTGTTCCACACATGAAGACAGGCAATGCTACTGCCATGGTTACAGTTGGGATGGCAAACCCTAGACCCCACCCGATATTTTCTTGAATGTACACAATCACACAACCAGCTAAAAGTAAACCAATGCTTAGACCAAAATTCCACCAATTGAAGAATGAGCTCTTATGCTTCCTCTCTGTTGGATCTCCATCATCAAATTGTTCTGCACCAAATGGTTGTAAAGCTGGTCTTTGGCCTCCTTGAGCCAAAGCAACCAAGTACAGTGAAATGAAGAAAAACCCCATCTGAAAAGCTGTAGGTCTGGGGCAGAAGAATGATGTGTTGTCACATGGTGGTGGGATCAGAAATGTCAGGGAAGTTGAAAGAGTTAAACAGATTAAACCCTGCAGCCGAGGAAAAGGAATATTAGGTATTTATTCTCGTTGAATTATTTGTAAAACCCCCCAAAAAATTGATCCAAATACAATATATGGGTCATAATCTGAATTCTTCATAATACACCCACCAACTTGAAAGGCTCTGAGAATAGGTAGATATAAACACAGTGAATTTCAAAGTGGTGAGAATCGGGTTCAAACCCTAATCTGTATTTATTAAGACCCGGAAATTCTCCAAAAGGGTTTATGTATACACCTAGTCTGTACCTAGATAAGCTGAATTTTGTGATCATATGTTCAATAAAATAAAAAATTTCATGATTTTCAAAAGGCGAGAATTGGCTTCAAACCCATCCAGAAATTCTCCAAAAGGGGCTTATAAGCTGAATTTTGTGATCATATGTTCAATGAAATTTATGAAGACCAGAAATTCTCCCAAATTATGCATTTTGTGATCATATGTTATAAGCGGCGAGAGTTGGGTTCAAACACTAATCTGCATTTATGAAGACCAGAAATTCTCCCAAATTATGCATACACCTAGAGTTTCCCTGGATAAGCTGAATTTTGTGATCACATGTTCAATGAAATTGAAAATTTCATGTAGGTTCAAACAAAATGCATTTAAGGAGTGGAGTTTTGGTACACAAGAAACTGACCAGCAGATAACTCCCAATCAAAAGAATTTAAATACTTACTATATGTTTGTACGCTATATATACTTATATAGAAAAGAAATGACATTCTTAATACTCTTTACAAATGAATTTAATCAAAAGCATCAGAATAGCAGTTATCATAATCTCAAGGCTTTTGAGTTTTATAAAAACAGACCAGCAGATAGACCAGAGATGACAAAATAATGGTTCTGTACCGCCCCAAATAGGAATCTGAAAGAAAAGCTCCAAGAAGAGGAAGCATGGACGCAACACCATACCAGACATTAACATTCTTAGCAGCAGTGGCAGAGCTCTGGTGCATAACATCAGTGAGATAAGAGAGCAAGTTATTATAAATACTATTGAAGGCAAATCTCTCTGTCACTTCAACTCCAATTATGAGGAAAGAAGCTTTCCATCCTCCTGTGAGCTGTCTGCTGATAGACCTTCCTTTGAGGTCTGTGCACCCATCTTTAGTTATGCTGGTGAGCAGGGGAGATTCAGAGGAGGAAGTGGCTTCCATTGTTTATGATATAGCTTTTGTTTTCCAATCTATATATCCGTATATTTCATAACAATGGAAATAGACTGCCAGCCCATGATTGTCTTGTGTTTGGAAGTAGGTGATTTTTTTACAATCTTAAAGGAAGATTTGTTCTGAAGTGGTCTCTGTATTTTTTCATACAATTTTATCTACAGCCTGTTTTGTGAGGAGGTAGCTTACCAAAGGCACCAACAGTGGACCAAAAAATACACAAATAGTGACGTTTTCAATTTTTTATTTTTTTTACAATGTTTGGTCAACAAATAATTTATGTTTTTGGGCAATCCAATAACATCTTAAAGTACATGGTTAATGGTATGTTTATATTGATATTAATTTCTAAAAAATGATTAAAAAATTTAAAAAATATTTTTTAATATGATTAATTAGAATAATGTGTACAAAATTAAAATCTATTTTTTCTCTTTTAATAATAATATATTCTCTTATTTGAATGTTCCATTTTTTTAAGTTTCAAAAGTGGAAAAGACTAAATTATTATTAAAAAAAAATTAGCTATTTTTTCTATGATTAATTTTTCATTGAGAAAATCTTATTTTAACTATATATGTTTTTTAATGAAATTAAAAATAATAATTCAGATTTTTTTTTTTGATCGGTAATTTTTGTAGTATATTAATTTAGAAATAAAAGATATATAGCCACCAACATCCATAGGCAAAATTAAGAGCTGTAAACAACGGCCCAAAATATCCACGGTCATAACCTATTCTAAAGCCATTCGAATGCAAAAACAAAGGAGGAACCAGTCCTGTGCATCTCTCGCACCAAATATTACAGACATATGACTAAAAACAACTAATAAACAATATATTAAAAGAGCATGAAGAAACAATGGCCACATTGCCACTCACTCGCTCTCGCTTTGGTTCACCTTCTCCCTATCCACCTTGTCAGTGGTAGCTTTACCCTTTGCAGCTTCGCTTTTCATCTTTGGAATGCATTCCAAGCATCAAAAAATTGGGGTCTCCTTCCAAACTCGCTAGCAATTGAACCACCCTCCCTTCCTCGAACCTATCTCGCAGCTCTCTCCTAACCTCCATCCACGCCACCACCTTTAGAGCCTTCAAGACTTCATCCGTCCTAATGAGTTTTACACAAAGCTTCATGGCTTCCCAACCAATGCGAGCTCGTTCACGGCATTGGTTGTTTATGTCATCCTCTAGTCCACGAACAAACAACAACTCCTCCTCCTGGTCATCACCCTCCTTAATGCGAATACCCATTCGAGGCACCACCCATTCTAGAACGGAGTCGAGGTTGATTAGGTACTCCCCGTCAATCAATTTTGTCAGAGAGTATGATTTTCTCCACTTTCGGCTCAAACTCACATGCCCATGCCAAAATCAGGGAATACACCTCCATGTTCGTTTGATAGAAGAAATGGATGTGCGACACCTCTTCTCTAAGCATCAGGCATACCACAGTCCACAATTTCTCCTCCCTGTACCCGAAAAAGCCCCTGCATCCTCTTCTCCGATACTGTGCCCAGGAACGACACCAACTTCTTCTCAGTTCGTCGAGTGGAATTTGCTTCCATGAAACCTGCACAAAGTATTTACTCCAGCTTCTACAATACAAATGACATGAAAACCATTAAAAATTACACTAAATACAAACTTAGCCACCCGCTCGCAAACCAAAGGAATTAAATTCCTATGTCGTTGTTTGAGATAGGTAACAAATGCAAGCGTGATGGCATAAAGGCCATAAGATTTCACAACAGATTTGTTGCACTTCGTCATCTTCTCTAAAACGTACTGTCTGCCATGGACAACTGCCACTTTTAATGCCAACATCGGCTAGCAAATGTACTTGTCATAATGGGCTTCCTTGTGTGCATGTTGTTGGTTGCATATTTCTAGGACTGCATTTAAGACCATTTCCACAATCTTCCTTCTCCATTCTACCACTTGGCCATGTGACTATTCATGTCACAACCAATATTGGAGAGTAGATTTGCCACTACATTTGCACCTCATCTGACATGGGAGATCCGGAATTCCTCAAAAGATTTGAGTTTCTCTCGGATGATAGCCACCCAGCGAAATAATTTCCAAGATGGGGTGTTGCCTTTAGTAATTGCATTGATGACCACCTGAGAGTCTCCTTCCAAATGCAACCGTTGGACTTTCATATTTAAGGCCAACTCAGTTGCCAGAAGTTCCGCCTGAGCCTTCGCTTCGCTATTTGTACCATCTTGCAGATGGCGTGCTCCTTTGAAGAGGATGGATCCTTTATTGTTCCTCACCACTACCCCCACACCTGAGATTCCTGGGTTTCCTCTAGAAGCACCATCAAAATTTATTTTTATCCATTCCTTGCTAGGTGGCTCCCATATGACCTCCCCTTTAACTGGTGTAGGATTAGCCCCCAAAGACCCATTAACGGGTAATAATTCAAAATTATTGAAATTCATTTTATTTGTCTTATTAAAATTTTAATTATTGTAGAATACTTATTTTTTAATTAGAAATCTATTTTTATTTTTATCTTCTTTTGATATTTTAATTTAATCTTCTTTTATTAGGATATTCTATTTTATTAATACTTGCTCAATACTATTCACTTAAGTCCAATTAATTGATTTTTTGCACCAATCTAAAGTGATTTTTAAAAAAAAAATAAACTTGAATTTTATAAAGTTGAGATGCAAATGAAACCAAATTTTAACCATATGTAAAATGACTACAAAATATTTTGAGAATTCATCAATTCTTCTCATGAAAAATTAAGATCCCAAACCAAAAGGGGATCCCACCAATTTGAGACCTAGAGTGACCCCACTACTACCCGTGGTTGCATCTTTGACCTAGACCAATGAAAGGAGTGGATCCTCTAGGAAGCATTCCTCTACATCCCTCGGCTCTAGACCTTTTTCATCAACTATTTCCTGTATCTTTTATAATTATATTTTTTAAGATTATTCTATTTTTATTAATACTTTTTGAAAATCATAATTTTCTTTTTAATCATTTTAGTATATACAACATAATTTTATAATATATAATTATAAATTTAAATATTTTTTATTTAATCATTAAAAAATAGCTATTTTCACTTTATTGTTTATATCATATAGTTTTATAACTATTAATAGTTATTTTATTAAGATCAATTATAACTATATAGATTTTATAATTGAATTAGGATTATATTCTTAAAAATAATGTATATTTTCACTATAATGTTTATATTATATTATAGTAATTATTTAATATTATTTTATCGAAGTGAAAATCATAGTTAATATTAAAAAATATGATTAAAATAATATAATTTTAAAATAACAATAACTCAAAATCATAATAATTAAGAATTACACCAAATATTTTTTTTTAATATTATAAAGGTAAGTACTTGCCACTACGTGGCACTTGTTTTTTATTAAAGGTTTAATTTACATTAAGTTAAAATTTAATTTTAGTTATTTTTGTGTTATGAAGTTACAAATAATAATTTAAAAAAATAATAGAATTAATTTAATTTATACACTTGTCTTACTAAATTTTAATTTATTGTAGAATAATTATCTTTAAATTTTTATTTTTATATCTCTCTCTAACTCATAAACACACACTCCTTGTTTTTCCCTCCCTCTTTATCCCTATCCCTTTTCATTTCTTTATATTTCCCTCTATCTAAATCTCTCCCTCTCTCTATTTCTCCCTATCTCTCCCTCCTCATTCCCTTTGTATTCCACTATATCTCTCTTTATCACTACCTCTCTCTCTCTCCCTTTCTCTTCTTGTATATATCTATCTCTCGCCCCTCTTCCAATATATGTCTATCTATTCCTCTATCTCCTCATATTTCTCTCTCTCGCCCTTCATATCTATTTGTCTATCTCTAGTTCTCTCTATATATCTATATATCAATCTTTTTATCTCTCTCCATCTCTCCCTCTCTCTCTATCTCTCTATCTCCTTATATCTCTATTATTCTATCTCACCATCTATATGTCTCTTTATCTCTCCATATTCCTCCATAGACCTATTTTATCTCCCTACCTTTATATATTTATCTGTCACTCTACGTCTTTTTATCTATCTATCCATTTTATCCTCTTCCTCTCTCACTCTATCTTCCTTTCTACCTCTATCTTTCTCTCCCCCCTCTATCTATATACAGGTCTCCCTCTATATATCCATCTCTCTCTTTCTCTTTCTCTCTCCCTATCCCTCCTTTTAAACCTCCATAGTCATATCTATCTTTCCATATTTCCTCTCTCTCTCTCTCTCTCTCTCTCTCTCTCTCTCTCTCTCTCTCTCTCTCTCTCTCTCTCTCTCTCTCTCTCCTTATTTTTTGAGCTTCCACATCTATCTAATCATATCTCTTCCTCTCTCTTTTTCCCTCCACATCTCTCTCCTTTTCTCCATGTTTCTCTCCTCTTTCTCCATCTTCATATTCATCTCATCTCCATCTCTATCTATATCTCTATCTTAATCTCTTTACCTCTCTCTCTTTCTCTCTTTCTTACCCCCCTGTACCTCTCTCTCCTTCTCACCTGATTACAAACATAACATGAGCTTGTTGGTTATGGAACTTGATTATCTTCCTACTTGAAAAGTTTTGTTTCAGTTATAATTGGAACCTTGTAAGAGGATGCAAAGTGGATTTGAAATTATCACTTCTCCATTGAGACCTTTGTTGCACAAGCAATGTTATTTTCTAAATTTGATCTACCAATTGATCTCATGTACTACACAAATTTATGCAAAAAATTTACCAAACTTTGCCCTAATTGACCTTCCACGCCTTTTCTACATACCCATTGCACACTAAGGTGCAATTGTTAGTTATATAACAATATCATAATCTAAAATGTTTTAATAAATATATTAAAAAATAATTTTTGAAGTATCATAATTTATCAATATAAAAAATTATTTAAAAAATATGATAAATTATTATAATATTTAAAATAATAGTAGTATTACTACACTAAGAAATATATGTACATATACATATATATTAATTATTAATATTTTTCAACTATCTTTATAAATATTTTCATTATGACTAATTATTTTATTTAGTTCATTATTTAATGTTTATGTCATTATATTCTACTAATTATATTAAAATAATTATTATTATAATTTAATAAAAATATATACAAATATCCACAAAAAATATAGCAGACACAAGATCACTCCTTAGAGTCATATGGGCATGCTTGAAAAACAAGATAACATAAATAACAATTAGGTCGCTTAAGCGATTAGAGCAACACTAGTGGGAGGTGGAGGGGGCTCCAATCATTTGGTTTACACCATACATTAGTAGGGTTTGGGATGAATTCAAGAATGGACCACCCTTCATCAGTATTAACTTCTCCCTTCTCCTTATCTTTGTCTTCATTCCTTGCTAGTGAAATTTGAGGGAGGCGTTTTCAGGAGTTTGACCAACTACCACCATCACCAATCAAGGACCAATTGCAACCACCACCAATAGACGACCCCACCCCACTCGGGGGCCAACCAGAGGTAGAATTTCCATGCAAGGGTGAGGTAGAGCATCGCACTCTCCTACCGTTGAAGTGACTACAAGGAGCTTGAGATTTGGGGGACTGGGAGCGCAAGTTGAGAAGCTTCGCCCATGCCTACAATTGCAGGACAAAGAACAACTATAGAAAGCAAAACTAACTATGGGGACCTTGGCCATAGTACAAGAGGCATTACACTAGTGTTCAAGTAACTCCTAAGGTGAGGCACCTCCAACGTTACTCTATTTTCTTGAACTTGAATATGGAGCATAATATTATTACTAATAATTCTTACTAAAAAAATATAATAATTATAAATTTTTTTTAATGAATTGAATAAGTGGCTTCTTAGTCGAATATGTTAGATTGGGGAGGAGGCCCCCCTTGTCACCTCCATCTTTGCAATTGTTGTTATATGGAGCCTAATTAGACTCGGAGGTTAATTTTTCCCCAATTCTATTGGTGCAGTTTCCCCCCAAATTATTTAATGGGGGTTTGGGGGTAGCGCCCCCAAGGCAGGGTCAAGAAGCAGCACCCCTGGCGCACTCCCTGTCACGATACCAGGCGAGGTCGAGGGGTAGTGCCTCACGAGCCTAAATGAATTTAATTATTTTATAAAGGCGTTGGGTGTTATTTTTCTATTGGTTGACATATTGTAACCCTGATTTTGTAACCAACATTTAAGTCTTGATAAAACAGTTAAGGGTTAGGATTTTCTGTAGCATTTTGCAGCGGTATTGAGTTGCATGGGATTGTTGGTTGTAATTGGTTTGATTTACTGGATAATAATATTGGAATCTTTGTTTGGTGGATGTAGCTCGAGTTTGGGTGAACCATGTTAAAACTGTCTCCTCTCTATTATTATTTATATGTTTTTCATTCCTTTGTTTAATCTTTATTTGCATATAATTGATATTTTCTACATGCAATTCCTAACAACTTTGGTTGCAATTTAAAAAACAAAAATATATAATGATTATAATTAAAAAGAATACATTATATAAATTAAAATTATTTTTAATAATAAAAAAAAAAAACTATTTTACATATTGTAAGATATGAAAATCTAAAATGAGACATCTTATTTAAGATTTATTTAGAATTATTTAAATACATATTAAGTAGCATAAATATCTCGATCACAATAGGAGATTGATATCTCTTGTCTTTTAGATAAATATCATATAGTAAAATAAAATTGTGTTTTTTTGTTTAATTTTGATTTTAAATTTTTTAATGAATAAGTGTTTTTATTACTAATTGTAAGAAAATATTACACATATTCACAAAAATAATATAGGTGGAAAAATATCACACCCCTAAAGTCCTAACTATGTGTGGGAAAAGCGGGTCAATGAAACTTAAAATGTGAAAATGTTGTTCAAAGAGACTTGTCCACACACCCACAGGACTTCTTGGTGCAAGTTATGGAGTCATGAAGAATGACTCAACTTCCCAAGGTAGGTTCCATGGTTCTCTATCTCACAAGATCCCTCAAGCCAATGCCTTTTCTCTCAGAGCACTGAGCGAAGTGACTTAGGGATGACGAATGCAAGAACGAGTGATGCTTTAGATTGATTTAGCATGAAATGCATCCTATCTATGCATGATTTTACAAATGAAGCAAACTAGATTATAAGATGACAAGGTTAGTAGCAATACTATCTTAACATGATATACTAGTTAATTATTTAAGCTAATGATAAAGGCAATACTCTAAAATGCTTATTAGATTAATTCCTATTACAAAGAGAAGCTAGATGTATTGATAAATTTGAGCATAAATGAGATACTAAAAGCTTGCATGGATCCTTAAAATGGAAGAATGAGAGCTCTATTTATAGTGAAAATAGGGCAATGGATGGTCAAGATTGAAGAAGTTAATCAAGGGTCAGGATTGAAAATTATCAATCCATGTTTACAATTTTCACCAATGAAATGGTGACAATTGTCAACATAAGACTGCTTGAGAGGAGATGAAAGAAGCATTAAATGCTTGAGAAGACCTTGTGGTTACCTTAGAAGGTGAGGGTTAAGGTTAGGTTACGGTTATCCAATGGATAAAGCTTTTACTCAAAGGGTAAACTCTTGTGCAAAGGTTAAAGGGATAACCATGGTCAAAGAAATGAATGCTTGATGAGACCCCTGGGTTAGATGAAGGTTGAGCTAGGCAAAAAAGTCTCTAACCATGCCACTAAGGGTTAGTTAACCATTAATGGTTTGAAGACTTTGGGGACAAATTTGTAAGAGTCCTTCCAAATTTGGGGGTATTCAACAAGTTAGCTTGTTGAAGGCATAAAGGCTTTAATGCCTTTTGAAGACTTTACTCCAAATTTGAGAAGTGACCTCCTCAAATTTAGGGAAAAGGGATAATGGATGGGTTTAGGTTAATTGATTAGGATTAGATGAATTCTAGAAGAAATTAGGAATAGGGTTAGGATGCAAGTGGGAGATGTAGGAAAATGCAAGTGGATGAGGGATAATAGGATTAATTAAATTAAATTTCTTTATTTCAATTTGGTTGCAAGTAGGGAAATTAAATAAATTAGATTTATTCGATTGGGGTAAACTATTCATTAAATGTAAATTTAATTAAAAAGCAAGGAGAAGGGATTTAATTAAATAAATTGATTTATTCAATTAAATGACATAAAGGGCTTAAGTGAATTTAACTAAATAAATCGAATAATTTATTTAATTAAATAAAAGAATGTGGGTGATTAGATTTAACTAAATAGAGGAATGAGACTAAAATGAACATTGAATATTCATTTAGGAATATGGTTATTTTTATACGTCTACATTTTGCCCCTCTTTGAAGTGACGTGTGTGCACATGTTGATTCAAAGAAAATGATGTGTCGTCATGATTTGGTTATGATCGGTGTGATGTCATGTCGAGATGTTCGTGTCGTGCCCCAAATTTGATAAACGATGTTGATAATGCCCCCTCGGGAGATGAATCAAAAATTTGAAAATTTGATTTGTTTTGATAAATTTGATTGCATTTTAATTTTTGTCTATGTTGAATGCGATAAATTGATTCATCTACCCGATAATGATGTTTGGTAGGGTTGTATGAGACACCACGAGTAATTTACGCATTCCTCCACATAACCCTAATTTTGATTTACCCTATAAAAGGGAAAAAGTGATTTCTTTTTGTCTCATTTGTGCTTGTTGACCTTGGAGAAAGTGACACTTGGAGAAAAGTCAACATGTCGATTCCCTATTCTTCGCATTGATTTGAGCACGTTCGGAGGTATCGAAGGCCTATCGTGTATGGACCACCAGTAAGTCAGCCCTTTTGACCCCTTTTGGATTTTTATTTTATCATTTTTAGGCATGTTTTCAATTTTGTCACGCGGATTTAACGGTTTAGCACGTCAGGTAAAACCTGCAGCGCATACGATAAGTTTTGCAGCGCGTAGTGCTTTAGGATCTAGGGTAGTGTCTGCGTAGGTTAGGGTAGCTCATCGATGTAAGTTAGCGCAGAGGGTGTACAGGGTAGCATGTAGGAGAGAATGGGTAGCACATAGGTTAGACCTAGTGCATAGGGTTCCTAGGGGGTCGCATGGGTAGGCATAGGTAGTGCATAGGTGTGACCTAGTGCAGCGGGGTAGGGTTACAATGCAGGAACCAAGTAGGATAGTACATGGGGGTTTTAGCACTTAGGGTAGGTTAGGTGGTGCGTTGGAGAAAAGGGATAGCGCGCAAGTGCAGGCTAGCGCATAGGATAAATTGGGTAGCGCTTTGATAGGACAGGGTAGCGCATAGGTGCAGGCTAGCGTAGATATGATTTTTTTAGCGCATGACGGAAAATTTTTGGGAAAAGTGTGATTTTTGGATGAAGAAAAATTGGTAGGTTGATGCCAGTTTTGCCGAGATGGGTGCAAATTGTCAGTCTGCATGTCTACTGTCATTGTTTTGATAAGTTATCCAATAGGAGTTCCAATAAAACTTGATTTGATTTTCAATGTTTCGAGTTGATTTTGATTTGATGTTGATTTGATATGGATAGTGGATATGAACTTGATTTGATATGAATTGTTTCAAGTTGATATATATGTTGAACTTGAGTTGTTTTACAAGCTGCAATGGTTGTGGAACTTGAGTTGTTTTACAAGCTGATATGAATGTGAAACTTGAGTTGTGTTACAAGTTGATATGAATGTAAAACTTGAATTGTGTTACAAGTTGATTTGATTGTGGAACTTGAGTTGTGTTACAAGCTGATATGATTTTATATGAAAATAGATTGATATGATGTGGAACTTCATTAGATTTTCAAAGTTTCAAGTTGATATGAATTTTATTTTGATATGAATTGTTTTGATGAGGAAACTGATATTGGACTTGTTTTGCTTTGTGACAGGAGCGCATTGGAGTGGTTCAGTCGCGAGAGCAATTTCTGAGACCGTGGTCATTGATACCACGATTGACACAGGCTGACAAGGATATTATTGAGAGGTGTGGCCTATCCTCTTTGTTAGAGATGCCTCAGTTTATCGTTAACTGGGGTTTATTGATAGTGTTGGCCGAGAGGTGGCATAGTGATACAAACACCTTTCATTTGGCAACAGGCGAAATCACAGTGATACCTGAGGATTGCTACCAGATTTTGTGGATTCCTGTAGTAGGTGCATTGTTACCTTATGAGCAGACAAAGGAGGGTGGGACAGAGGCACTTCGTCGGATTTTGCAGGATGATACAGTTTGTGGATACGAGATCCCCTAGTAGGAGTTAATAGATTTGGATTATGCTCCTCTACCATTAGTGCTAGTAGGTTTCATAGGTGGTTTCTTATGTACCGATCGTAGGTCAAAGGGACTGGCAGTAGGATGGGGGTTGGTCCTGGAGGACACGGTGACACAGGGTCGCCGCTTTACATGGGGGTCGGCCATGCTAGCCCACTTATACATGGATCTACATGAGGTGGTGCACTTGGGGTATAGCAGTCTATCCTCTAGAGTTACACTGCTACAGGTATGGGCATGGGAGTGTATTCCCACAGCCAGGCCACTGGCGAACAGAGATAGGTCTGCTGGGTGTGCATTTGCATATGGATATTGAGGGATAGTTGTCCAGCGTAAGCTGGGCAAACTAGAGCACTAGAGGAGAGTGCTAGATGACATTGATATGGTTGTCTGGAGACCATATACAAGTTGTGAGGTATGGGCAAAGGATGGGATGGAGATGCCCTATGTATACATGTCCAGATATCTGATAGGGCGAACACCCTTTATTATTGAGAGATTTTTGCATAGCCGGGTGTTGCAACAGTATGGTCGACAACAGGGGATACCACAAGGAGCATGTTTATATGCTCGATGGAGATAAGATGTTCCAGAGTGGGGACCCACTATTGATAGCACGATGGCAGTTGAGGAGTTCTTTCACTTAGCCGACCAGATATGGGACTATGCCCCTAAGATAGTGGATGTAGGGATGACTGATGAGTTTGCAGCACTCTTTGCAGTGCATGTTGTTGCCAGGATATCAGATCCAGTGGAGATGATTCCTGCTTTTGACAATGATGAGGATGATGAGTAGCCCGAGAGGCTAGGCAGACGGAGAGAGGATGGAGAGGAGCTGGATGCGGGAGGTGGGGACGGTGGAGGGGATGATGGTGGCGATGGTAGAGGAGGTGGCCAAGATCGGCGAGGGGATAGAGAGAGGAGAGGAGACAGAGGTGGAGATGGTGGGAGGAGAGGAGATAGAGGTGGAGGTGGTGGTGACAGAGGGATACAATTTGAGAGAGTAGTGCGGCGAGCTATGGTGGATAGAGGGAGAGGAGGTTTGGCTATTGGAGTTGGGGGCGAGGAGAGGTTTGGAGAGGTGATAGTGGCAATGGGAGGGAATGATGATTTTAGACGACCAAACCAGAGGAGGAGGTCAAATGTTTTACCTCCACCAGCATCGGGGACAGGTAGAGGGACAGGGGGTATCCCTTCACAGGTACCCCTGTAGATGCGGATTCCAACGCATCAGGAGGACATGCATATTAGATCTCTGCAGTTGTCAATGTAGCATTTGCAGACATAGTTGTTGGTGCATCAACGTCAAATTACTTAGCTTACCACAGAGCGAGATACAGAGATAGAGCGTCGGGGTCAAGCAGAGGAGCTTGCAGAGAGCAACAACATGTGGCCTGATGAGGGACACCTTGAGAGAGCTGACTTTGAGAGCCAAGGAGGTGGAGTACTACAAGAGGCATTATGAGGATGTGGTGCCCAGGGAGTTTTGAGTGTCGAGTTTCACAACATCGAGATCCGGTTGATCTCGAGAGACTGGGTCAAGGACAGAGAGTAGAGGCGTGACAGGGCCTCCTAGACAGGATCCACCTAGAGAACTAGGTGTTGGGACATCTGCAACGAGACCATCCCCTTCAGGAGATAGTCATACCTGAGAGACGTTATCTTCATTGTATTTTGATCATTTTGTTGTATTGGCACAAACATGACATATTTTGTACATTGATCATTTTTGAGATATATATGACACCATTTTCCTTGATCCTCATGTGATGTGTGATGGTTGATGCTTTCTATATGATTTTGATTTTTCTATGATGATGATGCAATGCTTAGATGTATGTGATTTGATATGTGATGAATATGATGTGTTAATGCATGATGTTTATGAGATGTATGATATGATATGTATTTTGAAAATGAGATGTATGAAATGATATGTTGTGAGATGTAGCTTGAAAATGAGATGTATGAAATGATATGCTATGAGATGTATCTTGAAAATGAGATGTATGATATGATATGCTGTGAGATGTATCTTGAAAATGAGATGTATGAAATGATATGTTATGAGATGTATCTTGAAAACAAGAGGTATGATATGATATGCAACTAATTGTAAAATGATATGCAATTAATTGTAAAATGATATGCAACTAATTGATTTGAGCATCCTCATTTTGCATTGGTTATCCCTGTATAGTCACATGTTTTTGCTTTCTTTGTAGGTATCATCATTGAGCATTGATTTGTTTGGGATATGTTGAAAATTTATACAAGCATAATGGTATAATTGAACCATAATGACCTGAGAAAAATTTACATGATTTTTGATTTTGCAAGATAGCACAAGCGTCAAGGTATAATTGAACCAGGACGACTTGGGTGTGGATTGTGTATAAACAAACAAGATTAAACCATTTGTATGCGCAATGTGGGATAATGTCTTCAGTGATATGCTTTGAATCACGTCTCAAGACAAGTATTTGCACAGTACAAATGATCGCCTCACAGATAGAAAACTAAAAAAATATTGGAGTCCCCACAACTTTCTCTAGCTTGAAGCATTGTTGAGAAAATGTAGAGGATCCAATAATTCAAAAAGTGTAAGTGCAAAAATAGTCAAAACTTTATGCAAGATGCAATATTTGATGTTTCAGAAAATCATCCATCATATTTTGTGAATCTTGTTAAGTGATCAATGTGTGGTTTTGTGATTGTTGAGTTTGCTTGCTGGATATGATGTTCTAAGTTTGCTACAAGTTTTGATGTCTTGAATTTGCTGTAAGTTCTGATCAATGCTGCCCCTAGCTAAGTGTTCCTTTTAATGTGGATATGTACAGTGATTACCAAGCCATGGTGAGATGCAGCGAAAGGATATGCGGATAAACTAGGATAGTGACTACACTAAGTATGTCCTAGATGGATATTGTGATAAAAATGTCGGGCGATGGCCGATAATGCTTAACTATGGATATAATGGTAAAAGATAGATAGAGGAGTTGTCCTCTCACAATAGCGCCTGTTGCCAGGTTTTCGCCAGTTGCTTTTATTGCACCTCTTTATTTGCTTTTTCTTGATTTTTGATATTTTTTAATTTTTTGACTTTTCCGTGCATTAGATTGCTCAAGTGTAGTATTTCTTCAGATGGATGTTGTTAGTTGGCTCATCGAGCACATCTCCTTCTTAAGTTGTTAGCTGATAAGTGCCTGATCCATAGGCTGATATGATAATATAGGGACCTAACCAATTAGGTTCAAATTTCCCTTTCTTTTCCCAATCTTGCTGATTTCTATGATTTTCCTTGAGTACTAGGTCACCCATTTTTAAAAATTCTGGGAATGACCTTGTGGTTGTAGCTTTTGCACATGCGTTGTTGATATGCTTTGAGATGAGTGTAGGCACATTGGTGTCTTTCATCTAGAAGTTCGATCTCCTGCAGTCGGTTAATTCGATACTCTTCATTTGGAATTAGGCCTTTCAAAGAGACTCTGAGAGATGGAATTTCTACCTCCAATGGTAAAATTACTTCTGATCCATATACCAATGAATATGGTGTAGCTCCTGTAGGTGTGCAGATGCTAGTTTTGTATGCCCAAAGTGTTGGATTGAGTTGTACATGCCAATCTTTGTCTGCATCATTCACTATTTTCTTTAGGATTTTCAATATTGTTTTGTTGGATGCTTTTGCCTGACCATTCCCCTATGGGTAGTAAGGTGTAGAGAAACAATGTTGGATTTTGAATTTTTCACATAGTTCTCGCACATCTTGGTTCTTGAAAGGTCGTCCATTATCTGTGATGATGGAACTTGGAATGCCATATCTGCAGATCAGATAATTAAGGATGAAAGAGGCTATTTGTTTCCCAGTTACTGTGATCATGGGGACCGCTTCAATCCACTTGGTAAAGTATTCTGTTGCAGTTATAATGAACTTGTGTCCATTTGAAGATGAAGGATGAATTTTGTCGACTAAGTCCAGTCCCCACTGGCAAAAGGGCCAGGATGTTGTGAATGGTTGCAGTTCCTGTGCTGGTGCATGTATAAGATTGTCATGGATTTGGCATTTAGGACACTTCTTCACAAAATGATAAGAGTCTTTTTCCATTGTCGGCTAGTAATATCCCATTATTAGAAGCTTTTTAGCAAGAGTAGGACCACTTGAATGTGTGCCACAGATACCTTTGTGAAGCTCTTGTAAAGCGGAATCAGATTCATTATGATCAAGGCAATGAAGAAGAGTACCATCTAGACCTCGACGGTATAAAGTATCAGCAATGAGAGTATAACGGGCAGCTTGCCGGATAAAGTTGCATTTTTTGTTTCGGGATAAGTCAATGGGTAGGATATTGCTCTTAAGATAGTTGTATATCGGTCAATATAATGGAGAGTCAGAACCGGTCAAGGCATAGATAACATGGGAATTAGAATGGTCACAAGTTGGGGAGAACATTTACTCTACCAGAAACTCATAACGATTTCGTTGCTCTGGAATTTACAGTAGTGAAGCGATAGTAGCCATTGCATCGGTTGCTCTATTGTCCAACCTTGGTATTTGCTCGAAGGTGATGTGTACAAAATATTGTTTAAAATCATCCACCATTCGCTTGTATGGTAGCCTTCTTGCCCTTTGTTTGGTAGTCATTGTTGATTTGATTGATGACTAGTTGTGAATCTCCGTAGACTTTTAATTCTGTGATTCTCTATTCCACAACCATTTTGATGCCTATAACCAGTGCCTCATATTCAGAAACATTATTTGTGCATGGAAACATAAGCCTATATGATCTTGGTATGGTGTGCCCTTCAGGAGTGATGAACAGAATGTCAGCACCTGAGCCATGTTGAGTATAAGATCCATCAAAGTATAGGATCCATTATTTGGTGGAAATAGCAAGAACGTCTCTATCCGAAAATTTGATTTCCAAAGGTTGTTTTCCAGGTAGTGGTGCTTCAGCTAGTTGATCTGCAGTTGCTTGTCCTTTGATAGCTTGTCGCTCTATGTAGTGGATATCAAATTTATTGAGAATCATGACCCATTTAGCCAATCTGCCTGTAAGAGTTGCTTTGTTGAGTAAATATTTGAGAGGATCAATTTTTGCAACTAGCTTAATTGTGTGAGCTAGCATGTAGTGTCAGAACTTTTGAGAGGTAAATACCACGATTAGACAAGCCTTCTCAATGAATGTATAGTTGAGTTCATATCCATTCAATGTCCCACTGATGTAATATATAGCTCATTCCTTGCCTTGTTGATCCTCTTGTGCTAATAATGCCCCCAGTGATATATTTGTTGTTGAAATGTAGAGAATGAGTGGCTTCCCCACTATTGGTGGTACGAGAACTGGTGGGTTCATTAGATATTGCTTGATTTGATAGAATGATTCTACACATTTGGCTTCCCATCTGAATGGTACATTTTTATGTAGCAAATGATTGAACGGGAGACTTTTATGTGCTAGTTGAGCGATGAATTGCCTGATTGATTGGAGTCGTCCTTGTAGAGATCTGAGCTGGCTGATGTTCTTTGGTGGTGGCATCTCCATAATGGCTTGTACCTTTGTTGGATCCACTTCAATACCCTTAGCTAAAACTATGTAGCCTAGTAACTTGCCTGATGTAACCCCGAAGACACACCTCTTAGGGTTGAGCCTGACTTGGAACTTTTCCAATATGTTAAAAATATTTTCTAAGATGCTTAAATGTTCTGCTCTGGTGAATGATTTAGCTAGTAAATCATCCACATAGTCCTCCATGAAGGTATGCATCATGTCATGAAATATTATTGTCATTGCTCGTTGATAAGTTGCTCCTGCATTCTTTAAGCCAAAAGGTATGACATTCCAACAGTACGTTCCCCAAGGACAAGTAAATGTTGTTCTATCCTGATCCTTCGGGGCTATCTTGATTTGATTATAGCCTGAAAAACCGTCCATTAGTGATAGCATTCAATGGCCTGCTGTGAGGTCTACAATTATGTCGATACTGGGTAAAGGAAAGTCATCCTTGGGACAGGCTTTGTTGACATCTCTAAAAACAGTGCATATTCTGATACTGCCATCTGGTTTTGATACTGGTACAATGTTGGAAATCCATTCAGCATAGTCGATAGGTCAAATGAATCCGACATCTAATAGTTTCTTCAGCTCAACTTTAACCATGAGTGCCACATGTGGATTCATTTTTCATAGTTTTTGCTTGACCGGCTTAGCTCCTAGAGTAATGGATAAATGATGCATGATTAATTGTAGATCAATCCCGGGCATATCTGCATATGACCAAGCAAAGTTGATTTGCTTTTCTTTAAAAAATTTGATAAACTCTGATCTTTCTTCCTCTGTCAAAGATTTTGCAAGGTGTATATTTTTGGCTTCTTCTGTAGTACCAATGTTGATTGATTGCGTGGGCTCAATCAATATGGTTGATCACTCGTGATAATGCTCTGGAAGAGTGTCAAGTCTCCCATCTTTAGGTGCCTTAAAAAGGTTTTCACCCTCAGATGCATCCTTTATTTTTACTTTTTTGTGATCTATTGCTGCCATTGACTGGTTTTCAGCAGTAGATCTTTTATGTTGTTCATTTTTGCGACTGAGAGACTTGGCACTCCTCTTATTGCAGATGTCGTTACTTTGTTCACTAGTAGAGTCTTTTTCTGGGTTAACGGTACACAAGTAATGGATAATGGATTCGTCATTTGGGAAAATTGGTATATCATGAGTTTCAGGTTCATCCTAGTCTATGAGGTCAGGAAAGACAAGTGGTAAGGAGTCATTAGGTGGATCGAGTTCAGCTGATGTAAGTGTCAGGATGGAGGTATCATCATTGTTGGCCTGGGTGTTAAAGAAGTTAAGGATTTCATCGAGGTCTTCGATGGTATCATCTTCTATATAGACATGCTCGTAATGTCGTTGCTCATTTTCCTTGGTGTCATAGATATTTTGTGGACCAAATCCAAGTGGTCTGGATTCTATGGCGTGTTCTTCTTGAGAGATGGGTGTATGACTGTCATTTGCAAAAATATCTTCAATAACATTAGAACAACTGCCCCATTCATATTCATTGGAATCAATCTCAGAGGTATTATCCTAGATTCTGGCAGTGTTGTGGACTGGTATGTTGTAGGGTGAGAACAGGTCTTTGATGATCAATACAAGTTTGTTAGTTTTCTTTGATTTTGTGTCAAATCCTACTTCCACTCTTTGCATTTGTTCATATACTATCTCTCCTCGGGGAGGATTGATGTTACTAGGAGGTGAGTCCTCTTTGTCGGATTTTGGTTCTTGAATATGATGTGCATCTGCAGTAGATGTTTCCTTCTTTTGTGTGATGGTCTTCTCTTGATGTTGCTTTCATTCTTGATTTTCACGTTCTTTGTGTATGGTCTCTACTGACTCAAATAGTGCCTCCTACTAGGAGTCCTTGTATTTCTTCTTTGCTTTCCACTAAGGTTTTTGGTATTTTCTTGGTGTCTTGTTTGGCGGTAGAGTGAGTTCATAGCCCAATCATGTTTTGTCTTTACTGAATTGTGAAGGAGGGTCTAATGGTTCCGTGACACCTTCCTGACGCTTGCCGATAGGTCCTTTGCCATTGTATCTCATTTGTTGCATAATTAAGTAGCCCTTTCCATACAGGTGTGTTAGTATAGCTACTTCCATAGTAGTCGCTCTGTCTTCTTCCTCATCCTTGTATAGCCAACTAAGGATGTCTTTTTCCTCTGATTCATGTGCTAAAGTGCCTAGTTGGATAAATTTAACATCAAATTTGGTGATGGGCTGGGTTGCTTGATGTGTTGATGTTGTAGGTAATCCATGAGATTTAGGTGATGTTGGTAAGTTGGCCAAACACATGGGTTCCAAAGAGTTTTCTCTCATGCCTTGCTCTTTGATTTTCATTTTCTGCTTGAAATCCATAGATAGTGATGTAGACTTTTCTTGCTGAAGATCTAGTGCTGAGTAACTTTGTTTTTCTCTATTATATAGAACCAAGTTGTCTTGGGCTGCCCCCATAGCATTACAATGTTGAAATGGATTATGATCTGCTGATATAGAAATCTCCTGCCCATTGTAGGGGAGCTTAACACACTGATGATAAGTAGAAGGTACTGCTTGCATTTCATGTATCCAAGGTCAACCCAATAAGATATTGTATGTGAGGACTATGTCTAAGACTTGGCACATAGTGTCCTTTTGTATTGGTCCCACTTGAATTGACAACATTACTTTTCCTTTGGATGATCTCTCTTCATCATCATATGCTTTGATAGTGATCTTTTTGCATGGATCAATAGATTTCTCAGAAAATCCTAATGCATAGATAAGTTTCAAGGTACAGATATTGAGTCTAGCTCCTCCATCTATTAATACTCTTTTGACTCGATGCTTGTAAACCAAGACTTCAATGTGGAGTGGAGTATTGTGTGGATGGCTCAATGAGATATTATCATGCTCAGAAAAAGTGAGGTTATGAGGCCCTGTCATATGAGCTACCATGACTTGGAATTTGTCAGCATCCAGATCTTGAGGTACATTTGTTTCCAATAACGCTTGTTCTAAGATGTCTTTGTGTTTTGGTGAAAGTTTTAGCAACTCTAGTACAGATATTTGAGTAGGAGTTTTGCGTAGTTGACTAACTAGATCATATTGAATTTTGAGTATGGTGTTTGTTGTTGACATATGCCCCTTCAAGACATATTTTTGAGCTCTGGTTGTTGCGTTGATGGATTCATGTTCACGCTTGTCCTTGATTGTAATAACATTGACTTGATTGTCCTCAGCTGATATATGATTGATTGTGTTATTGTATATGTGATTGATACGAGCTCCACGTGTATCATTTGAGGTTGAAGCTCCATCCTTGTTGTAGTTTGGAAGAGGATTTTTAAAGGCTCCATGGTCACCATTTGTCTTGAGACCATCGATTGTTAAATCGCCTCTATCAATCATGTCTTGAACAATGTTTTTCAGTCTCATGCAATCATTTGTTTGATGACCTTTGTTGCGATGAAAATCACAAAAGTGTGATTCATTCCACTAGGGTGGTTTGATTTGTGGTTCAAAGTTGTTGATTGCTGGTAAGGAGATAATTTTGTTTGCAGGAGTTCTCTAAATGCTGACTCCAGTGATTGCCCTAGTGGTGTGTAAATGTGTTTTGGAAAGTTGTTTGCATTACCTCGTGAGTTTGGATTAGGTCCTTGATTGGTATTATTGTTTTGGGTATTGTTGGTGTTGTTTGTGTTGAGTTGATCTTGATTGGTATTCAGTGCATAAGTGTTAGTACCTTGGTTAGCACATTTGGGATTCTTTATAGCTTGAGGATTACCCGATAATGCTAGCATGGGTTGCTTGCATTTTGGATCATTTGATTCATTTCCAATGTTTTTGTTTCTGGTCCAGAATCTGAATTTTTCTAAGTTGTTGTTGTTTTGGTTGTTGTAATTGGATGAACTTGTTCCTTCTTTGAAAATTTTTAATGATCCTTTCTTGACACATGCTTCTTCTACTTGGATGCCATTTTCAATCAATTTGGCAAAAGATGGTATGCATTGAAGTTTGAGTATGTAACTCATCTCACTATTCAAGTTGTCGATGAAAATCTCCATCTTTTCCTTTTCAGGCACATCTCGAGGATATCTTGAAACCATATGCCACCAACGTTGAAGGAATACCATGAATGTTTCATTGTTTTTTTGTTTTGTGTTACAAACATCTAACATGGTGATAGTGTGCTGAATGTTATAGGAATATTGAGTTATGAATTTGTTGACTAATTCATCGAATGATCTGATAGGAGGTGTGATTTTGGATAACCATTCTATTGTTTGTCCTCCCAAGCTTCTTGGGAATAACCTCATCAAATAGGTGTCATCGTGGGCGAATTCAAGACTCATGGTACAAAATTCCCGAACATGATCACGGGCATTGCTTTTCCCATCATATTTGTCAAATTTGGGAATGTCTGAGTTTGGGGGAAAAGGCACCATGTTTAATCGTCTGTCAAAAGGATAAGGACAATTTTCAGTTAAGGAGTACTGTATTGTTGTCCCTTGTTGCATGTCTTGCATTTGTCTTTGTAACATTTGCATTTGTTGAGTGAGAGCAATCAAAGGTGCATTATTTTGCCGAGGGAAGGGTTCTTCCCTTGTATTAGTTCTAAGCTGAAATGGTGTGTGGAATGGTATGTTTGGCTCGGGGATGTTTTGCTCAGGGATATCTTGCTCGAGCAAGTTCTGTTCTAGTAGATTTTGCTCATGTATGTTTTGTTCAGGGTCACAGGATTCTTCCTCTCTTTCTCGTTCTTGATAATCATAATGTCGAGACCTTGTTCTAAAAATGTCGATGTCAAAATATTTAGGAAGTTTAACTCCTTTGCTTGTGAGCATGAGTAGATATTTTCCCTTGTCGCTTTCCATGAGTCTTTCCACAAGTTTTTTAAATGAAGCGCTTTCTTGACATTCTTGGAGGAGTTCCTTGGAAATTTCGGTGTCCTCTAGATTCAGACACTCGAAAGGATTTGATAATCTTCGGTTCATGCTGGACTCTGGTTGCATTTCACTTTGTTTTTTTTGTTGAGAGTGAGTAACAACAGGCATCTACTAAAAGCTTTCTATGACAAAAGGAACGAACTCCTCTTCGATGTTTTGTTCAGGGGTTGGTGGTTCAAATCGGGGTATGTTGTAAGTGATGCGCTCTTCAGGAAAGAAGGCTAGATTGATCTTTCCTCCTTGATTCAGGTGTTGACTTAATGTTGACTTTTGACATAATGCTCTACTCCTCAATGGTTCCTTGTCAAATTCGTTTGTTTTGTCTTGAAGATACAAGCGCATATGATGAAGGAATGTGCGATGAGATTTGAACAGCTGGCGATTGATGTATAACAATTTCTTCTATTTGGCAAGTTTCAGAGAACTGGGTTGTTGTTTCCTCAACTTAGTGTTATGATAAATACTCTTTCTTCTCAGAATATGAGGATTAGTCATGCACAAGCAATCAATGGTTTCCTTTGATTTGTTTTGGATTTAGTTTACCTTGTTTTCGAAACTCAAGTTTTACTTTATCAAAATGAAGGTTTAGATGCCCCCTCATGACAAAGCGTGTCAAATGATATGGAATACGAGCTTTCCCGATATGGAAACTCGATTTGACAACTTGGAGTTTTTAAAACAAGTGTGTTTTGGGATAGAAATCTGTTTGATTGAAGGACCTATTTGATACTTGTGATGAGGTTTCCTGATTTTGATAGGAGAGATGTGTTATCTTGCGACTAGTTTTCAGATTTTGGACAACTTTGTTCAACGAAAAACTTGTTTTGAGAATAGTTTTGGATACTCTGTTTTGGTTTTTTGTTTGATGAAGTTTGGGCTGGGGAAGGAAAGCTCTTGAAATTGTTTTCAATTTTTTCAAAAATGACTTCTATTTTGCCCCCTGTTTTCCTGGTTTTGGCTACACGCTAAGACAGAGACACAATGCACTACAAAAAGTCCTTAATGCGCTAGAGAAAAGACCCCATGCACTACGCTGCCCCCTATGACGCTCTAATTGGATTGCTTTGATTTTGTCTTGGTTCAAAAGGTTATGCGCTAATATGGGCCGCCAACGCACTAACTATTGATCTCTACCTGCTAAAGTTTGATCTCCATGCGCTAAGCTGATGCTTCAACGCGCCAGACTGTTTTCAAAAGGCGCTACTTTAAACTGCTAGTTTTGGATTTTTACAAAGCGCTAACGTTAAGCCCTAATGTGCTAAGGTAAAGGTCAAATGTGCTAAAAGATGGTTTCTACGTGCTAAGAGGTTGCTCTTACGCACTAAACTGCCCTGATATTTTGACTTGGTTGCTATTCTGTAATTTTTGAAATTTTATTTTGAGTTTTTCAGTGATGATAGATGATTTTCTGAAGTAACAAATGAAGACACAGCATCAAAGAGACAACCATTTTGCTTAATCTAAACAATGGATGTATGTTTTGTGAGGATGTGTTCAAATCCTCAATGTTTTGACAGGTTTAGATACAACATGCACTTCAATCAGACTCTTTATTCAAGGGTCATAAGCAATATCATAGCCCACTAGTCTTGATACTCCGTTATCTCAAACAGCCATGTCACCACCTAGGGGGCGCCTGTTTTTTTGCCTTTTACCAGAAATTAACCCAAAGTGAATTGATTCACAATTGAGTAGTTATCTTGGGAGATATATGGTGAGCGATCTTGGGGGCGGATTCTTCCCCACCCTTGCACTATGATATTACAAATGTCTAGATACTGACTCAGCTCAAATTTTCTATGCTAAAGTTCGTAATCAGGCTTCCCATTCGGCTGTTAGTGATAAACTCCCTCAAGAGGCTTCCCAACCTTTAGAATAAAGGCTTTACGTATCTCAAGGATATTGGGGGAAGGCTAATCGCTGCGCGCAAGCATTGAAAAGGACTTTCGTCACTTTCCACTTTTGATTATAGTGGGTTGGAACACTGGGCTTCAAAGTCGTTTCCCACTTAGGTCGTTTCCTTCACACCAGCCAAAAATGGCTTTAAGAGTTTTTCGGAAGGCAAGTCTGCTAAAGGATTTAATGCAATATGACTGAAAGCGTAAGAATGGTCTAGCTTTTTGATCACCCGGTTTAAGGGGAGAGCATATTCCTTCCACTTTCGAGACAAGGCAAACAAGATTCTTTTTATCTTTCAAGGCAATGATTTGCTAAAATCTATATGGAGATGTTGCTCCACGAAAACATGGTGTTTATTTTATTCTTTTAAGGCAATGATTTTTTGATCTATGAAAAAGAATTGGTCAACAAAGTAAATTTGATGTTTGGTCAACAAAAGAAATCGATCGAAAGGGGAAGATCTTCCCTCTCTAGTTGAAAATGATTTTGGACATGTGTGATTCTTTTACTTTTCAAAAACTTGAAGTGGGTCCTTTTATGCACCAAAGGATGGTGAAGTTCCTTTTAAACACCTTTTGCTTGCAAAAATGGAAAAATTGCTTTGTTCTTTTTAGAGCACAATTGAAAATTTCTCTTCTAAAAAAAGCAAGAAAATATTTTTTTTGTGGTTCTTTTTATAGCCCAAATAAGGTGAGTTCAATTTTACTTAACAAGAATTAAAAATACTTTAAATTATAACTAACTTAAATAAGTTAGTAAAAATTTAAACTATTTATAATTTTGAAAATAACACTAAGCTCTTCCCTGCAATAAGATGTCAGAAATCCTCTAAAATACCCACCAAAGTAGTTAGAAAAATACAGGCTTTTGTGGACTTCAACAAGTCTAAATTTAAACTCGGTTACAATTTTAATTTTTGCCTTTTGTCTGTGATGCGCTAAGAAAGGACTGTAAGCGCTACAAGATGACTTGGATGCGTTATCAGATAGACCCAATGCGCTGAACTGTTTTCGAAATGTGCTTCTTTGTTGTTTTTCCACGCCGGGACCTACAAGAAAATGTTAGTAAAGTTGATGCGCTAAGTGATGGTCTGTACGCGCTGGGGAATAAGTCCCACACGCTAAACAGTGAGCCGGATGCGCTGGAAGATTAACCGAATGCGCTAAGGGATGTTCCCCACGCGTTGATTCCTATTTCCCGTGTACCTGCAAAAGTGATTATATTCAAAAATTGATTTGATTAATGGGGTAGTGCCCCACGGTGGGCGCCAAAAATGTGTGCGGGAAAAGCGGGTCAATGAAACTTAAAATGTGAAAATGTTGTTCAAAGAGACTTGTCCACACACCCACAGGACTTCTTGGTGCAAGTTATGGAGTCATGAAGAATGACTTAACTTCCCAAGGTAGGTTCCATGGTTCTCTATCTCACAAGATCCCTCAAGCCAATGCCTTTGCTCTCAGATCATTGAGCAAAGTGACTTAGGGATGACGAATGCAAGAAAGAGGGATGCTTTAGATTGATTTTAGCATGAAATGCATCCTATCTATGCATGATTTTATAAATGAAGCAAACTAGATTATAAGATGACAAGGTTAGTAGCAATACTATCCTAACATGATATACTAGTTAATTATTTAAGCTAATGATAAAGGAAATACTCTAAAATGCTTATTAGATTAACTCCTATTACAAAGAGAAGCTAGATGTATTGATAAATTTGAGCATAAATGAGAAACTAAAAGCTTGCATGGATCCTTAAAATGGAGGAATGAGAGCTCTATTTATAGTGAAAATGGGGAATGGATAGTCAAGATTGAAGGAGTTAATCAAGGGTTAGGATTGAAAATTATCAATCCATGTTTACAATTTTCACCAATAAAATGGTGACAATTGTCAACATAAGACTACTTGAGAGGAGATGAAAGAAGCATTAAATGCTTGAGAAGACCTTGTGGTTACCTTAGAAGGTGAGGGTTAAGGTTAGGTTACGGTTATCCAATGGATAAAGCTTTTACCCAAAGGGTAAACTCTTGTGCAAAGGTTAAAGGGATAACCGTGGTCAAAGCAATGAATGCTTGATGAGACCCCTAGGTTAGATGAAGGTTGAGTTAGGCAAAAAAAGTCTCTAGCCATGCCACTAAGGGTTAGTTAACCTTTAATGGTTTGAAGACTTTGGGGACAAATTTGTAAGAGTCCTTCCAAATTTGGGGGTATTCAACAAGTTAGCTTGTTGAAGGCATAAAGGCTTTAATGCCTTTTGAAGACTTTACTCCAAATTTGAGAAGTGACCTCCTCAAATTTAGGGAAAAGGGATAATGGATGGATTTAGGTTAATTGATTAGGATTAGATGAATTCTAGAAGAAATTAGGAATAGGGTTAGGATGCAAGTGGGAGATGTAGGAAAATGCAAGTGGATGAGGGATAATAAGATTAATTAAAATAAATTGCTTTATTTCAATTTGGTTGCAAGTTGGGAAATTAAATAAATTAGATTTATTCAATTGGGGTAAACTATTCATTAAATGTAAATTTAATTAAAAAGTAAGGAGAAGGGATTTAATTAAATAAAATGATTTATTCAATTAAATGACATAAAGGGCTTAAGTGAACTTAACTAAATAAATTGAATAATTTATTTAATTAAATAGAAGAATGTGGGTGATTAGATTTAACTAAATGGAGGAATGAGAATAAAATGAACATTGAATATTCATTTAGGAATATGGCCATTTTTATACGTCTACACTAACAAGGAAAACTTGGAACAAAACAAGCAAACAAGTCATTAGATGACGAGCTAAAGTAGTAGTTAGTAGAGGAACATGGTCCCAATCATCTAGTTTACTCCCTAAATCAACAAGGTCTAGAGTGGCATTAGGATTCTTCCTACCATCATTACCATCATCATCTTTTTTCCTTCATCTAATGGTTGAGTGTCTCAAATAGGCAATATAGCTAGAGTGACGTTGGGGAATTTTCCAACAGGCCAACCACTAAACCCATAGCTAGGAGCTTAGAGATAAGTAGAGTGGTGGAAGATAGGTTGAGACCAGTCTTTAGCCATTCTCACATGTGGGTATGAAGCATGGGAATAAGTATCTTGTTCTCCACAAGAAGATTGGTTACTTCCCCAACAACACCCATGAAATGGAGAATGGCCTTTGCTAGAAGTAAGAGTCAATGAGAATTTGAAAACAAGGCATGAGGCATTTCCTTAGTGTAAAGCAAGAAATTAGAAGCACATAACTTATAAAAAATAAAGTAGAATTCTTATATTTCCACATGCTAAAAAAATTCGCTCCAAAAGTTATAATGATTGCCCCTCATTACTACAATTTTATTTTATTTTATTTATTCTAACTTAATCAATCAATCATCTTCTATCCAATTTAGAGGTGTTTACTTCATTGAAATTTTCCAACCATAGTCATAGTGACAACTCTATGCCACCACTAATATACTTACACTAGAAAATGGTAAGCTCCTAATATTAAGGTCATTTTTAGACCCAAAAAGTAATCCCCAATGGTTCATGCATGATGACCATTCCTACATATCCCTTTTGAGAATCAAAGGATGTATAGTTCATACACCAAAGATAAAAAAAAATCGTCCTCTCTTGTTATGAAATCTTTAATCTCAATTTTAAATCATGATTATTTACTAGATCAAAATTAAATATTAATTTAAAGAAGTGAGTGTGAAGGAGTGTTGTACTTATCTTTCAAAATGATGTTGAAATATTTTTAATGTACGAATTGAAATATGTTCACAGCTCTACAATGAAACAAACAAAAACATTAACTTAACAATACAATAACACTCCATTATCAAGGGCTCCAAAAGAAAAGACAAGTGAAATGATAGGCATCCTCAAGTCCCTCTCTCTCTCTCTCTTGGCACAACATTAACTAGATTCCTAATAATTCTAAATTCCTTCCTCTCTACTAATGAGCCCCTCTACCCTTTGCATGTAGTAGCAACCAAAATGACATTTTCATGGTGCATGATTTTTCCCTTTGAGTTAATGTAATGTATTGATGCCCCTACTCCTGTTCTTCTACTTCTTACTATCATTCTAGCAATATAGTCATCCCCCCTCACAACAACAACCCCATAAAAAATATGGTCTTCTTCTTCTTATTAGTTCTTCGGAGGGAATTATAGTGGAATTATAGTGGAGGCAACAACACATAAACAATGATTAATCTTTTTTTCTTCGACCAATCAAACTGCGAGAAATTTTTTCATAGGTTTATTTTCTCCTATGTGATATCAATAACTTGCATCTTTTGAGCCAAATTTTTATGTAACATATCAATAAATTAAAGCTTTGTGATTTTATGTAGATTCTATTATTATTTGTTCAGATTGTCATACGTTTGTTCTATAGGTTTTAGAAGTTACTAATTTGGAATGATTTTTTTTTCTAGCTTAACAAATTTCTTTCTTTCTTTGGTTCACTTTAGTTTCTAGGGCCTAATTTTATGAATTTTTTTTTAGCTTGTCAATATCTCATAATTCGGATTTAATCTGCTTCCAGAAATTGATGAGGGTAAAAGGAGCTGTAGACGAAGACTTGCAGGGAATAATAATAGCCACTGTATGAAACAATTTTTGCAATGGTTTTCAAAAAGAAAATGAAAGGCAGGAAGCGTGTTTAGGGTTTTTATAGGTAATTTACAATAGTTACTATTTCAAAGTATATTTTCCTGGGCTCTCATCTGTTTTGTTCCCTTTAGAATAGTAGGGATCGGACATGAAATCAAACCCCGCTATCCAATCCTTGTCACAAACTAAGATAATATAAAGGGAAAAATGGCCCGCAGTCGAAAGGCAATCACAGCAGTTTCAGCGTAAGAAAAGATCAACAATTTTCTCAAGATGCTCAAAACAGGGCGATCTTTCCAAACATTTCTGTTAGTTTTGAAGATGCCTTGACAGTTACCTCTCTTTAGAATTGTTCATTAATTGGGAGATTCATTGGAGAACAACGAAAGGAAAGGTTAATGTCAGGTTATTTCCCAAAGGTATTTGGTTCTTTCTTAGGTCATGCCTTTGGTTAACAAGCTATTTGGTTCTTTCTTAGGTCATGCCTTCCAATATTGTAGTACAATGAAAGGAAAGGTTAAGGTTAATGTCAGGTTATTTCTCAAAAGTATATAAGAGTTCAAGTTTTGGCAAAAAATAAAAATAAAAAAATACTTTAATCATCATAATTGAAAGCCCTAGCCATTGAACACTGAGTTTTCATGATTCAATTTTCCTGACACCATAGAAATAGTTTTATCAGTCCATTTATGCATTTGCAAAATTAGAAAAAATGGACCAAAAAGCCCTACTCTATTTGGACAGAGACGGGAGAAAGTCAGAAAATAGATTAAATGCGCTCACACCATTAAGGTTTCTAGGCAAAAGAGTTAGAATTTCAGAATTAAAAAAAAAATGCACATTACCCTTAGTGCCTTCCCTAAACCTAATTCAGTTATCAACAGTAAGTGAGTTGACATCACAAATCTTCTTGACACTGAAAGGAGGGCATTCACTACTCCCAATTTGTCAAGCCTAAGATAGGATTCCCAATAAAAAATATCCGAGCGAGATCTTGGGGAGTCTAGATGCTTGCTTTGTAATAACTTGGCCCACTTCTATTATGATTTTCTATATAAATTTCACAGCAGGTTGGCACTAACGGCTAAACTCATTAATGCCCAATATTTGAGGTCGATCCCACTAGCATCTTTTGGATGACAAATTTTCTCTCAATCCACCAGAGGTATTTTGTGTTGGTCCTAACTACCATTCCAAAAGAAGGAATGCATCCTTGGTCTATTTGGTCACAATTTTTTTTGTGGTAGTTTCATGATAGACATTGCATGAATAGAAACAAATAACACCAACATTTCAAGCGACATAATTCTTCTTTCCAAAGAGAGCTATTTTTCCTTCCAAGAATCCATTTTTGACTTGCAATTGAAAAGAATACCATCCCAAAGATTAATTTTATTTGCACCAGAAAATAGAGGAAGCCTCAAAAACTTGCTTGGAAGGTTACCAATCGTGAATCCCAACAAATTGGCAATGTTCCACTACTGTGTATGTTTATGTTAAAAAAGAAGCTGTCTAATTTCTTAAATAGTTAATGGTTTGCCTTAAAACACTACAATTTTTGTCCAAAACGATTTTAGTTGCTCAAGGTTATCTTCTGCTCCTCACCCCCCAAGCAACGTGTCATCTACAAATTGCAGGCATGAAGAAGACTATAAATAGACCATTCCAATATCACTTTACAAGAGAAGTACTTATAACAAGAGAAAATTCCACAAGCTTAAATACAATGCTCATGCATTATTTTATGATATAGCTTCCATGTGGGCTCAAACCATGATGGAATGAAAACTCATTCATGTTTGAAAGTATTCTCCCATCACATCAATGTCTCTTGTCATGATTCTTTTGTTTGGCTGCATTTGATGCCTTAAACAAATCTGCTTGAGATTCATTGACAGAAACTTATCTGCTTTGAAGTAGACACTTTGTTTTGCCAACTCATCATAGAACTTGTATAAGTGAGCCTATATAGACTAGGTTGTAAATTTTGAAGCAATATTTTTTAGTCTGTTGGATTCACTAATCAATATTATCTATGCATTTGAATGTTTTCAAACCATATTAACTAGTTCTCTAAAAATGTGCTTACTAAAAATCTTCATATCTGAAAGATAATAAAGATAGTTGTAGTCACATAAATCTGTCTACATGCTTTTTGAAATCTCTTTTGATATGTTTGGAATGGTTTTTAATTCTTTGTTTTGGTTTTATGGTTGAAACTAACTTATTAACATTGAACTTTGTTGTTTCCTTGTCCCCATTTCTATGACATCAATAGTAATCTGCAAGATTACATAAGCATTATCAATATTTGTACTCCCTAGTTATTTGTGATAGATTCACCTAATAATTATACTTGCATAAACATCAGGCCAGCTATCGTCCTGTGTCTAAGCTCATGAGTGGAAGAAATTTGATGCCATATTTGCACAATCAAACCTTGTATAAAGATGTAGAGAAGCCAAATTCCTAAGATCATTGATAATAATATTGTTGTATGATGAGCCTTCAATAAACTAATTTGATATGTAACATCACAAATAATAACTTCAAAACTCCAATTTCTTTTACCATTTCATTTATTTGGATAATGCACTTTAAATTATGTAAGATTGGTGTATATTAACTTTATGTGTTTATTTAACAGTTTCATAAATGTATGTGGATATTGTTCTTCACATGTCATGTATTTTCATTATCCATGAATTTTTAGGTCATAGGCAAGTCATTTGGGTTTGACACTAATGTGGAGGAAGCAAAAATGGCAATCAATGCAGTTCACGTAAATACCAGACTTGTTCAGTAAGGTAAAAGAAATATCTCCAAGAAATGAAGCAACCATAGAATGAAGAACAAATAGTAGACAACACAAAGCTTTGGAATTGCAATTCACATGTTGATGATACAGAGAGCCTGTGGTGATACAGGAGGCTGCAAAATGCGGAGCAGAAATTGTCAAATATATAAATTTAAGATAAAGGATTAGTTAAAATTTGTAATATAAATCCTATGAGAAAAGAATGAATTGATCAAACAGGTACTATTAGAAGTAATTCAAAGTGATAATAATCTTTAGATGCTGAAAGTTCCGCAACCCTAATATTTAAGAATTAAGATATATAACTGATGATTTGAATTACAACCAATTTTTTCTATTAGAAACTTAATCATTTGTTTCTTCTAGGTTCTATGACAGAATATGTTATGTACCTTACAACAATGGATGGGAAAAAGATCTTCCTCTTTTATTGGAAAATTTTAATTTTCTTATATTGAAGGTTGCCACTGCCAAATTCTCTAGGTTTTCTGTAATTTCTGTTGTATATTTTATGATTTCAAGTAGCAAAATTGTTATTTGTTTGGGATGTCCAGACCAGAATTACTTTTGGAGAAATATGCATTGAATTATAAACAATAAATAGAGTTATTCATATGAGGGAGTTAATCTCAAAAAACTAAAACCATGTTTGGGATACTCAGACCAAAATTTCTTGTGTAGAAACATTCATTGCATTATAAATAATGAGCCAACTATTGAGATGTTATCCAGAAAAATATACACAAGCGGAAGCATGACCTCATTAAACATCTACATACAAAAGACTAGTCAGACTTTAATTTAATTTCTTTTCATCTTTCTCAAACTTTGGAATAGGAAAATAAGCAACACATATGGGAATAAGTTTTAGGAACCTAAAAACATTAGTTTCTTCAACAATGAAATAGAGATTTTACATGTGTATTTGTTGGAACCATTGGAATCAGGGAAGAATATATTCAAGAGTGGCTCATGTAATCTTGATTTGCAAACAATTTTTTATGTTCTGAGATTGAGTGTATCAATTATAATAAATTTAAATGAAATGCAGAAATTTGAGATCTCATTCTCTGGAATGGGACTTTAATAATTTATATGCTTATGTTGTTGCTTCCAATAGCTTCAGTCAAAGCTCCATTTTTTAAAGTTTTTTTTGTGTGTTTGTGACTATTGGATATGGGTATTTGGTGATGCTATGTGTTGATTACTACCTGTAGACACCTAAAATTGTCATGTCTAATTAAATAAATATTTTATTTATTTAATTATTTAAGCTTAATTCTTCTATTAATTAAATAAATCTTTATTTATTTAATTAATTCATTTATCCTCTTCTAGCCTTATTTCTCATTTAAATAAATACATTTATTTATTTAAATTATCATTTTCCTAGATTAAATAAATATCTTATTTATTTAATTGATCCCACTTCTTCTATTAATTAAATAAATATTTATTTATTTAATTAATTCATTATCTTTTTCTACACATGACACATGTCATTCATCTCTTAATTCATACACTACCTACCCCTTTCATTATTCTATTATTTCTTTTACCTACCCTCTAATCATAGCCGACCTCCTTTTACACCTCTCAATCTTATCCCTCCATTTCTTATAGTGTCTTCTATTTAAGGAGATGCTTCCTTCATTATCAAACCTTAATCAAGCATTCTAAGGAGCTAACTACTTGATCAATTGACTACACTACGATCCTACTTGCAACCACATTCCGTTCTTTGTTGAGCTCTTGTGCATATAAAATCTGAGAGCAAATATATCAAGCAAGATCAATGGAGATAGGAAGAATGGAGATCAAAATCCTATTGGACATGTGATGGTATAATCTTTGTGATTTCATGTGATTTGCATTGTCTTAGGTAATCTTCATATGTTATGGTGGATCTTTGTTGATTGTTAGGCTAGGGTTTTGTGGTTGAATTCATTTAGCCTTTCAATCTTGTTATTATTGATATCCATTTTCACCATATACACTACCATTAGTTGTAAAATCCAGCACAACTATTGGATAGGCCGGTAGAGCAGAGGTTTGACTGGTAACGTACAACAGTTATATCGTATCGTTTGGTTATGTCGATTAAAAGGAGAAGTTTGGGTAGACGTATTTGTTGGATTTGTTTTGAGTGATTACCATTTACTAGTAATTAATTTTTGGGGAGCAGATTCTCATGTAAGACACTTTGATTTTATATGTAAGTTGTTTCTATAGTAGGTTCAATTTTTTTGGGGGGGGGGGATATGTGCTGTGAAATACTTCTAGCAGCTGGTGTTATTTTTTGAAATAGAAAAAGTATTTTTGTGTGTGGGCTATGAGAGTCGCTTTGGGCAAAGTCATGTTATTGGAAGGGGATGTTTTAGACTTTTTAATTTTATTTTTTAATGTGAAGGGTTGGCTGGCATCCTTGATTTGTGCAAGTGCAGTGAGGTCCATATTTTCCGAGTCCTGATATTTCATTTCAGTTCATTGTTAAGTGGTGCAGCTAGATTTGTAGCTGAGCTTGTTGGAATTAGTGTTTCAGTAGTTTTGTTTTGGTTTCAAAGGGAGTTGGTGCTCTTTTTTGTAGACAAAGTTGGTGCTCTTAGTATTCTGAATAATTTCTTTTAATTTGGGTTGGTGTCCATTTGAGCTAATGAAAGTATTCTAATGTCATGGTTTTTTACCTCAAATGGTTTTCCACGAGAAATCTTGGGTTCTTATGTTATTGATCTTTCTATGTATTTATTTTTGGTATCATGTTGAAAATTTGCGTTAAAATTTTGAAACACTATCTCACCCCCCCTCTCAGTGTTTCCTGGGTGCCTCTCAATCGATATCAGAGCCAATATACCTTCTGTTAAGGCTTAAAAGCTTGAGGGTTGATTTTGTTGGCACTTGAAGATGAACACTTTGGAAGCTCTTGCAACGAACAAAGATCCTTTATTTGATGGATCAAATTATGCCTTTTGGTGTGTTAGAATGTGAGATTATTTGATGTCACTTGGTTTTGATGTCTAGAGTTGTATTACGACTGGCTATACACCTCCACAAAATTCACCATCCACTACTAATGAAAATAAGGCGTTTGAAGGCAATGCTAAGGCTATGAATGCTATATTGTGTGGATTGTTGGAATCTGAGTTTGTTAAAGTCATGCATTGTGATACTGCTCAAGCCATGTGGGATAAACTCAAGAATGCCTATCAAGGTGATAAAAAGGTGAAGAAAGTTAAGCTTCAGACTCATAGGATGCAGTTTGAAAGTCTGAAAATGAAAGAAGACGAGAATGTTGTAGCCTATTCTCTAAGAGTAGATGAAGAGGTAAATTCTCTTAAAGGTCTTGGTGAAAAGGTTGATGACAATTTGGTTATTTAGAAAATCTTAAGGTTTTTACCTTTAAGATTTAATACTAAGATTTCAACCATAGAGGAGATGGTTAACCTTGATAAATTGTCCATTGACAAACTCCATGGTATATTGACTCCATATGAGATGAGGACAAACACATAGTTATCAAAGAGGGAGATTGTATTCAAAGCATCAAAGAAAGACAAAGAAAAAGAGCAAAGTTCATGTGATAGTTCAAATGATGATTATGATTTAGAAGAAACATTTGTCATGAGAAAGTTAAGAAAGAACAAGAAGAAGACCTCTCTCAAATGTTTTAACTATGGCAAATTAGGACATTTTGCAGCCAAATGTCCATATGAGAATAATGATGACAATATCAATAAAAAAAAGCCAAAGTTTAACAAAAAGAAGTATTGAAGAATAGATAAGAAGAAATGGAAATCCCAAAAGAGTCTATATTCAAAAGAAGATAGTGATTCATCTGAAGAAAGTGATGAAGAATCTCAAGATGATGAGATTTTGTTCATGGTTATGGAAGAAATTCACATAGAAAATTAGGAAGATGAAAGTGATTTTGGAGAAGAAGATGGTGAAGTGGATTTGGAGCAAGAATTGATAAGTGCTCTCAATGAGATCAAATGTCTTCAGAAGAAAAATCTGAGTTTGAAGGTACGACTCATAGGAGAAAGTGAACGAAAATCTATGAAATCACAAGCTCTTGAAGATGTAGAGAATCAAATAAATGATTTGAAAATTCAGATTGTTGAGGCTAATAAACTTGAGGAGGAATTGAGAAATCAAATTAAGGTAAAGGTTGAAAGTTGTGAGAATCTTGAAGTAGAGATTGCTTCTCTTAGGAGGATAGAGAAATCATCTATGATGTTGAATCAAGAAAAAATATTATAAAAAGGTTCACTTTCATTGAACAACTTGTTAGCTTCCCAAAAACTATCCTTAGCCAAGGGTGGTGTTGGCCTTGAAGAAGGTCAAAGCTCGAAGGTAGAACAACATACTTCTAATGGTGAAAGCTCAAGGAATTCATCATCAAAAGCCAAAAATAATGCTTTCAAGAGGCCTCCTATCTCAAGGCAAGGACATATGAACAAGTTCAATAATTCCTTTTTTAATGGTTATTGCTTTTCTTGTAACTATTTTGGACACAAAGCCATCAATTTTAGAAGGTTTGCAAGGAATGATTTTAATTTTAGGAGTTGGAATTATTTTATTTCTTGGACAAGGAACTATAATGTAGACTGCTATAAATGTAATAATCCTAGTCACATTGCAAAAGTTTGTAAAAATGAAATGGCTGATTTTTCTAAGTAGAATAAAAAGGATAAGAAAGTGGACAAGGCAAAGGAGGTTGCTAAGGTTTGGAAGAAGAAGGAGAAGTGCTAGTGGAATCTTTGATTGTGCAAACAACCCCCCAAGCACAAAATGAAAAAGATAAATGGTATATTGATAGTGGTTGTTCTAGGCATATGATTGGAGATAAGAGAAACTTTCTTACTCTCAGAAGAACTAATGGAGGTAAGGTAAGATTTGGTGTGATTCTTCAGAAAAAATCAAAGGTACAGGTACACTTGTTTTGAATGATGGCGTGACAAAAATTGAGAATGCTTTATATGTAGAAGGTTTGAAGCAAAATCTATTAAGTGTGAGCTATTCATGTGATCAAGGACATAGTTTGAGTTTCAATTTAGATTTTTGTAAGTTATAAAAGATGGTAAACTTATTGCAAATGCAAGTAGAGCTACTAACTGTTGTTTGTAATTAGGGCTGGCGGATTCCAACATTGGAATCCGCCTCCATCATATAGGGCCAGGCCCAATACTCCTTGGCTCCCACCTAAAAAGGCTCCCACGCTACACTTAAACATATCATGCCTCCTTGATAGGGCTGACCCTATTCAACTCAATTAAAAGGAAAGAAGTCTCCTATAAATGTGACTCTTGTTTCTCATTATCATCATTTCAACTCAGGCAGATGAAAATTTTATTTAGTGAAAAGCGAACTTTATATTAAAGGCATCTGGAAAACAACGAACTCCATTAGTTAGCAGCAGATCCTCAATAGGAGACAACGAACTCCATCAGACATATGCAGATCCCTAGTTAAAGGCAGTGAACTTCAGATCATCAATAGAAGATAGCGAACTCTATTAGACACCTGCAGATCCCAAATTAAGGGCAGCAAACTTCATAAGAAGCTGGAGACCATACAACGAACTTCATAAGAGGCTGGAGATCATATGTAATGTTCAGTTGAATTCAAAATCATAATCAGATGTGAGGATCCTTTGGCTGGGTTTTTCCTCCTAGGAGGTTTTCCCAGGGTAACTGTGTTTTGTCTTTTGCATTTCATTTCCTTTATTATGCTTAAGTCTGGAAAACAATAAGTTAATTAACCTTATTCTAATTTTCTGAGTTTTATTCAATCTGAAAGTACTAAAAACTAACATGGTATCAGAGCTAATTGGTTAGATCAATCTTCAGATTTAAAATTCAGTACACCTTTATTTCCAGATTGTTGTAGCTTTTGCAGATCAAGTCAATGGGATTGAAAGTTGAAGATAGGCTTGATGGGAATCTAAATTTTACTGCATGGAAAGTTCGAATCAAGTTGGCTCTTGAGGAAGAAGATCTTCTCCAATTCATTGAAGCAAAAGAGCTAACTAAGCCTTCGGATGCAGCTGAGTTGAAACAATTCAAAAGGGATGCTATCAAGGCCAGGAAGATTCTCATTGATTCAGTCAAAGACCACCTCGTCACCTCTATTGCCTCATTCACCACTGCAAGGGAAATGTTCAGCCATCTACAAGGTACATATGAAGTTAACAATCTTAATAGGGCAATTACGTTAAGACAACAACTACTTAATATCAAAATGGCTAAAGAAGATTATGTTATTTCCTATTTCATAAAAATTTCAGAACTAAAGAATCAGCTAGGTTTGATTGGCCATAACATGGAAGATAAAGACCTTGTCATGATTGCCCTTAATGGTCTACCTCTCTCTTGGGAGTCATTTATCCAAACTGTAAGTGGTCGGTCGGAGTTACCTACTCTTGATCGCCTTAAGAATGATTGCATCCAGGAAGAGTCTCGCCTCTTCACAAGGAGTCAATCCAAGAGCCCCCATGTAGATGAACATCACATGCTTGCAGCTCAATGCAAGAAAAGGGGAAATTGGAAGCAACCTTATCCTAGAAGAAATAGGGATTCCAAATCCTTTAGTTCCCAACACCCTTGGAAGAAACCAAGAGATACCTCGCGTGTACGATGTTTTAGATGTGACAAATTCGGTCATTATGCTAAGGAATGTCAGTTTAACCCTAACCAAAGTGAAGCAAACCTAAATAAAGTCTCAGAACAAAATGATGACTTCTTATTCATCTCCGCTCTATCTAGCAGTGTCCCCTCAGATAGCAATACATGGTTGATTGACAGTGGTGCCTCCAGACACATCACAGGTTACTGCGATCAACTTTTAGGCCTAGTAGAAAAGGATACCAGCCTTCACGTAGTAATTGGTGATGACGCTCATTATTCGGTAAGAGGTTCTGGCTCTACTTCTCTAAAATTAGATTCTGGTATTTCCTTGCATCTTAGTGATATATTGTTTGTTCCTGGAATTAAAAGAAACCTAATTTCCATTTTTGCTCTAGAAGATAAAGGTTATCAAATTGCATTTTCTGAAGGAAAAGTTCTTGCTTGGTCTAAGAAAGATAGTTTTGAATCTGCTCGTATAATTGGTCATAGATATGATAGTCTTTATAAGCTTTCTACTAACCCTATCCAAGCCCTCATTAATGAGGCCCCAGAATCATGTGAGTTATGGCATAGAAGACTTGGACATCTACATTATCAAGCTCTTCCATCCCTTGAAAGGCTAGTCAAAGGTATGCCTAAACTCAGTCAAATTCATGATAACACTTGTAAAGGTTGTGCTATTGGTAAGAATGTTAAAAGTCCTTTTCATAAAAGTGAAAATAGAGCTAAAGACAAACTAGAACTTGTTCACTCTGATTTATGTGGTCCTATGTCTATAGCATCTCCTAGTGGATTCCTTTATTATGTAATCTTCATAGATGATTTCTCTAGGAAAACTTGGATCTACTTCTTGAAATCTAAAGAATCTGATAAAGTCTTAAGTAAATTTAAGGAGTTTAAAGCATTAACTGAAAACCTGTCTGGTAAAAGAATCAAATGTTTAAGATCTGACAATGGAGGTGAATACACCTCCGGTAGCTTTCATGATTTTTGTGTTGAGTCAGGAATTAAGAGGGAGTTTTGTGTTCCATACAATCCTCAACAAAATGGTGTTGCTGAAAGAAAGAATAGGACCATTGTGGAGGCTGCAAAGGCTATGATTCACGATCAAGACTTGCAGACCTTCCTATGGGCTGAGGCTTCTAGAACAACAGTATATATCCAGAACAGATGTCCTCATCGTGCTCTAAAGAACATGACCCCGGAAGAAGCCTTCATGGGACTCAAACCAGACATTAGTCACCTCAGGATCTTTGGAAGTCCCATCTATGTTCATGTGCCCAAGGAAAAGCGATCAAAATTGGAACCCTCCGGAAAGAAAGGCATGCTAGTTGGATACAGTGAATCCTCCAAAGCATTCAGGATTTACATCCCAGGTCAAAGGTATGTTGAGGTAAGTAGAGATGTTAAATTTGAAGAAGACATTGCATTTAAGAAATCGAAGGGTTCTTGTGTTATTGATGAATCTGATGATAATCAAAATATGAACGTTGATACTAACCCTGAGATTCAGAGTGAGCAAGTTGAACCTCCACCACAAGATGATCATGATGATCCTCCAGAACCCATGAATCCCACTGATATTCCTAGTGACATTGTCATTACCAAGAAGAGACCACTTTGGGTAAGAAACACCATTCAAGAAGTTGAAAGATTTGTTGCTCCAAGTGGCACCTTCCGTGAAACTAAGAGACCTTAGGTATTTTCCAACTATGTTTCTTTAATGTGTAATCTCATTGAAACTGAACCTTGCAATGTTGAAGAAGCCTTAAGTCATCATGCCTGGAAGCTTGCTATGGATGAAGAATATCAGTCAATCATCAAGAATGATGTGTGGGACCTTATGCCCAGACCCAAAGGTAAGTCTGTTGTTTCCTCTAAATGGTTATTTAAAATTAAACATAATGCTGATGGTAGTATTGAAAAATATAAGGCTAGATTTGTAGCGCATGGTTTTTCCCAAAAGGAAGGCATAGACTATGAAGAAACATTCACTCCTGTTGCTAGATATACTTCCATTAGAACAATAATTGCTATTGTTGCTTCTAAGGGTTGGAAACTACATCAGATGGATGTTAAGACTGCCTTTCTCAATGGTGTCATTGAGGAAGAAGTCTATATTGAGCAACCTGAGGGATATGAGATTCAGGATAGATTAACCCATGTGTGCAGGTTAAAGAAAGCTCTATATGGTCTTAAACAAGCTCCTCGTGCTTGGTATGAAAGAATTGATAAATATTTGCTAAGTCTAGGTTTTGTAAAAATGATGTTGACCCTAACATTTACTTTAAAGTAGCCAATGATGAAATGCTAATTCTAGTTCTTTATGTGGATGACTTATTTTTGAGTAGTAAAGATGAACTTATTATTAGATGCAAGAAAGAATTAGCTTCAGAATTTGAAATGAAAGATTTAGGTCTAATGCATTATTTCCTTGGTCTAGAAGTATGGCAAAGATCTAACGAAATCTTTCTAAGTCAAGGGAAGTATACTATTGACATTTTGAAAAGATTTAGAATGATGGATTGTAAACCAATGTCTACTCCTATGGAATCTAACTTAAAGAAGTTAAGTGTTTCTGCAACTAACTCTGAATTTGTAGATCCATCCGAGTACCGACAGTTGATTGGATCACTGATGTATCTAGTTAACACTAGACCAGACATATGTTTTGTTGTGAATGCCCTCAGTCAGTTCATGAGTTTTCCCAAGCATGTTCACCTTGTTGTAGCCAAGCATATTCTAAGATACTTGCGGGGCACAGTTGGCTTTGGGCTGAAGTATCCACGTAACACCCCAATAACCTTGGAAGGTTATTCTGATGCAGACTGGGCTGGAAGCGTCAAAGATAGGAAAAGCACCTTCGGTATTTGTTTCAGCTTGGGTTCTGCAGTAATCTCTTGGGCCTGCAGAAAACAATCCTCAGTGGCATTGAGTACTGCTGAAGCTGAGTATATTGCAGCAAGTGTAGCATCTAGAGAAGCGTGTGTGGCTTCGTAAGCTCCTTGCTGGACTGTTTGGTCAGCCATGGGACCCTACAGTTATTCACTGTGATAACCAGAGTTGTATTAAAATGTCTATCAATCCAGCATTTCATGACAGGTCAAAACATGTGGAAACCCATTATCACTTCATTCGGGATATGGTGCAAAGGGGTGCCATTCAGCTGAAATACCTCAGCACTGATGAGCAAGTTGCAGATATCCTTACCAAGCCTCTATCCAAAGTGAAGTTTGTGTACTTCAGGGATAGACTCGGTATTGTAGAAAATGAAACTCCGATTGAGAGGGAGTCTCAAGTTCAGTGATACTTTGTATTGTATAAATCCACCCTCTGTGGGCAATGTAAGGTGGTAGTGTAAACTTCTCAAGGAGAAGTATAATTCTTAACCATCCTTTGCGGGCAATGTAAGATGGTGTTGTAAATGTTAGCCACCCTCTGCGGGCAATGTAAGGTGGTATTGTAAACTTCTCAGGGAGAAGTATATTTATTAACCATCCTCTGCGGGCAATGTAAGATGGTATTGTAAAAGGGAAGTGTAATTGTTAAACCATCCTCTGCGGGCAATGTAAGATGGTATTGTAACCTTGACCATCCTCTGCGGGCAATGTAAGATGGTAGAAAAGGATCCTCTCCACCCTCTGTGAGTAATGCAAGGTGGATCCAATCTATGCTTGTGTGCAAGCTGGAAGATTATGATTATGATTCTATTCCCTAATTAAGAGGGAGTGTTGTTTGTAATTAGGGCTGGTGGATTCCAACATTGGAATCCGCCTCCATCATATAGGGCCAGGCCCAATACTCCTCGGCTCCCACCTAAAAAGGCTCCCACGCTACACTTAAACATATCACGCCTCCTTGATAGGGCCGACCCTATTCAACTCAATTAAAAGGAAAGAAGTCTCCTATAAATGTGACTCTTGCTTCTCATTATCATCATTCCAACTCAGGTAGATGAAAATTTTATTCAGTGAAAAGCGAACTTTATATTAAAGGCATCTGGCAAACAGCGAACTCCATTAGTTAGTAGCAGATCCTCAATAGGAGACAACGAACTCCATCAGACATCTGCAGATCCCTAGTTAAAGGCAGTGAACTTCAGATCATCAATAGAAGACAACGAACTCTATTAGACACCTGCAGATCCCAAATTAAGGGCAACAAACTTCATAAGAAGTTGGAGACCATACAACGAACTTCATAAGAGGCTGGAGATCATATGTAATGTTCAGTTGAATTCAAAATCATAATCAGATGTGAGGATCCTTTGGCTGGGTTTTTCCTCCTAGGAGGTTTTCCCAGGGTAACTGTGTTTTGTCTTTTGCATTTCATTTCCTTTATTATGCTTAAGTCTGGAAAACAATAAGTTAATTAACCTTATTCTAATTTTCTGAGTTTTATTCAATCTGAAAGTACTAAAAACTAACACTAACAATTTATATATTCTTGATGATATCAAAAAAGAGAAGTTTGGAGTGTTTCCACTCCATCATTGAGCTACTTGCTTGGATTCAGGGGGAGTTATTTTATTGTCACATTCTTTCAACCCAATACAGTTATGCAAGATGGTTTTAGTTTTTTACAAGTTGGTTTTGTCATTGATGTCAAGGGGGAGAAGTAAGTTTGGGAGGGGCAGTATCTCAAGGGGAGCAGTAAGAGCAATATTGTTTTGTTGGTTTGAGGAGGTGACAGTTGCAGATGGGGTTGCCATCAATGACACAGGGGGAGATTATTAGACATTGATGTCAAGTGTTTTTGTCAAGCTTGTGCTATTCAAGCTAGAGGACCACTTAAAATAACATTTGATTGAGTTTGAAGTGCTTTTCGAGCTACTGTTTATTCATTAGATTTTCTCAATTTTGGTTGAGCTACTTGACGTGCTTGAGGTGCTTAACATGATTGAAGTGCTTGAGTTGCTTCAGTTGGGTGTGTGTTTGCATCAACAATATGGTTGTCTATTTGTCATTTAGTTAGCTGCCGAGTCAAAATTCCTACCATGTCACCTTTGCATGGTCAAAGTAGTTTTTGATACATATCATGGAGACTTTAAGATTTTAAGATTTACCAATATTTTTTTTCAGAATGTATCTTAATAAAATGCATGTTGGCAAATCTCTCTTCAGTTGTAAAAGTTTCGAATTTTTTTTGACTAGCTATTTGTGGGTTGTATTCGTGGTTGCTTGATGTCAAAAATTTAGAATTTGTTTTTGGTATCGTGGGCAAGATAATGGTATTTAAGGCTATTGTTTCTTTTTTCTGTGTTTTCTTATTTTTTTGAAGTCATGCGTTCTTTTTTTGGGTGAGTCTTGTGGTGAATAGATGCATATAGTGGGGTTTTAATGCCTCCACGATGTGGATGTTAGATGAATGAAGTTTGCAAGTTCGTGTTTAACATAAGCTATTTTTTGGGAGTGCGTAATTTTTCTTGCTTTTATTATTTTTATGAAATTGTGGGAGTTAAGGCAGTTATCATGAAATTTTTTGATATACCTTGGTGGTACGCTAAATGGATAGGTTGGTAGCGCAGAGGTTTGATTGGTAACACACAACATTTATATCCTTTGGTTATGTCGATTAAAAGGAGAATTTTGGGTAGACGTGTTTGTTGGATGTGTTTTGAGTGATCACCATTTATTGGTAGTCATGGGTTGAATTAATTTTTGGTGAGCAGATTCTCATGCAAAACACCTTGATTTTCTATGTAAGTCATTTCTACAACAGGTTCAAATTTTTTTGGGGAATATGTGTTGTGAAATACTTCTAGCAGCTGGTGTTATTTTTTGAAATAGAAAAATTATTTTTGTGTGTGGCCTACAATACGTGTGAGGGTCGCTTTGGGCAGAGTCGTGTTATTGGAAGGAGATGTTGATATTAAGGGTTGACTGGAATCCTTGATTTGTGAAAGTGTGGTGAAGTCCATATTTTTTGAGTCCTGATATTTCATTTCAGTTCATTGTTAACTGGTGCAACTAGATTTGTACCTAAGCTTGTTGTAGTTGGTGCTCTTAGTATGATTTGTACCCGAGCTTGCTGGACTTGGGAGTTCAGTAGTTTTGTTTTGGTTTCAAAGGGAGTTGATGCTCTCTTTTGTAGACAGAGTTGGTGTTCTTAGTATTCTGAATAATCTCTTAGAATTTGGGTTGGTGCCCATTTAAGCTAATGAAAGTATTCTAATGTCATGGTTTTTTACCCGAAAGGGTTTTCCATGAGAAATCTTTGGTTCTTGTGTTATTGATATTTCTATGTATTTCTTTATGGTATCATGTTGAAAAGATGTGTTAAAATTTTGAAACACTAATCCAACCCCTCTCTCAATGTTTTCTAGGTGCCTCTCAATTGGTATCATAGTCGATACCTTTTGTTAAGGTTTATAAGCTTGAGGGTTGATTATGTTGGCACTTGAAGATGAACGCTCTAGAAGCTCTTGCAATGAATAGAGCTCCTCCATTTGACAGATTGAACTATGCCTTTTGGTGTGTTAGAATGCGAGCTTATTTGATGTCTAGAACTATATTACGATTGACTATACACATCCACAAAATCCACCATCCACTGTTGATGAAAAGAAGGCATTTGAAAACAATTCTAAGGCTATGAATGCTATATTGTGTGGATTATCAGAATCTAAGTTTGTTAAAGTCATGCATTGTGATACTGCTCGAGCCATGTGGGATAAACTCAAGAATACCTATGAAGGAGATGAAAAGGTAAAGAAATCCAAGCTTTAGACTCATAGGATGCAGTTTGAAAGTGTGAAAATGAAAGAAGACGAAAATGTTGGGTAAGTGCACAAAGATGGTGGTCAAAAGGGGGGGTATAAGTGGACACTTTTTTTTTCTTCTGAAATCAGGTGAACCTGAACTTGGAGGCAAAATTTGAAAGTCATCCACTCAAGATATGAAGATAATCAAAGAACAAATATTGTAGTACTTTGAATCTAGTTTCCGAAGTACTATTTTTTTTCAAAATTGGATAAGATTAAGGGGTTCAAATCCTTTGCGCATGAAAAATAGACCCTGATTTTTTCATTAAAACATAACAGTGTCTAATGTGCGCATCAAAAAAGTCATAGTTAGATTTAGTATTTTGACAAATCCTTTGGCAGAAAGATATTTAAGAGTGAGCACTAAAAGATGTGTATTTTTTTGTATTTTTTTGTTGAGTTGTTTTTTTAATGATTTTTCCAATCGAACACATCCTAAAAATTAGGTACTTGTTCGTGCATGAAGCATAAGTTGCACTAAAAAAATCGAAAATACAATTTTTATTTTTTTTTAAATTGTAAAGAATCAAGTGCACTACAATAATATATAAAGTTTTTTAAATTTGGATAATTATATCAAAAGTTATTAAAAAAAATGGTGCACGTATGTTTGTGAGAACTATGGAGACACTGGTAAAAGAAATTCAATAATAATATGTTATTGTTGTTCAAATTTTTAAAAAATTATATGGTTAGAAAACTCAGAAGATGTGTGAAAATATGGTGGCAATTTTAGAAATACCCACTTGATGAAGTGTAAACCTAATGATGACAAAGTTGAGAAACCAAGTTGATAAAATTAAACACGTCAAAAAGGAGGGAAATGGAGGGAAATCAAACTTGCAAACCATAGCTTTGTCATCCAGGCCTATTTCCAAGCCTAACTAGTCAAAAGCGCGTATGGGGTACTTATGGTATAAAAAGTGCGTACGGGGTACTTATGGTGTAAGAAGTGCGTACACTCTATCTTAACTATAAAAAGTGCGTGTGTGCTATTTTTACTATAAATAGCGTGTATGCACTAAGTTTATTTAAATTTTGGGAGTGTGTATAATATGATATTGTATATATAATATATGTATATACATATAATATATAATTTATATATAATATAAAAATATATAATATATAATATTATATATATATATATGTATATAATAATATATAATATATTAAGTATATATATACACACATATGTGTGTATGTATGTGTATTGTCTCCCTCTCTCCCCCTCTCAAGCGTGTACAAGGTCTCTCTCTCTCTCTCTCTCTCTCTCTCTCTCTCTCTCTCTCTCTCTCTCTCTCTCCAATATATTTATTTTTGTTTGCATATAGATGAGGTGATAAGAAGATTGACAAGGTGGTCGTTTTTATTTATTTTTATTTTAAAGAAGATAGGATATAAAGTAGAATGTTTGAAGAAGATGAACGTATTGGTTTCTTTGGATCGTGTGGATGTATTGGTTGGATAATTTTTATGGGTCGTATGGTGTACTAAGGGGTCATATGGTGTCTTATGACCCCTTAGGTGTTGTTATGGGTCATATGGTATCCTAAGGGGTCATATAGTGTTCTATGGTCCCTTAGGACTCCATATGACCCCTTAGGACTCCATATGGTGTCGTTATGGGTTGTATGGTGTTCTATGACCCCTTAGGACACCATAGGATCCCTTAGGTGTCATTAGAGGTCATATTGTTTCCTAAGAGGTCATATAGTGTCCTATGACCCCTTAGGATACCATATGACCCCTTAAGACACCATACGACCTATAATGACACCATATGGTATCCTAAGGGGTCATAGGATGCCATATGACTCCTCAAGACACCATACAACCCATAACAACACCATATGGTGTTCTATGACCCCTTAGGACACTATTTGGTGTCATTATAGGTCCTATGGTGTGCTTAGGGATCATATAGTGTCCTATGACCCCTTAGATGTTGTTAGGGGTCATATTGTGTTCTAAGGGTCATATGGTGTGCTATGACCCCTTAGGACACCATATGGTGTCGTTATGACACCATATGGAGTCCTAAAGGGTTGTAGGAGACCATATGACCCCTTAGGACACCTTATGACCCCTTAGGACACCATATGGTATCGTTAGGGGTCATATGGTGTCCTAAGGGGTCATATGGTCTCCTACAACCCTTTAGGACTCCATATGGTATCATTATGGGTCATATGGTGTCCTAAGAGGTCATATAGTGGTCTATGACCCCTTAGGACACTATTTGGTGTCATTATGGGTCGTATGGTGTGCTGAGGGGTCATATGGTGTCTTATGACCCCTTAGGACTCCATATGACCTCTTATGTTTTGTTATGGGTTATATGGTGTCCTATGACCCCTTAGGACACATGCATGAATCCCTAGGATACCATATGACCCCTAAGAATACCATATGACATAAAAAAAACACAAAAAGGATACCATTTGACCCCCAAGAATACCATATGACATAAAAAAACACAAAATGGTGTCCTCCAAGTTCAGGTTCTCCTACAACCCCTTAGGACTCCATATGGTGTCTTTATGGGTTGTATGGTGTCCTAAGAGGTCATATAGTGTTCTATAACCCCTTAGGACACCATTTGGTGTCATTATGGGTTGTATGGTGTGCTAAGGGGTCATATGGTGTCCTATGACCCCTTAGTACTCCATATGACCTCTTATGTGTCGTTATGGGTCATATGGTGTCCTATGACCCCTTAAGACACATGCATGGATCCCTAGGATACCATATGACCCTAGAGAGGGGAAGGAGAGGGAGGGAATGGGAGAGAGATACACCTAAGAGAGGAGGAGAGTGAGATAGAGAGGGAGAGACAAGAGATAAATGAAAGAAAGAGAGATGGAGAGAGAGAGGGGGGGAGACATATATAGAGAAAGGGAAAGGGAGGGGGAGAGAGAGATGGAGAGAGATAGAGGGAGAGATAGAGATAGAGAGCAACACAGAGAAGGGGACTCAGAGAGAGAGAGAGAGAGAGAGAGAGAGAGAGAGAGAGAGAGAGAGAGAGAGAGAGAGAGAGAGACTTAAGTGAAAAATATAAATGGAGGGGGGGAGGTAGGGAGAGATTGGGAAAGAGATACACTTGACAAAGGAGGAGAGTGAGATAGAGAGATAGAGGTAGAGAGGGAGAGAGACTTGAGTGAGAGAGTGAGAGAGAGAGAGAGAGAGAGAGAGAGAGAGAGAGAGAGAGAGAGAGACTTGAGATAAAGAGAAATGGAGCGAGAGGGGGAGAGAGAAAGAGAGTTAGAGAGAAATAAATACTTGATAAAGGAATAGAAAGGGAGGGGGAGGGAGAGGGATAGAATGTGAGAGAGAGAGAGAGAGAGAGAGAGAGAGAGAGAGAGAGAGAGGGGACAGAGTGAGAGATAAGAGACAAAAAGGTAGGGGTTAAGGAAGAGAGAGGGGGAATGTAGGGAAGAGACGAGAGAGGTAATGCTGATACGAGCATGTTGATTACTAAAATTTGAGTGTCTAAAATTTATAAGAATACTCAAAAAACTAGAATCTGCATTATAACTCTTAGAGATTTGGAACCACTCTCAAACATCTTGACAATATATACATAAATATAACTTAAAGTATAAGAAAGATAAAAGACAAAGATAAATGTCACTTAAATGTTATATTTTATGTATATATCCTACCAAAAAACCTAATGGAATGCTAAATGAATTGCATTTTATTGACAAACAAACGCGTACGTGGTTTACAAACTAAAATCGTGTACGAGGTTTTTAGTTTCTAAACTGCGTACGAGGTTTTAGTTTCTAAACCGCGTATGCGGTTAGCATACTTTAAACCCCATATGTGGTTTAGTTTTGGTTAGGCTCAACAAAACGAGCCTAAACGTGTATGGGGTTCTTTAAATTTGAAATACCCCGTGCGCGTTTTGTTGTTTTTCATGTTTTTTTTTGGGTGTGTCCACTTTTTTGACCACCATATTTGTGTACTTACCCTGTTGCAGCCTATTTTCTAAGAGTAGATGAAGTGACCTAAATTCTTTTCAAGGTCTTGGTGAAAAGGTTGATGATAGTTTGGTTATTCGGAAAATCTTAAGGTCTTTACCTTTAAGATTTGATGCTAAGATTTCAGCCATAAAGGAGATGTTTGACCTTGATAAATTGTCCATTGACGAACTCCATGGTATATTGACTGCATATGAGATGAGGAAAAACACAGAGTCATCAAAGAGGGAGACTGCCTTCAAAGCATCAAAGAAAGGCAAAGAAAAAGAGCAAAGTTCATGTGATAGTTCAAATGATGATTCTGATTTACGAGAAACATTTGTCATGAGAAAGTTAAGAAAGAACAAGAAGAAGACCTCTCTCTTAGATGTTTCAACTATGGCAAATTAGGACATTTTACAGCAAAATGTGCATGTGAGGATAATGATGATAGAAATAATGAAAGGAAGCCAAAGTTTAACAAAAAGAAGTATAGAAGAAAAGATAAGAATGAACTATTTTTGTGATGTTACGTGGGTTAAGATTCTTACAAATGATGCAACTTCCACCTTTTTGATTATTTCTTTGAGCATGCATAGTGAAAATGGCAAAAACAACTATTTGGGTCTAGCCTAGGAGAATTTTCACTTTTTATGGAAGCACAAGGAAGAGAAATCTTAGCATCTTCGAACAATCAAAAGTAAAAACCAATTGTTATTTTGAAGCAGGATATTTTGTATTTTGTATCTTTGGAATACCTAAAGCCAGATTCTTATTAGCACCCTTTTCTTTTTCCTTAAAATTCTTTTGTCATGAGCTATGATTTTGGGAATGATATCACAATTCTCTTCTATAATTTGTGCCATCCCTTCAAATGGCAAAATGTTTTGTCACTTTCTTGTAACTCTTCACTAGTTGTCATTTATTCTTTAGTTAGCTAATTTTAGTCAGTTGTTGTATTTTTCTTGTGTGAATTTTATATACTCCAAAGCATGCCCTTTATGCTCTCTTTTTCTTGCAAGATGAAGTCTTATTCACACTTTTTCCTAGTTTTGGTCACTTCCTTAAGATATTGATTTTCCCTAAAGCCATTTTGATCTTCTTTTGTGATGTTTAACTTGGAGTATTTTGTTAAGAGTCATTTCCAATCTTTTCCTAGTCTCTTATGTGGTCTTTGATATTCCTTTCAAAATACATGTATTTGAAAATTGGAGCAGCGCAATGGAGGAATTAATCACATAATAGTGAAGGTACATAATAAGATTGTTCTATTTTTACATTATTTGATAAAGTAAGTTTTTAATTCTTCTTTTGTCTAAGACAATTTTACCCTTTTCTTGTGTTTGGTATGATTCTTTGCAGAATAAGCGATTAAATGGTTTATCTCTATTTTTTATATTTTTTTAGTGCAGGGGGGTTAAGTTGGTGTTTTTTTTCTTCTTACTATTGGTTTTATTTATTTATTTATTTTTTCAAAACTAAGATGACATGCATACATCCAACTGTGTTAATGGTTTTGGGAAGTGGGCATTAGATTGATATATTACAAGAGTTTAATTCTATGGATTTTGTGAAATTGTGTATTTGATAGCCAATTGGGTAAATTGTTATTTTCCATGGAGTAGCTAGTACTCATCTAGGGCTTTGCATTTGAGTGTCTTGGTGCTTTGATTCCCTTTCTATTTCATTTGCCATGGACATATACCTAGGGACCTTCTATATGCATGCTGAGGTGCTCGCTGACATTTTTAAAGATTACATTGCATCTAAAATATTGCACAATCATGTCTATCTATTGGATTTGAAACTCAAGTCTCCATCAACCAGTGATGCATCATATGCAAGGCGAGAATTATAGATACCTTCCCTAAGGTTCACCATTATTGGATGAAAGTAGATCCAATGGTTCAAATTGAAGTGCAAGTGGTCATTAAAATATTATTGTTAGAATATTCGGGTATTTACTTGATTAATTAAACATTATTTGTTTAATTATTTAAGTTCCCTTTATCTCTTTTACACTTAAGCTAACTTTAGGTGTATATAATTAATTGTTTTAATTAATTATTATGTGCAAACCTAGGTTTTCCCTTTTTAGGGTTTCTTGACCTATTAAAGGTTGAGTTCTTTCTTTTCAGTGTAAGAATCACATTACATATTTTTGTGAATATTGAGCTCTCTCTTTTTGAGCATATTCTCTGTGTTTTGTATGTTCTTCAGATTTTGCTTCATTGCTTCTCCTTGTAACAGGTTATTCGGCTTGCAGAAGATCTTCAGGCTCCTGTGGTGTTGTATCTTCTCAACTCCTATATGGTATTAGAGCTTCGGATCTGCAGCTGCCTGTTCTTGTTTTGAGAATTTTTGCTTTGGAAGCAGATCTGGGGTTTCAAGAATTTTTTATGTACCTAGGGTTTGAGATTTTTTTCTGAGCACTTTGGGCCTAATTAGACCTCACCATCGTGCTCAGAAGGCCCGAAAACCCCTATGGTCATATAAAATTTGACCTATTTTGGTTCCTGAGCCTCTGGGAGCATTTTTTTTCTCAGATCCAGGGCGTACGACCTTGGCACGCAGATCGAGAAAAAAATTTCAAAAAAATTAAAAATTTGCCTTTTTACGGCATGCAGGCCGAAATTTGCTTTTAAAAAAAATTCTTTCAAAAAAGTGAAAAAAAAGGGAGGTTTGTTTCTTAGGGCACATTTTTTTGTGGGTACCGCAAGGTACCGGACTGACAGGCTTGTCAGACTTGTCAGTCTGGCCCCTGTGGCCCCCATCGGTGGCCCCTCCGTCGTTCTCCGGTCACCGCCGTTGTTTCTCCGGCCCCTGCCAGCCCAGTCTCTGGCCCCCGCCGGCCATGCTCTTCCTGGCAACCTGGCCTTCCGGCTGCGTGCCTCTCCGCTCTGCCGGCTGCGTGCCTCTCCGCTCCGCCGGCCCTGCTCTCACCGTCGGCCTCCCTGCGGCCCCCACTGCCGAAAACCTCCCTGCACCTCCACCGCCACCTCCGCCTCCGCCTTGGCCCCAGTTCGCTGCTCAGCCTGCGGCCTTCGCCTTGGCCCCCGCCGCTCAGTCCCCGGCCGCCGCTCAGTTCTCGGCCGCAGCTCCGGCTCCCTGGCCCTTTTTTCCGGTCGGCCACCGCTCTGCCACCGGGCCACCACTCGGCCATTGCTCAGCCATCGGATCTCTGCCCGGCCGCCACCGGTGCGCCACCCACTGGCCACCAGACCACCAACAAGCAACTAGACCCCCTTTTTTGGCTTTTTCAGGGGGGGGTTGGTTTTTTGGCCCTATCTTGGGCATACGGAGTCATTTTTTTGAAAACGAATAGGCATCGGAAAGATGGTTCCGAGGCTGACCTCATGTTGTTGGTAATTTTTTCCAATTTTTCTGTTTGACTATGTTTTTTTACAGTCAAAGTGAGGTCTCTTTTTTGCACTCCGGGAGACGTAGAATGAGCATCCAACCTCCATTTTTTGAAAACTTTATATTTTCAGAAAGCGTGTTCTGTGTACTTTCTATAAATATGAGTTTTTTTTTCTAGATTTTGCTCCATGCATATTTTATTCAACTTTTTTCTTTTCAGCACTCTAGTGGATATCGTGGTTGTTTCAGGTCCTGGGATCTCTTTTCTGAGTAGGGTGTCTCTATTTTGATTCTCGTTTCTATTTCTAGTCTTCTTATCATTGTAGCTTATTATTATGCAAATGCACTGAGATAAAGTGCCATCATGCATTGTTTACTTGGAATCTTGCATATCTTGTGTCTTGTTGTACATGCACTGTTGATCAAGTGCCATGAGGGGGTTGATGTTTGCCTTTGTTTGCCATTTTCCTTTGTCAAGTGAGTGTTCCTTCCATGACATTCGCCTCATGATGATGTGTCTCAGCACCTTTGATGTTCTTGGTTCTTCGTCATGCAGTTGTTTTTGGCTGTCCTTTTCAGTGTTCCTGTCCCTCTCCCACTTCCGCATTATGGGGAGGTTTATCCTGTTGGTTCTAATGCTTTCGTGGTTCGATTGATCAACTCTTCAGGCTTTGGTTTCTCATGCCATCTGTATATTCGATTTCAATTGTTTTGCCTTGTTTGCCTCCTGATTCGAGTAGTGTCATTTGAGGGCACTCATGCAGATTATAGTCTTCTCTACCTGGTCATGTTCTAGTTCAGTGGATGTTCTTCAGATCAGCAATTATTCTTCGACAGAGTTTGCATGTTCTTCATGCTTCAGTGGTGTTCTTTATCTCTTTTTGGAGAGGAGTTTTTTCCCACTGGGTTTTCTCCTTTGTCTTCGTTTCATAGAGATTTCATTGTATTTGGGTACTTGATCAGGCCTTGTTGTCGGGACCCATCTTTATTGCTTTCAGTAGCTGTTCTAGGTTTTAGCTTCTCCCTAAGTCTAGCTTAAGGGGGGGGGTGTTAGAGTATTCGGGTATTTACTTGATTAATTAAACATTATTTGTTTAATTATTTAAGTTCCCTTTATCTCTTTTACACTTAAGCTAACTTTAAGTGCATATAATTAATTATTTTAATTAATTATTATGTGCAAACCTAGGTTTTCCCTTTTTAGGGTTTCTTGACCTATTAAAGGTTGAGTTCTTTCTTTTCATTGTAAGAATCACATTACATATTTTTTTTGAATATTGAGCTCTCTCTTTTTGAGCATATTCTTTGTGTTTTGTATGTTCTTCAGATTTTGCTTCATTGCTTCTCCTTGTAACAGGTTATTCGGCTTGCAGAAGATCTTCAGGCTCCTGTGGTGTTGTATTTTCTCAACTCCTATAATTATTACCATTAAATATGCTTGCAGTTGAGTAATAAGTATTTGATTATTTTCCTAGCTAAAGATGTTGTACTTTCCTATTCTTCATATCTAGCTACAATGTTATATTTTCTTCACCAATTGTTGCAACATTCAATTGGATGAGCTATACAATTGTTGTTTTGGTTTCCTATCATTAAAAACCATAGATTTATTTGGAGTGTTGCACCACAAAGAGAATGCATATCAATGCTCGTATCTATCTTATGTTTCTCCCCCAAAATAGCTTCATCTTAATTTAAATTCATTTCTTTGATCTATTTCTTTGCATCTTGTGGTCTAATCAAGCAAATAAATTCACAACATTTCTTCAGAAGTTGCAAGAAATAAATATATTCATGCTTCAAATCTCGAATTATTTCCTTTACTCTTTTGACAAACGAGGCAAAAAAATGAAAGCAAGACAAAGAATATTAATTTAATTTGTCACCGATAATTATACATAAATATATAGACTAACACTCAACAAAGCAAGGTTTAACTCTTTCATGGGTATTTAAAAATGAAAAATAATCCTAACACAACTATCAGGGAAGAATCTCACTACACCTACTTTTTTTACAATAAATTCAAGTATGCAATTTTCAATGTAACTCTTTGAACATAAACCTTCAATCTACTTTTTTATTACCATCTTCATATTATAAGCTTTACAAAAATCAATTCTAAACTCATATATTCATAGCTTCATTGTGTAGGTGTATGCTTGACATTCATCTATTGTTGCATCAAGTAATTTTTCACTAAATTATGTATCTTTAACACAACACCAACCATACTCTTATGGTATATAAGCTCACTAACTTCTTGTCACAATGTATACCAATGAAAGGAACAAACATGAGAAAAATTCTTTCTACATCTGTTTCATACAAACAAAGAAAATTATCAATTACAAATATATTCATTACTATTTTTCAAATGTTTCAAATAGTATTATATGTATTTCAAAGTTGTAATGCAAAATTATATAGAGAATAAAAAAATATACCTCTTTAACATATTATCAACATAATCCTTGCACCTCCTTCTAGTACAAGTGCTAGTTTAGATTAATGAGGGCAATATTTTATGTCAATTAAGGTTTGTATGATTGGTGCATTCATTTGCGAATGCTTACTAAGAAATATTACTCTAATAGACTTGTAGGGGAATACTCTTGAACTTTGTTGCTGTTGTGTAAATTCAAAATTTCTATATTTTTTTGTTAGGCATTGGAACCCTCCACATACCAAATATGCAATTGATGCAAGTCTTTTGACTATCTTACATATTTAGTCACACTCTTCTTGCTTGTGGATCACATCTTATTAATTAGTTTTTATCATGACATGCTAATCCTCTAATGCTTGATGCATCGTACTTATATTATCAATAATAGAAGGATGATTTGAAGTAAGCCATCTTCATGACAATTGTTGCAAATTAGAGATATGAGAATGTATTGTAGGTGTAATAGTAATTTTAAAATCAATGTCTGAGCCTGTTGCTATCATGTTTTTGATTAAGTCAAAATAGATTTTAGGGGACCCAAAATCCGATTACAATTCGAAAGATGAGCATTAAAGAGACGAAACAAAACAACTGCAAAACACCAGCACAAAAACCAACAGCTAAGAAAAAGACAGCAAGAAGCCAACAAGAAATTGGCTCCAAACCCAACATTACAAATTAATTAAAAACTTTAATAGATTCCTCAACATTCTGAACCAAGAGCATCATCGCCTTGGCCGCTTTCCTCAGGTCATTTCTTTCCTCTCTTAGCTGGCTATCTTTCGTATTGATCTCCATCCCAGTAGTGTTCTGCCTTGTTCTGCGCATGGGAGTCTGGTGGGTGGTGCTGGAAGTTGGAATATCATCAATGACAACCAGATTCTTTTCCTGATTTTTCCTTTCCAGATGATCCACCAAAGCATTCATGTTCTGTGATGAGACTTTGAGGACTTGGAGACTATGGTTCATAAAGTTTTTTAGAGCCTTCTCGATACAGGCAACCTGAGTGTTGATGTTGTCTTTATCCTCTTCAGCCTGTTCTTTCAAGGTTCTTATAACATCCTCCAAGTGTTTCAAATCCCCTTTGATCAAATCTTTTTCCAGCCAATCCTCCATCTTGATTTCCTCTTCAACTTCACTAGTTTCCGTATCATCATTCTTTTTCCCAGAGTCCTTAATCAACTTATTAATCTTGTTTTCCAACTCCCTTTGTTTACTTTGCATGCTAGTAATGCTGTCGACAACCCATTTCTGGAAGTTGAAGGACTCCAGAGTACAGTTACGGGCGGTATTCAAGATGGTGTTTGCAGAATCCCTACCCTGTTCAGTGCCCACAGAGTTAGGATTGCCATCCTCCTTAGAATTCAGAGCAACATTCCTGCTGTCCAAGCCCATAGGGTTAGAGTGAGGGTTTTCAGAGTTACCCCCTTCATCCTCTTCACCAATGTTCTCATCCTTTTCATACTCCATATTAGTTTCAAAATCCTTACCCTTTTCCTCCTCCACATCACAGTGCACCTCCGTATCCACATTATCTGTGTCAGCTCTCCTTTTTTTGTGGGTAGATGCATCAGGTTGTTCCTCATCTGAATTTGAATCTTTGCCGCTCTCAGAGATATGAGCATTCGTGATCAGAGGGTCATCTTTGGTCGCCCTAGCCTTGTCCTTCAGATGTTCATAAATGAGCAATATAAGCCCCTGTTGGGCTATAGGGTAAGAGTTAGGCTTTTTAGCGTGGTCAGCAAGACTCTCATTCAGAGAGGACGCTAAATAAAAAGGCAGGGATATTTTGGCCCCATGACGGAAGTGGTTCAAAATAGCAAAGTGATAGTTATAGATTTTTGTAAATCTACCGTCAACAGTTAAATACTCCATTAAAACCCTTAAAACTTTTTGCCAAAAGGGCTTTACCTGCTGGGGAATGTAATAGGAAATGTTGTCTTTCTTCACAAGCTTGCCCTTCTCATCCTTCGATTTCGGGAAGATTTTGAATGCTTCAGTTGCATACTTCCGATCTCTGTAAAATTTGGTGCCCTCCATCTGCAGCCCTGTGACCTCTGCGATCAGGTTCTCATCAATTTGCCATATCTCCCCGAACAGGGTAACTCTGCTATTACTCCAGCCTCTGGCGGCCAAACCGTGAGAAACAGAATTTCTACTTCCGTGAAGCTTTTCCATATAGTCAGTAAAGCCATATTTGTGAAGTCTTCTCCAGACTTTTCGTTCACTCTTCCAATTTTCGCATCCTGGGGGCTCATTCCTGTTTAAATTACCACCCATTTTGAGCTCTAGGTAGAAGTACTAGCAACTATAATTCACAGTCCACAGATGAAACCCCAAATGCTTGTAAATTCTGGAGTTACTGAACAAAGACTCTTTTGTTGTTTTGAAACTTATGTTTATGGCCGCACAAACCCACCAATTATGATTATAATCTTCCTCACGCATATGATCATGGAAATGATGCCAAAAAGCACTCATTAACTGGTAGTTAATCCGCCCCCAAAATCTGTCTTTGGAATTCGTTTCCCAAAATATAATCATGATATTAACTTGACCCATTGATACGATCAAAATATAATTGCTCTTTAACCTCCCTTTTACAATGAGTTTCTCCAATATATTTAACATCATTCTCTAAATTGACCCCTTCCTTAGCTAAGAGATCCGCTACCTTATTGCCTTCTCTTAGAGTATGAGTTATGCTAATACTAACATAGTTATTTAACAAATATTTAGCACTTTTAACAAAGTTAGTAATATTCCAAGAAACAGAGCTAGTACCTTTGAGGGCTTGGATGATGTTTAAGGAGTCCCCTTTGAGCCAGATTTTTTTGAATTTGAATCCCTGAGCAAGCTGGAGGCTTTTTAGCATGGCCAGAGCTCCAGCCACATGATTATTTTGGACCCCAAAAGGAGAAGCAAAAGCTGCAATGCAAACTCCTTGAGCATTTCTGATAACTCCTCCACCACCAGACTTCCCAGGGTTGCCCTTAGCCGCCCCATCGAAATTCACCTTTATCCAATCATGATCAGGAAAGCGCCAAACAATATTATCTCTCCTATTCTTATTGTTAGATATGCAGACTTTATGTATTAGGTTCCATTCGGTGAGGATATCTTTTTCCATATCATTCATATCAGTAACAAACCATTGCTTATTGTTCTTGTGAGGAATATTGATGTTCTCTTTTATGGCCCTGCAAATTTTTTCAAAAACCACCTAAGAGTTACACTTAGCTTCCCTAAATATTCTGTTATTTCTTTCTTTCCAAATGCCCTAGCAAATCATGGGGAGGGTCAAGGACCAAAGGTTCTTGATAAGCTGACATTTAGTGGGGAAATTCCATTGCTAGATAATATCCTTGATACTCTTGTTCATAACCCAACTAACTTTCCATTTCTCCCACATTTTACACCAAATTTCCTAGGTAAAGGAGCAGTGAAAAAAGAGATGATCAACTGATTCTTCCTCTTTCTGGCATAGCTCGCATCTATTAGGGAATTTGAAACCTCTTTGGACCAAATTGTCAAGAGTAAGGATACTATTATGAGAAGCAATCCAAAAGAAAATATTGACTTTAGGGATCAGAATGTTGTTCAAAACTTTACTCCAAATGGGATTACTGGTTTGAGAAAAAGTATTTTTGTAGGCAGAAGCAACCGTAAATTCACCTCTAGGATTACTTTTCCAGAGAAAAACATCATCATAGTCTTTGTTAAGGGAAAAGGACAGCAGCTCCTTCTGGAGTAAGGAAAATCCAAGATATATAACATCAAGCCTCACCCATTTGTCCTCCTTCCAGTAGTTACACACCATAAGCCCAAACCTCCTTTTACATTCCTCAATAACTTGACTGTTGTCTTGATCATAAAGAGCTTCATTCTTCATCCAAGGGTCTTCCCAAAACCTTATTTTGTCACCTTTTCCAAGGACCCATCCAGCTCCAACTTTGGCCACTTTTATGGATTTGATAATACTATTCCAAATGAAGGATCCAACAGGAATGTCTTCAGAGTCAAGGACCCCTTGGATAGGCTGATTCTGAATATATTTATCAAATCATATTTGATTCCAATCTTTCTTGGTATCATATGCTCTCCATAATTGTTTTGCTAGAAGATCTTTGTTAAAGGTTTTTAGAGCTTTAATCCCCAACCCTCCTTTGTTCTTTGGTCTACAAACTTTGTCCCAAGCAACCAAGGATATCCTCTTTTTTTCTTCAACTCCTGACCATAAAAATCTCTTCTGGATTCTTTCCAATGCTTCAGCAAATTTAGCCGGGATACCAAATAAACTGAGGGCATAAATAGGGAGGTTCTGGAGTGTAGCTTGAAGGAGCTGCAATTTCCCAGCCTAAGATAAAATAGAACCTTTCCACCCAGCTAGTTTTTTGTTGAATTTATCAATAATCATATTCCAAAAGGAGTTTGGGGGAGTTAAACCCAAGGGAAGACCCAGATAGGTGGAAGGGAGCATGTCCACCTTGCAACCAATAATTTAGATATAATCTTTTGATAAAGGAGTGAGAGTATTTTCTCTTGACAAGAGTTTTTCACCCTATGTTATGTTTCCTTGTAGGCAAATTGCATGTTTCATCATAATTTTCTATATATGTTATAGATCTTTGAAGAAGTTGAGAATTACAACTTTAGAGATCCCAAGAACACCTGCAAGCAAAATACCTGTCACAAGAGAAGAATGGAGGCAAAAAACAATAATGGCTCTGAAGAAGAAGATTATTATTCAAAGAGGGAATTAAAAGAAAATACAATACAATCCTTATAAAAGGAGATTATGCAACCCTAAAGGGATAAAGTGTATTTAATAATTAAATACCTACAATATTATTTAATGCCTAAGTTTAGCTTAAGTGTAGAGGATAATAGACTAATAATTAAATAAATAATTATTAGATAATGCATGATAACTCTAACAATCTTTCTATTGACTTAAATTGGAAATGGCCTTGTGTATATGGAATCCATGTTTAAGTGGTTAATAGGTCATTTAAAGGATTTTAGAATTATTTGCATAAAACATCTATTCACTAATTGTAGAGTGAAGTATAACCTCTTTTTCGAATGGAACTAAAAGGATTTTTAATCAATTTAGGTTTTTTTTTTTCAAGTTGATTAAGATAAAAGTGTGTTTAGATCAATCAAAGCTTCATCTTGAGGTTGTATCAAATAAAAATGAATTTTCAGTCACCTTAGACTTTTTTGTTGAAGCTGGATGGGTCCAAAAAGGGGATTTCAATCAATTGAAACCTATTCTTCATACTTGATGCAAGCTTAAACCAAGCCTTGAGTGAAATTTTCTTTCGAGACCTTTAAAAATATTTTTTTAGTTGTTTTACATTTTGGGGGATCGAATTAAGTCATTTGGAAGTGTCATTTTGTATGTAATTCTTAGTTTTACTTTTACAAAAGATGTAGTGTATTATATTTTTTTAACTATATATATATATATATATATATATATATATATATATATATATATATATATATATATATATATATATATATATATGAGTGAATGGATATCCATTATAAAAAATAATGACTTCTATTTAGTAAAACTAACAAATAAAAATGCATTGCATTTCACATAGATGTTAGAGTTTCAATGACAAAAATGAGAAAATGAATTTTGAAATATGTGAAAAGAAACATGTTATAAAATAATATAGGTTTATAAATTTTGATATTGTGAATTTAAAAATTTATAATAAAAAATACCTACAAAAATAATAAAATCATACTCAAGATATTGGAGTTAATAATTTAATTTCAATATATGAATTTTTTTAATTTGTAGCGAACATTATGTATTGTGAAATGATGTCATTCAATAAAAAATAATAGAAAACATAATAATATGTAAAATAATAATAAATAAATAAATAAATATTGTTTTATGGCATAATGTGATGGTTAAGGTAGGCCATTGTTGTTGTTGCCAACAAGGTTCAAATCCCTGTTGGGTTATTGTGAGGGTGGGCTTTGTGCTCTCATTGATCCAATGTGCTTGTGGGTTTGAACCTTAGCATTGATCTTGATCATTCATGTTGGATACGAGGTCTTCCATTTGTGGCCTCACTTGGATCAAGCCAGGTTAAAAAACCCCAATAGGAGCAACCCCCATGATTGCAGTTGTATATGGTGAAAATGGATAACAATAATAACAATATTGAAAGGCTAAATGAATTCAACCACAAAACCCTAGCCTAACAATCAACAAAGATCCACCATAACATATGAAGATTACCTAAGACAATGCAAATCACATGAAATCACAAAGATTATACCATCACATGTCCAATAGGGTTTTGATCTCCATTCTTCCTATCTCCATTGATCTTGCTTGATATATTTGCTCTCAGATTTTATATGCACAAGAGCTCAACAAAGAACGGAATGTGGTTGCAAGTAGGATCGTAGTGTAGTCAATTGCATAAAAGATGATTAGCATGAATGATTAGGATGATTGATTAGAATGCATAGAACGATTAGAATGATTGATTAGAATGCATAGAACGATTAGGGTTTGATAATGAAGGAAACATCTCCTTATATAGAAGACACTATATGAAATGGAGGGATAAGATTGAGAGGTGTAAAAGGAGGTCGGCTATGATTAGAGGGTAGGTAGAAGAAATAGTAAAATAATGAAAGGGGTAGGTAGTGTATGAATTAAGAGATGAATGACATGTGTCATGGGTATAAAAGGTTAATGAATTAATTAAATAAATAAAGATTTATTTAATTAATAGAAGAAGTAGGATAATTAAATAAATAAGATATTTATTTAATTTAGGAAAATGATAATTTAAATAAATAAATGTATTTATTTAAATGAGAAATAAGGCTAGAAGAGGATAAATGAATTAATTAAATAAATAAAGATTTATTTAATTAATAGAAGAATTAAGCTTAGATAATTAAATAAATAATTAAGCTTAATTAAATAAAGAATTAAGCTTGGATATTTATTTAATTAGACATGACAATTTTAGGTGTCTACATTTTGCCCCTCTTTGAGACAATGCGGCTTGTCGCGTTGTTTCAAAGAAGATAAGATGAATTGATACAGAGTTGCCCCAAAATGGGAATGATATGCCCCCTCGAGAGATTGGATGAAAATTTCTGAAAAGATTGCAGACAATCTCTCGATAAGAAAGAAAGGCTAGAATGGATTGACCGGATAAAGTGACAAAGTCACGGGATAACGAAGACTAACTCGGGAAATGAATGCGAGGGCTAGGGTAGGCTATAAGATAGACCATGGGGGAAAATACATCCTCATTGTCATCTACGCATCCACAAAAGCATATTGCAGAGCGACAATAGAGCAGGAGCAGTCAGCAGCGATGGCTTTCGTGCACAGATTCGACCGTATTCGTCGATTTCAGAGGCCAGCAGAGGCAGGAGAGCCGGTAAGTACCACCAAACCTCCTCGTACTTTGACGCATTTAATTTTGTCATTAATGCATGCTAGGTAGAGCAATAAATGCGCTTAGACTAGGGTCCAAAAAGTGTCAAAAAATGTTTAGGCGCGTTTGCGTTGGTGCCAGGCGCGTCTGTGTCAAGAAGGCGCATTTGTGCAGAGCATAGGCACGTTTGTGTCAAGCAGGCACGTCTGTGCAGAGGATAGGCACGTCTGTGTCAAGAAGGCGCGTCTGTGTTTTTCAGGCGCGTCTATGCAGTCTTTGAGCGTGTTTATGTCATGTAAGCGCGTTTGCATTTGAAAAGTATGAATTTGCATCTTCTAGGTCAAATCGGCAGTTCTGTGATAAACATATGTTGTCGATTGGATAAGCTGCTGAGAGGATACACTCAAGCAGGTCCTCTAGGAAGACTAGGATAGATCAAGGCACTTTGTGATGAACAGTGAGTACCAAGATAGAGTACTTTGTGATGAACAGGGAGTGCAAATGTGAGTAACACTTTGTGATGAACAGTGAGTACCACTAGGATAAATAGCAACACTTTGTGATGAACAGTGAGTCTCACTAGGGTAGATAGCCATATGCATTTAGATAGCGAGTAGCATTTTGTGATAAATAGTGAATGCCACTATAACTGACATGATTGAGTTGTTTGACTGCAGGAGTATTTGCTGATGCTAGAGTCACGGGAGAGATTCCCGTCGACGCAGAGGTTGCGACCTGAGTTGTCGCTCGAGGACAGAGTTGCTATCGAGGAGATGGGTTTGAGACATGTGCTGTATGTGCCTGAGTTTCGGGCGAACATGGGACTACTGACTGCATTAGCTAAGAGATGGCACTCTGAGACGTGCATGTTTCATCTGCCGATGGGTGAGATGACAGTCACCCTGGAGGATGTTTACTATCGGGTGTCGATCGATGGGGAGCTGATTCCGTACGATCGAGACGAAGACAGGGATGCCCTTAGATGAGTGTTCTAGGATCCAAGATTGGAGATAAGGGCAGGACACGTGGCATGGGATACCATGACATGGATAGGATTAGCACTACCAATAGTGTTGGTAGGAGTGATCATTGAGTTCCTCTGTATCAGTTTTGTACCATTTTGTATAATGATGTAGACACCTGCGGGTGATTGTAGCCATATGATTTTGACATCATTGTATCATGACACTTTATATATATATATGAGATGATGCATCTTTGCGGCAGCTATATGCATGTGTACCTATGTGATGAGATGTTCTTATGTGATGCTTATGATATGGATGCAAATATGTATATGATGCAATGCAATATTTTTTATTTTTTTTGTTCGTTTATGTTTTATATGTGTATGCATGATGCAAATGTGAATGTAAGTAATGCAGATGAATATGATAAATGCAAATGTAAATTGTGCTAACAGGTGTTGTGTGCAGGATGTGATGCAGTTGTGATATCTATATGTATGTATGAAATGCTTATATGTGGTAATGTAGGTGCAACTACATGAAATGCAAATGTTTTTGGTGTGTCATTATACTCAGTCATGTGATAGCAGGCTACGCGGACTCGAGAAGGATGATGGAAGTCAATCAAGAAAGGGGGGATGAAAGACAGAAGATATGAAAGTGAAAGAGCTTCTTGTGCGTTATCATCATTGAGCTTTATTATGGCAAGTAGGTTATGACAATCGAGACATATGTTTGACTTAGAAAGTCATTGTACCTGTTTGCATGGAGATAAGACAGTCACAAACAAGGAATGCCCCAGTTCATACTAGACTCACAGTGTCCTCATATCCTTGGACAAGTCATAGCATTACTAAGAGACAATCCACAGACAGCAAAAGAAAATGGGTGACGATACCCCATCCTCGCCTTTCTAGTCAAAGACATCCTAGAGATAGAATCTCTAGTCAAAGACATCCCGGAAAAGCTAAAAGACATGTCACCAAAAAAAAAGATGAAATCAAAAGAAAACCAAGACTCGACACCAACATCCACTGTAGTCCTCAAGTTTAGTGTCTCTTGTCACTTGTATAAGTCTTATTTTATTGTGGTCACAATGTTCACTTTCACAGAAAGGATAGATAGCACTGAACCATAATGTTGTCTGAGTCTGTTGAAATATTTGATTGTTGAAGCCCATTGTTGCTGCTATGTCTCATCTGAAACTGACTGAATCCATGAAACTGATACTTTATTGCGGAGAAGATGAAACTTTATTGTGGATCTGTGATGCAGATGTTGCTTTATTGTGGATTGTGCGCGGATAAACTGAAGAAAGCTGGAAGAAACTGTACTCCTTGAAACATGTGATGTTCTCAGTTCCACACCCATTTCTAGACGTAGGATTTTGCCTTAGCCACAGATAGGATTTGATTTATTATGGATGGAAAGGGATGTGAAAAGGGAGGTTTATTATGAATGGCTAACCAATCTTAGGTAGATCAATAACAAACCATGATGAGACTGGGTAAGTTTATTATGGATGAATAGATTGTGAGTGTGTGCAAAGTGAAATGATGAAAGAGAATCCTGAAGGAGGGAGGAGCAATGTCTCTACGCATGGCGCTGGTGACCCAGTTTTCACCATGGTACTTGCCCAGGGCGCCACCGAAGTGGTTTTCACCGTTGGACGAAATTATTTCTCTTTACTTTTTTCGATTTTTCAATGTTTTTTGTGTCACAAGGCGCCTGTTTGCCAGGTTTTCACCAAGTAACGATTTTTTTGTTTTATAAATTTTTTTTTTTTGGTATTTTTGAATTTTTTGAATTTTTTGTATTTTTTGAATTAGGATACTCTGAAGAGCTATGTGTAAAACCTGCGAAGGTGCATGTTGTTGATAGGATCCTCCAAAGGTTCACCTTCTGTAGTTGAGAGCTGATATGCACCAGATCCATATGCTACTGTAATAATGTAGGGACCAAGCCAGTTTGGTTCAAACTTGCCCTTCTTCTCTCTATCTTGTTGATTTTTGAGGTTTTCTCTGAGAACCAAGTCACCTACCTCAAATGTGCGAGGCTTGACCTTATGATTGTAGATGCATTGTTCCTTGACTGAATGATGTATAGCTCGAGTGACTATCTTCCTTGATAAAGGAATTGAGATAGAATTACTAGCGTGTGGACTACATAGGCCCGTATGCGTGTCACCTGCAGAAGTTTGGGCATCCCTGATAACAAAGTCCTTCAAGGAAGCTCCATTAAAGGTCCATGATGTATCACCAGAAGGGAATGGATCTGTAGAACAAGTGGATGAGTGATGAAGGCTTATGATTGTGAAAAGAAGTGAAATTAGGATAGCATGATGGAGACTTAGGATCAACAAGTATGCGTTTTGACTTAAAATTGTAGAACTTTTGCCCCCAGTTATTTTGATATTAGGGGAGATCAACTCTTTCTCTTTTTGCTTCATAGGATTTTTATCCTTTACTTTGATTTTTGCAGAGTCCAGTAGCTTTTGATTTTGATTTGGACTGAAGGACTTTTCTTTAGTTTTGACTTTTAGATTTTTCTTTTGAAAGCTTGATTTTTGATCCTCAATGAGTAAGGGCTTTTGTAATTCTTGTTGATCCAAGTCTGGGAGAGGTCTGGAAATGGAATGAGTGGATGATATGGTAAAGCTATGTGAGTTCTCAAGAGGTTTGGCGATATGCTCAATAGATTCTTTGTTGGAACCACTCTTAGGACTATTGATATCAAGAGTTGCTTGCACCACTAGAGGAGATTTGCATTGAGACTTAGTAGCCACAACACTAGGTGGTTCACACCCAATTCCTTGGCATTGCAAATTGTTTGTAGTTTGTTCTTGTCGACTGAATGTCTTAGCAGATAGTGGGAGTTTATCAACATGAAAGATATACTCACCACATCCCAGATCTTTAATCTTGAATTTTTCTTTGAGCTCTACTTGCTTGGATGTAGAAGCTTTCAATGAATCTGGATCCACATATGCTGAAGATGGAACAACTTCTCGATTAGTTGGAATTGTTATTTCTGATCTAGGTCGCGGATTGTTGCAATATATGAATGGATTTGGGTCAGCTTTGATGGTCACTTCAACTCCATTGTGTGGAAACTTGATACATTGATGATATGTAGATGGGACTGCGCTCATCTCATGAATCCATGGACGTCCTAGCAATATGTTGTATGTGAGATCAAGATCAAGGACCTGAAAAACCACATCCTTTGTAACGGGCCCAACTCTGAGAGGTAAGGTGACTGTGCCTTTGGATGAACGCTCTTCATCATCATATGCCTTGATGGTAATTTTGTTTGTAGAATTCACAGCTTTGTTGGAATATCCCAATTGTTTAATAGTGCTCAATGTACAAATGTTTAGACCTGCTCCTCCATCTATCAGGACTCGTTTGATTCTATGTTTGTGTATGAAGGCTTCAATGTGTAATGGTGCATTATGTGGCTGACTTACGGAGGTGTCATCGGCTTCTGTGAATGTAAGGGAGTGTGGAATGGAAAGGTATCCCACCATGGCTTGAAACTGGTCCACGTTCAGATCAATAGGAACAGCAGTATCTCTCAAGATTTTGTCAAGAATAGCTTTATGTGCGGGAGATATGCGTAATAGCTCAAGGATTGAAATGAGTGCGGGTGTCTTCCCTAACTGTTTTACAAGGTCATACTCAGGTTTGGTTGATGAAGAAGCAGTGTTTTTAGTTGGAGCACCTTGCAAAGTGAATTTACTTCGGCAAGTTGTAACATGACATTCAGAGGTAGGTTCGAAAGAAGATCCAATACCTTTTAGGACAATCTTGGGTCTCTTAGTAGAATTCTCGGACGCTTTGTCCTTGATGATAATAGTAGAGACGTAATTGTCCATCGAGATATTATTGATAGTTGAATCATAGTTGTAAGGTGCTCTAGTATAGTTGGCTTGGTCATCTGTGGCTTTAGCTTTTCCCTTGTCATGTTTTGGGAATGGTTCCTTAAACATCTCATGTTCTTGATTAGACGAATGTCCCTCAATCTCAATGTCACCTCTATCAATGAGATCCTGTATGATGTTCTTCAGTCGATGACAATTTCCTGTCTTATGACCCTTGCTCTTATGAAATTCACAATACTCATCATCATTCCACCAATTCGGCTTAACCTTTGGTTCATATGGAGGAAAATCTGGAACTGTGATTACCTTGTTTGCCACAAGCTTCTTGAAAATTGACTCAAGTGGTTCTCCCAATGGAGTGTACTTCCTTCATGATCTGGAAGTTGTTTGAGTATTTACTTTATTGTTTGTAGAACTTGATCCTGAAAAGATGAATTTGGGTCGCACTGTGTTGACATCAACAACACCATCATTGACTGTATTCTTGTTTTTATTCCAAAATCTTGGCTTGTCTTTTCCTTTAAAGTCATCTTTGTTTTCCTTAAATATCTTAATGACTCCTTGTTCAATTAGGACCTTTTCTGTTGCTAAGCCTTTTTCGATAACGTCCTTGAAGGTAGACAAACAAGCTTTCCTTAAGTCATAACCAATCTCTTTGTTAACATTTTGGGTGAACATCTCTACCATTTGTTTTTGTGGAATCTCACAAGAGCATCTGCTGGCTAGATTTCTCCATCTTTGTAAAAATGATGCAAAAGATTCTCCCTCTTTTTGCTTGGTGTTGCACAAAGTAGTGACTGATATGTCTGTCTCTATATTGTAGGAGAAATGTTGAATAAATGCTTCTGCTAGGTCACCCCATGACTTAATACCAGGTGGAAGTTGGGAGAACCATTCCATAGCTTGATCACCTAGGTTTTGTGGGAATAATCTCATCAAATATGTCTCTTCTACTGCTACCTCAATGCAAGCTGTGAAAAATTGTCTTATGTGTGCCTTAGGATCCCCTTTTCCTCTATACTTGTCAAATTTAGGCGTCACAAAGTGTGTAGGAAAATGAGGCATTGGAATGCTCTTGTCAAATGGATAAGGACATATGTCTCTCATTGTGTATGTTGGCTTCGGTGTATTTATGTCCTCCATTTTCTTTTGTAAGTCCCTGATTTGTTGCTCCAAATTGCTCTTAGGTGGAGATCGACTTCTTGGACCATATTCTATGTTTGAGGTACCCATTGGAGGAGGTGCATGTTGCATATATGGATGATATTGATCATACACATGTTCATATGGAGGAGGTCTGTAATGATGTTGCATATATGGACCACTTGGTATAGATTCATGCTGAGGAACACCATATCTATTTTGTGCATGTATACCATACTCTACAGGCATGTCATGTTCTATTGTATTGCCCCCAAATTTGACATGAGGTTTCCTTGTGTCCAAATTTTGAGCATGCCTTGGAATATCCCATTGCTTTGGTGGTTGATCCTTAGCATTGATATGTGATTGAGCATATTTTTCTCCATAAGACTTCCATAATGGTCTGCGAAGGTGAGTATCATATGTTTGACCATGTGTATGTGGGACCTCTGGTTTTTGAAGCAAAGCTGATGGTGATTCAGGTACCATGTGTGGTCCTTTATTTCCTCCACTATTAGGTCTCCTTTGATCCATATTGGAGTGAGGTTGTTGCAAAGGTCTATGTTCCATTATTTGAGACATGTCAAAATCATGAGGTATCTTGGCTCCACTTTGTGCCATCATGTGTAAGAAGTATTGTCTATCTCTCATCATTATTTCCTCAACCAATCGATTGAAATGGGGATTCATAATGGATTCTTCCACATCTGCTGAATGTACTGAAAAGTTGTCCACATTGTCATTTTGTGTAGCATTGTTGTTTATAGTGTCCATGTTCTCAACATTTGGATTGTTTCTATAGGCATCCATGTCAGGTAATGTAGTATGATCAGAATTGAAAAAGATCTCATTGTCATACTCATAAGAACTCATGTTTGCGGACTCTTGAGCCTCTTTAGTTTCTCTCCTAGATTTTTGAAGACGGGTTTCAACCATGAACTAGGTATTGACCAAGATGTGTGAGACTAGATGAAAAATGGAAAGAGTATGGAAGACCAAGAGTTGAATGGAATGTAAATGAGTCTAAAGTGTACTTGCAATGTCCAAAGTGTAAGACCAAGTATGTATGTAGTAGAGTACGTGTGACTTCCAAAGAGAGGATAGTTTCTCTTGATGAGGTAAGTTGACCTTGACTCTAAGTAAAACCAAATGAGACCCAAAGGTAAGAAACCTTGATGAGGGACCACTTAGCAAAGTGTTGTTGTATGTAGTGTGTTGACAAAGTATGATGAGGACAAGCAAGTGACCTTTTGACTCAAGTTTAGACAAATGTGAATGTAATGTAAGGTGTAAAGCAATGATGGATTTTGTGAGACCCAAAGACAAGTTGAATGCTAGATGAAAACCTGGAGAAACAACCTAGGAAGCTCAAGAATTCCGAAACTGATTGTTCTTGTTTGCTTGACTGTAAAATTTTTCCAATTTGTGAAGTTGTGACCAAATCTGAATGTTTGATTGTTTTTCGTGACAAGAGGACACAATGTTGATGAGGACTCAATGTTTGCAAGTGTTTAGACTCTCCAAGAAAAGTGTGTTGTTTGATGTAAAAATGTTTTGCATACACTTGAAAACACAAAAGACACAATGTTTTGCTGTTTGGTTTTGAATGTTTTGAATGTTTAAAATAAGTCAAGCACAATTCTTATGGCTGGCCAAGACAATAGTTGTTGATCCCACATGAGGTTTTACCCCCGAGGCTACGCTATTCAGAGCGGATACTTAGATGCTTGACCTCACTGGCTCCACCCTCGACACTCACTTCTCGGGTCAGCCAAGCATCAGTCCCCACGAAAACTCCCCGTGGCGAACTTTGTATCTCTACTAAGAATCGTATGTGTGTGGGCTGCTACCAGAGGTCCGACCTCCTACCCCAACAACTAGAAGGATTTGGGCTTCTAAAACAAAAAGGTGCTAGTAAGGGCATCCGCTCGTGTGGCCATACATGCGGCACTTTCAGCTCTGTAAATACAGAAGGCTCCCAGCCGGTAGGGGTTACGCCCTACAAATGATCAAATAAATTTGATCAAATGGGTTTATGGGGAGACATAGTGTCGGTATGAACTAATCAGCACACGTTATCCATAGTTTTCACCATGAATACAGTTGTTTATAGTGGTTCGGAAGAGGTGGGTTTTCCTCGCTACCACTTGGGTCGTTCTCTTCTCACTAGTAGTCCTAATGACCACACGGGAAGACAGACCCTCTAAAGATTAAACAAAAAGAGCCTATTGCTCAAGACACAAAAGACAATGATTCAATTTTAGTGCGCCAATTGAAGTGTTTGCTAGTCTATGAAAACAAGGCACACAATAAAAATCCAAAAACCCTTGCCAAGGATCTGCAACAAAGATTTATTAGTAGTTTGGATTGTTTGAAATAATCACCCCTTCCTGCAAGCACACAAGTTAGGTAAATTTTAGATCCAAAAGACTTTGTGAAATAGGGGCCTTCAATAATGCGTTTTGTTGACCAATTCAAAGATCTGATTCATCATAAAAAAAGACCACCTGTAAAATTTCAAGAGATTTCCAGAAATGTAAGAAAATCCAAAAAATTTGCTAATTTGCTCCAAAAATTAATTTTTTATGAAAAATCATAAAAAATTCATATAAAATGCAAAATCGATCCAAAAAATCTGAAATTTTTACTGGAGAGTCTTGATGGTCTTCCAAACTTGCACAAAAAATTTTCTGCAACAAATCCAAGCAGTTTGTGAGATATGAGTAAAATAATGCAAAACCCTAATTTTCAAAGATCTGATTTTTGAGGAATGATTTTGCATCAAATTTAAAATCACAAAGAACAGATCCTGTGTATAATTCTGAGAGATTTCCAAAAATGTAAGAAAATCCAAAAAATTCGCTAATTTTCTCTCAAAATTAATTTTTTATGAAAAATCATAAAAAATTCATTCAAAATGCAAAATAGATCCAAAAAATCTAAAATTTTTACTGAATCTTTCTAATACTTTTCCTGACCTTCACAAAAAATTTAATGTCAAAATTCGAATCGGTTTGTGAGATCTGATCAAAATAAGGAAAAACCCTAATTTTTAAAGATCCGATTTTTAGGGAAATATTTTGCATCAAAATTAAAATCACAAAGAACAGATCCTATGTATAATTATGAGAGATTTCCAAAAATGTAAGAAAATCCAAAAAATTCTCTCATTTTCTCTCAAAATTAATTTTTTATGAAAAATCATAAAAAATTCATAGAAAATGAAAATGTCCTCCAAAAATTTTGAATTTTGGCTTGAGAGCTCCTGATACTTTCTTCAACCTGCAAAAAAAATTTGGTGCAAAATTTCTTAACCGTTTGTGAGATATGATCGAATCTCTCCAAGATCTTGATTTTGTATCCAAAACCCTAGCTGCATAAGGTTATTCTCCAAATTGTTTTACAAAATAGCAATATAAGGTTAGAAAAATCTGCAAAAAACACAGATCTAAGAAAAATCCATGTCCCACGGGGCATGCCAAAATGTATATGGTGAAAATGGATAACAATAATAACAATATTGAAAGGCTAAATGAATTCAACCACAAAACCCTAGCCTAACAATCAACAAAGATCCACCATAACATATGAAGATTACCTAAGACAATGCAAATCACATGAAATCACAAAGATTATACCATCACATGTCCAATAAGGTTTTGATCTTCATTCTTCCTATCTCCATTGATCTTGCTTGATATATTTGCTCTCAGATTTTATATGCACAAGAGCTCAACAAAGAACAGAATGTGGTTGCAAGTAGGATCGTAGTGTAGTCAATTGCATAAAAGATGATTAGCATGAATGATTAGGATGATTGATTAGAATGCATAGAACGATTAGGGTTTGATAATGAAGGAAGCATCTCCTTATATAGAAGACACTATATGAAATGGAGGGATAAGATTGAGAGGTGTAAAAGGAGGTCGGCTATGATTAGAGGGTAGGTAGAAGAAATAGTAAAATAATGAAAGGGGTAGGTAGTGTATGAATTAAGAGATGAATGGCATGTGTCATGGGTATAAAAGGTTAATGAATTAATTAAATAAATAAAGATTTATTTAATTAATAGAAGAAGTAGGATAATTAAATAAATAAGATATTTATTTAATTTAAGAAAATGATAATTTAAATAAATAAATGTATTTATTTAAATGAGAAATAAGGCTAGAAGAGGATAAATGAATTAATTAAATAAATAAAGATTTATTTAATTAATAGAAGAATTAAGCTTAGATAATTAAATAAATAAAATATTTATTTAATTAGACATGACAATTTTAGGTGTCTACAGCAGTTTATCGACATAACAAAACAAACAAACAAGTTTTAATGTCTGTACAAATCATATTTTGAATCCACATAGAAAATTCTACAACTCATTAATTTGCATTAAATCTAAATTCTTGACCATTTATTCACTTAATTGACACAAATTGAAAAGTGTTCAAAAAATTTGATTTTGTATGTTTTTCTAAGCTAAAAAGTGGAACAATATTGTATTATCACCTCTATTATAAATTTAAAACAAATTCTTATATTTTTAAAGACTATTCACAATCCATGTATCCTTAACATTATTATGAATGGCCATTTTTCTCAATCATCATTTTATTTTACTTGTTATGCTACAAAATACAAATCATAGTTATTTTTACCACACCATAATGAGGGGTACAATGGTGTATTTTGAGGCAATATGTGAGGATTGAAATTTCATTGAGTTGAGAACATATCTTTGGATTTGAGGTAGAAGCTATCATATTATTTTATGAAATATATTGGTTGTTTTCAAAGCTATTTAGAAATATCATGAAGGGTTGTCCTTACATCATAAGAAGAAAATTTCTTCTAGATCAATTATTTGAAAATGTACAAAGATTGAAGCAATAACAAATACTTAATTTATCATTATAATAATATACCTAATTCTACTCAAAGCCACACTAATAAGATGGTTTGATACATCTAATCTTGGATCACTATTAACTTTTATTAGTATAGGTGATCACTCATCTAAATTTTGAGTTAATCACAAAGAAAACATAGAATCTTCATTTAAAAATTACAAATCTCTAAATCTTGAGTTAAACACAAAGAAAACATAGAATCTTCATTTAAAAATTACAAACCACATTGAAAAATACAAACTTTTCCTTCCCTCTTTTATATATCTCTTAAATTTTTACCTTCAATTTTTTAAATTTTTTATTCTTAATATAAATAAATATACACAATTACTATTCATTAAACAATGATTTAAAATAAGAATAAAAATACTTCTGCTACAATTTTGTAACTAATTTTGAACTTATATTTTGATATAGGGGAGAGGACCCAATAGTTGTGCACCCTAACTTCGTGCTTCTCAAAATCCAGTGTGGAAATTTCAAATCACTCCCAATTTTTTACAGCAACTTACTTGGCAAGTCTCCCGATTTTTTTTTTGCCAAGGTGTCCAAAACAACCCAAAGAAAAAGTGAGACCCATAGACATGCAAAAGAGGCCCCTATACTTGTGCAACTAATGTGGCATCACATGATTGGTTGTTTTTTACAACTTATGGTACATTTCATAGCAATAACGACTTTAAAGTCACAACTATTGGTGCAATGTATTGTAATTATTAATATATAAACACACAAAAAAAGATATTTTATGTTTCAAACAATAGTTTTTTATTTGTACTATTATTGGAGCAAAAAGTATCAACAACCCTCACAACAAATGACTGCAGCTATTTTGATTCCAAAAAGACAGTACCAAGTCATTAACATACAGATTAACGAATTGAAAGTTTCAATTCATACATGCTCAAGCGCTTGGTGCTCTTTCCCTATATAATATTTGAAACTTCAACCTTTTACCCGAAAAATAAAAATTATTTATTTTTAAAAAAAATTAAGACCAAACGCAAAAAGTTACATGTACATTTATTCTAAAAATATGATTAAAAATTACATATCACATCCTTGTTTAACCATTGACAATCAGTAATGGAGGAACAAAATAGCACCCAGTAATGACTCTCGAACTTTGGTTTCCTTGCACTTGATGGTACAGGGTTTCGTTATATTGTCTACACTTCATTTGTGTATTTATAGACTCGTTTTTCCAGCATATTGCTCTCTTCCAGGGTATTTGCAGCTTGGATTACTTGCCTAGGGTTTTATTAGCAGAGGGTTCGGTTTGGTGAATGTCCTCCATACGATGCTAGTTCTCAAATGTATTTTCTCACCAGTCAGGTGCCCTGTACCATATGGAATTTTCTCAAAATATTTAATGTTCTCGACCTCAAATTTGTCAAATGCCACAACACCAAAGCCACGAACTGAAGCAAAAGAAGATTACAGGCAGCGGCGACAAATTGCTATGACCCAGTTTTTGCTCAATGAATGTGGGCTTTCGGAGGCCCAAGTATCAGATCTTGCTAGCAGGCGTGCAAAAATGTTTAGGACCAAATCTACCCTTAGAGCCCAGCAGGCGATCGAGTTCTTCAGAGACTCAGGATTCACTGAAAATCAGGTAAGGAAAATCCTTTGTTCAAAACCTGTTGTTTTGAGTCTCAAAGTGGATACCCAGTTAAAGCCCAAGATCGAGTTCCTGAAGGAATTAGGTTTTACTGACAGTAACCTGGGACTCATCTTGTCTATTGCACCCAATTTGCTCTGCATCAGTTTGGAACGAAACTTAAGCCCTAGAATTCCCATACTTGTAAGCTTATTTGGTTCAAAGCTTAATCTATGCAAAGCTCTCGTGTCGTATCCTAGGATATTGGATTATAAATTTGAAAATTTGAAACATAAAATAGATATTCTAAAGCAATACGGGATTCAAGATTAGCTGTTTTTATATTTAATGAAAATAAGGCCCAGTATTATTTTCACCAACAGTGAAGAGGCGTTGAAATCAAAGATTGAATATGTACGAAACTTGGGTGTTTTGGAGGGATCGAAAGCATTTGCATATACGCTGATGGCTGTGGATAGTAGTGGACCGGAAGAAATTGAAAATAAATTAAAACATATGGCAACATTCGGTCTTTTGGAGAATGAGATCGTACAGATTGTAAAGAGGGCTCCTATTACACTGGCTGTTAGCATTGAAAAGATGAAAAATAACATGGATTTCTTGAAACATATTGCTGGCTTTCAGCCAAACATTGTGGTCATGCATCCTCATCTTTTGAATTTCAGCGTAAAGAATAGGATGCAGCCACGCCATAAGGTAATTGAATTTTTAAGGGAAACAGAGCCATCCAAACTTAGCACAAATCTAGCTCGTGTGTATGAGCTAACTGATCAAGTTTTTGCCCGCAAGTTTCTAGTGGGCAGTCCCGAGGCAGCAAAACTGTTTGAAAATTACAAGGGGAAGTCTGATGATACGTCAATTAGCTGACAGATTTTGTGGAAGTTGGAGCAGAAAAAGAAGGGGTTTTTAAAAAAATCCAGGCTTTCCAATGAGGTTGGATGGGATCAATAGGAACTTTTAATCAGTCCAAGCCTTGTCTTCAAGTTGAATCAGATAAAAGAGGGGTTTAAATGAATTCATGTTTCTTCTTGATGTTGGATCAAGTATAAGGGAGGTTTTTGATCCAATCAAGATGGATTCGACCAAAAATTGTTTTAAATTTTCAATCAATCCAAGCCTTTTCTTGATGTTAAATGGGATTAGCAGGGGTCTTTAATCAATCCAGGCCCCAACAAACTGCAGGTATGTGCTTCAGTAAATTTTAATCATGTAATCAATGTGATCTGTAACTGAATTGTATGGCATGCTTTGATAAAACAAGGCTTTCCAAAGACAAGAAAAAGCCTATCCTCAACAGGCTGCAGGTATGTGCTTCAGTAAATTTTTATTATGTAATCAATATGGACTCTTTGAAGAATAGCAATTTGTAACTGAATTGTATGGTACGGACTGAAAACAAAACTTTCAAAAAGAAAAGTATTTTAATTTTTGTGAAAATTTGTTTTGAAGTAGTTTTGTATTCAGTTTGTTGAATTTTCAGATAAAAATTGAAATTGTTTCTCGCTTTCATAATATTTTATTAAAATTTCCATTTTCAATCCATTTGTAAATAAAACCCAAAATTGATTCTCCTCTACATTTGTGTAAGTCATATTTAAAATCAGATTCGCCACTTTCTTTTGCTGGAATCTTTCAATGTTACACTGCAAAATGTGAAGTCATTTTTACCAGCATCTTTTTGGATATGTGTCTGAAGCTATTGAACATGGTAAATATCTATGTTATATGTTGTTTTTATGAAGTATCCTGATTGTTTTAAAAGTGATTTTTTTCTCTCACGATGAATTGATGTGCCTTCTGCACATGTTTTAAAATTTCAGGTATAATTTGACGAAGTCAATTCAACAGTAAAAGATAGTTTAGATAATATTTTTATATCAACTGAGGCTTGTATGATTGGCACGCTCATTTACAAATGCTCACACTATGCACTAAGAATCGTGACACTAGTTGTTTTGTAAATTCAAACTTTTTATATTTTTCTGTTAGGCAGGGGAACCCTCCACATACCAAATATGCAATTGATGCAAGTCTCTAATTATCCGATAGGCTATTTTAGGTGGGAAATCTCCACCGGATTTGTGTCTCATGCCGTCAAACAATTCTCTGTTGCCATTAAACTATGAAAGTTGTCTACTGTTTTATGGTGTCATCTGAAAATCGGATCTCCCAAGCTTTTTGAAACCAAGAAGATAGTTTCAGGTGTTGTCTATTGGTTTTTTCTAAGAAAACACAAAATAGTTAGTATTTTTTGTGAGAGTTATTTTAAGTGTTTGACAGTTCGACAGAAATTAGTATTGGTATATTTGTGATTTCATATCTTCAGAAATTATCTTCAAATTGTTTTAAAGTTTCATTTGTTGATCGTTAAATGTCTCATAAGGGAACAACTGAAAGGGATCTTACAGTAGGTTTCATCTTAAGTAAACATTTGTGTAAAATAATGGAAATCAAATATACATGATTGCACAGTATATTCATCTAAAGAAATCTTTCAAAATAAAAAGAAAATCTCAGATCTTTCTGGATATCTTTACAATTGCAGGCAAAATATTGTCTCATTCTTTCTAATGTCATTTCAATATTAAAATTTAGTCATGAATTAATATTTGAATAAAGTGTGTGCATATAGACCGTTAATGGGTCTCACAGGGTTAATCCTTATGGTACGCCAATGAGACTTTCTCATTGGAATCCTCCGGAACCAGGTTGGATAAAAATTAATTTCGACAGGGCGTCTTGCGGAAATCTGGGACCCTCTAGTGCAAATTGTGTATCCAAGGATTGTAATGGAGTCGTCATTGCTAGATGTAAGCAATGTTTGGCCCCAGGTACAAATAATGAAGCCAAGGCAAAAGTGGTTTTTTTGGCCGTTCAAGTGGCAAAGAGGATAGGTGTGGAAAAATTCTATCTGGAAGGAGATTCCCAAATCCTAATGCAAGCCATAATCAGGGGTGAAGCTCAAAATTGGAAGATCGATAGAGAGGTTCAATGGATTAGAAACCATCTCAACACTTTTCATGATTTCATGTAATGCCCCCTAATTAGTTACGCTTTAATTCAACCCAAATTTGACCAAATCTATAAATAAGTAATTGGGTTTTATAGGCGTACCTTTTTATATAGTTTTCTTGCAACAAAATCAGAGAACATATATGAAATAATACTTAAATTGAAATATGAATTATATTAAATGATATCAAATTTGCTATAGTAATCACTGTTAGAATTATATTTGTTGAATATGTTCAGATTATTATATTTCTTAGATGAGATCAAATTATTATATAAAGTCAATTTTCAAGTTAGTTACTAATCAATTACTTTATTCCATTAGTTGGATATGGTGTCCAAGAAACCATCCCTCCTAGGCCCAAGGGCAGAATACCATATCCCCCTTGGCTCCATATGGCAGGTGTTAGGCATCCATCATAGAGTGGTGTACCCAGCGAGATGCTCTATCATTGTTCCCCTTCATCCCAACCACCTTCTCTCTTAAGCCCAAGAGCAGATGCTTCACCCCTCTTGGCTCCATGTGGAAGGTGTTAGGTATCCACTATGGAGTGATGTACTTAAAAGAGTCCCTCATTTACAATGAGCCATTTATTATATTTATTCAATTCATCACATTATGATAATCCATTATATCTGATATAATTGTCACATTCCATTATATTACATTAGTGCCTTGTATTGTGTTATCATCAATATTTTCTGTTAGTATCTTTGTATCAGTATTAACCATTTATTGCCATTATTCCATTATACTAAATTTATTGTTCCTTATATTATTCGCATCATATGGAGTTACAGCATTAGAATATTTTGTGCAGCTTGAATTTAATTGTATTATGTATTCCACAATTAATGTGCAGATACATATTTATATGTCCGTTTGACAATATTATCATTTTAATATTATTTATCTAATTTGTCTCTCAAATTAATATCATATTAATGCCCTCTATTTGATTAACACCATACACAACAATTACCATTAATGATATATCAATAAAGATTAAATATAATTGTAATTGTGTTGACTGCTATACTTTAATATTCTAACAAAAATTGGTCTTCTACATACTTGTTGCTGCCTGCTCCTATTTTCCTATTTTGGTAGTCCCGAAGACTAGTAACAGTTCTGATTTGATCCAATCCATGGTGATGTTCCTGGATGCTTTGATTCCTTTCCTTTATATCTCTCAATGTGAGGGAGAGGTCACACCTCTTCATCATGCATGCCCTTTGGCAAGGGACACACCCTTTCACCATTAGCATCTTTTTGAAAGAGTGCAACTCTTCATTATTTCTGCCATTGGAAAGGGACATAACCTTTCATAATCAGGTTTGCACTTCTTATTTAATTCAGATGTGCACTTCTCATTTCCCAATTATCCCCCTCTCAAATGAGGTTCTCTTCTCCCTTCTATATCACATTGTTGAGGGAGTCACAACTTTTACTTCCATGTCTTTTGACCTTTCATTAACTTAATTAAATTTTAATTAATTATATTTAATTATATTATTTTATATTTTAATTTAATCTCTAATATTTCAATTTTATTATTATTATTTAGCGATAGGCAATTCCTTGTGGGGTTGCACCCCCACCAGAATTGTCTCACGCTGTGAATTTAACACTTCCTGTTGCCGTCGATTTTCCTCGCGGTTTTCCGTGACAGCTCGTCTAACGCGTGGCTAGGGTTTATCCTGTAGTCGTGTGAGGGCCTTTCGATTCCACCGGTGTTTGTGGTGGACATTGTTGTGCCTGCCTACATGCGGGTTACCATCCCAATCCCACCTTATTATTTACTTACTTTCTCGGCAAATGTATCTAATCTATTCTTCTCGGGTGGGCAACTATCCACCCCCCCGTATTCTTTACCTCATCACTGGTTGGCATCCATCGTGCGTATCCATCTGGAGGTGTACAGGAAAGGATTTTACAGGGAAGAGAGCATTTTGTAGTGGAGTTAAAGAGTTTGATAAATGTTTTGATCCTGTCCTTGTCTTCAGTGTTAAACACAACAACAATTTGGAATAGGTAGGGTGATGTTTATACGCATTCTTGATATAGATCAGTGAGATATGCTTATCATTGTTATCGTACTCTATTGGGTCCTAAAGGATTTGTGAAATTTAGTTTTTTAAACAATGAATTTTCTCTCTTTTTAAACACAATGGCAATTTGGAATAGGGAGGGTGATGCTTGATTATATTATACCAGTTCAAGTAAATTTTAAAGGATATACGGCTCCATTTACTCTGAACTCTGGTTTCTTGTGAGCATAACTGCGAATTGCAGTCAACTTACCCAGGTTATTGTGGTGAGTCTATTGAAGACATAGCGGAGACGACTATTGAATCGTTGCCTTTGGATATCTTGGTAAGTTAATGCACTGTATAACTCTTTGGCTTGTTTATTAGAGAACCCACTGTCCGTTTAGATTTTTAATGGTGAATGAATTTTTGCAGAGGTTTCCTTTTAATTGGTTTCTCATGCATCGGGTTCCATTGTGTGCATGATAGGGTTTTCATCCTTCATATAGGCATTTTCACAATTCGCCTGAATTTGTAAGCAGGGTGTGTCTGAATTTCTGAAACGAGTAAGTTCTTAACCTACATTCTGTAAAATTATTGAAAATCAAAATGTCGAAGGCTCTTTGTATCCTTGAAAAGTTAGCTTAATTCATTATTTCATTACGTTGATGTGACTTGGAAAGGAGTTCTACGGTTTTTAAATTTGGTATATGTATTAGACAATAAATGATGAAAGGTTGAAACTGGTTTATATTGCATATGCTCATGTTAATCTGTAGGTTGACTGTATTTTCTTATTTGAAATAAGATTTACTTTGTTGTGCATGAAACTTTGTGTTGAATTTGTAACAGAGAGTCTAATGTCGATGTTTCCCTGGGCTTAACATAGCCAATGGATTCGCCTTTGCCCTTCACTAGAAGGACTACTCATTATGCATCCCTTTGTCTCGACTCTAGTTACCCTACCGGGTACTCATTTGTGCACCTACGACTGAACTACTTGCCCTTTCATGGTAGGTTTTCCCCTGGAAATGTAGGAGTTGTTTCAATCCCTCCATATGTATGATATATCATTTACGTTTCTCCTAGAGGAAAGTTGCAGCAGATATCAAAGTGCATTACAAAAATCTCTTTTAGATTATTCTCCATCAAAAGATTATGGAATATAAATAATGTGTCTGCTAAACCACGATGCGTATCCTCACAAAGGTATCTGGCAGAAATTTTGAGTTCACTTGAAACATTGGATAAGTCGAGACGTAAGCTTTTATAACAGAGCTATTTTTTACATGTCCCACTATGATTTCAATGTATGAAACCCCATTGCTTTGAGGCATTTATTTGAAAAGACTGAAAACTTCCACAAGAATGCCATTTTGTGTGCATATAGCAATCATTGCATTTCATGATGCCACATTTTGGCGAGACATTTTATCAAACAACTTACCTGCCTCGGCTGCAGGTTAACATTTCTTGAGGTATTTTGTCAATCAGTTTGCATGCCTCTTTGTGCATTTTATGTTTTGCGTATATGTTTGTCGGGGCAGCTGCAACAACAACATTCGTGACATGAATTTTCTCTCAATTATGCTTTGATGGACATACTCTGTTCTAAAGTTTCTGATTTGGCACAAGCAGGGAGGATTCTGGCAAAAGTTAATAAATTTGCCTGTACTGGTTAAAACAACATTTTCTTAAAAGTTCTAATGGCCTTTTCAGTGGATTTTTTTTATGCATACTGTGCAGTCAGTAAAGTCAATGAAACCCATTTCTTCAAGGCATTTTGTTAATTAGTTCATGTGTCTTATTTATGCTTATATATATTGCATACATGTCATCGAATGTCCATACCATCCTCTAGAACTCCTATGTTAGTACAGGCTGTGATGATACTGCCAAAGGTGAACTGATTGGATTAGATAACTGTTCCTTGCATTTGGCTAAACAATGCCAATGCTAGCGGAGGAAAGCCATGCCTTCACTTTCTTATTTACGATCCTCTTCTATAATATTTATCATCTCATTAATTTTCCAGCAAGTCAAAATAAGCATCAGTATGACTCTCTAGGCTTTGATAAAGCTTTTTATTGTCTACTAAATGACATAAGTCTGTGTCACTCTGCAGGCAATGATCAAGACTTCACCTTATCATATGAGCCTTTTAGGGCTACTCATTCACTGTTAAAACCCCCTTTTTACTGGTCTAGATCACTTTGTATGGCTTGGCCATTGATTGTGAATTTGAAAGTGCTGCTATAACCGTGCTTTATGGTTGTATTTTGCCCTTTATGCTATGAAATGTAAGACAATGGTATGACTGTCATTTGTACTGTTATTCATGCCTTTCACTATTTTGGAGCTATATTAAAAATTCATTGGTTCCTTCTGTTATCATTGTGACTGAAAACTAGTAAACTGTATTCTACTACATTAAAAGGACTATCTCAGTCTTGTTGTCATTACTCTTTATCATCTATTACTTGACTTTCACTTGCCTTGATTATACATGACTGATACAACTGCTACAACTCCTGCACTTATATCAATATAAGGACATGTCCTCGTATGATATGTCGTTGTTCTTGTATGCTTTCTCACTATTTTTATTGTCTACTAAATGACATAACTCTATGTTTGAACCTCCTTATGTGGCCTTGTGACAGTCTCTGTTGTGCCCTAGTGATGCATCAAAGTAATCACTATGATTGCCATTAATTGTACATGAGCCCTAAAGATTGTATTTTCATCGTCTTCTTTGAGCTTTTCATGTTGCACTTACTATTAAGGGACTGTTCTAATCCTTTATGCTCTAGGAAGACTGTTCTCATGTCTCTTTTAGTGAATTGATCACTGTTAATGATGCACTTGACCATGAATGATAGGTTATGACTGGAATGTCATTTATTTGTAGTCTTCTTAAGTTCACAACTATTTTCCTAATAGCTTCACAAATTGTCCAATATCCCGAGTTCACATAACCTTGTTAAAACCCTACAAATCTGCCTTGCATACTATGTCCTTTGGGACTCTGCATTGTTTCTACTCCTTGTACATTCATGACTGCCTCATTTGATATGAATGGCTACTATATCAATAATCCTCATGCCGAGGGCCTCCCTTCTTGCTTTTATTCATGTCACTGTCAGCCCTTATGGGACTGTGATCTTGATTCTCAAGTTACTGCAACCTTACTGTATTTGCACCTTTGACCCTTTTTATTCTCTAACGTGTGATTGATATGACATTGTGAATGTCCGAAGGCCTATCTGATAGTTAAAGATAAATACAAGAATAATTACTAATGAGCAGTGACATGATTGTGCTCACTGTTTTTCACTATTTTGTTGTCTGTTTGGGTTGAGTATACACTATCATGCCTTGTATTTGGTCTAATTAATGATGCCTCAAGACTATGTGGACTGCATGGTTACAATTTTATGATTATGTCTTGATGATTTTTGACATCTGATTTTTGCTAATATGAACCTTTGATCATCATAGCTTTGTAAGCACTCTGGGCTGTTTCTCCTTCTGTGGGAGCATCCTTTCAAGACCGTATCTCTATGTTGGGCTTTTGTGGCTTTGATCTTATTGTTGTTGCCATACTGTTTAATGGCTGCCATGACTATTACAACCCTTAGATCTGCTCATTAAGATCCACAAATCTTTTGTTAGACTGCACTTTATACACTGTGACTGTTCTATCTTAATCAAGACTGTTTTGAGATATTGGACTGTGACTGAATTTGTCCTATGCATCAGATTTGACGCTTTGGATGCACTAAATCCTTTCTTTGTGCTTAGGGCTGCATCTTTTCATGTTGCTTTGATAGTGATTAGATCATTGTCCTTAGCTGCTAATTGACTACAATTTTGACTGCAATTTTCAATCCTTGAGATACTGAACTAAGTCTCTGGCACTCCATGGACTATGATACTACTCATTTAATACTATGATGCCCTTGCAAACTACCACAAAACTTTAAATCTGTCCTACACTCTACATCCTCTCGGGGTTGCATTGTTATGCGCTATGAAATCTGAATCTCACTGTATGCCCTGATCTTGAAACTTTGGTTATGAACTGCATTTTGGGCTGCTTATTCATATTGTTTTGGCTCTGCCATTGACTATATCTCTTGCCCTTACACTCTACCAGACCTGAGGTACTATCAAATTTCACTTTGTTACTGTATTTATTCTTCATCATTGAAAGTCCTTAGTTGTAGATAGTAAATTGTTATGACCACCCTTTCTTCATTATGGCAGTCATGAGATGTATGCAAGGGCATCTTGTTATTTTGATGCTCTTATCTCGGGTCTTATTGCTGCTCTTCAACCTTTCTACGACCCTGTTTCTATCTGTTAGAGATGTTGCTCTTTGATTAGATTTTTCCCATTGTTTCATGACACAGATATGATTGTCATACTTGTTATTCAGAGGACTATCTTCCTACAATTGTGCAAGTTGTTTTCTCAAAATCATCCAAGTTATTGATTTCCTACTGTTTGCTAACTAGCCCATCTCATTTTTAGAAACATATTTACTAGTAAAACTTCTTTTTATTACTAAAAATAACATCTGATTTGAAATATGGACGAATATGTAAGCAGGGGATGCAAGTTGGCCTAAAAGTTTTGAACTCCATTTGATCCTAAATTTTTGGACTTTTAAATCTTAGTTTGGTGCCTATATACATCTTACATGTTACAGTCCCATAGACCAATTTGATCTTTTGTGAACATTAATATCATTATTTTATCTTTTGGCTCATCTTGAAAGTGTTGTGTTTGAACTGATTTGTAAATTCCATCATTGTAATCTAAATCCATCCTTCAAACTATGAAAACTGTACTTGCCTCTGTGGCCAAGCAGTTATATATGCCCTAATATTTAAGGGTGCTATCTGTTTTCAACTTAGAATATGCTTCACCAGTTTTTTGAAAAATAAAGGAAACGTGATAGAAATTAATAGAAATTAAGGGTTCTCGCGATCTTGAACGATCATTTTGATGATCAAATTTGATAGAAATTAATAGGTAGACTTCAGAAACCACTACTTTTTATTGGAGATCCCTATATATCACATCATAATGTCTATGTTCATCATCCCATAGTGATGAAAATCACCATGTTGTGCACCCAAATGCTACCTTTCCAGAGAATTATGCATTGCTTTAGCTGAGCCAAATTTCCTACTCTGTGAAATCCAGTGTTGTTGTGCACCCAAATGCTACCTTTTCAGAGAATTATGCACTGCTTTAGCTGAGCCAAATTTTCTACTCTTTGAAATCCAGTGCTGAAGATCACCAATATTTTTTTGTTCCGCATATCTCCATTAGATAAAAACTCCCTTTCTCGCAGAATTGACCACTATGTAACTCAATCATCAAAAGGAATTCGATCTGCTTAAACTGATGCTCTTTCTGAGTATTTTATAAGTATACAATGTTGGCAAATGCACACTCCAATGAGAAATTGTAGGTGATTGAAGGTATTGTTATTGATGGCAACCTTACAATCATATGGCATTGACATCGACAGACTCAACACCGGCACACAGTTTACAGGCACCGAAAAGGAAGATTACTGGCACATGGCCGACAAGAATTTTGTTTAAATATATTTTGTATTTATTTGTAAAATCTTTTTGTAAGCCGACTTGGCGAATTGTAATATGACTCATATAAGTATGAGATCATTGTAGATCATTTGATATAGATGTATGAGAGGATATATGGAAGGATTAATTGTAGACCTAATATGTGAATTGTAAGGCAGATTTTTGGATAAGGGTTTATGTTATAGCAGAGCTTAAACCGGTACTAAATCTGGCATAGTAGATGCTGATCTGAAGCAGTACATGACATTGGATTTGTATAATCCATTTTTGTAAGTCAGTGTGACTTCTTTTGTAACTGAGCAGTGAGCTCTAGGCACTTGGCCTTCCTGCATGTGCAGGCCCCTATTGTAAACAATAATATTCTCTTATTGGCCAGTAAGCGAATATTGTGGGTCACAAATTCCTTTGAGGTTTTTCCCACACCGGGTTTCTTTGTTAAAAATACTGTGTTATGGTGTGCCTCTTATGTTGTGGTTTTTTTTCTTATTTACTGTATTATCTTTAGTTTACTGGTACACAGTTTTGTATTGCTTTTCATATAATAAGTTCACAAAAATCTCTAACCGGTCAGATACTGATTCGCCCCCCCTCTCAGTATCTTTGGGAATCCTAACAATTGGTATCAGAGCCTGGTCCTCTATTTTCAAAAGCCTAACAACTTGAGGAAGATTTTGACACCGGTAGAAATAGAAAACTTGAAAAAACAATTGGAAACAACTCTTTCAGACTATGATGCAGAAAAAGTGAAAAATATCAAACTTGAAGATGATCTGAATGCTGCACAGGAGATCATTCAAGGACTTCAAGAAAATTACACTATAGCAAGGAACAAGAGAAGAGAACTTTGTGAGAAGATGCAGAATGATGAAAATGAAAAAGAAACTCTTAATGATCTAGTGAACAAGTTGAGACGAGAAAACAGTACAATAAAGAATGAGATGCAAGATATGACTATGAGATTTTGTAAAGAAACTGAAAATTGGAAGAAGACTGAAAAAGACTTGGTTAGAAGACTGAATGATGCTGAAAATAAAAATCTAAGACTCAGTCATGAAAATGATATGTTGAAGATAGACTTGACGCATACACAAAATGACACAAATGAACTCATGAGACAGAAAGGAATCTTGGAGAGTGAATTGGCTGTTGCAAATCAACACAAGGAGAAATTCAAGAAAAGCACAGAGGAACTTGATGACATGCTGAATAATCAGAAGCCTAATGGAGATACAAATAGCTTTGAAGTTGGTGAAAGCTTTGGTACTGCAAACAATCATGATCACAACAAACCGGTAAGACAACCTAATGCTTACAAATTTAATGGGAAATGCTTTAACTGCAACAAGTATGGCCATAGAGCAAATCAGTGTAGATCTAGAAATTATTAGAACACTAATACACCCACCGATCAATGTTCTGAATGCAACAAAGTTGGTCATAACTCAGAAAATTGCAGAATGAATGTAAGATGTTATGTTTGTGGAAGATTTGGACATCTATCTAATCAATGTAGAACACATACTGACATAGGATATGGGAAAGCTATTTAGAAAAACAATGTGACTTGTTATGCTTGTAACAAGATTGGACATGTTGCAAAATTTTGTAGAAGTAAGACATCACCGGCAAAAAACAAAGGATCCAGCCTGAAAGGTAAAGAAAAGGTTGAAGAGGTAAAGCAAGAATTCTCAAAGCAATGGATTAGAAAATCAGATCAAAATGTTGATGGGAATACTCCTTACGGGCAGGAGTCTCTTCATCTAATTGAAGGAAAATCCTTTGGGGGTTTGACAACAAATTGAAAAACATTCTAATATACCCTCAGTTGATGGTGAGAAGTTGAATTACTTCTTTACCGGCAAGATGAGTTAAGTTTGACTTAACCAACAGGCATTAAATGTGGTAGTTGAAGGTTATAACACTATAAAGCAAGTGTTTTGGCTCCTTTTTCATTCACCGAGCATTCAAATCTTTGAGAGCGCGAAAATTATCGAGCGAAGACATTCTTAGCGAAAAAGTGAAGCAGTTCATCCAAGCAATCATCCTAAAGGCAGATTGAGGTATTTATAACTATGGCTTTTTCATCTGCTCCTGAATTCATAGCAAACCCTACTGTGATTGAGGTTATCAATTGCCTTAGACTCGTATTCAAACTTGTTCCCGAAATAGCGAAGAAAGATGATACCCTAGGTGCATTCTCTCAAATACCTAAGGGAGTAGTATATGTTGAAGATCTTACGATATACATACATTGTCATATAGAGGAACTAGGAGATGATGAAATCAAGAACATGTATAGGACAGTGATTTGTGATGAAAATGGTAACATTAAACCGGAACATAAGGTAGTGGAAACCCTAGGTTTTACTGAAATCCTTAATATCCCGGATTTTCCCAAGGATGTTATAAGGATTGTGCTATGCAGAGTGCATGGCGAATTCTTTTGGTTGGATTCCATCCATAAGATCACCAAAGAAGCAGTTAGGGCAGTAACAGGGTTACTTTCCACTGGTAGTAGGCCTGACAGAACTAAAAAGGTCTCTAATGACACAGTGGTGGATCTAACCGACGCAACATTTGACAAAAGGTCTCTAAGGGTAAATGATGTGAAGGACATCAATGTCAGATTTGTCAGTATGATTCTTGGCTATAAAGCCACACATGCAAATAGGTTAAACTCAATATCCAGCCTATGTATTAAAAGTGCATATGACATGGTGAACGACAATAAAAGAATAGATGTGTGTGAATGGTTTAAAAATGAATTGATAGACAACCTAAAGAAGATCAAAGGTGATAAGAAAGGAACTTTCAGATTTGGAAATTTGCTTGTATGTCTGATGCTGTACATTACTAAGCAAGTACCCGGTATTGGTAGGAAAGATTTTGGCTTTGATATACTGGTAGGAAAACAACTATTGAACTTATTAAACAACATGGGAGATGACAGAGAGAAAAATATAAACGAACATTTTCAAGCACTAAAGGCTAGAATGAAGACAAGAATAAGGTTATCTCAGGCAATTGTAGATAAATATAAAAAGGAAATATGTTTTGTAATTAAAAAAGATGAAATCTGGATGGAGGCAGTTGTCCCTAGAACTCTATGGGTAACTGGAATGGGATATGAAATAGATGATAACATAATTGAGACTTATGCAAAAGCCCTCCTTGAAGCACCAAAGGAACCGAAAGAGAAAGTGTTTGGCAGTGCAGAAACAATAGAGAGTGGTATTCAGTCTAGGAAAAGAGTTAATAAAGTTGAACAAACAGTGAGGAAAGGCACTAGACAAGCAAAATCAATTAAAGAAGATGTATTTGTGTGTGTGAAAAAGTGAACTTGTCGCTGCAAGCACAACACTTCAATTAAGTCATTATATGCATGGTTAGTAATCAATAATCAATAAGAAATAAACCATAGCAAAGTGACTAATTGCCTTCTAAAAGATGTGAGTATAAGATTTGTAAAGCGGAAAATCGCGGTCGAACCCTAGTTGGTCTCCCCTCTTCTAACTCCAAGGAGAGAGAAGGGAGGTTCGCTAGGATTCGATGGGTTTTCACTTAGGGGGAAGACTTTACATTCAAAAGAGGGGTTGAAACTCATAAGATTCAATCCCACACGATGTAAGATTGGATGCTAAATGAATTTCAAGAGTTAGGAAAGCAAGACTACCCTCTTTTGTAAAGAATGTTGATTAAGGAAATTAAGCTAAGGATGCATAGAAAGTCATAAAGATTCACTTATAAACTGAATTCGGGTTATAGGATGAAGCTGCGGACCTGGAATTAGCAGTAAAATGTCGATACGGCGCTGTCCTGCAAATTTGAGCAAAAGTTGTCGGGACGATGGCGCCCGGCGCCACGGTCCTCCGAAAAATCCGCGAAACGAAGGGGGATCTGTTCGTCTCTGCACAAGGATTCCAGATCTTCAATTTCAGCCGCGTACCTGCAACCTACACACAGAAAAGCGAAGACGATTGGGGGGTTAGGGATTAGGGGTTTGCCTTTAGGTCAAACCTCGGTTTTGGAATTAACCAAGAAATGAGCAAGAGCTGTAAATGTAAATGACTGTAAAACAAGTACTAATACCTTGTTCTAAGGATGTTTGTATCCTTATGTGCGAAGGTTTAGATGTTGTATGTTGTATGTTGTAGCATGTAGTATGTGATCTCCTCTTCAATGGTTGAATCCTTGTCTTGAATGCAACACTTAGCCTTGAATGGAGACTTGGAATGATCAATTGCTTGAATGCTTGAATGCTTGAATGCTTGAGTATAATTCCCACGCTTTGTACACATATCCTCTTCATGCCAAATGAGAGAGAAAAATGTAGTTTATATACTTGTCATTTAGGGTTGATAGACTGATTTTCCTGACCTTAGGCCGACCAGGGAAGTATATTTCCAAATTGCAATCAAAAAGACCCGATATCACTTAGGAAAACGGGCCCAAAATAGGACCCAGGGACCAGGGCGCTGGGCGCTCTGGTCCCACCTCCCGGGACATCAGGGTGCAAGGAGGTTCAGGCCAGGGTGCTTGAAAAATGCAGTTTTCAGTGTCGTGAGCAAGTTTTGGGGTCTCCATTCAGGTTGCGTGTTGCGTCACCATCGTGAAGACCGAAATGCAGTTGAAATTGCAAGTGTCGCAATTTTAGGACGCTACATTTAGCCCCCACTTTAGCGGGAGTATGTATGCTCATACTTCCGGTAAAGTACAAGGAAACAACGTTGAAAGACTTTCACCACGTCAAGGAGGCAAGATACACCAAGCCCCCAGTGGACTAAGGATCTTACAACTTCGATTGACAAAGTAAAAGGGAAGATCACGAGGAAGAACCATGACTGTCAGTAGTAAGGTTCCCTCGCTATGAGTCATGTAAAAGAAATACCAAAAATCTTCAAGACAAAGCTAAGTTTGCCAAGAAATTTTTAAGTATCTTTGAAAGGATAGACAGGGTGTATGCCCCCCTACGTTAAAGCGATCGCACACGCCTCAACGGGGGTGATTGTTTTAACGTAGTGATACACATAAGAAATGAGAAAGGAAAAAGGAGCACGTTATCGCAAGGATTTAGCCCCCAAGTGTGAGATAAGCCCAAGGATAATAGACACAAAACACAAAGCACGAGGTGACTTCGCTTTCCTCGGGGTTAGTATGCTGTATGATAAGTCATGTATATATCATATGTATGTATGCATAATTGTTCTTCATTCCCCAATCAAGGAAGGTCACCTAGAAGAAGGGAACACATGTGTCTTTTGAGTCAACATGAGAGAGATCGAGAGATCTCAATGCTTTGCATCGTCCTCAAGTAGACAACACTAAGGACGACAAATAGAAGAATGAGAATAACATATAGAAGAAGTAACAAAAGAGAGGGGGAGAGAATCTGCCATGCTAATGTAACTAGTCTAGCATGTCATCTACCCCCCGATCTTGCTGATCAATGTTTCGGGAAGGCAGGGAACACGCTAGAGGAGGAACATCCAACACAGCAGATGGAGCTATCACAAGATCCAAACAAGGGCTATGTTCATGTTCCAAGCCACATTGTTCTTGTCTAGGAGCTAGGATAAGTGCTTTAGAAAATTCATTAGATAAATGGTTATCAACATCAACAAGTTCATATTCACTATCAGAAGCAAGAGGAGTAACATTTTCATCTGTATCATCATCAAGATTTATAAAAATAGGATCTTTAACTCGCACAGGATCAAGACCATCATGCATCTTATGTTTAGGAGATTTAGGCTCAATATCCGGCTGAGGAGAAAATGGAATAATGCTTGTTGAAGGTGTTTTTGGAGATTGCAAAGTTTGAGAAGCAGCCGCTTGAGCCCTAAGACGACGCTTTCGTCGACGTTCCCGTGCAGAACGATTACGTCTAGTCTTAGTAGGAAGTGTAGAAGATAGAGGAGGAGGAATGTTCTCATCCCTATCACTTGGGTGTTTAGGTTGTGGTCTCTTAGGCTGGATAATAAGAGAAGAAGAAGGTCTCTTCTCTCTATAGAAGGCAGGAGGAGGAACTGCTCCATATAAAGGAGGAGTTTTTGGTTTAGGAAGAAGACCAAGTCCATCATGACGAGGAGGTATAGGTCTATTTTTAGAAGATTTATTAGGCATAGACATAATCGCATCCATAGGGACGGGTTGGGAATCTTCTTGGGGAAAGACATTAGTTTTGTCTTTCAAAGGAAGAATTTCCTTCTCAAGAATGATAGGAATGTCAAGTTTAGGTGCTCTAGGTTCACTTAGAGATAGGATCATATCTGTTTTCCACTTTTGATAAGATTTGAAAAGATGATCACTTCGCGGAGGAAGAGATTGGAATTGTTTAGGCCAAAAGCAATTAATAGGAACACTAGAGGTTCTTTCAGCTGGTTTAAAGAGACTATGATTGACAGTAACAACTTCACCATTATGGGGAAATTTCAAACACTTATGAATAGGAGAAGCAATAGCTTTCATGGAAGATAGCCAAGGATAGCCAAGCTTCACACGAAATTGTTCGGAAGATGGAATAATAGCAAAGTTCACATCAAGAGATTTGTTATGGACCTCAATAGGCAATGTAATAGAACCAATTGCAGGAGAAGAAAATGCATCAAATAATTTCACAATCACATCTGTTTTGTCATAGATCACTTGATTCAATTGCAAAGTAAAAAGAAATTCTTCAGTAATAACATTAACCATGCACGAAGGATCAATAAGCACTCCACGGCAAGACATATTCTTGACTTTTGCAACTATGTATAAAGGACCATCAGGTGCCTTAATGGTTTCGCTAGAATTAAATGTGATGGAAGGTTCTTTAGGGTTTTCTTGCTGCTCTACAAAGTTAATCACATTCGGAGTCATAGACACAAGACCATCAGATGAGAAAGAGGAATCATTAGCCTCAATCACATTAGAAGTATGAGAAGTATGAGAAGGTAATGGATCAGTAAAAATTTGAAGATTTTGGTTAGGGGGAGCTACAGATGTGTTGCCTTTATCATTCACTCCAGAAACAGAAATAGTATTATTGTCAATCAAATCTTGAATTTTACCCTTTAGAGAAAAACATTTTTCAGTATCATGCCCAGGCTGACGATGAAAGTGACAAAAAGCTTTGTGATCAAAATAAGGTGAAGTAATCTTTGCAGGATCAATTTGTCTTATAGGAGGAAGGGTAAGCACATTTTGTCCCAATAATTTATTCATAATACCATGCAATGATTCATTCAAAGGAGTATACTTTCTTTCTTTCCTGAAAAATTTAGAAATAGGAGGCACACCTGATGCTGCATTCACATTGTTGTTGACGATGTTTTCATTGAATTTGATGGAATCTCTGTTCGGTTTAAACTTCCCAAATGGTTGTTCACTGCTATCACCCTTATCACTCGGAGCCATAGGATGTGATTGTTCCATTTGACTCACAGTCAGTTGATAATTGTGAAGAGTGGCGCACAACTGTTGGAAAGAAGTAAACTCAAAAAACAGAAGTTTGTCTCGAATATCTTTTTGTAAATTAGAAATAAAGATTCTTTGAATATCATTGTCAGGCACTGGAAAAGAAATTTGAGCATACAAATGCTTATATCTACCAATGAAATCAGTCACTTTTTCTTTAACACCTTGTTTACAATGCATTAAATCAATCAAAGTAACTTTAGGACTTATATTGTTTTGAAATTGTTGAATGAAAGCATTTGCAAGTTGTTCGAAAGAAGTAATAGAATAAGAAGGCAACGAGCAATACCATTGTAGGGCTTTGTCTCTTATTGTTCTAGTAAATAGTTTTGCAAGCAACCTTTGGTCATAAGCAAAATCAGTACATATTGTTTGAAAAGTCTTAACATGTGTTAGAGGATCTCCTTTACCATTATAAAGCTCCAAATGCGGGATTTCAACATGCTTAGGAGGAATAGCTCGAACAATGTCAAGAGAAAGTGGGCTCGCAACATCAAATGTGGGCACACTAAACTTAGATTGATTCATAGAGGCAATTTGTTGCTGTAAAGAAGAGACGGTTTGTGCAAGATTATTAATGGTAGCTTCAGTCGAAGAGTTCATATTAGGTGTGTTAGATTGAGATGGAGGTGTGATGTTATTGAAAGATGGTAAAGAGTAAGGTGGTGGGACCCTATGATAGTCAACCATAGGGGATGATTGGATAGGAGGAACACTACAAGGAGGAATGGAATGGTTAAATGAATTGCCCCCTTGTGTCATGTTCATTTGTGAAGATGTAATAGGAACACTTATTGAAGGAATGAATGAAGAAGTCGGATTAAATGAAGAAATAGGGTTAATTGAAGAAGGAGGATTGCCCCCATGACTGGTAATCACAGGAGGAATGTCTTGTATAGAGGTAGCCATGATGTTTGATGTAAAGGTAGGTATACTAGCAATAGAAGTGGTCAAAGGAATAGAATGATTGACTTGTGTAGGAGGTTGTGTATAACCTAAAGATTCAGCACAACTCTTCATAGGCATCACATTCGAATCCACAATGTGTGCGATACCACGTAAAACATCAATTCCATTCTTATCACTTTGAAGCATACGTTTTAGACCCTCAATTAAAGGAAGAGCTTGACTATCGGGATACTCATGAGACATCCATTGGTGAAAATCGTCAAATTGGTTATCCAATTTGGAAAGTTGTTCAACAGAAACTTTATGGTGAGCTTCTTCATCATTAGGAGGATTAGAGGAATTACCCATGTCCTCGTTAAAAAGACTACTCAAATTAGGTTCCATCTCCTCAGTAGTTAAACCTCGGAAAGACTTAATTCTACGGCTTCGTCTAACGGGAATAGTGTAAGTAGGGCTTATTGTTGTAAAACTCATGCACTAGAGAGAGAGAGAAGATTTTGATTTTAGAGGTAGCAATTTTCAGTAAAACCAGCCAATCTTCCAGATTTAAGTTGTTAAATGCAATCACAACAGTCTCCCGAAATTTCAGAAAAAATGTTCGGGACCGTGGCGCTCGGAGTGCAACATGGTCCTTGCAACTTTTTTCGAAATTTGCAGGGATGAAAGGTATGATGATTTTAGAGTTAATTTGAAAAAATTGAGGGATTTTACGATCTGTAGATAGGCCAAATTAAAGTTGCAAATTCAAAATTGAACCCTATCAAGATTGTCGAAAAATGCAAAATTTGAATTTTGAAAAAGAGAGGGAAACTGAAATTTTGAATTTTATGATTTTAGAGGGAATGTCAAGAGCAATGCAAATTTTGAAATTTGAAAATTGACTCAATTTCACGCAAAATTCAATTTTGAAAGCGGAAATCAAAGTTGTTGTAATTAGGCACTTAATTTCAAAAGTCACAAAATGCAAATATTTGAATAAAGCACTGAAATTTCGAATGAATGCAAATACAATTTTCAGATCTAAGACAGTAAGAACACAATTTTGACACAAAATTTCAATTTCAACGATTTTTGAATGATTAGGAGCCTTAGACCAAGCAATCACAAGACCAACTTTGACTGTAATTTTGAAAGTGTTATAATTGATAAAATCAGCCAAAATTCTGGATTTTAGCAGGAAAATACAGCAAGATCTCGCTCCCGAAATTTTGGAAAAAATGTCGGGGACGATGGCGCTCGGAGTGCAACACGGTCCTCGCAACTTTTTTCCAAATTTTCAGGGATGAAAGATATTGTGATTTTATTGCGGAATCCAAAGTTACAGCTGATTTGGAGATGTTTTGATCGGTCAAATTGTCGGACAAAGGTTGAATCAAGAGGGTTTCAAAAATTAGGGTTTTGACTTTTAACCACTTAATTTTCAGAATTAAAGCACAAATATGAATTGATAATTTGTAATAGAAGGACAGATCTGAAACAAGCATTAACATTTAGACATTTCGCAAGTTTAATTACTAAAAAGAAATTTTAGGGTTTTAATGCAATCACCTCTAAAACTTTGCAAAAGATCAAACATGGAAATGTAATCAATTTTTTCAGATCTAAGCATGAAAAATCAGAAAGGATGTTCACGTCGGGTTCACCAAAATGTAAAGCGGAAAATCGCGATCGAACCCTAGTTGGTCTCCCCTCTTCTAACTCCAAGGAGAGAGAAGGGAGGTTCGCTAGGATTCGATGGGTTTTCACTTAGGGGGAAGACTTTACATTCAAAAGAGGGGTTGAAACTCATAAGATTCAATCCCACACGATGTAAGATTGGATGCTAAATGAATTTCAAGAGTTAGGAAAGCAAGGCTACCCTCTTTTGTAAAGAATGTTGATTAAGGAAATTAAGCTAAGGATGCATAGAAAGTCATAAAGATTCACTTATAAACTGAGTTCGGGTTATAGGATGACGATGCAGACATGGAATTAGCAGTAAAATGTCGATACGGCGCTGTCCTGCAAATTTGAGCAAAAGTTGTCGGGACGATGGCGCTCGGCGCCACGGTCCTCCGAAAAATCCGCGAAACGAAGGGGGATCTGTTCGTCTCTGCACAAGGATTCCAGATCTTCAATTTCAGCCGCGTACCTGCAACCTACACACAGAAAAGCGAAGACGATTGGGGGGTTAGGGATTAGGGGTTTGCCTTTAGGTCAAACCCCGGTTTTGGAATTAACCAAGAAATGAGCAAGAGCTGTAAATGTAAATGACTGTAAAACAAGTACTAATACCTTGTTCTAAGGATGTTTGTATCCTTATGTGCGAAGGTTTAGATGTTGTATGTTGTATGTTGTAGCATGTAGTATGTGATCTCCTCTTCAATGGTTGAATCCTTGTCTTGAATGCAACACTTAGCCTTGAATGGAGACTTGGAATGATCAATTGCTTGAATGCTTGAATGCTTGAATGCTTGAGTATAATTTCCACGCTTTGTACACATATCCTCTTCATGCCAAATGAGAGAGAAAAATGTAGTTTATATACTTGTCATTTAGGGCTGATAGACTGATTTTCCCGACCTTAGGCCGACCAGGGAAGTATATTTCCAAATTGCAATAAAAAAGACCCGATATCACTTAGGAAAACGGGCCCAAAATAGGACCCAGGGACCAGGGCGCTGGGCCTGAGGGACCAGGGCGCTGGGCGCTCTGGTCCCACCTCCCGGGACATCAGGGTGCAAGGAGGTTCAGGCCAGGGTGCTTGAAAAATGCAGTTTTCAGTGTCGTGAGCAAGTTTTGGGGTCTCCATTCAGGTTGCGTGTTGCGTCGCCATCGTGAAGACCGAAATGCAGTTGAAATTGCAAGTGTCGCAATTTTAGGACGCTACAAGATTGCTCTCAGATTTATATAAGCAATACCAGTGACTAGACTACACCAAGACGAAGGATTTAATCTATATGATATTAAGCTATATGGATGCAAGATGGATGAATAATTCAAGCAATAATAACCAATTCAAGCAACAATGGATGCAAACAATAATGAATGTAAGATGGATGCAAGTAATCTAAAAAAAGCACAATGATTTCAATGACTCCAGAGCGAAATTAACGTGATAATAATTTCCAAGAATGTTCTCAAAAATCTCTGGGGTGAATTGGAATGAGAGCTGAAGACTAAATTTATAGAGAATCATAAAAAGCTCAATTTAGGATTAATTGAAAATAATTGAGAAATCGGGTTGAGTTAACTTTGAGATAGATTCTAATTATAGTTTAATTGAAATGCATTCAGATTAGAAGTCCAAGTTGCATTGGAAAATAATAATAAATTAATTCCATGTATATCTGATAAAAATATATAATTCTTCAATTTAATCAAGAAAAGAGTCTTCTTAATGCAACTGAACTTCTTTTTCTGAAAAGCTTTGAGTTCCAATTTTAGAAAATAATTCAACAATTCAATTAAATTGCTTTTCTGATTTCAAGTTCTAAATTTAGAAAAAGAAATAATATCTCAAGTTTGATTTCTCTCTCAATTCAATTCTTTCTTTTTTAATTTTTGTTTTGTTTTAATAAATTAATTCATCTTTTGTAATAAATTAATCATTTCGCATGATTGAATGGCAAATTTATTAATTAATTAAATATGCAAAGATGTTTAATAAATTAAAATGGGATAATTGATCAAAATGATATTCTTGGAATAATCCAATTAATTAAATAAACATTATTTAATGTTGAGTGGTTGATTTGTCATGTGATTTTTGATAATTAAAGAATTAATAATGTGCTCAAGATTGATTTAATTGCCTTTTGGTTAGGACCTTGGTGATGTTGTTGAGATTAGGGGCCCATGGTTTAGATGACCAATTTTAGGGTATTACATTTGCCCCTTTTTGAATTAATGTGCAAGCAGCGCTTTGATTGAAAGAATGTGTGATGTTTAGGAGATGTCAGTTCTGAACTTGATTGATCTCGAACTAGATAAAAAAAAGCGAGGTGTTAGCTTGATTCGAAGCGACAAAGCTAAATGAGGTCTGATTAAAGTGATACCGATACCGATCCCGAACTTGATTGAACTAAGGAACGATAGAAAACAAAGATACCGAACTTGAACTTGATTAATCAAGAAACGGATCTAACTGATCTAGAACTTGATTGATCTTAGATACAGTGAATGATGATAAAAATCGATCTTGAACTTGATTGATCAAGACACGATGAGCGAAGAATAAACCGTCCAGCTTGATCAAGAAACGAATACTGAACACCTGCTTAGATTTAGAGTGATCAAAGAAACTCTTTAAACTTTTGATTAAGTTTAAACGAATAATCAGTTTGATTTGAAGCGATGAAACTGATTAATGTTAAGAGATTAATTCAGATGAAAGACAAATATCAGCTTGATTTGAAGCGATGAAACTGATATGCCCCTAGCGATTGATTGATTCAGATGATCGAGAGATCTCAACTTAATGTGAAGCGATGAAGCTGAGATGCCCCTTAACAATAAGGATTGATTTTCTTTAATTGAAAAGATTTTGCTCGACTTTTGATGAAGATTTGAAAAAAAAAATTTCTCGATTTGTGAGATGTGAAGTTATAAGGTCATGAGTATGCCCACTCGGGAGCGAAATCGAAAGATAGCGAGGGTACTTGATTTTAGGCAATTGTTTGGCAAAAATAAGTTATTTGAGGACAAATTGATTATGAGGATTTTTTTGAAATTTTTTTGGCAATAATTGAATTGATGAGAAATTGAGCGTAGAGTTGACTGGTAGAATTGAAATTGATATAAGATTCAGTGTTTTGAAATAGAGCACAATTTGAAGAAAAAATGAACATTTGGTGAAAAAAGCGCTAAGTGGTCCAAATTTTGAAATTGACTAGCAAGACGATCTCGAATTTCGATTTCGATCCCGAAAATGAAATCAGAGCAGACACATTAGCCAAGGGTACAATTTTCGTGTCCATCGGAGCAAGTTGAAAAATTAGGTTTTAGGCTATATATAGAACAAAAGTGCCATTTTCAATTCATTTTAACCCTCCAAGTTTGAAAATTCAAAAAACCTTCTGCGAAGAAAAATGGTTGTCCCTACTCGTCAACATCGATTTGAGCGGCAGAGAAGACATAATCGACTCCGAAACTACGAGCCAGCGGTAAGTGATCGATCTTTAGCCTCTTTATGTTTCCAATTTTGAATTTTTTTGGGTTATTTTTCACGTTTTTGACGGGTTTTGGGTCGGGTGTCTCGGTTTATCGTGCGAGACAAGATCCCGTCTTGTACGAGAAACTGACAATTTTTGTTTTATCGTTTAAACCCATTATAATTGTCATACGGGAGTAACCCTTGTGTCGTATGACAAGTCGATTAGGAGACCATTTTGTCGTGCGTTGTATAAAACTTTGTCGTTTTAGGCTGTTTTCTTGTACGAGAGCCATTCCTGACTCGTACGAGATGCTGTTTAACTGTGTTTTGTCGTTCGAAAAACAGTGACTATTTTTGAAAGTGTAAACATAAAATTTTGGTTTTGCATTTGACTTATTTGGATTTGCGTGATGTTTAACTTCTCTTGTAGGCTAATTTGGAATGTTTTCTGATGTTCGTTGTTGGGTTTTGTGCAGGTTTGTTTACCTCCTGTGCTCTTCAGATGTGTATATCCACCCACGATGGCTTTAGTTCGAGATTTGTTTGAGGTTGAGTAGGCTCATGTTGATTTATGCGGTTTGACTCATTTGATGAGATTACCTGATATCCGTGTGAACCACAAGATGCTCACAGTGTTGGTAGAATGATTTCATTCGGAGCATAATACCTTTCATTTGCCAGTTGGGGAGTTGACCATCACTCTTGAGGATGTGTACAGGGTCCTTCGTATCCCTTTTGCTGGGGATAAGGTGGACTATGATACCGCATTTTTACTTAGACTGCAGGCACTGAGGAATGTATTCAGGGATCCAGATATCTTGACTCGTTCTATGAGTTGAGATATACTGATGAGCAGGTACAGTGAGGAGTATCCACTGGCATGTGTCATAGCAGGTTTTATTGGGTGCTTTTTGATGCCAGACCGAGGGCAGGAGGGTTTTCAGAGCGGATGGGGCCGGATGCTCGAGCGATTAATAGAGTCCCCTCAGAGACTTGGCTGGGATTCTTGCTTACTGGCGCACATGTATCGAGAAATGCATGAGATCGTTTACAGAGAGGGACGGAGCATGGCTGCTGGGGTGTGCATTTTGCAAGTGTGGGCTTGGGAGCACCTTCCCGTGTGTCGGCCGATAGTGATAGACAATAGGGAGCCAGGACAGCCGATCATCTTTAGATATGCTGGATATATTACGCAGCCCCATCTGGGCGAGACAGACTTCTGGAGACGGCAGCTCGATGACTTGATAGCTGTCGTATGACGACCATATAGAGGGTTAGAGCCATGAGATGACTGACGGGCAATGCAGAGAGATCTATTTGTCACACGCCCACTGATTGGGAGATCGCAAACTGTTGTGGAGCGATTCGTCGTTTCACGAGTGATGAGGCAGTATGGCCGGCCTCAGGGGATCTCACAGGATTTTACAACATATGCTAGGTATGCTGATGAGGAGAGGCAAGGTTGGGCACCTAGACTATCTTATGCCTTGGCTATGCAGGAGCTGACAGGTTTACATCGCCTGAGGTGGGATTACTTGGAGGATATAGCAGATGCGGGGGTATTGCCCTAGTACAGAGATTATTTTCAGCAGCATCCATTCCTTCGGTTTACGGATCCTGGAGAGCATGCTCCTCATATTGAGGATGTGGAGGATGATGCCCCCGCACTGGCACAGGGACATGCACAAAGACAGGGTCATAGGCAGGGACAGGGCCAGAGACTAGATGTTCCACGACGGACTGGTGGTGATCATGGTGCCAGTAGCAGCAGAGTGCGAATCGACATTGGACAACAGAGGGGTGAGGGTGGATCCCTTGAGAGAGTAGGCGTAAGGTTGGGTGGGGGAGAGGAGGAGCGAGCAGCTCCGAGGCAGGTCCGTCAGTGGCGAGAGGAGCAGGGTGGAGCCACAGGTGGAGATTGTGGTGGAGATGGCGGCGGAGAGCCTGCGAGAGAGCAGGGGGCTGACACGGGTTGGTCAATGAGAGCACGTCTTGTAGAGCTGCAGTCACAGCTGATAGTGGCGCAGACTTAGTTGGCGGAGCGAGACCGCCAGTTGGCCGAGGTGAGGACTGAGCATGATCGCCAGATTGTGGCTTTGAGAGTAGAGTCGAGAGCAGAGATAGAGTCTCTACGACAGGAGGTCCTTCTCCAGAGCAGTAGGGCATCTTATTATGTAGTAGCGTATAGTGTTGTAGTTCCTGTTGCACAACAGGTGCAACCTTATTCGCAGGATATGGCTAGATCGGAGGGAGCACGAGCACCTTGACAGAATCCTGAGCATCAGACTCCTCCTCCACCAGGCGATGAGGGAGAGGGTGCCAGCTAGATGATTCTTTTTGTAGCTCAGATATTTTTTCGTAGACACACCCATTTTTTTGTAGCTTATACAATTCTTGCTCTGATGGGAGTTTGTACATGTGATTGGACATCATTTTGTACTCTTAGACTTGAGATGATATATATATGAGATCCGATTTGACTTCATCGTACTTATGTCAATTCGATTATGAAATGTTTCTATATGCTTTATTCTATATATATGCATTTCATTTTCAGCATGAATGTATGTATTACAAATGATAATGAATGTCTATGTTTTTGTTTCTTTTCATATGCAAATAAATGAATGAAAATGAGTAGTGCAAATTTTTTCGTTTTCTATGGAATAAGATGAATACAAATGATTAATAATAAAATGAATGAATGAATCTATATGAAATGTTATGTATGCAGCTAAACATCTCAAAACACAAGTACTCGATCGGAGAAATAATGATAAATAAACCACTTAGCGTAAGAAATAATGATGCTTTCAGCTCTCATTCCGAAGATAAAGAGATTATTATTAGCACACCAAAATCACCCTAAATTCACTAAAATGCAGAATGAAATGCAAAATGATGTGCAAAATGCAACCTAAACCTAGTCACTGGATTTAAAATACTTAAGATTCATCACTGAGCATAACGAACACAACAGGCAGGTTAGAGTTTCTTTCTTTTTCAATGTGCAATATTAATTATGTTGTCCGCAATGACCCTTTTTTTGTTCATATCCTTGGACAGATTTCGCAGGGACCCGAATTGCATCATAAAGAAATTCCTCAAAATAGACAAAGAAATGACATGGACCTCCCCGTAGCATACAAATAAGCGGAGTCGAGGTATGTGAGGCGATTTCACCTTAATGTGAAGGCTCTTATCACAGACACCCAACTAATTTATATGTTTCCAGATCATCGGAATCATTCCTACAAGCAGAAAACAAAGAAATTATTATGCCCCCAATCCTTGCTTCTCTTAGTCACAATAGACTTCCTCGAGTTACTCAAAGGGATAGTAATCAAAAATCAATATAAAAGACGGCATACAAAGAAAATTATCATTCATAGCTCAAACTGTTTAGTAATTGTTTTTCGTTATGTTGTTTTGCTTGTGAACTCAGTGATAAAAACTCTGTAGTAGTCAGGAGACAGGCGACTGACTCGGACTGGATGACCAGGTTTCATTGACGGAATAATGACTTGGTTGACACTGCTTAGGATATGTAATGTGCTCTGTCGAGTAACCTAAGACTAGGACATTGATTTGTTTCAAGTCATGAGGGTTCCAACGAACCAGGATGTCACAAAAGTGACTGAAAATATGTTTAAGCGAAAGCAAAAGATACTTGAAAGCGGGAAGTGCCAACGTTGCGTTGATAGATGGAGCACTTGAGTACAAGAGGCGCATGTTTGCCAGGTTTTCACCTGCTTGGCAGAGAATCATCATTTTTTTTTTTTACCAAGGTGCCTGTTTACCAGGTTTTCACCAGGGCATTTTCTTTTTTACATTTTAAAAAAAAAAAAAATTTTGTTGAAACTTTTGCAATTTTTAGGATTTTTTTCAGGACTTTTTCAACTGTACAGTTTGCTAGAGCAGAGAATGCTAAGTAAAGGATCTTTTCAGGTGGATGGTGTTAATCGGTTCTCGGAGCTGTTCTCCCTCCGATGTTGAGAGTTGATAGGCACCAGAGCCGAAGACTGTAGTAACGATATAGGGAACCAGCCAGTTGGGTTCAAACTTCCCTTTGTTGTCTCGAAACTGTTGATTTTTTGCATTTTCTTTCAAAACTATGTCATCAACTTGAAATTCTCTTTGTCAAACTTTCTTGTTATACCCTCTGGACATTCTCTTCTGATACACTCTAAGATGATCAAACGCCACTTGTCGACGCTCATCCAACAATTCGAGTTCTTGCAATCTATATATTCTACAATCTTCATCAGTAACAAGACCTTGCAACGAAACTCTTAGAGATGGTATTTCTACTTCAATAGGTAATACTGCTTCGGACCCATACACCAAAGAGAAAGGTGTAGCCCCAGTAGGTGTTCTGATACTTGTTCTGTAAGCCCATAGTGTAGGATTGAGCTGCAGATGCCAATCCTTCCCGGATTTGTTCACTGTTCTGTGCAAGATAGTCAGTAGGTTTTTGTTAGACGCTTCGGCTTGTCCATTACCTTGAGGGCAATATACTGATGACCAATGTTGCTTTATTTTGAATTTCTCACAAAGTTCATCCAGGTCTTTATTCTTGAACTGTCCTCCATTATCAGTCACGATGGACGAAGGTATCCCATACCTGCAAATTATATAGTTTAGGATGAATAAGGCAACTTGTTTACCAGTTGCTTTGATGAGCGGAACCGCCTCTACCCACTGGTGAAATACTTAGTGGCCGTTATGATGAATTTATGTCCGTTGGATGAAGCATGATATATCTGACCAATGAGATCAAAGGCCCATTGCTGAAAAGGCCAGTGTGTAATGAATGGTATGAGATCTCTCGCTGGGGCATGTATGAGATTTCCATGAAGCTGACATTTCTCACAAGTCTTAGCAAATTTTATGACGTCTTTTTCCATATCTGGCCAGTAGTAGCCAGCCCGTAATAGTTTCCAAGCTAAAGTAAAACCATTCCAATGAGATCCACAAATACCTTCATGGACTTCTGATAATGCACGTTTTGATTCTTCAGTTTCTAGACATCTAAGCAAAGTACCGTCCAAACCTCGTCTAAATAAATCGTTAGCTATGATAACATACCGCGAAGCGTTTCTAGTTAGGTTTTTTTTCTCATTACGAGTAAGGTTTTCAGGGATAATTTGGTCACAAAGATAGGAATAGATGTGGCTGTATTGGGATGAGTCGTGTCCAACAATAAAACAAACTATTTGGGTCTTAGGAGAATCATAAGCAGGGTAATATAACTCTTCCACCAGGAAATCAAAGCGAAAATTGGACTCCTGTAGCTTAGGTATAGATGCCAAGGTAGCCATAGCATCTGCTGCTCTATTCGCTGATCTAGGAATTTGTTGGAATGATACAAAGGCAAAATACTTCTTGAAATCATCTACCATCCTCTTGTAAGGCATCAATTTCTCATCCTGAGTCTGATATGTATTGTTGATTTGATTGATGACCAGCTAAGAATCTCCATAAATATGTAATTCAGCAACCTTCTATTCAATGGCGAGTTTTATTCCATTTACCAGTGCTTCATATTCTGCAATGTTGTTTGTGCAAGGGAATAGAATCTTATAAGACTTTGGAATTGAGTACTTCTGAGGAGTAATGAATAATATGCCAACACCTGAACCATTTTGAGTAAAGGACCCATCAAAGAACATCTTCCAGGGTTGTTGAGTAAGATGCATTATTGATTCATTTGGGAACTCAATGTGTAGTGGTTGAGTATCCTCAAGTGGAGCTTCAACAAGTTGATCAGCAATTCCCTGTCTTTTTATGGCTTCGCGTTCCACATACTCAATGTCAAACTCTGTAAGGATCATTACCCACTTTGCCAATTGTCTGGAGAGTGTTGCTTTATTAAGAAGATACTTGAGTGGATCAATTTTGGCCACCAACTTGACTGAATGTGCGAACATATAGTGCCTCAGTTTCTGTGATGCAAAGACTAATGCCAAGCATGCTTTTTCTATTATACTGTAGCTCATTTCATAAGACACCAATGTCCTGCTGATGTAATAAATAACTCTTTCTTTTTTGTTGTCATCCTGTTGTGCTAGAAGTGCCCCCAGTGATGAATTAGTTGCTGATATATATAAGATTAGTGGCTCACCTTGAATAGGTGGCATTAAGATCGGTGGATTAGATAGGTACTCTTTTATCTGCTGAAGATTCTGTTCACACTGTTGATCCCAGTTGTATATTATTCCTTTTCTCAATACTTTTGTAAAAGGTTGAGCTTTGTCTGCTAGTTGAGAAATAAATCTTCTAATGGATTTTAGACGTCCCTGTAGACTTCTCATTTGACTGATGTTCTTTGGAGGCAGCATTTCCATTATAGCTTGGACCTTCTCAGGATCAACCTCGATGCCCTTCTTTGAAATGATGTAGCCAAGTAGTTTACCAGATGTCACTCCGAATGCACACTTCTTTGGATTTAATCGGAGCTTGAACTTTTCCATTCTATCAAGTATAGGACCTAACTCTTGAATATGCGTTGATCTTTTCATAGTCTTCACTAAGGTGTCATCAACATAATCTTCCATATTCTTATGCATCATGTCATGAAAGATAGTTGTAACTGCTCTTTGATAGGTCACTCCTGCATTCTTTAACCCAAATGGCATAATGTTCCAGCAAAAGGTTCCCCATGCACATGTGAAAGCTATCTTTTCTTGATCTCCAGGAGCGATTTTAATCTAATTGTAGCCGGAGAATCTGTCCATTAGTGAGTACATCTCATACCTAGCTGTCATGTCGACTATCATATCAATATTTGACAATGGAAAGTCATCTTTTGGACATGCTTTGTTGAGATCTCTGAAATTTGTACAAACTCTGATAGATTTATCTGCCTTTGACACGGGTACTATGTTGGAAATCCATTCAGCATAATCTATTGCTCTGATAAATACAGCTTTGAGTAATTTCTCTAGTTCAACTTTGACCAATAGTGCGGCATGCGGGTGCATCTTACGAAGTTTTTGTTTAACTGGTTTTACTCCTGGTGTGATTGAGAGATGGTGCATAATGAGATCAGGATCCAAGCCTGACATATCAGAGTACGTCCATGCAAAATTTATTTTCTTCTCTAAGAATAGCTGAGTGAGATCCTTCAATTCCTCTGTTGATAGTGATTGAGCTACGTGAATAATTTGTGGTGTATCTTGATTCCCGATATTCACTGGCTGAGTTGGCTCGATCAATATGGAAGACCGCTCCTGAAAATGATTGGGCAGTATACCAAGTATCTCACCTTCAGGCGCCTCAGAGAGGTTTTCACCTTTAGGTACGTCCTTTATTTTCTCTTTTTTAGATTCTGACACTGCCACAATGTGGTTTTCGCCATCAGATCTTTTATTTTTATCTTTCCTGTTTTTGCGACTAAGATACTTGATATCCTCTTCAGTCATATTTTCACTCGATTCACTGGTGGAAGAGTTAATAGGTTCGACTGCATTGAGATAATAGGATAATGTATAGTCATTGGCAAAAGTAGGTATATTCATGTTGATTCTGTAAAGTACAGTCAATCAATTCGGGATGTATTAAGGACAAATTTTGGATAGGTTCAAGAGCGTTCACAGTATTGTTATCACAGCTGTGGATCGAAAAGTCGAGTTCCAGAATGATACCTTGCATAAGTGTCTCGAGACCAGGAAGAGTCAGATCATGATTATTAAAGTTCACGTTAATATTTAATCGATCTAATCCAATAGACATACTTGTAACATCGTTGACTAAGTCAGACTGGACCTCATGTCGTGGTTTAACAGCAATAAAACTAGTAGACAATTTTTCATTGTTTGTATCAGATGATTCAGAATTTGAGGATGAGTGGGTATCATCACGAACAGGACTATCATTAGAGTCATCAGAATCATCAGAGTTATCGGATGAAGTTGCCAAGTCTCTTTCAAGTGATTTAGTAAGCATATGTATGGTGTTAATACTAACATCTTGAATGCTACAAATTCCTTCATATTGTAGTTCATTTGTCATTTGTATCTGACACACCTGTTGACATGGTCTTATTGTTTTTGTGACTTTCTATCGTCTACTCCATTCAGCTTCTTCTGGACTGACAACCGGTTCTTGTTCTGCAACTTCTAACTCTTCCTGTGTAGTGCTATAACTGATTTGTTCTGTTTTAGGATAAGGACACATAGATGAGAAGCTTTCTGGTATTGTTCCTTCTTTCAATTCTTGTTCATAATTTGCTTGCCTCTTTTGTCTAATTTCTTGTATTTCCTTCTCTAGTTTTAGGCGCATCAACTCTTGAGTATCATCTATGACACCACTAGATTCTTCTAGAGTTTCTGTAGCGGATGTGTCTTAAAGATAGTCAGGACCCCATTCATACTCGTTTGAATCCGTTTCTGAATCATCTACTTGTTGCCTACCAGTATATGTGACTGGAACTTTTAATGGTGCAAACAATTCTCTGATTCTTACAAATTCATCTCTTATATCCTCAGGAACCTCAACTTCTTGTATTATCGTAGCTGATACCGTCGAAGCTTGAGCACTGACTATCTCTTCTTTCTTGACTGTTGATTCCTCTTTCTCTTTTCTACACTCTTCTTTCGTTTGTTTAGTTTTTGCTTCATGTAATGTTAAAGGCGATATCTTTCTCAAGCCTTTAGACTTAGAAACATGTTTTTGTTCTGATGTCTTTTTAGGATTGTATCCCAGTCCAGCTTTATCATGTGTGGATTTGGTTTGTAGCTGAATTGGTTCAGTAATACCTTCTTTTTGTTTGCCCAAAGGACCAATACCTGAGTACCCCATGCGCTGAATCATTTTGTAACCACGACCATATTGGTTTGAGGAAATCTCACAATGTCGTACCTCCTCATTTGGACTATCTTCCTTAAAGAGTCAGTTAAGCACAACATCCTCTTCTATTTCATCTGCCAAGGAGGTAGAAGACTGTATAATGAGACCATCATATATAGTATTCGGAGCTGAAGTTTGTGTTCTCATAGCCTCTGATGGCTTGCCCAACTGTTTTGGCGATGGAGGAAGAGAAACTAATGATAATACCGGTTCTATCTTGTAGCTATCCATGCCGATATCTGTAATCTTCAATCTCTTTTCTAAGTCTTTCATCAATGTTTTTGGATCTTCATTTGGAGAGGCTGCCCTATTATGAGGCACAAAAGTATCTGCACCTTTTGTCAATGCATTACAAATGACATTTGTATTAGCCGGAATATTGACTTCAGCTCCATTATAAGGAAACTTTAAGCATTGGTGATATGTTGATGGTACTGCCTTCATTTCATGAATCCATGGCCTGCCCAACAATATATTGTATGACAATGGAATATCGAGAACCTGGAAAATGACATCTTTCTCTACCGGTCCCACTCTGATTGGTAATGATACCAAACCTTTGGAGGTCCTCTCTTCTTCATCATAGGCTTTAATTGTTATTTTCTTGCCTGGATCAATGACATTTTTCAGAGAATCCTAGTTGTGTAAGCAGATGATAAGTTCATATATTCAACCCCGCGCCTCCATCTATCAAAACACGTTTAACTCTGTGTTTGTGGATCATGGCTTCAATATGCAATGGCTGGTTATGTGGAGGATTTAATGAATTGTCATCTTCCTCAGAGAAGGTCAAATAGTGAGGTGAAGTCAGATGACCCACCATAGACTGAAACCGATCAATGTCTAAATCTTTTGGAACGTTGGTAGTGAGCAATGCTTTGTGTAGGATTTCCTTGTGAGCAGATGAGAGCTATAGCAATTCAAAAATTGAAATTTGAGCATTTGCCCTTTTCAACTGTTCAACGACACTGTATCCAGAGGATGATGATGAGGTTAATCTTTTAAATTTGTCCAAGGTTGATTCCTTTTGTTTATTTGGCACAGTTGTTGGATTTGATGTTTCTTGAGCCGGTTTGGAAGAACTAGCTCCTTGGAGGGTAACTTTCTTTTTAGATCTGGTCAGAGCTTTTGCATATTGTGATTCATTTGGTTTATCTTGAACTATAATCACATTGCAATATTCTGAGTGTGAAGGTTCAATCATGTTGATAATGTTGTCCTGGCCGAGATAAGCATAATTTACTTTGGCACCTCCTTTGGTCTTTGAGGAATCACCTTGTTCATAGGTAGGCAAAGGGTCTTTAAATGCTTTATGATCAGCATTGGTTGGATGATTCCCAACAACTTTACCAACGTCTATGAGATCCTGAATCTCATGTTTTAGCTTCATGCAATTGTTTACATTATGACCCTTATTCCGATGGAAGTCACGTTATTCATTTTCTCTCCACCATCTTGGTTTGACATCTGGATCATATGGTCTGGAGTTATCTGGTAGTGTTATCAAGTTGTTTGCTAATAGAGTTTTGAAAGCTAACTCATATGATTCTTCAAGAGGAGTAAAATCACGCTTAGGTCTGGAAAGCCAAGGCTTTTCTTTGAACCATTCCTTTGTTTTCTTTGGCTGATTTTCTGCTGCAATTTCAGCGGCTTTAAGCGCTTGTGTACCACTAGCCAGGTTGGATATTGTTGATTTTGAGTTGGTTTTGACAGTGTCTACTAATCCATCATTAACAACATTCTTCTTGTTGTCTTTGGCAAATTTCCAATACTTGTTCTTCTCTTTAGAACTGGATCCTGTTTGTGTTTCTTTCCAAGGTGTGATATCTCCCTTTTTTATGAGCACATCTTCCATTCGAATGGCATTATCTACCATTTTGTTAAATGATGGGTGTACTTGCATTTGTACGCTATATTTCAGTTCGGGGACCAAGTTATTGACAAATATATCAATTTTCTTAGAGTCTGGGATAGGTCATGGGTACCTAGAGAACATCCTTCTCCAACGTTGGAGAAAAGTAAGAAGAGGTTCCCCTATTTCTGTTGAGTATTACAAAGATCGATCATAGTCACAGGATGTCGAATGTTGTATGAGTATTGTTGTAAAAAACAGTTGGATTAGTTCTTCGAATGTTTTTATTCCTTTGAGTAGACTTGAGAACCATTCCATTGTTTGACCTCCTAAACTCCTTGGGAAGAGGCGCATGAGGTACGTTTGATCCTGCATGAATTCCATACAAGCAACACTAAATTCCCTGACATGATCTTGAGGATTTGAGGTACCATCATATTTATCAAATTTTGGGATTTCCACTTGTGAAGGGAATGGAGATGTGTAAATTCTTGTCAAATGGGAAGGGACATATTGCTTCCAGAGAATATTGGTTCGAGGACTTGTCCTTATTCTTCAGCTCTTTGAGCTCTGTTCGCAAAGCTATTCATTGTTTGTGTACCATGAGTATAGGTGAGTCTTTCATCTTAGTAAAAAGTGTCTGAACATCATATCCAACATGAAGTTTAACACCTTGATTTGCTAGTTCTAAGAAATAGTCTTCCTTTTCTCGGGTCATGATAGTTTTCATCATTTTTCTAAAGTCTTTGTCTTTCTGACAGTCAAGGATTTCTTTTTCTGGAGGTTCAACAACTTCGTCAATCTCACTTGATGATGAGGAGTCATTATGATTTTCAGGAATATTACGGTCGTTTTTGTTTCCATCATTGTATTTTGTCTCATGTATAGTGGGAGATTTTGGTTCATAAAAAATTGGTCCGCCTGATGACGATGGTATGTTAGTGAGGGGATCCTTCACGTAGAATGGATTATCTTGATAAGTGAAGGGTTGTTCTTTGTCTTTGGCTTGTTTCTTACGAGAACTCCTGGTTTGAATAGGCATTTTTATGGATTAGTGTGACCTAGAGTTGTTTTGTGATGCATAGGTCAAGATCAATTTCAGAGCTAGTTTGTTCTACTTAGAATATTTTTTTGGGAGAAACAACTGAGATTTTGTCTGATTTCAGGAACGATCTATCCTGTCTAAGACGTTTACCTGGGTTGATTCTAAAATAGTAACTAAGATTCAGTTTGATTCAGGAATGATATATCCTATGTAAGACATTATCTAAGTGACTTGAGTTTGATAGGTAGTTTGATTGAACTAGCTGAAAGGTGATCGACCAAATCGTGCAACAAAATGGCAGATGTACACTATCTTGATCTGTTTTATGCTCAGGAAAATGATAACCAGTATTATGTTCGCTATAGACTGTGTTTTTGACAATTTTGAATGTTCTGTCTGACCAAACCAGAGACTCGTACGACTGGGTTTTATGAACCGGACGACAATTTAGCAGTTATAGGGCGACAAAAGTTCTGTTTCGTACGAGTTGTTGTCTTATACCGTACGACTGATGGGCATGTGCAGGACGACAAAAGACTGAGGTCGATTCTGTCTCGTACGAGATAGAATGCAGTGCAGGATGATGAATGATTTAGACTCGTATGGCAGAGAATCTGCTATAGGACGACAATTGAGTAGATTCGTACAACACAAGACTGATGCAACACGATAATTTAGCAGATTCGTACGACTGTTCACAGGGCAGAGACTAAAAATTCGAAGTTTTCTAACTGCTGAGTGTTGACAACTGAGTATGACAAATTCTAAGATGGACTGATTTTTTACTGGGATTGACTATTTTGGACAGATTTTTGACTTAGGATGGACTAGTTTCTGACACAGACAGAGTTTTGGCTTAGGATGGACTAGTTTTTGACACGGACAAAGTTTCGGCTTAGGATGGACTAGTTTCTAACACAGACAGAGTTTTGACTCAGGATGGACTAGTTTCTAACACGAACAAAGTTTCGACTCACTGAGTTGTTTCTGGTCTCCACTGATTTTTGGTATTTCGGTTTTTTTTTGTTTCAAGGATGAAAACACAGAAAACAAATAGTATTTATAGTGACTCCAATTACAACATGCAAATCCTAAGGAATTTGGTGAGGAAAGAAAACCTTTGCTTGTAGACTCAGGTACACACCCAATAGCTAATCAGAATACGGCCGCTGAGTCTCACACAACGGATTCTCAACGCCGTATTATCCGACTCCAAATGCTAATGGGGGCACGAAATGACAAGTATCTTGGGAGAGTTACTATCTCTCTTGCACAAAGATTATCCCCCTTTCGAAGATGAACCGGGTAGCTTCTAATTTTAAATTGGATTTAGTTAGGGATCCGTTCGGCGCGTCGGGGTATAAACTCAATTAAGAGGTCTCCCAGCCTTGAAAACCAAGGTTTAATATACCCGAAGGTACGGAGGAGAGCTATTCCCGACCATTGCCGTTGACTTGATTTTCATCAAATCACGTTTATTTTATAGTGGGTTGGAGTACTTGGTGTCTAGCCGTTCCCACTTAGGTCGTTCCCCTCACACTGGCCGTAACGACTTTAAGATTTTTTTAACCCCTTGGGAGGGCAGGCCTGCTAAAGATGTACAAATCTCAAACAAAGAAAAAGCTTCAAGGGTCTGGATTTCTGATTGTCTAGAAAAAGACAAGATCATACTCTCGTACCTCTCAGAATCTTCTAAAAGCACAAAAGATAGATTTGTTCTTTAACCAAATAGCAAGTTAGGTTCCTAAAACTGAATTTAAAGAATACACAATGTTTAGTGGATTCTCCTTAGGCAACCTGCAAAGACAACAAATTAGTAGTCATATTGTCTTTGTGCGACAAGCAATATTCTTCGACAAGCGTTCTGCAAAAACTAGTTAGGCTGTGAAAAAACTCCGAGATAGACAGATAAACAGTCAGGGTCAGTCGTCAGAATAATCAGAAATGAAAAAAAAATATGAAATTTGCCTCCTTTACCAGAAAATACAAAATCGTAAGACAAATATTTGACTCGTATGAGACAAGATACAGTATAGTACGAGACCAAATCGCTGATGATGTTGACTCGTACGACAGATGATTACTGCTCGTGCGACAGAGGATCTGCTCGTACGACAGAGTGTCTACTCGTACGATAATATTTTTGTAATTCGTGCGATACCTGCAATTTGTCGTTTTAGCCTGTAAGAATTGTCGTACGAGATGTACAAACGAAAAATCGAAAAAATCTGAAACCTGGGAAATAAGAAAAAAATAAAGCAGTTAGTCTTGGAGGCCGAAAAAATAGTCTTCGGGCCCCACGGTGGGCGCCAGAGATGTGTGTGTGAAAAAGTGCACCTGTAGCTGCAAGCACAACACTTCAATTAAGTCATTATATGCATGGTTAGTAATTAATAATCAATAAGAAATAAACCATAGCAAAGCGACTAATTGCCTTCTAAAAGATGCGAGTATAAGATTGCTCTCAGATTTTTATAAGCAATACCAGTGACTAGGCTACACCAAGACGAATGATTTAATCTATATGATATTAAGCTATATGGATGCAAGATGGATGAATAATTCAAGCAATAATAACCAATTCAAGCAACAATGGATGCAAGCAATAATGAATGTAAGATGGATGCAAGTAATCTAAAAAAAACACAATGATTTCAATGACTCCAGAGTGAAATTTACATGATAATAATTTCCAAGCATGTTCTCAAAAATCTCTAGGGTGAATTGGAATGAGCGCTGAAGACTGAATTTATAGAGAATCATAAAAAGCTCAATTTATGATTAACTTAAAATAATTGAGAAATCAGGTTAAGTTAACCTTGAGATAGATTCCAATTATAGTTTAATTGAAATGCATTCAAATTAGAAGTCCAAGTTGCATTGGAAAATAATAATAAATTAATTCCATGCATATCTGGTAAAAATATATAATTCTTCAATTTAATCAAGAAAAGAGTTTTCTTAATGCAACTGAACTTCTTTTTCTGAAAAGCTTTGAGTTCCAATTTTAGAGAATAATTCAACAATTCAATTAAATTGCTTTTCTGATTTCAAGTTCTAAATTTAGAAAAAGAAATAATATCTCAAGTTTGATTTCTCTCTCAATTCAACTCTATGTAATTAATTAATTCATCTTTTGTAATAAATTAATCCTTTCGCATGATTGAATGACAAATTTATTAATTAATTAAATATGCAAAGATATTTAATAAATTAAAATGGGATAATTGATCAAAATGATATTCTTGGAACAATTCAATTAATTAAATAAACATTTAATTAATGTTGAGTGGTTGATTTGCCATGTGATTTTTGATAATTAAATAATTAATAATGTGCTCAAGATTGATTTAATTGCCTTTTGGTTAGGACCTTGGTGATGTTGTCGAGATTAGGGGCCCATGGTTTAGATGACCAATTTTAGGGTATTACAGTATTGAAGCAAACTGGTATCAAGGAAAGTGAGTTGGAAGGACTTCAACCGAAAGCTCATCTTTCATTGGTTGCTACTTCTTCTGAAAGTGATATACTGACGGAATTCAAAAGGGTAGAAAGGAAAAGAAAACCCTCACCGGCACTCTCACCTACACCCAGGAAAACAAGACAAAAACAACAAGCAGTTAGGCTTCCAGCTAAGAAGTTAACTCCAAAGAAGAAAAAGGTATAACAAGATATTGTTCCACTGGATAAACTCCTTAGTGAAATAACAGAGGATGGAAAGTTGAAAAACATTGGCAAGTTGTACAATAAACTTTCTACAGATGATAAAGAGAGCGTAGAGAACGATGTTATTTTACACTTGGACATATACAAGAAATTTTTGATGGAAATTGTTGATGAAATACCAAATGATTTGTATAGAAGACTAGAAGTTAGAAGGCTAGCTATTGTTGAGTTAGATAAAAAGATAAAAATAGAAAAATTGCTTGCAGTTCACCCAGTGAACTCCACTGAAGAGATGATCAATTAGTCAGTGAGGCCAATCGGACTGTATTTTCAATCGCTCTCCGACATGTAGCACTAATGGTAGGAAGAGTGAATGAAATCTCTGAAGAAACTGCAGATCAATGGGATATATTCTTTGTTGAAAAGGAAAAACAAGACGAACTTAAAAGACCCAAGACTATCAAAGTCTACCAAAAGGACAAAGATAAAGGGAATGGTAAGGTAGGTGGACCACCAAGCCTAAAGATAACTGATAACTTGCTCCCACCTTCTTCTGATACTCCGCCGGTACATACTATTGACAAACAACCGGCCACAAAGAGTATGGAGACTCCTCAAGAGGATACAAATCTTGAGTCAGAGATCTTATATACTATGAATATAGACATCCTGGAGGTGAATATTGTGGTAGATAAAAAAACCACTGAGGATAAGAAGACAGATGTGGCTACTGAGCCATCGGCTGCAGATGTGGTGATTAATGTTAGCATAGAGATAGAGAAACCGGCAGAGGACACTACTGGGAAATCATCAGAAGCACCGGTAGATAAAACTGAGAAACAATCAGAGAAACTGACAATGGACAATGCAAAGGTGAATATAGAGAAATCAGAAGTGCATACAAAGACTACATCTGAGAAACCAACAGTTGAGAGCTCAGAAAAACCTTCTGAGACACAGATGGAGAAACTGGAACAGAAACAGGTTGAGACACAGGTTCAGACCGAGACAGTGCCACCGACAAAAACTGAAAAGTCTAAACCTTTGCTAATAGAAATGCAAACACAGATTGACCTACCAGAAGTCAAAACAAGCAAGGTTATTACTACAACCAACAGCATGGAGATTGTGAAAACAGTTGGGAAGACATCTGGTACCTCAATAGCAGAATTTCGACCTACAAATGTGACAGAGTTCTTACTGGACTTAGTAAAGAAAATCACAGAATGTAATGCACAAGCCTATAAGGCTATTGATGACACAATTCCTATTCTTAAATTGATAGCACCCAAGTGCATTGTGGATAATAAAGATTCTTTAGGTCAACTAGACACATTGTCTAAATTCATCACCGGTAATATTTTGACAATTGATCAAATCAATGAGGACACATTCAAAGAGAAAATGAATAAGGAGAAAGGAAAATTCTTTGAAGAAATAATGAAGAAGAATAAGGAGGAAACAAAAACCTTATTACCGAAACTAGAGAAACAATTTTGGATTTCAAGAAACTGTACAGGGATACATGCAAAACCGACATCTTGACAAAGGACATAGATTCAGAGATCAACAAAACTCAAACTGAGATTAACAATATTGTTGACAATCTAATAGGCACATCAGATTCATTTTTGGAAATAGAAAAGAAGATTGCAGATCTTGAAGAGAAAATTGAGAAGTTAGAAAATGATAAAGGAAAGATAAAGCATAAGGCAGAGAGCTTAAAATGCAAACTAGGTCCTAAATTAGATTACCTCATTTCTTTGAAAAAAGAAATTTTTGAGGCTCTGGTCCTTGGACTCAAGACATCAGAAGAGCAAATGCACATACTCATTGGTACAGTTCAGAGAACACAAGCGGCATTAACAGATAGCAAAAGATTCAGCGACAATTTAAATTTGGTTTTGGCATATCTTTTCCAGATTGTAACCCATCAGTTACAAGAATCTAGGCAAGAACCACACTCCACTGACAGTGAATGACAACCTTTGTCATTGATGTCAAAGGGGGAGTAGTGAGATGAGAAAAATGATCAGAACAAGACATCATCAGCTTAGGGGGAGCATGCATTTTTGACAACACAGTTTTGGTAAGATACTTTGGCAGATTCGTTTTGGACATCATTTTGGACACTTTTTGATTTTTCTCATGAGTGTTGCCATCAATGCCAAAGGGGGAGATTGTTGACAAATGTACACTCTAATGAGAAATTGTAGGTGATTGAAGGTATTGTCATTGATGGCAACCTTACAATCATATGGCATCGACACCGACATCGAAAAAGAAGATTACCGACACCATGGTCGACAGGAATTTTGTTTAAATATATTTTGTATTTATTTGTAAAATCTTTTTGTAAGTCGACTTGGCGAATTGTAATATGACTCATATAAGTATGAGATCATTGTAGATCATTTGATATAGATGTATGAGAGGATATATGGAAGGATTAATTGTAGACCTAATATGCGAATTGTAAGGCAAATTTTTGGATAAGGGTTTATGTTATAGCAGAGCTTAAACCGGTACTGAATTTGGCATAGTAGATGCTGATCTAAAGCAATACATGACATTGGATTTGTATAATCCATTTTTGTAAGTCAGTGTGACTTTTTTTGTAACTGAGCAGTGAGCTCTAGGCACTTGGCCTTCCTGCATGTGCAGGCCCCTATTGTAAACAGTAATATTCCCTTATTGGCCAGTAAGCGAATATTGTGGGTCACAAATCCCACCGAGGTTTTTCCCACACCGGGTTTCCTCGTTAAAAATAATGTGTTATGGTGTGTCTCTTATGTTGTGGTTTTTTTTCTTATTTACTGCATTATCTTTAGTTTATCGGTACACAGTTTTGTATTGCTTTTCATATAATAAGTTCACAAAAATCTCTAACCAGTCAGATATTGATTCACCCCCACCTCTCAGTATCTTTGGGAATCCTAACATATAGGATATTTACAAATTTAGAAAGGGCAAGAAAAATTAATTAGTTTGTTTTCAAAACTATCTTCCATTCTAATATTTTTGTTTCTTCTGTTGTTTTACAGATCAAAGAAAGTGAAGCTTCGAATAAGCTCCTCTTTCATTTGAGATAAAAGAAAGACATTCCACCTGACACATAGAGGATACAAACCTAAACTGTTACATCATTTTCTTTAATAGATGCATAGATCGATTGGGAGGTTGTAAATGAGACGCTTTTATGGAAATATGTAATCGGGATAATATTCTTGACTTCTGCTGTCTGCAAGCATATCCTTCCCATTGTCCCTTATGAATGACCAAAATTTGCATTTTTGAATGAGTAAACTTATTTTAATATTATAAAATCGTAATGTGAATGGCAATTCGAGATAAATTGCTATAATTACTATCGGCAGTACAAATTGGACCTTCCTCGAGTCCAACGGCTAGTTTAGTATTAAATTCTATTTCAAAGTGTCTCATGTCCTTAGAGAAGGAAATAAGGATGCAGATGAGTGTGCCAACCAAGCTTATGATTTACAAGTTGGTGAACTAATCCTAGATATCTAACTCCTTAACGGCTAGGTCATGGTGTGGTTTGAATTTTCTTTTCAGACAATGTGTAGGATGGTGAATGTGTCGGCACTGGCTATGTAGCCCCATAAACCGCACCTCCTCTTTCACCGCTTCCGATGCCACCGTACGCTGCAGTTCATGGGCAGAAACAGTACCATGGCAGAAACAATATAGCTTAAAAAATAAAAAAGATTCTTGATTAAAAACTTTTTAATTTTAACATTTTATATTTGTTTTGTTTGGATTTTTTTTTTTTTAAACTATTTTTTAAGATTACATATAATAATATATTAAACTATATAGTATAGTTATAATATATGTACACATAAAAAATTATAAACAGCAAAAATTAATTAGATATTTATTGTAAATTACTAAATCTATAAAATTAAAATAATACAATATTATATATAATTAAAGTGAAAAATATTGATTATTTAAATCAATATATAATAGACAATAATATTAATTATAGAAAAACAATATAACTATAAAAAATAAACATATTAAAAATATAAATATATAATGTTAAAAATAATTATATTTATCAAAAACATAATATTATTAAAAAATACAAATATTTAATGTCAAAAATAATTAATAAACATTATTTTTTTGGTTTTAAATATATAATTTAAAAAAATATATATTTATTTAAAAATTTATATTATTTATTTGTATATATTTTTTAAAGTCAAATAATATTATAAATAAATTTTTTATTTAATATATATCTTAAACTAAATTATATATTATATTATGAAGAATTCAATAAATAATTCAAACAAAAAAAAGTAAAATGTTTTTAATCAATAATCTTTTTTATTTTTTTAAACGGAAATTTTAGTAATACTAAGTTTGTAAAAAATGCAGGACAATTTAGTACGGCAACTACCTAATTCGGTGCGCGAGGAGATGAAATCTCTCCATATCTTGGGTGGGTTGGCAACATTAAATGTGGTGTCCACAATGGGCCAAATTGGCGGTGCACCTCTGTACAACCTGCGTGCGATTTTCTAGCAGTGTCATTTCTATTAAATACTACCAACTTTGAAAGGCTTGAATGCATTAATAACTCCCCTGCCAAGGACGATGATATGGTAAAAAGGCTTGGCCTCTCATACAAGCCATAGTTATGATTGAGATTGATAGAAAACGGATATAGTTTTTTTCTCCACAAGCGCCGCCGGCTAGTTTGCATATCGAATCTGTGTTATTCTGGTGCGTGAGAGAATGGAGACTCCTTTGATGACAACTATTTTTTATATTAATTTAGCTTTCTGCCTTACAAGACAAAAGGATTATGATAGGATGGCAATAACAATTTCTAGTATCATTTCAAATATATAGGGGAAAGGACCCACTAGTCGAGCATGTATCAATTGTTGTGAGGGTTGTTCATACCTTTTGTTCTAAAAATTGAACAAATAAAACTTATTGTTTGAAACAAAAAATATCAATTTTTGTTAGGAAATTTATCAACAGTTGTTGGGAAATGTACCAATAGTTGTTAAGAAATGTATTAATATTGTAAAAAGTAACCAATCAGGGGATGCCATGTTAGCTGCACAACTATTGGGGTATTTTTTGCACGCCTATTGGTCTCACTTTTTTTGGGAGCTGTTTTGGACACCTTGGCAAAAAGCATGTTGATGTGGCCCTGAAACCTTAGTTATAAGCAGGGGACTTGCCAAGTAAGCTGCTATAAAAAAATCGGAGTGATTTGAAATTTCCAAGTAGGATTTTGAGAAGCGCAAAGTTAGAGTGCACAACTACTGGGTCCTTTCCCCTATGATATGGTGAAAAATTATAACTATATTATAAGTTTTGTAGTTGAAAATAAATTAAGTTATATGGTTCATAAGATTAAAAAGATCAAAGAGAATTTTCATTGAACATAGAGCAATAGGATACATGAGAAAAATAACTCATGTTGCTATTTTTTAGAATATTTAATATTATAAGATATGTTTAGAAGAAAAATACAATGATATGATTGGCTAGCTGACTTGAATTCTTGTTTCGATCAATTATTATAGAACCCTTCTCATGGCGGGGACTAATAATAAGAATTTGAAGCCTTGCAAAGACATTAGTAATCCTAGTTTGATTAATAGCTGTTTTTCTTACATCATGAACTTGAGAACCAAAATAAATATTACTAAAATTTGAAAATTATTCATGATCTACATAGTAAAATAGTTGTTGGAACTAATCCTAAAATACCTTGGGAATCATGAATTCAATTTTTTTTGGCTTGTCGAACACCTAGCTATATGAAAAACAATTCTCTATTTGTATAACTTAAATAAAATAGGAGTTGATTATGAGAAGCAAAATAACCTTGGATAGTTTTCTTTCCAATCATGTTAGAGTATATAAAGAATATTATAGATTCTTTATGTAGAGAATGTTTAGATTCATCTCTATTTCATTCATCTATATATGAGTGATTATCATCATACATCTCTTTTTTGTAAATATAACCGTGTTAGATATAAATGATCACAAAGAAAGATACATGTTATATAGACCAACTATAAGGATGAAAGCTTCATCCATGGGGAGTTACATGATGTAATGAATTGGAGGAATGGAAATAAAAATTGTAAATCGTAAATTTATTTTTACAAATTTATCTTCAATGAGATCTCAAAAATCATATACAAAAGACTTATAAGTTCTCCATATGATTAAATCATACATAATTGAGTAACAAAGTAAGTAAATGATCATCCATACATTGTAGATTCTAATAAAAAATTGCATCTATATTTATCTTGAATTTTAAGGTTAATTATTGTTAGTTTTAGGATCAGACTATAGCAAATAACAGATAGACAATTCAATGCACACAAAGAACACCTAACTACCTTGGGAAAACCTCCCTCTTGGAGATGAAAAACCTAGCAACAAATCTCAGATCTTTATTAGTCAACAATCAGAAGTAATTTACAATTTGCTTCAGCACTTAAAGCAATCAGCAGAGAGATGAATCACAGTAGAATGATTCCTTCACACAAGAGCAGTCCAAAAGAACTTATCTGCAATATAAGTGCATGCTGACACAAGAATGAGGCACGCTGATTCTAAGGTGAAATTCTCTTAGCCTTGAATGGATTTTGCTCAATCTTGAATGGAATGCGAAGACATCCAAAGGATGTTCGTTGTCATCTAGATAAGGCTCGATGTGCTCTCAATGATGATTGTTGCCTTTAGATAAGATTTGTTGATCACTGAAGGTAATTCACTGATCACTGAAGACAATCGTTGCACTCTGATATAATTCGCTTGATGGCAGATAGAAGGTATTCACTGAATTGTGTATGTTAACAATGATGTTGGTATTACATATATATGAGACTCTTGCCTTCCAATTTACCTTTGGTCGTCCTTACAATGTAAGAAATACAAAACTTAAAATTGGCGCCAATATGAATAGGTCAAGGTTAACCACAAGTTACACATGCCGCCCCACTTAGGGCACAATTAACACAAGTTGATTAAGCCTTCTAAGGCTGGCAGGGCCATAAACATGCTAAGTGTGCTAGGTCGGCTCTAGAACGGATCCGAGCTAGCTACAAATATCAACATCCTTAATGTTTACAAGTTACATAATGCGTTTGGCTCCAGCCCAATACAAGTAATACTTATATTTGATCCGAACTAGCTATTATTTCAACACTCCCTCTTAGCTAGGGAGGATTCTAGCCAAATAACAAATCATCATGGACCTTTCCATGATATCCATCTTGCATTGCCCACAAAGGATGGATCCAAAAATTTATTATGCACACCTGCAAGAAATGAATACACACAAATATATAAATACACATCATGAACGTCTTTCATGATATCCATTTTGCATTGCTCACAGAGGATGGATCCACCTTGCATTTCCCACAGAGGGTGAGAAGATGTCTTACACCTCAAAACTTCTCTACTGAGAAGAATAACTTGCCACCTTGCTTTCCGCAGAGGGTGGTTCCAACTTGCATTGCCCGCAAAGGGTGGATGAGGTCTTTCACCTCAATCTTCTCCTAGAGATGGATCCAATGTCACCTTGCATTGCCCATAGAGGGTGACTCCACCTTGCATTGCCTATAGAGGGTGGAAGATGCAACTAATGCGTCACTAGGACTGAGACTCCCTCTCAACCAAAGTTGTGTTCTCCACAACTCCAAGTCTCTCTTTGAAGTATACAAACTTCACTCGAGAAAGAGGGTTGGTGAGAACAACTGCAATAGTGCTGACATATTTCAGCTAAATTGCACTTTTCTGTATCATATCACAAATGTAGTGATAATGAGATTTCACATGTTTTGACCTGTCATAAAAAACAGGATTAACAAACATCTTAATACAATTCTGATTGTCATAATTAATGATTGTGGGTTCCCAAGGTTTCCCAAACAACCTAGCAAGAAGCTTTGTGAAGCCACATTGTTTCATACTTCATGCAACGTACTCAACTCTCTCTGTACTCAATGCAATTGAGGACTGATACCTACTAGCACAACAAATCACGACTGGACCCAAATTGAAACAAATTCCTAAAATGTCCTTCCTGTCAGTAATACATTCTTCCCAATCAGAATCAAAGTAGTCTTCCAAGGAAATGAACGTGTTGATTGGATACTTCAGCCCGTAGCCAACTGTTTCTCGCAAATATCTCAGGATATCCTTGGTTGCAACAAGATGAACATGCTTAGATTTGTTCATGACCTGGCTGAAGGGAGCTCACTGCATAACAAATATTATGTCTAGTGCTAACTGTAATGCCCCGCCATAAACCCTAAAGGAAAATAGTACATCTAGGCCACTAAAAGGGCGTAATAATTTTTTTTTCCCTAAAGATTAAGTGCATAATTATATCAATAGCACATTAACGACACAACGAAAGTCTAAAGTATGATCTCCTAAGGGTTACCAACGAAGATTAATTCATAGATTATATTAACACCTACTGTTAATCCCATTGTTCAACTAATTAGGAAAATTAAATGCTTAAGATAAAATCTACACATACATCTAAATTCCATAATGAAAGAATCAAAGTACTCCAAAATATTCATTTCCAATAGATCATATATACAAAAGATTAAAGCAACTGAATAACATACATTTCAATGATCCAATATTACAACATCCATAAATACATGGTCTCCAATAATACCACAGAATACGAAGGTTACCATATCAAGGTTACATAAATGTTGATACAATGACCACAAGGTCTCAACTGAACAATGATCATGAACATGAGCTGGTACATGAACCACGAACCAAGAAACACCAGCGAAGCCCTTCCTCGCCTAAAGATACATTCCAGAACATCCGATGGGAAGTGGCACTACCACCCGACCATGTGATCCCGAAATGGAACCACCCCACCGTGCTAGGAGATAGTAGAAAACCCTCAAGCAAATACTCATAAAAGATCAATCAACAAAATACGAAGGCCGAACAAACTGATCGGGCGACCAATTGATGACACTCACACGAGTGTAACTGAATAAAATAGGGTCAACTACTATCTCCTCCACTTCTATCGGAAAATATAAGGCACGCTCAGACCTGTGAAGCCAGTTGGAGACGATACCCCGTACCTACCCGGTACTTGTACCCGAATATCCTGCATCACCAAACTACACATGCATATATACAATATAGAAAACACAGCATACAGACCGATGAAGGAGAATCGCGACGTTCCCTGTCTCACCGAAACGAGTGAAGGAAAATCGTCCCCTTGCATCCAATACACTCGCAGACACACAACGTACATTGCATAGATAAAGTCAAGTGTCAGTACATAGCAATAATCCATAAAATGCCATAAATCACAAGTATTGAAATATTGTAAATAAGTTAAGCATCTCATATCCAGATAAAGCATGAAATAATGTCATATAAGTCTGAATAACAAATCATGGTAATGTATCCACTGAAAGTAAACAATAATAAAATATGAGTCTAATGAGTTCAAACGAGTAAGGGTACTACATTAACTAGATGCATTGAGGATCCAATCAAGTACCAGTGATGCTCTGCAAAATGGACAAGGTTAGTCTAAGATAAATAACACACACACAAGAAACCGTTAGTGTTAGTCAATCAAAAACTAATCTAAACAGGCATATCAAAAGAGATACTAAAAACATGAAAGCATACTTAACTAAAGAAGTAAATATGATGAGACATCTCCAAATACCTCCTAACATACTCTTAGCTTCTTCTCCTTTGTTCCTCTCCTCTCCAAGTTTCAAAATAGTGTAGCTCTCAACAACTTTTTGCACTATGGATGCTTATGGAGGATTGAGATTTGAGTATTTTTGCTTTAAATGTAAAATGAAAAGCTAAAATACTAGATGATATTAAAATAATTGATTTTAACCCAAAATAACAAGATTTTAGTTTGCTATGCTAAATGCTTTCTAAAATGCCTATAGGTTAAATGCATACAAGTTTTCAGGATCTGGATTATGAAGAAATGGGCTCTATTTATAGGAAAAATGGAGCAATGGATGGTTAAGATTGAGTAATCTCAACAAGGGTTAGGATTGAATGATTTCAAATCCATGTGAGGGCTTTCAACCCAATCCCAGGATGACAAGTGTCAATGTGAGATAGGTTGAGAGGGGACGGAATAAGCATTAAATGCCTGATATGACCTTGGGAGTTAAAGTCAAGGTTAGTTGAATAAATAAACTCTTTATTCAAAGAATAAAGCTTTTATCCAATGGATAAACCCTTGTGCAAATGTGAAAAGGATGAATATGGTCAAAGCAATAAATGTCTGGGGAAACAAGTTTGAAATAACCATAAATGGTCATGTAAGAGCCATTAGTGGTCTTGGAAGATTTTGGGGGTTAATTTGTTGAACACACAAAGCATTAAATGTTTTCCAAAGATTTTTTAAGTCTTTAAGAAGTGACTTCACTTTGCTTAGGAATGTGACAATAATTAGGGGATGGATTAGGCTAATTAGGAAGGGGTTAGAAGAATCTAGAAGGGGATTAGATTTTTCAAGTGGATTTGGTGGGTGAGAGAAAATAGGATTTTATTAAAATAAAAATTCATTTATTTCAATAAATGTGTGCAAGTTGCATTTGTAGGAAAATGCAAGTGGGGGGGGGATAATGATTTAAATAAATATTTTTATTTAATTTATTTAAAAGATGAATAGGGGGTTTTAATTAAATAAATAGATTTTATTTATTTAATTGATTGTGAATTTGATTTAATGAATTAATTAAAATAAATTGAATAATTTATTTAATTAATAGAAGAATGTTTGGGAATAAATTAATTAAATATTAATTTAATTAACTGATAGCTATTGAATTTTTAATCAAATAAATAGCGAATATTTATTTAATTAAGCTGGACAGATTTGTGTGACTACAACCAGTACTCCGATGGATCTGCAAAATCATAGTTAGCTACACATAAACTCAATTTCTATAGGAGTAGACATAGGTTTGCAATCCATCATATCAATGGCATATTTTTCTTGACTAAGGATAAGATCTTTGCCATAGTTCTAGTCATAGATAGTAATGCATTAGGTCTAGATCCTTCATTCTAGATTCAGTGGCTAATTCTTTCTTACATCTAATGATGAGACTATCTCCAACAGTTAAAAATAAATCATCCACATATATAAAAAATAGAATTAGCATTTCACTATTGAATACTTTTAAAGTAAAGGTTAGAATCAACATCATTCTTGCAAGATCCTAAACTAATCAAATACTTATCAATCCTTTTTTGTACCAAGCTCGAAGAGCCTGCTTGAGGCCGTATAGTGCTTTCTTCAATCTGTACACATGAGATTATCTATCTTGAATCTCATATTATTCTGATTATTCAATTAAGAAAAGTAGTCTTTATATCCAACTTCTAGCCTTTAGCTGCAACATTAACTATAACGATTATAATATTAGTATATCTAGCAACAAGAGCAAGTGTTTCTTTATAATCAAGAGCTATACATCTAGCTTCATATTTCTCAATACTTCTACTAACACAATTACTGAGGATTTTAGGGAACATGGAACTCCCTCTTGATTCTTAATATAAGATTGTGATAAGAATAAACTAATGAAAGCAGCCAACTAAGTTTCCATAAAAATGAGAAATGCCAATCTTTTCCTTCACTTTTACGAAATGGACCCATAGTACAATCCTTATGATCATGGCATACCTTCAAGTGAAGGAATGAACTAAGAGTTTGTGTAGGCTCTTATTACTAAGCCCCCTCTGAAGCTTTAAGGCATGATAGTTCAAGACTATCTTGAATAGAAGCATCAAATTAAGAATTAAACATGATTCAATATCCCAATAGAATAAATTAACAAGAAAATTCATGAACATGTAAGATAACTTATTTATTTATTGACTAGACTTCCACCATTGACAACATATGCAAAGATTGCTTAAACAGTTAGTATAACACAAAGATTTTGTACATTGCTAGTCCAAAGAATATGATCAACTTCACTCACTACACAACATTCTTTAATGTAAAAATTGTTTTCCATAACAGAGAGATAGATGTGCTTGATCTGATCAGAAAATTAAGGCAAGTGGATGACTTCAGAAAAACTTTGACAATCCAAAATATTACAAAATCCATAAGCAAGGTATATAAGCCAAATTGCCTTTCCAGCTAGTGCGTAAAATCAAATATGAGTATCAACCACTCAAAAGACACACAATGTAGTTGAACACAAACATGTGATCAAAAGAACTAAGTAAGATACCTCATTTATATTAGGTTTCATCATCAAGAGAATACTTATTTCAAAACGTAATAGGCAGTATTGAAGAGATAGATATCACAATGAATATTATGTAAGGAGGACAGTGAAAGTCATGACAAAAAAATACATTAGAGCTAAAAGCAGTCCTCTACACAAGAGCAACAAAGCAAGGCTACAATGAAAGTATAACAAAGATCATGAGAGCTTTACAAATAGCTAATGAGAACCAAGAGTTGCACGGTCACAACCCTACATGACAACCTTATCCAAACATAAAACACTCATAGAACAGAAAATACAGTCCATACGATGTTAAAAGATTTGATGCAAATCAAGAGACACACCATAAGAGTATATAATTCCAGAGCAGCAAGACTATTGAGCATTTTAGATAGAATACGGTGCATCAAAACTATGCAACAAGTATCATAGAGGATCAGATCATGATATGAAGATAGTAAGGCCATCATCAGGCATAGCTACTGAATATGATGACTAAGGCATCTTACCTTTACATGCCTATCACACCAATGATTAAAGGACACTATTCATTATATGTTTTCAACTAATGTTCCATATTTCTAAATCTCTTATAAATTTCATTCATCTTTCAATCTTTCTATTTATGCTTGCTGGTATATTCGTCAGGATACTCCTAGATTTATATATGCAACAGATGCTGATAATATTAAGTGTCAAGGATGATATATTCAGATCAATGCATCAATTTGGATCATTGCATTTTCATAGCAAATCACATCAGGAAGGATGAGAGATAAACATACTCAAAATAGAGAGTAAGACAATCTGAATACCAACTTCAACAATCTGAACTAAGGATTAGAACAAATTTTTAAGAACAAAGCTCAAACTAGGATGATAGTTTTTTTGTATTAAGTATCATAGAATCGCAAAGCTCATTTTTTGCTCATTCGAGCATCCACATTAAAAAATTATTACAAATACCAATTCCTTTCGAGCAAACTTATTACAAATACGAGCTCCTTTCGAGCACCAAACTAGAAACAACAATTGGAAGACCAAGGGTCACAACTTAGAAATCCACTTTAAACAATGTGACAAATTCAACCAATGGAAGACCAAGAGTCACAACTTAGAATTCTACACAAAGGTGTCCCTCATGGGAGTTGAACTTGGGTCTCCACATTGAGAACTCAATGCTTTAACCAAGTAAGCTCAACTCCTTGGACTAACTAGGATGATAGTTACAAACCTTAGGATGACAATTATACCGCCCTTAATGGAATAAAAGAAATACTTGAGATTTGAAGCTAGAAGGAAACAAGTGCGCAAAAAAAAAAATGAAGGCACTCTTTGATGAAATAGTTAACAAGTAAGAGAACCCTGTGCACTAATTAAGATCCTAAACTAGGGTTGTAGAAAAGAACTAATACCAATAACGACAAGGCAGATAGATACAAGTCTCCAAACCTTTCTTAGCAAAGGTAAGCAAATGAGGGTAGAGGACTAAGAACAACTGTATACAAAGATTGAACCCTTCATATTCTTGTTATAGCTTCATCGATGGCCTCAATTTGACGAGTAGGTGTATTGTCCAGATTTGTTGTTGATTCATGCTAGCCCTAGTCCTGCAAAAGAAGTAATACAAGATCTACCTTCAAGTTGTTAGGCTTTATAGAAGGAACCTGCTCTGATACCATGTTAGTTTTAGGATCAGACTATAGCAAATAACAAATAGACAATTCAATGCACACAAAGAACACCTAACTACCCTAGGAAAACCTCCCTCTTGGAGGTCAAAAACCCAACAACAAATCTCAGATTTTTATTAGTCAACAATCAGAAGTAATTTACAATATGCTTCAACACTTGAAGCAATCAGCAGAGAGATGAATCACAATAGAATGATTCTTTCACACAAGAGTAGTCCAAAAGAACTTATATGCAACATAAGTGCATGCTGACACAAGAATGAGGCGCACTGATTCTAAGGTGAAGTCTTCTTAGCCTTGAATGGAGTTTGCTCAGTATTGAATGGAATTTGCTGACCTCCAAAAGATGTTTGTTGCCTCTGCAGTCACTCAGTGATGTTCGTTGTCATCTAGATAAGGTCTGTTGTGCTCTCAATGATGATTGTTGCCTTTAGATGTAATTCACTTGATGACAGATAAAACGTATTCATTGAATTGTGTATGTTAATAGTGATATCGGTATTACATATATATGAGACTCTTGCCTTCCAATTTACCTTTGGTCGGCCTTACAATGTAAGAAATGCAAAACTTAAAGTTGGCACCAATATGAATAGGTCATTGAGGTTAACCGCAAGTTACACATGCCGCCCCACTTAGGGCACAATTAACACAAGTTGATTAAGCCTTCTAAGGCTGGCAGGGCCATACACATGCTAAGTGTGCTAGGTCGAGCCTAGAAGGGATCCGAGCTAGCTACAAATATCAACATCCTTAATGGTTACAAGTTGCATAATGCGTTTGGGTCCAACCCAATACAAGTAATACTTATATTTGATCGGAACTAGCTATTATTTCAACAATTATCACACGACCATATCGTGTGCCATTGATGGTTATTTTCATACATGTTTTTTAAAAAAAAATTACAATGTTTGATATCCTCATAATGATCATTTATGTTGGGTATGCTATATGTAGTCATAAACTTTTGGATAAAACAAATATATTCATTATGTGTATGATTAGAAGGGTTGTCATCATCGAGTTCCACATGATTAGGTTCATGTTGATGCATAAGAAAGGGATTAGTGTAGATTTTGAGATTTTGATTTGAAAGTGTCATAAATTTGTTTATGTTGTTTATATATGACTTAAGCCATGATGTTAGTATGAATAAATGTACAAGTTACAAGCTCACTAAAATGCTAAAAAAAACTTAACAATGCTAAGATATCCAAGTCTAACCTTAATTAAATTTATCCTCCACAATATCAAATAATTCAAGATAAAGAAACCATACTTCTCACAAATATTGTTCACCTTTTATGTCTTCACTCCTCAAATATCACAAAAACCATGTGTATGCGGGAAAATCGAGCCGATAGAACTAAAAATGTGAAAAATGGAGCTCTAGGGAGACTTGTCCACACATCCACAGGACTTCTTGGTGCAAGCTATGGAGTCATGAAGTATGGCTTAGCTTCCCAAGGTTGGTTCCAAGGTTCTCTATCTCACAAGGTCCCTCAAACCAATGTTTTTGCTCTCAGATCACTGAGCAAAATGGTTTAGGGGTGACAAATGCAAGAACGAGGGATGCTTTGATAGATTTTAGAATGAAATGCATCCTAAGCTATGCATGATCTTAAAATGCAATAAACTAGATTATAAGATGACAAGGTTAGTATAAATACTATCCTAGCATGATTTATTAGTCTATGATTGAGCTAAATGATAAAGAAAGTATTCTAAACATGCATATTTAGACTAATTCCTAGTTAAAAGAGAGGCTAAATGATGAGCATAAATGGTATGAAAGCTTGAATGTATTTGAGCATAAGTATGATGCTTAAGACTTGGATCTGAAAATGGAGGAATGAGAGCTCTATTTATAGCAAAAATAGGGCAATGGATGGCCAAGATTGAAAAAGATAATCAAGGGTTGAGTTTGAAAGCTGCTTAATCCATGTTTACAATTGGCACCAATGAAATGGTGACAAATATCAACATAGGGTTGGGTTGAGAGAAGGGGTTGGAGACATTAAATGCCTGATAAGACCCTATGGTTACCTTAGGGGTAAGGGTTAAGGTTAAGTTAGGATTACCCATTAGATAAGCTTTAACCCAAAGGATAAACTCTTGTGCAAAAGATTAAGGGATAACCATGGTCAAAGGAATGAATGCTTGATGAGACCCTTGGGTTACATGGAGGTTGAGTTTAGAGAAAGTCTCTAATCATGCCATGGGGTTGAGTTAACCATTAATGGTTTGGGAGACTTGGAAAATTAAGTGGTTGAAGCCTTTAAGGGTTTTCAAAGACTTTGAAGGTTTGAGAAGTGACCTCCCCTTGCTTAGGGATGTGACAAAGTTTAGGAGATGGGTTAGGTTAATTAGAAGTGATTAGAAGAGTCTAGAAGGGGGTTAGGAATAGGATTTAGGAGGCAAGTGGGAGATGTAGGATTTTGCAAGTGGATGGAGGGATAATAGGATTTAATTGAAAATAAAATGAATTTAATTCAATTTGGTTGCAATTGGAGAAATTAAATAAATTAGATTTATTCAATTTTGGCTAACCATTTATTTAAATTTGAATTTAATTAAAAGTGGATAGAGGGGATTTAATTGAATAAAATGATTTATTCATTAAATGGTAAAAAGAGGCTTAGTGAATTTAATTTAAATAAACTGAGTAATTTACTTAATTAAATAGAGGAATGTGGATTATTCAATTAAATTGGATTTAATTAAATAGAGAAATGAACATTGTATGCGGGAAAAGCGGACCGATAGAACTCGAAATGTGGAAAACGAAGCTCTATGGAGCCTTGCTCACACACCCACAAGACTTCTTGGTGCAAGCTATGGAGTTATGAAGTATAACTCAGCTTCCCAAGGATGGTTCCATGGTTCTCTATCTTGCACAGTCCCTCAAACCAATGTTTTTGCTGTTAGATCCCTGAACAAAATGGTTTAGGGATGGCAAATGCAAGAACGAGGGATGCTTTTTGTTGATTTAATATGAGATGCATCATAAGCTATGCATGATGCTGCAAATGCAATAAACTAACTATAAGATGACAAGGTTAGTAAACAAAACTATCCTAGCATACTATGTTAGTTCATGATTTAAGCTATATGACAAGGAACATACTCTAAATTAGTATATTTAGATTAATTCCTGATTGAAAAGAGAAGCTAAATGATGAGCATATAAAATATGAAAGCTTGAATAGATTTGAGTATAAGTGAGATGCTAAAGTCTTGGATCCTCAAAATGGAGGGATGAAAGCTCTATTTATAGCAAAAATAGGACAATGGATGGCCAGGATTGAAAGAGGCAATCAAGGGTTGAGTTTGAAAGTTGAGAATCCATGTTTGTAATTGGCACCAATGAAATGGTGACAATTGTCAACATAAAACTAGGTTGAGAGGAGAGGTAGGAAGCATTAAATGCTTGAAAAGACCTCATGGTTACCCTAGGGGTTAAGGGTTAAGGTTAAGTTAAGATTACCCATTGGATAAAGCCTTTACCCAAAGGATAAACTCTTGTGCAAAGGTTTAAAGATAACCATGGTCAAAGCAATAAATGCTTGATGAGACCCTTGGGTTACATGGAGGTTGAGTTTATAGAAATTTTTTAACCATGTAAGAAGGTTGAGTTAACCATTAATGGTTATGAAGACTTTGGGGACAAATTTGTAAGAGTCCTTCCAAATTTGGGGGCATTCAACAAGTTGTTGAATGGATAAAGACTTTAATGCATTTTAAAGAATTTACTCCAAATTTGAGAAGTGACCTCCTCAAATTTAGGGGAAATGGATAATGGATGGGTTTTGGGTTAATTGATTAGGTTTAGAAGAATTAGGAATAGGATTTAGGATGCAAGTGGGAGGTGTAGGATTTTGCAAGTGGGTGAGGGAAAATAGGTTTTATTAAAATAAATTGCTTTATTTCAATTTGGTTGTAATTAAATAAATTAGATTTATTTAATTTAGGATAACTATTTTAATTAAATTTGAATTTAATTAAAAAGTGGATAGTGGCTTTAATTGAATAAAATGAATTATCCTATTAAATGGTATAGTGAATTTAATTGAGTAATTTACTTAATTAGATAGAGGAATGCGTATAATTTAATTAAATTGGATTTAATTAAACATAGAAATGAACATAAAATATTCATTTAGGAATATGGTCATTTTTATACGTCTACAAATATAAAATATTCATTTAGGAATATGGTCATTTTTATACGTCTACACCATGTTTTAAAATTAAAGACATTAGGTTTTCACAATCCATATTGATTGAATTGAGAGCTACTAGATTTAATCATGTGTATGTTTTTTCTATCAATGTGTCAAATCACACTCTATGATTCATCATCTAGATAGTGAGCTAGAGAAGAGAAAACGAGTGAATTGTGGACCAAAACCCACTAAATAGTGTTGGGGGGATGGGAAAGACATGAGAACCAAGACAAAAAGATAGCATCATAAAATTGTAAAAATTATTTGAAAAATCATCATTTTATATAATTAAAGCTACCCTTGAAACTATTACATATATTCACATGCTAGTTTCAAAACACTATAATTATCTTTCCATTAATTCAACGACAACGATACGTACATTATGTACATCGCCAATGTCATGATGACGTTTATATAGTATCTATGAGCAACTTATTGCATATATTGTCTTTATAATCTTTATAAAAATCTTTTATATGTTTTTTATTATAAAGCAGCCAAAACAAAAGGTTGACCCGGAAAAAACAACAAGCCACAAGGATAGCACAACCGACACACACACAACTGCCTGAAGACAGTCAACCAATCCCTACTTTAGTCATAAAAAACAAAAACCGCCTACAGCTATTGGATAACCCAAGATTGATAACAATCTCGTCCAAATAACACCTTAAACAACAGATAACCAACATATTGTTTATACTATAAAAATTGATAAAAGTAGCAAGATTAACAGGGAACCAGTCGTTCTAGCGATAAAAAATTATAACAAAAAAGAAAAGATTCCACTATTAATCGTGTTTTCCATCTCCCATGTGTTGTGAGAGCATAAACCTAGTCCAATCTTCAGCCAGGAACTCAAACAGTTCCTTTGTGGTGTTGCCTTCCAACCCGCCCTATTCAGATTTTTCCTAGTGAAGCAGGCACGATGAAGTAGTTGATGAGTGCATGACTTTAATGGCAAATTTCCCAATTTTATTGACATAGGACTCCAGAGAGTCTAGTTTCTTCTTTACTCTATTTAGGTCCTCAGAGATAGTGTTACAACCCGCACACTACACAACCTCCTCCTTCTCCCCACCTTCAGTTGTAGTATGCCCGCCTTCAGATTTTCTTTTGTCCCCCTCAGAGATATGTGGGGGAGAAGTGTTAGAATAAGGGGAGGTGTTCTTATTATCATCCTTGATATTCTCAGAGTCAAGGGTGTTTGTGCCTAGCTTGGAGGACTCCGAGCCCTCTGTAGCCTCCATCTCCTCCTTTGCCTTCTCTCAGTCTTCCTCCTCCTCATTAACATAGTTCTTCCTCACGACGATTTGTGTCATCCGGGGTTTTCCAACAAACCTGTGGGATCTTCGTGGGGTAACACCATCCTCCGCCTCAGACTCAACAAGCAAGATTGAAATAAATTTTATATTATTGTTCTATACTTCATTCTTTACACTTTAAAAAAAAATTGAATTTTTTTATTATTTTGGCGCAAGTTATGTGACTTGCATGATCAGTTACCTAATTTCCAGGATGTGTCCACTTTGAAAAATCATTCAAAAAATTACTCAACAAAAAATTACAAAAAAATATACAACTTCTAATGCTCACCCTTAACTATCTTTATACCAAAAGGTTTCTAAAATACTAAATTTAACTATGCGCACATCAGACACTATGTTATGTTATGCTGAAAAAATAGGAACACTTTTGAGTGTGCGAAAGATTTGACTCCCTTAATTTTATCCAATTTTGAAAAACTTTTGTAGTTTGGATACTAAATTTAGAGTACTATAATCTTTGTTCTTTGGGTGTCTTCATATTTTGAGTGGACGAGTCTCAAATTGCTTCACCAAGTTTAGGTTTATTTGATTTAAGAAAAAAAGTGTCCATTTATACCCCCCTTTTGCACACCATCTTGGTGCAATTACCCAGAAGGAAATTATAATTTTTAAATTATAGATTTGGTGCACCAATATCTAGTGGATGGATTTTTGTCATAATTTTTTGTTACATATATATGTTTTTAGTTAATTTTTTAAGTTAGAGTAATTTTAATTTGGACAGAGGTGTATTCCGTAATGCATCTTTTTGTGTATGCATTTGAATTAACTTCTTTTTGTGTTCAAATGAGGATATCAATACCTAGGGAAAAATATATTTTTAATAATTTTTCCTCTATTTTTTTTATTTTTCTACATGTGTGAAATACAATCTTTAATGTTCAATGAAAAACCTACATCCATAAGAACTAAAACATATTAATGAAATTTAATATACTAAATATCATACTATTTGGAAAACTTATAATAAGGGATACTTAAAAAATAAATTTTTTAAATGAATTCATCTGACCCCCTAAAAGCTAATGTAAAAGTGGTTTTTTATAACCATTTTGATAGGCGTGAAGGAGACTCCATTGTGGGTATGATTTAAGAGTGGATAGATTCTATCCAATTGATTTTGATATAACTCTCTTCAATTAATTACTTCAAATGGGACCTCTCAAGGCTTAAATCATTATATTTTCTGAAAAATGTAAGATTTTAGCAAAAATCGGGATGTACCAAAAATTGTAACCCATTATCGTGGGAGAGATGACCGCACACACACACACACACACACACACACACACACACACACACACACACACATATATATATATGCATACATACATATATACATATGTATGTATATGTGTGTGTGTGTGTGTGTGTGTGTGTGTGTGTGTGTGTGTGAGCACACACACACACACACACACACACACACACACACACACACACACACACACACACACATATATACACACACATATACATACATACATATATGTATGTATGTTTGTATACACACACACAAACATACATACTGTATGCATCTAAAAATGGTTAACACTTGCGGTGTCATACTTTTAGGGTTTTTACATCTTACTAACATTTCCTCTCTGTCTCGTATTCGATCTTTATCATTTGTTGACATTCTATCATTTCTTTGCATTCTTTTTTATTTTAATCTCTTGCATTTGAATTAGGTCTTGTCTTATATCAATTTCAAATCTCAATTTGTATTTGTGATAGACATTGCTAACATACACATGACTGCAGCACAATCAAGGTAGGGTAAAAAAGCACCACAAAAATATGAGGTAGCAAATGCTATAGTAAATAGATTGGTAGCCGCTAGTCAAAATTATCCAATAGATCCATTAGCCCTGAAATATTCAACTAGGATAAGTTAGTGAAATGTTTTAAAGAAGTAGTTTAGGGAGAAGTATAAGATGGATCAATTAAAGCAGAAAATAAGAAAAATAATTGGTTGAGAAAGAGGAAAAGTTAATAAAAGAAAAATATAACATTTTCAATTAGGAATTTTGAATTAAAGAAAATTCAATGAGAGACAAATGGAATATGAGTTACTTAGGTGTCCATTCGATCTAGGGGAAGGACAAAATGGAGACAAGTATAATTCATCTTTCATCATTAGCAAGAAACAAATCCATGACTCCATTTTAATTCATGGATGTAACCCGCACAATCAATTGCCTTCCCACCCATGGGAAACTAATCTGTATTCTCTTTTTGTTGGCATTCTATCATTTCTTTGCATTCTTTTCGATTTTAATCTCTCGCATTTGAATTAGGTCGTCTTATATCAATTTTAAATCTCAATCTATATTTGTGATAGACATTGATTAACCTATCATATCAATTGGACATATTGTTGTAACCCTAATTGATTTCAATTAGGGTTTTGTCCTAAATCTTTGTCATTTGCGATATCAATCATCTTTAATCAACGGTAAATCAATTTGGATCATTTTGGCTTGTTTACAATCTTCATTTTTCAATCTCTATCAATTTTCATCGATTTGTTATCGGTCTTTGTCAATATTTGTCAAATCAATTTAATCAAATCAACCCTTTTTGTCAATCTTTGATCATTTGTCATCAGGCTCAGTCAATGTTCAATCCTTATCAATTTGGTATTAATCAATTCAACCTTTTTGTCATCTTCGACCGATTTGTCATTGGTTTTCGTCAATCAATATCAAGTTTTTGTCAAATTATCTCTTTTGATCACGATCTTTACCATGTGTTTATGGCTTTAATTGCATCACAACCTAATCTCAACCTATTTTCTTTCCCCTTTTCTCCTTCTAGGGTTTAATAATTCTTTAGTTATTATTCCTTGTTAACATTCCCGCTTAGGTTAAACGAGTTTATTCATTTATCCTACGAGTCACTATTCAATTAATTTATTTAATTGGCTAAATTGACCTCCCTTTTTGTGAGAGAAATTAATAAATGAAAATTATTAATTTCTCCCACCTTTCTCTTCCCTAATTTTTCTCCACTAATTTTGGCTCCTATTTTTTAGGCTAATTTTTCATAACTTGTCATAGAATTTGTCATGAAATTTACATAGTAACTTGTCATATTCTTTACATAGAAGTTTGTCATAGTTTGTCCTAATCATGCCAATTTTTAATGAATTTGCCTCTTTCAAATTGCTCATTCCAAATTGATATCCTCATCAATTTTCCTATAAATTGAGCTCTCTTGTCAATCATTTTCAACCACACTCCTAGTATCCATAAGTTGTCGATTTCACTATCATTTTTTTTATCATTTTCTTTCAAACACACTTGCTTTGTAGGTGAGATGCACACATAATTTGGAAGAGAAAGAATAACAATGGAGGAGACACATTGAAATGGTTTGCTTTTTAGTTTTGGTGTTTTATCTTCGTGCCTTTATTGATTGTATTAGGGGTTAATTTCATGTCGTTTATGTTTTGTGGTTGCATAATTGATAACATGAATTCTTTGCCTAATTCCCTAGTTATAGATACATACATACATATGTATATTGCATTTGTTGTTCATGTTGTGATTTCAAGATTCAAATCTAGGGTCACATTATTGAGGAAAGATTTATTCAGTAAGATGTAACCCTAACCCTAATTTGTTACAATTGTGATTTGAGGACAACAGGGGACATTACAAATTTTATCGAACTTCTAAATTTGACCATGAATTGAGCACAATCAATCATGAATCAAGTGCATGAGGGACAACCACCAAAATGAGTGTGAAATTGTAGAGGGATACAATTTATGACACTACAGGCACTTTCATTACCATAAGTGTGACCATTTGATAGAAAAAACACTTAAGGTGCATTTGTTGTGTTGATTTGCTTTACATTTTTTTCATAAGCCATTATCTTCTCTCTCCCACCACAACTCAAAATTGAGACAAACAAAGGCTTATATTTCACTAAGATACATAGAAGTAAAAAATCATTAAAAAAAGAAAACATTAAATGAACAACTAATTTATAGTTCTTTGAAGTGTTGTGCAATTTCTTGATAAAATTCCAGACATGGGTGGGGGATGAATATTTTGATGGTTATTATTGTTAGGATTCCCAAAGATACTGAGAGGGGGAGGGGGGGGGTTGAATCAATATCTAACTAGTTAAAGAATTTTCTGAATTTATTATATGGAAAGCAATTCAAAACTGTGTACCGGTTAACCAAAATTAATGCAGTAAATAAGAACAACACAACATGAAATCCGGTGTGGGAAAACCTCGATGGGATTTGTGACCCACAATATTCGCTCACTGACCAATAAAGGAATATTACTATTTACTCAAACCCTGCTTTCTCTCCAGCTTCTGAATTTCTGCTTCATCATCTGTGCTCTCAAAGAATGCGAAGAGATTCAATGTGCCAAAGATGTTGAGAGGGTCCACAACTATATTGTCTGGACAGTCCACAAACTTTAGCAAATCCTCTGTCTCCCTGTATGCTTGAAATGCATCCCCCATATCCACACCAATCTCAACATCAGCTATAGCACTGAATATATTTGACATCGTTTCCATCCACCTTCGATTGCTATCTGCTCTACGAAGACGCTGATTTTGATCCATTCCACTGTTTCTCATTATTGAATGGAGTACCGTGAAGCGTTGTGCATTTTTATAAGCTTCATCCATCCTATCATTTATTCTATCAAATGTTTTTTCATTCACCATCCAGAAAGTGCGTTGGCCATGCTCCTCTAGTTTCAGTAGAGATCTGTATTCCGGAAATGCATCCTTTATTGAAACGGCCTTCTTATCAAGTTGGCAGAGACCCCGAACAAATTGGCTGCTGAATACCAGATCAGAGAAATACCGACAGATGCAGCAAAACAGCAGCACTAAACTGATTGCTAAAAGCAAAACACAAAATGGAAGGAGCATTACGAGGCAGGGAACGGAAATCATTAAAATATTCCTCCACTTAAATTCTCGAATTGAGAAATCTTCGGTATGTAACAGGATATATACCAGCGTAGGGTTTAGTAGATAAACAACAATGGCAGATGGCCCAAAGAAAATAAATAGGACGACGCGCATGAAATCTGATACGGTGAATGTATTTTGACAATAAAGCGCGGCCTTGAACCATCTGCAGAGCATGATGATCCATCCCACTAAAATGAAAATGCATTGGAGATAAAATGTGAGATTAACTCCATTATTATGGAGAAGAGACGAACGACATTCCATTTAGCGGCCATGACGGCAACACAAATTGTCACAATCACTCCCGCACCCGGACTGAAAGCTGAGCTCAACTGAAAGTACCATGTCTTCCATGCACGAACTGCAACCCACGACTTCATCGCCTCGCGTCTTAACGCCTTCCCCTCATCGTCTTCATTTACAAAAATATCAGCATTGGGACGGACACCATCACACACGAACTTGCCAGACAAGATGACAGCTACTAACAAAAAGAGGAGAGATGAGGCTCCGAGCAAGAGAACCAGGCCAGAAGACACGAACCGTGGGCCTGCTTCACTTTGGAGTTTAGGGTCATTAACATTCTGCAATGCATAAATTTCCGTAGCGATGTGGAAAGACAAACTTACAAACAAGGCGGCTACATGCTCCATCTCCCCACAGTGCCCGCCGTGGCCATCCCAGGCAGAAGAGATCCCACAAATACACACATTGTAAGTCTCGCGGCATCCATCCTCATCTGGTTATCAACCAACACATGCATGTCCGTTGCATTGGTTGCCCCGAAAACATTGATTTTCTGAATATCAATGTAACTGAGAATTTGTATGGTGAGAGCACTTAAAACAAAGAGATTGCTTGGAACCCAGGAACTTATTTTATAATTCAGCTGGTCCTTGGCTACGTAGAATGCAATGTCCCATAGAATGCATATTAAAAGGGCACATGAGGCAAGGATCATCTTGATGTCATCCAGATCATAATTCATTTTCAATCCCAACACTCCTAAATTGAGGTCCCTGCTAAAAATCTCGCCTCTTTTAATTTCGAATCAATTCTATTCTTTGAGGGGATGCTAAATGGGTACAACCTAAAAGTAGTTGAGTGCCTCTTTAACAGCCGGGTTAAATTTTTATAGGAATAACTCTTTAGAAACAATGAAATGAGTTTGTTTCACAAATTTTACGGCATATTTACACTATGAAAGGCATCAAGCAACTTTAAAATTTAATCTGAACGATGCTAATAAAAAACAATTACGCTGTTGATTTATTGCACACTTCTGTATACAGTAATAAAATTTATTGACGCCTTTAAAAGTAATTTAGCCGATAGTTTAGCCAATATATGTTGGAAAAGCTCACTGGAAACTTCATGTCTCAGGCCGGTTTCTGTTGGGCAAAAAAATTATCTTTTACATCCTGTCACTTCTTTGATCTTTAAAGCAATAATATGAATACAGTACATAACAGGCAGTCAGATTTGAAATGGAATAAACATGTGGTGCAAAATCATTCGATTTCTAAAACCCTGTACTCGGATGTACCTCATCGAAACAGGTGCAGCATATAGCGAATCCCGAAAACAAAAATTTAATCCAACCTGGCGTACTTCAAAAACTTGATGTAAATGGCTGTATTTACTCCACCTACCCAAACCAGTTGTATTTAAGCTGGAAGCTGGGCAAAAAAATTAATCTTCAGTACGACATCACCGCATCCATTAAATATCCAGCCACGACAGTCATATTTCTATTGAATATCACAGGACATATCCTGTCTACCATCTACTCAATACCGTGCATTGGTATATAGCAGGACATATCAGCTCATGAAAATTTTTTTCTTCAAATACTTGCACTCTTTTCGTTAGCAATAAAAATCTGTTCTTTCAAATTATGGTCTTTCAGTAGCCTCGCGTCGGGTTTTATCTCCACGACCAATGCTCCCCTCGCTGCACGCCTGAAATTAAAACATCACGATAGCTTAACAATTTGAGGCAGTGTCCAATGCCAACATAGCAGAAGCGCATTGTAAAGGATGTTTGTTTAATAATTCCAGGCAGTTGTCCAGTGCCAACATACCAGAAGCGCATTGTGTATGGAGACATTAGGATGCACAGAAGGGACAGGCTATGGCCAATAACTTTTAATAGGATTTGTTCTGATTTCCACATCAAAATTTATTGGTTTCAGATCCCCTCACGCTACGCCTCAAGTATGGTTACCAATCAAGGCACAAGAGATTTAAAGCCCTAACAGATTTTAAATATGGTAAACTAGTACGAAATGAGGGATTTTGGGCAGATTCATTCTATTTGACATGTGTGATGAAAATGGAGATGGAGCTCAAGAAATTTAGGACTCCCAAATCCTTAAATTCTTATATAATTTAAATATATATTTTATTTCCATTAAACACTAGATTTGAGGGACAGACCATGTTTCAAGCTTTCCAATTTCATTTTAGTTCTCCTTCCATTCAATTTCTATTTTTAATTAGTTTAATCAATCATTTTAAAGAGTTAAAATTAGATAATTTATATTTTAAATAATTCTAAAATATCATTTTTCTATTTTTCTATTAATTGGATTAAATAGAAGATTCAAATTTTATCAATAAAATTATCAATTTATGCATCTAATTCAAACAAAACAATATACATTAATATCTTATGTTACCCTGAGTATTCAATGGGACAGTTTTCCGGATGGCAATTTTATAAAATATAGGAAAATTTTAAATGTTCATGATAGTTTAGCAGAGATATGTTGGAAAAGCTCACCGGAATCATCAGGTCTCTCGCCGGTTTCCGGTTGGCTAAAAAATTATATTTTACATCCTGTCACTTCTTCAAGCTGTAAAGCAATAATCTAAATACAGTACATAATAGGCAGTCAGATTTGAAATTGAATCGACAGCTCTAGCAGTGCATAGAAATCAAACATGTGGTGCAGAATAATTCAATTTTTAAATCCTTGAGTGGGATGTACCTCGGTGCAGCAGTTCGTCATATTATATATACATATCTGGCTCATCTAGCGAATCCCGAAACAAAAATTTAATCCAACCTGGTCTACTTAAAAGTTGATGTAACTAAGCATATTTACTCCACTTAATCCAACCTGGGCACTGGCACTGCAGAGTGGTACGAGCCCCCATCCCCAGGCTCGTACCACTCTGCCAGTCCCTACCTCCGATTTCGATGCATGTCTTGACTGGCAACATAAAAAAAGTAGGTACGCCGAAGAGGTTTGGAAGATTTGTTAGAAATAATGAGATCAATTATTATGTCATTAAACAAATCATTTTGTTTGTTCAATTAATGTCTAAATGGAGAAGGGATAAACCAATATGTATCCACTTATAGGGATCTAAACATGAACAAAACAAAAACTCATAGTTTTCCTTTGAAAAACATGTTAAAATCATGGCTTGCATATAATCATTCCATAGACCTAAGCACAATTTTGTTGTTTAAAAGATGTTTGAGCTTAATCTTATTATTTTAGAGTTTGTGTTATGCTTTTAATATATTAGGTTATAAAGGAGAAAATATTATGTTTAATACGTGATTGTTGATATAATATATCGTTTAAGATTGATTACAAGAATATTATCCTAAATTGTCATCCTCATGATACACTTGAATATTGTCAGTTTATATAATTCTTAGGGATATATTCAAAATTATCCTAAATTGTCATTTATGAAGCATTTTGATGAAGAAGAAGTTGAGATTCCAATAAAATTGTATCATTAGAGAATAGATGAATCAACTAGAAGTATCATGTTAGGTAAGTAGATGCCTACTTTTTATAGTCATACCATTTCCAATTTACACTTTACAAGTTTCTTGCATAGAAAGAGTAAGAAATGAAAATATCTTTTTTTTTTTTTTTGATCGGTAACGGGTATTACAATTCTAGCTGCTCAGCAGCGTTCTACAAACTTAAGACAACATGGGGTCTCGCCCCTACAATATAGACGCTTTTGACTAGAGCTATGAACCAGTAGGGTCACAAAGGGGGACCCCATCCCTGAGGTGAACATGTTGAGGCATTAAGAATCCTTATAACTCCCTTCTCCTTATCTCTCCACAATACTCCTTATATCTCCCTGCTCCTTATCTCTCCATACGCCTTATATCTCCCGCTCCTTATCTCTCCATACTCCTTATATCTCCCGCACCTTATCTCTCCATATGCCTTATATCTCCCACACCTTATCACTCCACATTCAACCTTATCACTCCACAGTCATGGCGCCTAGTAGAGTCCAACATGACAACAACATGGACACGTAGCGAGGCAGGGAACAACACGGGCGAGGAAGACCAACGCAGACCGACGGGGGGGAACATCGACCAGCATCAACAACAACCGTAACCGCAGTGGACAGTCATGAACACCCATCCACCAGTCGGTCAACAGGAACACCAACAACACCAACCTCTACACGACTAGCTGCAACGAGAAGACCAATAAACATGCCAAATCGGGATGGGATTCGAACACAGAACCTCCCTATCAACAGGGCTTGTGACCACCGTCACGCTGTGGGGTGAACCCAAAATGAAAATATCTATTATTGTCATCTTAATTGTGATGTAAAAGATATGAAAAAATAAAAATAGTTGGAGATCATTATATATACTTCTCAATACAAAATAGTTTGATTAGTATGGATATACTTTAAAATATATTATTTAGATGTGTCAATTTTATCACAATTACATTTTTATTTTAAATTGTAAATTTCTAATGATATCAATGATGCCTAATCCCCTTGGTCAATATATTAGTTTTTTCATTATTTCATAGTCATACATGTATATCCATCCCACACATCATAATAATGTTGGTGGAAAAGAGAAATTCTAGAAGGGTGTAACACTTGAAACCTACAAACAATGGAGGTCACAAACCTTGGCAAAAGGTTTTTATAGTGATTAAATCTAAAGTCCATCAGCTACATGGGATTCAACAATGATATGATAGATCATTTTTCTCTCTATTTTTGGTACGTTTTTTGTTGCACACATTAGTGGTATGTCTCTCGATGATATGACCTTTTGCACTTTGGCCATTTGTGGCAATATTATCCATTGATGCTCTTTACACACCATCCCCCTAAATAATCAACATTGTTTCATTCACCTAAATTTAATGTTAGTACAATTCGATAAGGGAGTCCTACAGACTTTAAGATTGTTAAAGCTAAATTTTAAATTTTATATTAAAAATTATAAACGAACCCAAATTTTAAAATTAAAAGTAAAATGAAATATATTTAAAAAATAAAAAGTCAATTCATAAGTTATTCATTTAATTGATTCGACTAATATGAATAGTAATTATTAATATCGGGTTCGCCCACCAGCTCAAACGGTTGGAATGGTTGTGCTAAGGCTTTGGGTTCGTCCCATGTAGGTCCAAAGTTCGACTCACTCCGGGTGGGATATAAATATCAAAAAAATAATTATATTTATCAAAAAAATGTTTGATACTTATATAAATCGAATAATATTATTATTAAAAAATTTATATAATATATTTCAACTAATTATTTCTATGATATATTATAATATAATAATTTTAAAAATAAATTAAAATTAAATAAAAATAAAACATGTAATTTATTATTTGTATATTTCATACATCATATATTATAATTACTAAAATCTCTAATAACAAAACTTCAAACTTTAATTTTTAATATAATAATTTTTAAAATAAATTAAAATTAAATAAAAACAAAACATGAAATTTATTATTTGTATATTTCATACATTATATATTCTAATTACTAAAATCTCTAATAACAAAACTTCAAACTTAAAAAAAAATTAAATGGGTAATATAAAGGATTTAAACACTTATCCCACATAGCACTGGAAAAAGTTTTTAAAAAGTTTAAAATAAAAATTGAATAATCCGATTGTTCCTTTTCCCTAGGATTGTACATGTGAAAAGATTGTTGTCTTTTCAAAATATATAAGTATAATAAAATCTCTGATACGAAACGTGCATCGTCGATTTGAAATATAAGCTCGTCCATTCCAAATAAAGAGACGCGGATATGACGGAGAAGGAAAAGGGATGAAAACGAGGAACGGTGACGATCATCCAGATCGTCTTGCACCTTCAGGAGGCATTTCTGAACGTTGATGAATAAAATCAAGCTGTGCATTCTATAGTAGGAGACACCTTCGGCGTAAAAAACGTGACCGCGGTGTTTGATTTTTAATAATTTTTTAAATTTTTTATTAATTATTATTTTTAAATGTTATTTTTTAAGTTATATTTATAATTAAGTAAAAATAAAAAATTAATAATTAATTATATATTTTATTTTTTTTAATAATAAATTATATGTTTATAAAATTTAAATTATTTATTTTTTATTATTTTTTTATAGGTATTTTTATTTTATATTGTTTTTTTTGAAAAAAGGGGTAAATATCTATTCAGAAATCACATAATTACAAAGAAGAGGTCTTAGGTGCACCAAGACGACAACAAAAACTAAAAGGATCCTAAAAGAACCACCAGCACCTCCACTACAAAGTCCAGTGACCTTAGCAATAGATCCCACCATCGGAAATCCAACGATAATACCTTTTCGGAAAGCCCTCAGAAAGATGGCTTTGAATAACATAGGGCCAAAGACTAGCTACTTTGGAATTATACTAAAAACCGGGCTCATCCGGAGCCTCAAAGGGCCTCAAAAATGGCAATGAAAATGAAACAAACATAAAAGAGAAATTGATCCTATACCACTGGGTGCTCTTGCACTTTCATGTCTTCTAGCATTAACCTATCTAAAGTTTCAAGATAATCAGGACATAGACCATCCTTTCCACTAAAATCCCAACCATCAACATGCTTTGAAGCCCACTTGGCCAAACAATCAACCACTCTATTCCACTCCCTGAGAATATGACAGAAGGAGACAAATTCCAATGTATTACATAGTTGTAAAATCTGTCTGACCACAAAAGCTAATTGCCAATTCACATCATTCAAATTTTGTTTGTTCAACATGTCCACAACAATCTGAGAATCCGACTCACAAATAATCTTCCTCCATCCTAAAGAACAGCCTCGCTCAACAGCAATCTTAATAGCTAGGGCCTCCATAAGATTGTTAGAGTGCTGCCCAATATAAATAGAGAAGAAAAAAGCTGCACAACCATCATCACCTCTGCCTATACCTTCAATACCTGCATGTCCAGGATTCCCATGGGAAGAGCCATTTGCATTAATTTTTAAGATTCCCACAGGAGGGGGAATTCACCTTCCATCTCTACTTATCCGCTGCTTTGCATGTCGAGATCTATTTCCAGTAGCATAGTCCATTTTAATGTTTTCCAATTGCAGATTCCTTACAATAGCATAATCACCCAGATCAACATTTTCAGACAAACTGCACTTAGCCAAGATTGTCTCCTGAAGCCTATTAATTATCTTCTGCCACAACTGAGGACTCCCTATATGTGAATCACAAAAGACCCTTCGATTCCTTTCCAACCACAAATTTCAGATAATAAGGGTCCGTGGAAACCTCTCTTACGAAGATTCTCCCATGTGAGGCATTTCCTTTGAGCAACCATCCATAAGAAGAAATTACATTTTGGCCAAGAGAAGCTATACCAAACCTTCTTCCACCAGGGAACATCCGTCAGGCCATGCAATTGCCTATCAAGCTAAGCATAGCCTTCAACAATAGAAAACTTGCCTTTTGGATTAGGACCCCAAGCCAAAATATCTCTCTCCTTGAGGGAACTACATAACCTACCCTCCAAGATATTAACCAACACCACACAATCTTCATCCAAACCACCCAAGCACCATTCAAGGGGATCCTTCCAACAAGTCACCTCAACCTGTCTAATGCACCTAACCATTTTAAAATTCTCCACCTTAACCCATCCAACATCAGTGAAAATGTTGGAAAGAGGTTGAAGCTGTGGATAACTAGACAGAATAGGAGGGTGACCATCCCAAGGGTCCTGCCAAAAAAGAGCTTCAGAGCCTCTATTACAAATCCAGAAAAGGTCATCTTTAATAAGTTGGGCACCTTTTTTAAGAGTATCCCAGATACAAGAGTCCCTGCCCACTAAACTAAGACGAGGCACCTCATGATCATTAGCACCAGGGAGATACTTGTAGGTTAAAATCTTGGCCCAGTCCTGATCCTGACTGTTACACCACCTCCAATACATCTGAGCTCCCAAGGCCTTGCTAACTAAAGCAATAGATCTAAGGCCAAGACCCCCAACATGTCTCGGTTTATAAATAGAGTCCCATTTAACTAAACTCCACGTAGAAGAAAGAAAACTACCAGACCAAAGAAATTGACGAGAAAGAGCATCGAACTCTCTCACAAAGCTGGAGGGGGGAGCCTACACAAAACACCTATAAATGGGAAGCACTTGCACCACAGTCTTCAGAAGAATCACTCTTCCAGCAGAGGATAACCACCTGTAAGTCCAATGATTAACCTTACAACAAAATTTATCCAAAATTCCTTTCCAAAAATCTCCACGCTGAACCCCCAAATCTAAAGGAATCCCGAGGTACAACAAAGGAAGGGACCCCGTCTGAAATATTAGGATCCTAGCAATCCTATTCTGAATAAGCCGAGGGGTATTAAAGAAATATATGGATTATTTATCTTCATTAATTTTCTGACCCAAGGCTTTGCAATAGATATCCAAAGCTCTCCTGAAATTCATTACCTCATTGATTCTGACCCTGCTCATCAAACCTGTGTCATCCACAAATTGAAGACGAGAGTAGGGAGGTAAAGCATTACTCCAATTCCAGCCCTGAATAAGACCATGTCTCACCTAGGAAGTGAGAAATCTGCTAAGGCCTTTAGCCATGAGAATAAATAAATAGGGAGATAAAGGGTCCCCTTGCCGAAGCCCCCGCGAAGCACTAAACAATTCTGAGGGTTCCCCATTAATAAGAACCGAGAAAGAGGTAGAAGTCACACAACTACCCACCCAATTCACCCACTCTTCTCCAAAACCAAAAGCCAAAAGGATCTTCTGTAAGAAATCCCAACTCACCCTATCATAAGATTTGGCCATGTCAAGTTTAATAAACATAGCCTTCTCCTTAGAGGAAGCCATCGAATGAATAGCCTCCATTGCTATCACAACTCCATCAAGGATCTGTCTTCCATCAATGAAACCACCTTGCTCCTTAGAAACCAAAGTGCAGAGGAGAGGCTTGAGTCGTTCAATAATCAATTTAGTGATTATCTTGTAGACAACATTACATAAGGCAATAGGCTTGTACTGATCCAAGCTATTAGCCCCCTCCTTCTTAGGAATGAGAGCCAAGAAGGTAGAATTCATAGATTTGAGCATTTGTTTATTCCTATGAGATTCTTGAACCACATCTAGAAGATCATACTTTATAATCTCCCAAAATTATTGAAAAAACTCAATAGGAAACCCGTCAAGGCTAGAAGCCTTGCCTTTTTCATTTGAAACACAACCCCCTCAAGTTTAGACAACAAAATGGGGCACAAGAGAGCATCATTCATTTCAACAGAGACAAGAGGGGGAATACAATTCAAGATGGCCCTCTCTTCCACCATAGCTTGAAGATCCTCTTTGGTAAACAAATTAGAAAAAAAACTGTTTGCTTCCATAGCAATTTCTTCTTTAGATGAAAGATGAACCTCTTCTGAAGAAATGAGAGAGGTAATAGAGTTACCATACCTCTGAGCCTTAACAGAATTATGAAAAAAAGAAGTGTTTCTATCACCTTCTTGGAGCCAATCCACACGATTCTTTTGTTTCCGAAAAATCTCCTCACGCAACTCCCACTCTTCTAAGTCCTTTAGAGCAAGGGACTCAGCCATACTGAGCTCCATAGTCATCCCTTGATCCCTAATTTGATGCGTAACCTCATCCAGCTTGGATTGAGCTGCCATCTTGTGTCTATGTAGGTTCCCAAAACATTGTTTATTCCACCTCTTCAGCCTGTATTTTACATGTTGTAATCTCTTCCCAAAGGAGTACATAGCTTGCTCGTGGGTAGGCACCCCTTCATACCACCAGTCAACCATAAGATCCCTCAATGACTAATCACGAAGCCACATCAATTGAAATTTGAAAGAGGGATTTTTGGAGGTTCTAAAAGATGTAATAGAAGCTTAATAGGTCAATGAATAGAACCCCTCCAATCAAGAATTTCTGAACTGGTGGATCACCTATCACGCACCCAATAGAAAGAAACCAAAAATCTATCAAGCCTTTTAGAGATAGCCTCAACACCACTCCTCCTATTATTCCATGTAAAGACACCATTAATTGGCTTCACATCAATGAGATTCAAGAGACCAATATTATCTTTGAGTAAATTTAAGGAAGGATCAAGCCTGAATAACCCACCTCACGTTTCCTCCAAACTAGTAATGACATTAAAATCTCCAACCAAAATCCAAGGGAGAAAAGGATCTTGAGCCCGTACAAGATTGATGTGAGCCCAAATATGAGACTTACCCACAAGATCAATAGGAGCATGAATATTAGACAAGAGGCATCTTTCTCTAGTCTCAAAGCCAGAAGCGACCATAGAAATGGAAGACCTCCTAGAAAACCACCACAAAGTGGAAAGTTTCCTTGGGTTCCAGAAGCAAGCAAACCCCTTGAACTTCCATGAGAACTCACTCCCTTCCAAAGGCCATGGGGCTAGACATGCAAAGCACAACTAGCCAAACCATCCACTAAAAGCTTGGTTTCCTGAACAAAAACAAAATCAGGAGACTCATAATTAATCTGCGAACAATGTTTTGTTTAGGGATGTTGTTCAACCCCCTTGCATTCCATGAGAGCACAATCATTTATGTGGTTGAGAGAAGTGGGAATCAATGGGCTTCACAAACCCTGACTCAACCAAATTATCACCAATAAGCTTAACCTTTTCCTGATCCATTTTTCGTCCACTCCTTAAAGGTTTGTCTAAAGAACCCTTTTTGAGGGTCTTCTGTTGCAAGCCAAAAATAGGTGGGGCTTTCTTACTCTTCATTGAACCTGAGATCACTATAGTCAAAGGATGAGTAGATGCCATGACCACTGCACCTTCAGGGACCTGTGGCTCACTAAGATCTCTGTTGTCCTAAACATGGGAAGGCAAATCCATAACCATTTGAACATCCTGTTGATTCTCCAAAGATAGAGTCTGACCCTCTTTCTTGGAATCCCCATCCAAAACCTCATGTTGAAATTGGGCACCCAAGGACATTTCAATTGGAACTCCTTCCTCTTGGACCAAATCCTCTAGAACCTCAAACCTATTTAGGGTGACATCATTTTGCCTATCCAACCAGGTTCTCTTATTTCTCTTGTCTTTATTCCGAGGTTTGATAGGAATGAAGCCATCTTTATCAGCAGAACCATTAGGCATAGGGGCTTTCCCCTTATCTTCCCCCAGAACAGAGTGAGGAGGATAAAAAACAACCAGTTTAGAAGATTTATTTATGGGACATCTCTGTTGTAAATGACCATATTCATGACAAATTCTGCATCTTAATGGCAGGGTCTCATAGTCCAATTGTTGGATCCAAGAAGATGTCCCCAAATAAATTTCCATAGAGTCTGGAAAAGGATTATTTAAATCAACTTCTACACATATACGAGCGTTGGAAATTACCTTCCGATGTTGAGTTTGTGAAGCCGAACCCACAAGTTTACCAAGAAACAGTGAGTTTGAGTGAATAATATCTTCTCTCCAGAATTCTAACGGAAGCCTCGACAAATGGATCCACACAGGCACATGAGAGGGAAGATCCTCAGCAGAATTAAAGCCAATATGCCAAGGTTTGATAAAGAGTCCCACCTGGTTGAAAAAATAAGGGCCACCCTCAAAAGCCTTGTTCCTGTCTGCCAGGTTGGAAAAAAATAACTAGAAAATAGTTATTGGCTGCCATAAGTAGCTCCATGTCTCCTTCATGATTCCAGACACGATACGCCCAAGACTCTAAAATAGGTATAAAGAGGTGAAGACTGATAAATTTGCATATGAGAGCATGATTGCACCAATATTCAACATCCTCTGAAATTTGCTCAGGTTGAATAACCTGTTAGGACCCAGAGGCAACTGAGAGGGGGGGGGGGGTGAATCAGTTGTCTATGAATTTTAACCCAAATATAACTCAATCAATCTTGATACTTAATACCAGTAAACCAAACTTAATGCCAGTTGACAGATTAGCAATTAATATTAATACTGGTAAAGCTTAATGCATAAAACAGAAAGAGGAACAACATCCACAACACATAACATAGAGATTTGTACGTGGAAACCCTGTAAGGGGAAAACCCATGGTGGGAAACCTTACCCACAATCAGATGATACTACTGCAGATAGTATGTGTACATAAATGGGGTTTGCATATGTAGAAAGGCCAACCGCCTAGAGCTCACTGCTCAAATGGGAGTCACAATGACTACAATAGGATGGTTAAATCCTAGAAAGATGTACTAATCAATATAGCATCTCCAATGCTAGATTCAGTACCGGTTAAGCTCTGATAATCGCCTTCAAAACTTCCTTGAACCTTCAAAATATGTCTGCCTGAATAGCTTTGCTTATTTTCGCATATACTTAATTACAATCCCTTTCTATGTTCTACATTCATCTCACAAATGAGATCTTACATATATACCAAGACCTAAGACCAAATGTGTAGGTCGACTTACTAGGAATATTATAATAAAATCAATTACAATTAAGTCAAGATGTGATGCATCATGTTGGCTCAATACACTGACAACGATATCCAATTGATAAATCATCTTCATAACGTGTCGTGTTGATTTGGAATAGATAACGTGTGTCGGTGCATAACCTAGAGCAATTTGCTGGTAACAACAATATGTCAACTCGATTAGATCAATAACCAGAATACCAAAACCAAATATCCAAACCATGTCTTTGACATAAACAAGTGATCTCCAGATGATACCAAGTCATTCTCAGTGCTAGTGAACAATATAACTTGTCGATGAACCAAATACTGGTGAATGTGCATAAGTCATTGAACTTACCGATGAACACAATGTGTCGGTAACATAACCAAAGCTCTCCAGAAAGATAAGTGTTGACATCAATGACAAAACTAATGCAACACATCCATAATACCAACATAACTAGAACTGGACGATCTTGGGATCTCTCCAAACAACCATTCACCTTTTTCATGCGAAAAGTCTCTTTCGAAGAAGAGACACTTGCCTCTGATTGGGAATGACCAATGTGTTCCTTTCCACATGCATGCATCAAATGAGACGGATCCGCCATATCCATATCTCCAAAGACCATCTAAGAAGAGGATAATCCTCTATTCTCCATGGATCCAAAGAAAATACCAAAAGAGGAAAAGAAGAGGGGTGGAAAACCCAACCCCAAAACCCCACACACCCCAACTACAACCTAGAGCAGAAGAAATAGAAAAGGGTTGCAAAAAAACCCTGCGGCAGCCCAGAAAACGCAACCATGAGCAAGCAAGAATTGACCCCCAGCAAGCAAGAAACCCCCCCAGGGGAACGAAGCAAGAAGAGCGTAGGACACAAGCTAGGGCACGTTGGCCCTAGCACGATACCCACGCACACACAGAGCCATCACAAATTCTATTTTTATCTTCTATTGTTAATAATAATAATAAGTTTTTAATAAATATAATTATTTTTGAATTTATATATTTAAAATTTTTAATCATAATTTATATGTTTAATTTAAAAATAATAATTTTATTATATGTTTTATCCATAAGTTTATTGAATTTATATATTTTATTTTTTTAATACATAATTTATATGTTTAATTTTTTTAATAATCTTATTATTTTAATAATTATTATATTATTAATATTGAAATTAGTATTGCTTGATTAATTGACACCATTCATTAAATCAATAAAAAATTAATAGTTTTTATAAATAAGATTTAAATCTGTCTTTTTTAATGTAAACATATATTTTTTTATCCAAAAATATCCATAAAAATAACTTCTTATGATTTTCATCTTATGAACATATTTGAAAGAATTGGTTGAAAGAATAACATATTTTTATACTTAACATAATAGCACCTTCATTAGTTTATTTAATTATGTGTTAAAATGATAATTATTGAAAAGGTTATTTTTGTTTTACATTAAAAAGAATATTATATTCACATAATTTGACATCATCTTTTGAGATGTTAACTTTTACATTTCTTGTTATTTTAACTATGATGTATCCATGTGTAGCATAATAGATCAAATGTTGGATGGGAAGTGGGAGACAACATAAATACACCAAGATGATGAATAGATATAATATACAAATGAAAACATAAAGCATCATAGAGATACCACCATGATTGGAAGTCAAATCCATTGCAAATGCACATATCATTCATATTAGTTATAGCCACAATATGAGAAAACTCACACTACCAAATTTGTTGTCAAATATAAGCATAGGAGAGATATCATTGCAACATTCTATTATGTATATAATAAGAAATTTGACCACGTGGAATTGAGAAAGTCACTACACAGAAATTTCACAAAAGATTACAAAAGGATGAGCCAATTTTTCACATATACAATAGTAGTCTAACTCAAAAGTACAATATACAAATGATGTCTTTATCTTAATTCCATAATCTACTCCCTCAAAGCTCTACTTTTAAAATAGAGTTAAAGTACTTAACAATTAATACATTAAAGTATAATACACTACAATGATTAACCAAAAAAGTGTTGATCACAATCCTCCATATAAATATCATCAACACCTGCAAATACATATGAAGAAATTACAAAAGTAATTTTCAAATTGAAGACTCAGAATTGATTGAAGTTCATTTCATAATTTACTTATCGTTTCCACTTTGCATTGTGTCCATTATTGTTATTGTTTGATTAAGATCAATAGAAAATGGTTGCATATTTTTTTGAGAGTTTTGTTGACCATCTAAAGCCGCAATAACATTCACATTAACATATCAACATGTATAAAATTAATTTTTACATTAAAGACTCAAAATTATTGAAGCTTATTTCATAATTTCATTACCATCTCTAGCTTGCATTGCATCAACTATTGTTGTTATTGTCTTCTTATAATAAACATAAACATGTAACATATATTCTTGATTTTTTTTTTGATCATCTAATGCTGCAATAAAATGCACATTCAACACATCAGCTTAGATAAAATTAATTACAAACTAAAGACTCAAAATTGATTGGTTTTTTATTTTATTATTTGTCACCATATCTAGTTTGTATTGCATCCATTGTCGTTGACTCCTGGTTAAGATCAAAAGAAAAAGATAGCATATGTTGTTGATCTTTTTGTTGATCACCTAAAATTTCATTGAAGTGCACATTTAACACATCAACTTAGATAAAATGTTCAAGTATAAAATTACATTATGTAATTAATCTAAACGAAATTAAAATTCTACACTAGTTTGCTAAATGTTTGAGTGCAAATAATACTAAGCATTGATGGTTGATCTCTAAAAATCGTATCTTTTTGTTTAATTAAGTACAAAAAAAATATTTAGAGATAGGAATTGAGTAATTTTCAATAAAAACTAATAAAAATATTTAGTACTGAATAACTTACTATCTATAACTTGTATTTCATTTGTTATCATTTGGTTTAGATTAATGGAGAAAGGCAATCAACGTCGTCGAGTGCTTTCTTGATCATTCAAACCTACAATAAACATATGTTTAACATATGAAATAAAAATAAGAAGTATTGCTATGTGAATTACTCAAATACCTTTGAATAAATGTACTCACCTTGTTGCATAATAATATCTCTTTCTTCTTGTATTGCTATGCTTGAGCGATTAGTGGCCTTTTTTTCTTTTGCTTTCTACATCTTGTAGAGGGATATTGAAAAGTTTCATGCTCCTTGGTTCTTTCATTTAAGTTTTTAGATACATATGGCTTTACGTCTTTGATGAATAAAATGATGTTTTTGCATTTTGCTTGAACTAAACCATGGTGGTATCTATCTAATAGACATGTTCTCTAAGTCGGGGATTGCTTTAAATTTGGAAGATGAAGCAAGAGATGCATTAATATCTTTTCTAAATCTCTCAACACACTGACTAAAAATGTTTTTTTCATCTTCACTGGTCGGTAAATTTTGGAGCAATGAATTTAAATAGTCAGTGGAACTTTGAAAGCTATCATTGGAAGTATCAGATGATATCCAACCATATGTAGTAGAAATAATAGTGATTAAGTCAAAAAATATTTAAAAACATTTTATATTTCATTATAAAATAAGGGTTTTGAAATTTACCAATTCTTCAAGCTTCACCAACGACAACCCCAAGCACATCTTGATCTTGTGAAGGCATGCAACCATCTACAATTGAAATAAGAATTAATAAATGTTATGAATCATTAAATCATTTAATAATTAATTATAAACATCATATCAACATTACCAATGATGTTAATTTCATGACTAGAACTCCCTCTAACTTCATCATTATCATCAACCAGTGGAGTAACATCATCTGTAATTTAATAAGATTAATTTAGTTAGTATTGAAAAAAAATTATAATCATTAAAAATATAAATATTAAAATTAAATATGAAATGACACTTACCAACAACTTGATCGAAATAAGGAGGGAGGGACTGCAAAGGTAGGACTCTGGGAGAGGCCTGGGATGGGGGCATGGGGCGGTGCAAATTTTTGCCCCCATAGCCAGTGCCCATAATTGTATTTGGGATGGCTTAAACAACACAAACTAAGCGTTGACCACTTAGTGTGACTGATGTGGGGCCCATTGAATCTGTTGCTTCACTCACTATTGTTTCTGTTTCCCATTGTCGTTTTCGTTTCCCCCAAACAACCTTGTAAACTGTAACAGTTAGTAGTCAAGCACCCAATTCCCACCCATAAGACCAACTAAACCAAATTTAAATTGCAATTGCCACCCTACAGAAGTTAATGATGTGGTTCTGTAGCCGGTCAAACACAGGTTGTTAAGGAGCTATTCTCAACAATGAATGGAGGAGTCGTAGATAGAAAAGAGTTTTTAATGAGAAATCCAAGCATTCATGGGGATTCGACACCAGAACATAGAACATAGTGAAACTCTTTGGTTACTGCTCACAGAGTCTGTTAATGGAGATAGGCACACCAGATTAGGGTTTTGTTTAGTGAAGAGATGATGAATAATGGAGGAGATGACGTTTTTGTAAAGGATATACTGGATGGGAGATTAGAGCCCACCAAAGGAGTAATGGTCGATAAGATGTATTTGTTGAAGATGGCATTTGAGCTGGCCTCAATGCTTACGACCTCTTGGTAGGACTTTTAGCTGGCCTCAATGCTTATGGCCTCTTCACATATAAATCTTTTGTGCAATCAGAATATGAGAGTTGGGCTTCTATGTCAATGTGTTTCGAGGATAGATCCGCAGGCAAATACAAAGATTTCTCTACAACACACTGATGAATTGTGAGTTATTCTAGAAGGCTTTGGCTATTCCATTTGCTAAAAAAATTATGTCCGTCCCTAGGGTAAGTGCAAGAAGTTGTGTCCACTTTTTGGCCAAAAAGTGGAAGTTTTTTCCCTTTTTTTTCGATTTCGTCCCGTTTGACCTAAATATTTGAGGCACTTAAAGGATGATTCTTGAAAAAATTCAGTAATATAAAATGTAGTTCTCGAAGTCTACTTTCCAAATATGTCATTTTTTTCAATACCCAGATCTTAAAAAGGAAGTTTGAATAGGCATTAGTAAAACCTATAGTTTAAAAGTCACTTTTTAGGACCATACCATGCCTGTGTACGACAAGCATAATTTGAGCTAAATGAAACTATTTTTCTTTATCCTTTTGGGAAAAGATCTATAACTCACTCGTCTTTGATGAGGATATTTTTTTGTAATTTTTTTCCATATATTTTTTTTTTTGTTATTTTTTAATTGGGCATAATCACTGTTTTGAAAAATCCGCGTGTACGGCAAGCATAATTTGACCTAAACTTAATTTTTTTTAATTTTTATTTATTTTTTAAACTGTATAGATTTGTGTAGTTTGATGCCATATAATTTTTTTTTCAAAAAACTTAAAGACAAAAAAGTTATTAAATTTTAAAAAACCATGTTATTTCAAGTTTATGGATCTCTTTCATTAGAAATTATTTTAAAAATAAAAATATTGATCCATTCTCTTAAAAAATTATATATTTGAAATCTAGACAATGTGTACTATAATGGGTTTTTGTTGTTTAAAAAAATTCTGAAAATTAGGTGTTCAGATATATTTTTGAAGTCATTTTTTTGTATGAAGCTTGTTTAGGCTTGAAGTTGCAGGTCAAACCAGTTCCGAGCCTCAGGTTCGGCTTTCCGAACCATTTACCAAGCCTATTTCCGAACCTAAAAGTGGGCCCCAAAAAAATCTTTTCACAAATGGGATCCCGTGTTGAGAATGGGATCCCATGTTCAAAACGGGATCCCATTATTTATTGCAAATTATTTTTTTTAAAAAAAGCAAATGGGATCCCGTTTCGAATTAAAACAGGATCCCGTTTGCAACACGGGATCCCATTTGGTTTTACCATTAATTTATTTTTTTTGAATTATATAAATATATGATCATTTAACATAATAAAACATGTCGATTCAAATGTGCGAGTTTTTAAATGATATATTATGATCTAGTTGTCCTTTGGATGGTTTTTGGTTGCAATTTTAGATCCATTTTTTGAAGGTGACATTTATTGCATAAGTTTTTAGTCATGGGGTCTAAACAACGTCAGAAGAAGAAACAAAGGAGGAAATTGACCGTCGAGGAAATTCAAGAAGAACGAGAGAAGGAGGCCAAACGTCAAAGGGATAGAAGAATGACGATTCGACAAATGAATAATCCTAATGCTTCTGGATCCACAACAATGGAAGAGACAAACATTCAAGATGATGCCTTGGGGGATCAGATGGACGTAGATGATGCAATTATGGATGATGATGATGCGAATGAAATAATTATGAAGAATATTCCAAGTACAACATCATCAAATCCAGGTACATCTTCAAATCCTTCTGTGCAAGACATGGATAATGTGATTATAGGTGATCTTCATATTGCTGATTTAGTAGAAGCTGGATATACCAATGTTGAGATTGATAGAATTGTCCATGAAAATGAAAACCTTCATGTTGGTAAAGATGAAATTCCTTTGAATGTTGAAAGTGAAAATCCTTTTGAACATGGTGAAAATGAAAATCCTCCAATTGTTGAAGATCAGGGAAACTTTTTTATAAAAATTGAAAAAAATGTTTTGGATAATCTTCCTGGTAAGATTTCTTGGAGACAGATAAGAACATATGCCAATAGAATATACAAAGAATTTTTTTATCGAAAAAAACTTGCAATTCAATGTCAACTTATGATGCAATTGATGAGAATGTGGAAAATGAGAAAAGTGATGAAAAAATAGGCATCTATGTGGAAGCACTAAAAAAAGATGAATTTGTTAAGCATGTTATGTCTACTGTTGCAAGTGTCATTGAATCTATTGGTACAACGAGTCGATCTAAAGATAAGAATGCAGCGCAACGAGCTATAACAACTGCCATAGTGAATAAACCAACCTTGAATAAAAGGATGGTAAGCAACATTAGTGGAATTTTAAAGATGCATCCTAAAACATTGGTTAGAGCAGCTAAAAGAAGAGAAAGTATTGAAAGTGATCCAATCAACCAAAGTTGGAGTTTTAGTGGTAGACTTTGCAGGTCAGCTATGAAATTGAATATTGAAGTGAAAACTTTGGTTGAAAATTTTTGGCATGATAATACAAGGGTATCATCTAATGCTAGAGATGTTCTAAAGTTGAGAGTGGGGTGTAAAATTCGTGACCCTCATCCAAAACACCTATTAGACACAACTAAAATTGAATTTTATAGAAAATTTTTCGATGAAGTTTTGTTACCTGGAAATATCACTATAAGTCAAAGATCATTTGAAAAATGCAAGCCCTGGTATGTGAAAATTAACAAGCAAAGAGTCTCTTGTTGTTGTAAAACGCATGTGCAATTTCATTACTATTATGATGTTTTTCGATACATACGTTGTGTTTTGCATAGTAACATGCTTATCCAGGAATGTGGTATTGATATGCCACCTGAATCAATCAAAGAATTTGTAGCAAGTTTTTTTTGTCAAAGAAACGATGGACAATTATTTTATTTACATTCATGTATTTCTGGACAATGTTCTAGTTGTGGCAATTTTTCATCACTAGTAGAATGTATGCATGAGAGTAGTGAAACTGATTTTGGACAACAACTAGTGGATGTTAGAAGACTTAAGAATGTTGAGTATCCCTTAAAGGATGGGAAAACAGGAAAGTGTGTCGATTTAATCACAGAGAAGGTTAGTGTACATGCATTCATGTCAGAATTTAAAAGTAAGATTGTACCAAAATATGTGACACACTCTCAACATGCTAGATGGCTTGATTCTCAATTTCGCACATGTAGAAATACATTTCCAGTTGGAGGTGTACTATCAACGGTGGACTTTGCAGAAAACTATACTCTTAAGCCACAAGAGGAAATTCAATCTCAATATTACAATTCCACTCAAGTTGCTATTTTTGTTCATATTGTTTATAGACACGCAAATGATAGCACAGAGGATGATAGAAAAATCCTAAGGGAGTATCATTTCTATGTGAGTGATAATAGGATGCACTCATCAGAGTTTGTTCGATATTGTTTCAGCATATTCTATAGAAATATAAGAGAAAGAGGAATCCAGATGACAAAACATCTTATATGGTCAGATAATTGTACTGGACAATTCAAGAATGCTCGAATGTTTTATTGGTTAAGCAGGGCTCACAAGGAATACAATATCCAACATATATGGAGTTTTTTTAAAGTTGGACATGGCAAAGGAGAACATGATGGAGTTGGTGCATGTGTTAAAAGAATTCTTGCTAGAGAGCAATTAAAATTTGAAGATAATGTAAAATTTAAAGATGCACGTGCAATTGTAGATTGGTGCAACACAACCTTATCTATTGGATCAAGTGTGAACTCTACAATTCAACAATTCTTTTGGTTAGTTGAAGAGGAAAACATTGTGCCGAAACTTGATTGTGAGACAATTAGCGGATCAACGAAATGGCATTCATTTAAGAGTTCAAATGCAAGCACATGGACTATATGGATAAGGGAACTTGCATGTTTTTGTTAGTTTTGTATTTCAGGTGATTCTGATGTATGTGAGAATACTGAATGGGTTGAAGATTGGAATCAAAGATCGTTGACTCCTACTCAAGCACAAGATCAGATTAACACAATTGAAGATAATGATGAACTATTTGCATCAGATGATATGATCGTGTTTCAGACCTTGTACAGAAAGGTAATCATTTTTTATTATTTTGTTGGCCATTTAATAAAATTAGTTTCACACTTTTTTATATTTGGTGTAAATTAAAAATGGCATATTTTTAATTTTAAATTGTGATAATTTATTAATTTTTTGTTTGTCTAGGACATGTGTATGCCGTTGTTGCACCTGAGGACAATGAAGAGGAAACAAAATATTGGTTGGCTCGATGTGTTGAGACTAAACACAAACTAGTTAATCCTCGAGAAGATGATGATGGTTTTCATTATCCGACTGGTTCAGTGGTAGTTGTTGGAGCTTGGCTAAGGAAATATTTGACAAGGAAGAATGGTTTGCCTGCTTTTGAAGATTATGAAACACATAAGAAGATAATACACTACTCGCATTTGATTGTTGCAACAAATATACAACTAGTGAGATATCGCGACAGACCTAGTAATAAAAAGTTGTGGACAATTTTTATGGAATATCAGGAGACAATTATAGATGCTTTGGAAAAAAGAGAGGATGCAGATGGTACAATGGAATAAGTATTTAAATAAAGAGGTATGTATACATGTTAAATGTATGTATATATATATATATATATTGTGTACATGTATAATTTCTTTTTATTACATACCATTTGATCATATAGATGGTTTAAATATTATTGTTTGATATATATAGGTCCATCCCCTTATTGAGAGCTCTTACACAATTGTGTTACATATAATGGAATAAGTATTTAATATATAGAGGTACGTATACTTGTTTTAAAATTATGCATGTCTTTTGAAATGATTATACTTGCTTTAAAATTATACTTCAAATGATCCTCTTTTAAGGCACATGTCCTATTTCTAGTTTGATCCCCTTAAGCCACATGTCCCAATTGTACACCCATCCCCTTAAGCCAAGTCATGTCCTAATCAATTAATCTCCCCTTAAGCCATGTCCTATAATTTAGTTCAAATGATCCTCTTTTAAGGCACATGTCCTATTTCTAGTTTGATCCCCTTAAGCCACGTGTCCCAATTGTACACCCATGCCCTTAAGCCGAGTCAAGTCCTAATCAATTAATCTCCCCTTGAGTCATGTCCTATAATTTAGTTCAAATGATCCTCTTTTAAGGCACATGTCCTATTTCTAGTTTGATCCCCTTAAGCCACATGTCCCAAATTGTACACCCATCCCCTTAAGCCGAGTCATGTCCTAATCAATTAATCTCCCCTTAATCCATGTCCTATAATTTAGTTCAAATGATCCTCTTTTAAGGCACATGTCCTATTTCTAGTTTGATCCCCTTAAGCCACATGTCCCAATTGTACACCCATGCCCTTAAGCTGAGTCATGTCCTAATCAATTAATCTCCCCTTAAGCCATGTCCTATAATTTAGTTCAAATGATCCTCTTTTAACGCACATGTCCTATTTCTAGTTTGATCCCCTTAAGCCACATGTCCCAATTGTACACCCATCCCCTTAAGCTGAGTCATGTCCTATTTTGGTATTTTAAATTAAATTTGACTTACTTAATATACATGCATTTAACAAATTATTTCTAATTAAGTTCTGATTAATTTTTTTTTGTGTGCATGTAGGTACATCTTGTTACCAGGCTTTTAATTGTGGAAATCTAATTTAAAATCTCTAGATTGCTTTTGAAATTGTGACGATCTAATTTATCTAGATCGCTTTTGAACCTGCTTTAAATGTCTTAGATTGGATCAAACTTATATAATACTTCAGATTTTAGAATATTGAGTTAGACTTTAATATATATATATAGATTTAAGACGTGTGGATCTTGAAAATTTTAAATTTGAGATACATGGATGAAGCTAAATTATTATATATTCAAGAGATGCACCTGGATTAAACTTTTTTATATATTTAAGCTTTTAGTATGTATATATGTGTGCATGTACATGGTAATTTTAGAAATTATCAATTTCTTTGAATTAAATTTTTAATGTATACAACATTTGTGTGTGTAAACATGTCTTATTTGGAAAATATCAAAATTGTAAGTGTTTTATTTTTAATACATGATATATATGTACATGTGTACAAGTGTGCTATTTTTATAAATATCAATTCCTCATGTGTGTATATGTGTTCAATTTCACTTGCTATTTTGAGATGTGGATGAAGCTCTAAATTATTATTTTTAATCTATGTGTTCAAAATTGCACTTGCTCATACTACATATATGTGTTCAAAATTGCACTTGCTTCATTTATTTTTAATCTATTTATTTGGTTTTAGTATCATGTAAGTACACATACACATACATATATAGATTTAGATTAAAAATAAGTGAAATTTACATATAGCTCGAGATGATTATAAATAAATAAATAAATGTATAAATATAATGTCCATGAAACACATGTATGTATGTGTACTAGAGAAGTGAACACTCCAACGTAAAACATATATATATATATATATATATATATATATATATATATATATATATATATATATATATATATATATATATATATATATATATATATATATATATATCACATGTACAAGCACTGTGCATATATGTATATCAAGTCTAGATGTGTGATGATCAACAAGTCCATGTGTACGCGCAAAATAAAACATGTATGTATCAAGTCCATGCTCAAAATGAAATATATAATCAAAGTGCGCAAAATAAACAAGTCCCATGGGATGGAATGGTCAAATGTCAGTAAACTGCATGAAACGTGTAACAAATCTAGCCCCTAAAATGAAGATGGCTGTAAGCCCTAAATATGATCTAGATTCCTCTTCAAGTCATGCGGACGAAGAGGAGAAGATCCACTCTGCAAGACAAAAATGTTCAAGTTTGTGAGAGTTCTACGTAGTTCATGTTCATATATATATATATATAAACAATTTTTAAATTTAAATTCAATTATAAGTTCAGTAGCACATACGTGTACATGAGTAGGCTCATCTCCTCTAGACTCTACTGAGGGCTCTGCATCTCTAGGTGCTATAGGTGCAGTCGATGGCACTGGTATCTCATGCTATATATAGTACATGAACACACACACACACACACACAGATCAAGATCAATTGATGCTTTAAAATAGAAATATAGACCTAATTTATATTTAAAATGTTCATTAAATTGAACTAGAGATAATTTAATGTTCATACGCATACATACCTGACTCAGATCATCTCCTCTAGGCATTTCAGTATCCGGGGCGACATAAAAAAAAACTGAGCCACTATCAACAAGATCCTACAAGGTATTTAAAAAAGAGTTGCACGTGTCAATTATATGTATCAATTAATTTAATTTTTAAATAAAATATGATTCTGAAACTTGTATCAATTTTTTTAAAATTTAAATCAACATTAAATACCTGAAATGATGATGATGTCTGTAGAAAACTATCAAGTGGATCAGGATGATCATATGGTCCATCTGGATGTAAACTCATCCTGATGGTCGTGTCCACTTGTACAACAAAATTAATTAAATCTCTCTCTATATATAAATTAAGATAGAGTGTCAACGTACTGAATCTCTCTGCTCATCCGCAACAACCGATGCTGGAGGAGCTGCACTCACCAAAGTGGCAGATGGGTAATCCGACGTGGAAGTCGATGTCGTAGTGGCCCCAAACAAGGGTTGGAGACATGCAAATGTGTAAATAGTGAAGACATATAAATAGAGAGATCTATATAAATTATGTAATATATATATATATATATATATATATATATATATATATATATATATATATATATATATATATATATATATATATATATATATATATATATATATATATATATATATATATATATATATATATAACTGCAAACTGTACATGTATGTACTGGATCTCCCCATACCTGTTTACCACGTAAATCATGATCTATGGGATGATCATCGGCACAAAGAAAATCAACATATGAACCAATTGTAATCACATAAATCTGTCCACTTAATTAAAATGAATATTTAGTATTTATTTGATTATTTAACCATCAATCAATAATTAATTAAATTAATATATTTAATTAATTCATCTTAACCCTCTTCTCCTGTTAATTAAATAAATTATTCAATTTATTTGATTTAATTCACTTAACCAAATTCAGACCATTAATTAAATAAATAAGTCGTATTTATTTAATTAAATCTTCTCTCACATTTAAATAAATTAATATTTATTTAAATTCCTCCAAAATCCCACCTCTCACATTTAAATAAATTAACATTTATTTAAATCACCTTTATCCTCTACCCACTTGCATTTTCCTACAAATGCAAGTTGCACAACTATTTTAAATTAATCATTTATTTAAATCACCTTTATCCTCCACCCACTTGCATTTTCCTACAAATGCAAGTTGCACAACTATTTTAAATAAATTATTTATTTAAAATCCTATTTATCCTCACCCACTTGAAACCTTTAATGGTTTCCCTTAAAGTCTTCAAACTTAATGGCTTCCTTCTAGAATCTTCTCAAACCTTTAATGGTTTCCCTTAAAGTCTTCAAAACTTAATGGCTTTAAAGTCTTCAAACTTGATGGCTTCCTTCTATAGTCTTCTTAAGTCTTTAATGGTTTTCCTTAAAGTCTTCAAACTTAATGGCTTCCCTTAAAGTCTTCTTAAGACTTTAATTGCTTCCCTTAAAGTCTTCAAGCCTTTAATTGCTTCCCTCAAAGTCTTCAAGCATTTTAATGCTTTATCTTCCTTTTTCTCATTTAAATAAATTAATATTTATTTGAATATTTATCCAAATGCAAATTACACCATTTAATTGAAATAAATGATTTTATTTTAATTGAAAATACCAAAATTCCTCCCACTTGCATTTTCCTACAAAATCCACTTGCATGCCTAAACCCCTTCTAGATTCTTCTAAACCTTTCCTAATTAACCTAATCCATCCCTTAAATATTGTCACATTCCTAAGCAAATTGAAGTCACTTCTCAAAGACTCCAAAGTCTTTGAAAAGCAATTAATGCTTTGTGTGTTCAACAAATTAACCTCTAAAGTCTTCCAAACCACTTATGGCTCTTACATGACCATTAATGGTTAATTCCACTTGCACCCATGGTTAAGGACTTTGACCCCTAACTTAACCCTCATGTAACCCATGTGTCTCTTCAAAGCATTTATTTCTTTGACTAGGGTAACCATCATGTCCCCTCAAGCATTTAATGCTCCTTATCTCTCCTCTCAAGCCTCCTCATGGTGACACTTGTCAACATGGGATTGGATTGAAAGTCTCACATGGATTGAATATCTTTCAATCCTAACTCTTGTTAAGATTACTCAATCTTAACCCTTCATTTCCCCATTTCTTCTATAAATAGAACCCTTCTCCTCAAGAAAAAAAGGAAGCATTAGAGTATTGTTGTTATACTGGTATTAACATAGAGCTTTTTCATAGCATCACTATCTACACTTGCATGACATTTGCTTAATATTCAACCATCTTGAATCTCCATATGGCATCCATGGCTAGTGCTAAAAGCTGAGAGCTACACTCATTTGGGACTTGGAGAGGGGAGAAACAAGGGAGAAGCATCGAAAGGCATCATGGAAGCATCTTAGGGAGTCTCTTCTCCTTTCTTTTATTTCGTTAAACTTCTTTCATGCTTTTTGAAATCTCTTTTGATATGTTTGGAATGGTTTTTAGTTCTTTGTTTTGTTTTTATGGTTGAAACTAACTTATTAACATTGAACTTTGTTGTTGCCTTGTCCCCATTTCTATGACATCATTTGGTGAACCTGACGTGAATCAAAGAGCAATCATTTTGAAGACTACTAACTTTTGAATGTTTTAATTGACACACAGGTCATTCTCTTGCGTTTTTGTTCTCAATTTAGCACCTTCGCAAATTGATACTTTAGTGCTATTGTCTATATTGTTGCTCTTTCATGTTAAATAACACTTTTGTTTTCACACAGAGTAGAGCTATTGTAACAGAGAGTTGTAAGAAAATTCCTTGTAACTGAAAACCAAAAATTTTAGGCTTGTAGAAGCCCACCAAAACATGTGGATTTTTCTAACTAATTATCTTTTGTGCAGGTTTTAACTAACCCCTACAATAGGATTTTTTAGCAATTTTACCTTAGGAAATAAATTTGTTCATATTTCTAACTTCGTCTTTTAAGTTAGGATAAAATAAATTCATTTTCCTTTTGGGTTAAAATCAACTACACATTCATTTGGAGTTTTAAAAAGAACCACATCTTTCATTTAGAGCTCTAAAAAGAATCACACTTGTTCAAAGTTAAAAAGAATCACAAAAACAAATACGCAAATTTATTTTTTTGCAAAGTTAGGAACAAATTCTTTTGGTGCTTAAAATCAACAAGACAAATTTTATTTCTTGTATCAAGCTAAAACTCACAATCCACACTTCCATTTTTTGGTGCAAATAAAATTCACAATCAACTTGTCTCATTTTTAAAGCAATTTTACTTCATGCAAACGTGTTTTTCATTAAGTTGACCAGGATTTTCAAATTCTAGTTTACTCAAACAATTGCCTTTGAAAATTAAAAAGAACACCATGATTGTTGGAGCAACATCTCCAAATAAATAGAAAATCATTGCGATGACAAGTTAAAAGGAACAAGTGAATTTTGTGTTTGGCACACTTGTGCAAAAGAGTTGGTCGAGTGGTCCTACTTCTAACACACACTATCCTCTCCCTTGGCTCTCGTGGTCCTAGGTGCAAGAGAAAAGTGTTAGTAACACTCAAATTTTATGTTTTTAAGAGAGGTCTGCCAAGGGATCGATACTCTTGGGAACGACCTCGAGCGGTAAATCCTTCGAGCCGCTATAGAAATCAGGTGTGAGCGAAAGCTGTAGCCTTGGGTATAGTTGTTCCTACACTGTAACTGGCCGAAAGGACAAATGTGCCCCACCACTGGTTACAAGACTCTTAAGTGAGTCACTGCAGAATGAACTTATGTCCAAAAACATCGAACATGACTAAACACCTTTAAGTAGTAGCCCACCCATTCTATTGATTGAGGATATTTGTGATATAATTTAGTGCAAGAGCATAGATGGTTTTTCTCCCAAGATACTCACCATACATATTTCCTTGAGTAGCAACATAGCTTTTTGAAAAGTCACTTGTGGCTTGATAAAAGTGGTGACTCCCCCATCATAGGAATCATCTATTTGTTATGCTCGTGCAAGACTCAGTATATCACATCCTTACCTGCCACGGTGGGATTCATAAGGTATGTAGTACCAAAGTCGAAGAAATATCAAGATGTGGGCTAAATTTATCATAACTGGCCATTTGACCTTAGGGATAAAAAGTGTTTGAAGTGTGTTCGTTTTAGTCAAAGACCAAGTGCAAATTGAGCCGACTTCAGGCTTTGGAAATACACCTTAAAATACATCTAAAGGAAGGGTCATATAAAAGTCCAAGGATTGGGTTAATCTAGACCCATACTCATTTGTGCCTTTGAGGCAACATTCTTGTGTTTGTGTGCTTGCTTTGTTTTCTTGTCAAAGAAACATCCAAAGAAAATCACTTCCAAAAACAAAGTATTCATCCAACCAAACACATCAAAAACAAAGTGCAAACAACAAAAGGATCAAAACTTTATGACCATTCTTCACATCTTACGAAAGAAGAAGCGTCATCAAAATATCAACTTGAAAAGAAGACCATTAAGCTCAAAGGCTTTGATCAAAAGGAGGAAATTCTTCTATATAAATAGACAAATCTTTATCTCACATAGAGTATTTCTGCGTCACATGCGTCTCTACCTTCAAGGCAAAACAAATAAATTTGATTCAGAATCATTGAACCGCAGAGCTTTTATGCAATATAGAGCTATGAGTTATCACAAAAACCAAGGAGGTAAGATTAATCCCAATTTTTTCCCAAACGTCTGTATCACATACAACACAGCTCGAGAAATACCACCAACACCCGAAAGGGAAGAGGTAGAGTTTGTCCCATTTGTAACACAAAGTTTTTATTGAAGTTGAAAATATTTTTCATCCATTTCATCCATCATCACTTCATCATCAATCCATTCCAACTCTCAAAACATTAAGAGGTTCTTGTCCCAAGATCCCTTTTTAGATATTGCTTGAATCAAACACATCACATCACTTTTTAGATTGTTTTTACATCTAGGATAAGCTCATCCTAAGAGACACATCTACGCAGGTTAAAACTAGTTCATGAGTGAATCCTCTCATTACTAGGTAGTTCAATTTGTAACACATCTCAGATTTCTCTACACCTTATCACATCAAATCTTATCAAACAAGCAAGCAATTCAAAGAAGGAATTTCAGTTACATCTACCTTAAAAGTGCTAGAGATCTACATGCAACACAATTCACCAACCATCAATCTTTCATTTCATCAACAACTCATCATCATTTTCACACAACTTCAATAAAAGCTTGTAAACAAAATGGCCCAAACCCGATCACAATCAAGGCAACGAGAAATAGAAATGGAAGAAGAAGAAGAGGAAAATCTCAATGAATTTCAAGAAGCACTTAGAGGAAATGCAAATGACGAAAACCCAAGTACTCCTACTCCTGCAACAATAGAAAGGGCCCAGCATAACCCTCTCTTTAACAGACTTTTTGACGAAATACTCAGGAGCAATGCGGATGCTCACTTCTTAAAGCTCGCTCAAGAAGGAGCAAAACTCCCCTCTGACTTTGATCTTGCCCAATTAAGACAGGCATCAGAAAGACAAAGTCACCATGAAGAGGAAAGAGTTAGAGATCCCATCAGATATAACATTCCTCAAGGTAACCCACCACCTCCTCCTCCAAATGAAATGGAGATGTTGCGGTAACAAGTCGAGAATCTCGCCCAACAACTTCATAGTGGTGTCAAAAATAACCAATTCTCACTCAATGACATCTGTCCCTATCCTTTTGATAGGAATCTTTATATGCCACCCTTTCCACGAGGATTCAAAACACCCAAATTCGAAAAATATAGAGGAAAGGGAGATCCTCATGATCATGTCAGAGAATTTCATTTCGCTTGTCTCGAAGTGGCATATACCTAATGCGCCTTTTTCCTCAAAGCTTGGGAGGAACAACCACATCATGGTTTTCCCAACTACTAGGTGGCATTAGAACATTTGAGGAACTCATCTAGAAGTTCCTAGCTCATTACTCTCATAACATTGAACGCGACATCACCATGGTTGATCTGTGCAACACTAAACAAAAACCAGGTGAACTATTCTCAGTATTCCTGCAACGATGGCGTCAAATGTCTAGCAGACGTTCTCTTCAGTTACCTGAACGAGAACTAGTGGAAATATTCATTTCCAACTTAAACGAAGAAATGGAATTTCACCTGGATGTCAAAGACACAGACTCTTTTAATGATATGATCACCAAGGTTTTGAAGTGTGAATGGGCACTCATCAAGAAAGGACTCATCAAAATCTATAATGAACCAAAGGATGGTCCTCGCCCACGCTTCAATAGTGATAAACCAAGCTTTTGGAACAAAAACAACAATACCGTCAATGATGGGGTTGTGGATGCCCGGACTATACAAAGTGCACAACTTGTGGTTCGGTTTGTAGGATAGAATCCTCCACCTCAGAATAACACAAATGTTCCTTCTAATCAAGGTCGCATCACATCTCACAATGAACCAAGACCTCGTCAGCAAAAACAGAAACGCACATACACTCCCTTAGGGGAACCCATTGAAACAATATTGCGACAACTCATTTCTCAAAATTTGGTCACTCTACCAAAAACATCAAACTATGAGCCTCAGTACAATCTTGTGGAACAATTAGACAAAACGCCTGCACTTATATCCATTTTAGAACTATTGCGCCTATCGCCATCCCATAAAACTATCTTGGATCAAGCACTCCAAGAGGCGTCAGTGACTGCAAACCTGAATACAGACCAATTTCAAGCCATGGTTGGAAGTCTAAAGTCATCACCTTGTCTCAATTTTTTTTGAAAGTGATAACTCTTCTTTCCAGCAACCTCATAATGCTTCACTACACATTGAAGGCTTTATCAACCAGCATAGGATCAAGCGAGTCTTGATCGATAATGGAGCAGGCCTGAATATTTGTACACTACAGTTGGTCACAACATTGAGATATGCAGTAGAATCAGTGGATCCTCGTAAGAAGATCACAATCAAAGCCTATGATGATGCAGAGCGTTCATCCAAAGGAGTTGTGGTACTACCAATCTGAGTGGGCCCCGTGGTAAAGCACATCATCTGTCAAGTTCTGGACCTTCCTCTGCCATATAATCTATTGTTAGGGAGACCCTGGATACATGCCATGCAAGCCGTTCCATCTACCTACCATCAATGTATCAAGTTCCCACATAACGGTGTAGAGATCATAATCCTGGGCGATGCAAATCCCTTTGTGTATTGCCATAATATCAGCCATCAACCAGAGATTACCGTTCCTAATAATAGAGAAGCCATTTCCTCCACATCATGTATAAATCCCACCTCTCTTGCCAGTTTGAACACCACTATACCAAAGCAAGAAAAGCTTAAGATGAAAGTAGCAGAGGAAGGTCCTAGGGAATACAACTTGAGTCAACTCTTTTGTGTAGGACAATTGCCCACTTCTTCTAGAACACATGGTAAACCACAGCAGTTACTCCAACAACCACTGATCACACCAGCATTTGCTTTGACGCCTTTCATCCTTGGAAAGAGTCAAGAAGAAGAAACCCAAAATGAGGACTTAGTGGAATGGATCTATAAAGATCCCATCACCACTGATATACCACAAGCTACGCTTCCTACGGATCAATATGGAAAAAGCCTCCTCATTATGCAAAGAATGGGGTATGATGGTCAGAGTGCTTTGGGATATTGTAAACAAGGACGACATGAACCACTACTGCCGAAATTAAAGCCCAAGGGTAATACAGGCCTAGGCTTTGAAAAAGAGATCTTTCCTAAGCTCAGATTCAAAGGAAAACCCAGCAAACCATTATGTCAGCCTACTACAAAAAGGACACCTTTCATTATCAAAGCAGCCTCAAGCACCATCCCAACTACCCCATCGAGGCTCAAAACCCCAACACAACTATCACCAATGCCAATCATCCCACCAATCGAACCAGTAATCCCATCAGCAGCACCATTAGCAGTAGCAACTGTATCAGAACCCGCAACAACATCTATGGCACCAACAGTTCCAGCAGAAGCCACTGAGTCAATATTATCGATACTCCCTGTACCAGATTCCTTGATCCCCATCAACCTTCCTGCAGCACCAATCACTACAAAGGTACATCAACCAATCACACCTGCAGTATTTAACTCAAAAGACATCCCAGTATGGTATAGTAATCGGATGCTGGAAAGTGACTCAGAGACCGACTCACATGAGTGAGAATTTGATTATGTACAACTTAACACTTCAGATGAGGAAGACACATCACCACCTCCACCACGCAGAGACATCCTTGTTTACGGAGAAGCATAGATAAAGACCACTTGGGTTCTTGAACTGGAAACATCTTCCATAGACCCTACGTCTCATCCTACGCCTGATTCTGATAGGGAGAGTACCATTAACGACCTTCACCATAACGTCTTAACCGTCACTGATACATCTAACACACTTAACCTAATCGATGAAGTAATGCCCATTATCCACCCTGAACTCATCGAATGGAACCAACCAAATTCCCCATGCCTTGACTTCTTCCAAAACGATGAGGCCATCATTGACTTTTTGGAATTAAGGGATAACCTACCAAGCGGGGATCACAAAGCTGGATTCGCCATCGAACTTAATAGTGCAACATACTTTAGGGCGGATGCCAAACCTTTCAGCTGCAAAAATATAACAATAAAACATGGATCTTCCAGTGAAAACCACACTGTGGCACTGTTTGATCCAACAAAAGTAAAAAGAAAGAGCGTATCCAATGGTGAAAACCTCTCTGAGGCGCCTGAGGATGAAGGGTTTGACATTCTCCCTGCTAATGCACAACAGGAATGATCAACGATTCTCATCGAGGAAACCAAAGAATTCAATGTGGGGACTCCTGAAAATCCTCATCTCATACATTTAGCATCTCTTCTCACTCCAAAGGAATAGCCTAAGTTTATAGAGTTCTTCCAGAAGCGTCAGATCAACTTTGCATGGTCATATGCAGACATGCCTGGGCTTGATCCTGATTTAGTCATGCATCACCTCACCGTCGCAGAAGGAGCCAAACCTGTAAAGCAGAAGCTTCGTAAGATGCATCTTCAAATTGCAGTACTAGTCAAAACAGAACTCAAGAAACTCCTAGATGTTGGTTTCATTAGACCAATTGATTATGCAGAATGGATCTCCAATATTGTGCCTGTCAGTAAACCAAAAGGGGGCATCCACATTTGTACTGACTTCAGAGATCTGAATAAGGCCTGTCCTAAGGATGACTTCCCCCTACCAAATATCGACATCATAGTGGATCTGATAGCCGAACATGCCATGCTTTCACTCATGGATGGCTTTTCAAGATACAATCAGATAAAGATCGCAACAGAAGATCAACATAAGACAACCTTCACCTATCGATGGGGCACATATTGCTGGAATGTGATGCCTTTCGGTCTCAAGAATGCAGGAGCAACCTATCAAAGAGCAATGACCACCATCTTCCATGACATGATGCATACTATGATGGAAGATTATGTGGATGACTTACTAGCAAAATCTCGACATCTTAGATATAATTTTTGATAGACTGGAACAATACCATGTTCGACTCAACCCAAAGAAATGTGTCTTTGGAGTAACCTCCGGGAAGCTTCTAGGATATATTGTCTCAAGCAAAGGTATTGAGGTTGACCCAGCAAAGGTAAAAGCAATCATGGACATGGCACCTCCAAATAATATCAGTCAGCTAAGAACATTACAAGGACGACTTCAATCCATCCGAAGATTCATTGCACAGCTGGCTGATAAGTGTCCCCCATTTACACACCTACTACACAAGAACATCCGCTTTCAGTGGGATGCCCGATGCCAGCAAGCATTTCAGACACTTAAAGACTATCTCATGAATCCACCATTGCTGATGCCACCAAATCCAAGTAGACAGTTGTTACTCTATATCTCAGCAACATGTACAGCATTGGGTGTACTACTGGCACAACATAATGCAGAAGGAAAAGAGTGTGCTATTTACTACATCTCTCGCACACTGGTGGGCTATGAACTCAATTACACGCCTATTGAGCGAGCTTGCCTAGCAGTAATCTTAGCAGCCACTAAACTGAGGCACTATCTGTTAACACACAAAGTACAACTCATTGCAAAGATTGATCCACTCAAGTATTTACTTAGCAAAGCAGCATTGACAGGCCACTTGGCCAAATGGGTGATGATTCTAAGTGAATTTGACATCGAGTATGTAGACCGTAAAGCTATCAAAGGGTAGGTCATTGTAGATCAGTTGGCCGATGCACCACTCATAGGCGAGCATCCTCTCATTTCCAATTTTCCAGATGAAGAGATATTCATGATCACAACAGCACAACCATGGAAACTATACTTTGATGGTTCATACACTAGGCATGGCTCGGGGGCAGGCATTCTGTTTATCACACCTCAAGGTGACAACATCCCAAAGTCTTACAGGCTCACATTTCCATGCACTAACAACATAGCAGAGTATGAGGCCTTGCTCACAGGACTCAGGCTAGCCGTACAATGGAAATTACAAGAACTACAAGTATATGGCGACTCACAACTGGTCATTCGACAAGCAACAGATGAATATCAGACCAAGGATGATAAACTCATGCCATGTAAGCAAATGGTGGACAATCTAAAGGCATCATTTACCACTATCACTTTTGAGAAGATACCAAGAGATCAGAATCGAGCTGCTGACGCTATGGCTACCATTGCATCTCTCCTAGATCTTCCACATAATTCAACACGCTACAAGTTCTTGGTAGAACAGCTTTGGATTCCTGCTTATGATATCCCCGAATCCAAAATGATATGTCGCCTTGTCGGTTCTGAATCCCCATGGTACGGTGAATTCTACACCTATCTCCATGATCACACCCTTCCTCCCAACCAATCGAATAACCAACGTAAAACCTTTATTCGCCAAACTGCTCGATATACCATTATTGTTGAAACCCTATACCAACGCAGTCTTGATGTTACTCTCCTTTGATGTCTGGAACAAGGTGAGATAACAAAGGCTTTGGAAGAGGTCCATGAAGGAATTTGCGGGACTCACTCAAGTGGTTCGTCACTAGCCAAGAAACTCCTACGCAATGGATACTATTGGCCATCTATGGAAAAGGATTCCTACTACTTTGTCAGAAAATGCAAGAAATGTCAAGTTCATTGCAACTTGATACATGTACCAGCTCAGGAACTGCAACCAATCACAACACCATGGCCTTTTTGTTAATGGGGCCTTGACCTTGTGGGTAAGATTCATCCATCTTCATCTAATGGCCATAAATTCATTATTACCGCCACCGAATATTTCACAAAGTGGATCGAAGCTGTTCCACTTACCCAAGTCACTGGCAAGCAGATCGCCTCATTCATCCTCAACTACATCATCTACCGGTATGGTGTGCCCATGTCCATCATCACAGATAACGATCTTCCTTTCAAAAATCAGGATGTCCGCGAACTCTGTGAGAAATTTCACATTCAACACCGCTTTTCCACTCCCTATTACCCACAAGGCAATGGTCAGGCCGAAGCATCCAATAAAAACATATTGAGGATCCTAAAGAAGGTAGTCAATGATGTTGGCCGTGATTGGCATGTTCAACTAAATCCAGCGCTATGGGTATATCGAACTAGCATTCGAACCCCTATGGGTGCAACTCCTTATTCATTGGTCTATGGTGCATAAGCTATCTTACCTATTGAGGTTGAGATACCATCATTATGGGCTTCCTTGCATAATCTCATCGATGACGAAGCCTACAGAGTATCCCGTCTTCAGGACTTAGAGTTACTTGATGAGAAGCGACAAGCTGCATATAATCACCTCAAAGCCTATTAGCAGCGCATGAGTAGAAGCTACAATCACCGAGTTAGATCTCATACATTTGAGGTAGGTGATCTTGTTCTATGAGAGAATCCTCGCAACCAACCAAACAGAGAACATCAGGGCAAGTTTGAATCAAACTGGCTGGGCCCATATGTTGTCACTGCTGTGTTCGGGTCCGGGGCATATCAATTGGCTACATCAGAAGGAGAACCGCTCGCAGATCCAATCAACAACATGCACCTAAAACGGTTTTATACCTAAGCTGTATAGAGCATCAGGCTCCCCTGCATACCAGAAAATACCAAAAACATTCAGGAAAAATATCCTGAAGAAATACAAAACATTCAAAAAAGTAAAGAAAAATCATGCATCCAAACAGTGAACAACCACTCTAGTGGCACCTTGGGTAAGTGCGATGGTGAAAACCTGGCAAACAGGCGCCACTCATAAAGACAATGGCTCTAGTATCTTTCAGATTCGTTGCAATCACATTCATGCATCCACACATCCATCCATCTAAACCATGGCTTGTTATTTGATCTGTAATCAAAGAAAGTACTTCATGCATCTTGCATCCCGCTTTGTCATAGTCATGTCTACACTTGGGGGCAATGCCCTTAAATCTAGTTGGTGGAAGTGAATTCTACATTACTGGTGATTCATTGGGTAAAACATTCAAAATTGTTTCACAAAATCCAAAAACATTCAAAACTATTTCACAAATCCAAAAAACATTCAAAAATGACTCACAAAATCCAAAAACATTCAAAACAATTCAAAATCCAAAAACATCAGAAAACATCAAAAAATCAAACAAAAAAACATGGCAATACATTGTACATACCCATCTGAGCAGATCCCAAACAAACATTGCGACATACTTAACAAAATGACCATTTATCAATCAAACCAAACAACATCAACAATCTACACAACAAACTGTCTTCAACAAGGATGCATCATTCCTTACCAAAACAAAGACAAGATGACATTTTCTTTGACAAGAAAATTCTGTTTAAGCTATCATATACTTGATTGATTTATGGGTTATTTATTTTAGGTTCTTGCCGCAATTGTTTGTTCCTCTGCAATTTATTTCTGATGAAGTTCTGGGGCATGCACTAATGGTGTCTACGTGGGAAGTTCACTAAGTTACGTGATTATAGGCAAAAATACAGTCATAGATCACTACAGCTTGCTGACTACAGCGTATACCTCGACCATATGAGCATGAACCATTACCAAGGATCTATATTCTTTATTCTTTATGTATATATTGTTTGTTTGTAGGTACAATGCTTTTTCTTTGGTTCCTCCTACCTCATCCAAACTGGATAAAAGTTTTATCTCTTATTACGGTATGCACTTGTCTTAGGATATGATCAACCTAAGATCAAGGAGGACAATCCAAGTCATGCATGAAAGGAGATAATCCTTGCCTGTTCTGCAAGCAATACTCAGGTCAACTTGATCCATTATATCAAGTTGCTTGTATTAACTTGCTATATCAAAATCCATGTAAGAAATACTCTGGTCATCTTGAATCTTTATGTCAAGTTGCTTGTATTTTCTTACAACATTTTAAAGCTCAATGATGAAAAATAAAGCACCATGGATCATCATTCCATCTCATTTGTATATATTGCATTCCGTTGCATTCCATCCATCCATACATTCATAAATAGCTGCATATCATTCATACATAGTAATGACAATGGATACTCTATTTTCCTCTTCTTCCATAGGAATGTAATAGGTCCTCCATTTCTTCTATCTAACATTGAACCTCCCCCACCCTCCCCATCTCGATAATCACCATCACATACCCTACATCGTGTCCCAATCAACCTAATCAAGCCACGTTCATCACCATCCATCTCTAAATAGGAGGGATTGTGTTTCCTATCCTAAGTCATCCAATAAGTCAAGAAAGTTACTCTATCTGCATAGGTACATCACCTCACGCACACCTAGACTATCAACAGATACTCTGATCAAGTATCTTTGGGTCTCAATAGGTAATCGATTATGGCAAACCTAGACTACAACAAACATTTATCATAATGACCTAGTCTCAACGGGGCTGCTATGATTCACCACAATCATCCATCTCACGCACACACTATCAATTGATCAACCAATCAAACACAATCCAATGGACAATTACATCAATTGTTTAAGTCTCAACGAGTATTTTGCTTCAGATACCTTGACTTCATCGGGCAATTACATCAATTGTCTAAGTCACCAACAGGTCACTTTGATTCACTTACTCAGACTTTATCATGTCCAAGCAAACAACTGACATCAACTGTCACACTTTGACTTGACCGGAGCAATTAAACCGATTGCACCAGATTGTCCAACCAATTTTGATCAATTGTATAGCATCAATCCAAACCCCACACTACATCTGCTATGTATCTCTTGCATGACCTAAGGGTACTCGCTAGCTTGTTGTTTCTTCATATTCACTCCATTTTCTCCCATTCTTTCATCATTAGTTCTAATTTCTTCTATTCTACCTCCCCTCCACCTTTCATTCTTTTTCGAGAGATCGCCCGATTTTTCAAAAAAATTCGGCCCATCTCTCGAGGGGGCATACCACCCATTAAATTTACATTTTATGGGGCATTTCTTCACACTTATTTTTCTTTCTTTGAAATGACGCGATAAACTGCACCATCTCAAAGAGGGGCAAATGTAATCACATAAATCTGTCCACTTAATTAAAATAAATATTTAGTATTTATTTGATTATTTAACCATCAATCAATAATTAATTAAATTAATATATTTAATTAATTCATCTTAACCCTCTTCTCCTGTTAATTAAATAAATTATTCAATTTATTTGATTTAATTCACTTAACCAAATTCAGACCATTAATTAAATAAATAAATTATATTTATTTAATTAAATCTTCTCTCACATTTAAATAAATTAATATTTATTTAAATTCCCCCAAAATCCCACCTCTCACATTTAAATAAATTAACATTTATTTAAATCACCTTTATCCTCTACCCACTTGCATTTTCCTACAAATGCAAGTTGCACAACTATTTTAAATAAATCATTTATTTAAATCACCTTTATCCTCCACCCACTTGCATTTTCCTACAAATGCAAGTTGCACAACTATTTTAAATAAATTATTTATTTAAAATCCTATTTATCCTCACCCACTTGAAACCTTTAATGGTTTCCCTTAAAGTCTTCAAACTTAATGGCTTCCTTCTAGAATCTTCTCAAACCTTTAATGGTTTCCCTTAAAGTCTTCAAAACTTAATGGCTTTAAAGTCTTCAAACTTGATGGCTTCCTTCTGTAGTCTTCTTAAGTCTTTAATGGTTTCCCTTAAAGTCTTCAAACTTAATGGCTTCCCTCTTAAGACTTTAATTGCTTCCCTTAAAGTCTTCAAGCCTTTAATGGTTTCCCTCAAAGTCTTCAAGCATTTTAATGCTTTATCTTCCTTTTTCTCATTTAAATAAATTAATATTTATTTGAATATTTATCCAAATGCAAATTACACCATTTAATTGAAATAAATGATTTTATTTTAATTGAAAATACCAAAATTCCTCCCACTTGCATTTTCCTACAAAATCCACTTGCATGCCTAAACCCCTTCTAGATTCTTCTAAACCTTTCCTAATTAACCTAATCCATCCCCTAAATATTGTCACATTCCTAAGCAAATTGAAGTCACTTTTCAAAGACTCCAAAGTCTTTGAAAAGCAATTAATGCTTTGTGTGTTCAACAAATTAACCTCTAAAGTCTTCCAAACCACTTATGGCTCTTACATGACCATTAATGGTTAATTCCACTTGCACCCATGGTTAAGGACTTTGACCCCTAACTTAACCCTCATGTAACCCATGTGTCTCTTCAAAGCATTTATTTCTTTGACTAGGGTAACCATCATGTCCCCTCAAGCATTTAATGCTCCTTATCTCTCCTCTCAAGCCTCCTCATGGTGACACTTGTCAACATGGGATTGGATTGAAAGTCTCACATGGATTGAATATATTTCAATCCTAACCCTTGTTAAGATTACTCAATCTTAACCCTTCATTTCCCCATTTCTTCTATAAATAGAACCCTTCTCCTCAAGAAAAAAAGGAAGCATTAGAGTATTGTTGTTATACTGGTATTAACATAGAGCTTTTTCATAGCATCACTATCTACACTTGCATAGCATTTGCTTAATATTCAACCATCTTGAATCTCCATATGGCATCCATGGCTAGTGCTAAAAGCTGAGAGCTACACTCATTTGGGACTTGGAGAGGGGAGAAACAAGGGAGAAGCATCGAAAGGCATCATGGAAGCATCTTAGGGAGGCTCTTCTCCTTTCTTTTATTTTGTTAAACTTCTTTCATGCTTTTTGAAATCTCTTTTGATATGTTTGGAATGGTTTTTAGTTCTTTGTTTTGTTTTTATGGTTGAAACTAACTTATTAACATTGAACTTTGTTGTTGCCTTGTCCCCATTTCCATAACATCACCAATATTATCATGATCAGTGGATGCTCCCCGTGCAGCTGAAGAGGATGGACCATGATGTGAACTCAAAGCAAGGTGTGGACCATCACAAGGCCCATAGCATAGTTGATGGCAACTCGTACAAAAATGAGGTATCGATGTACGTGGAATGGTTGTACTCATGTCAAAATCATCCTCACTAGTGTCAATGTCGCCACGGTCCAACAAATTGGCTGTCTGCTGACTAAGGCTACCAGTGAGTGTGGTCAATGAGTCCAATATGGAGATAACAGAATGCTAATGAACAGTCATAGGTATAACAGGCATAGGAGCCACAATGGCCTGGCGACGGGCAGGTCTATTGGGGTCAATACGTGCCCCCAACCTATCCTGTGGCATGCCACCACCAACACCCTGGAATGCTCTTATATCAAAATAATTGGGCTTTAAACCCAAAACAAACTCTGCATATAATTTTCTCAAGAAGTATAAAGGGTACTCTAAGTTGGCATGTGGTGGAGTATCAAATACCATCTGCGATCGATCCCAAAAATTATCGGCCATGCCTCGATGTGTACACCACCGATGGATATGCGGGATTTGTTTGGTGGAATGGGTTCACCTGTGACGGGGTTTGAAAAATATGGAACAAGGTGAGATTTGTCTATTCTTAGGTTCAAAATATCCTTATAGGAGAGGCCATCAGAATAAAACCAGCGTCTCTCCTCTCTCCATGCTCGATGTGAATCGAGCTCTGCATCTATAGACCTAATTGCATCAATAACGTTTTGCATCTTCGATGCAAAACGATGCATGTGTGGGGATATATGTGGTGCTCTAAGGATCTCATTAACTTTCCCCTATATGAAAATAACATTCTCATCAATAATGGCTCGAAATCGACCCTCAACAGAATCAGGAGGTGGAGGATGATGATCGGGTGGGGGTGGGGGTGGAGGAGGGGGTGGGAGTGGAGGTGGTGCACCATGGGCAGGGTCATCTATGGGGTTTTGCTCAAGACCTGATTCATTAAGCAAATCTTCTATATCAAACAAATCCATGTGATGATATGTAATCTGAGCTCTGCATATATATATATATATATATATATATATATACACACACACACACACACACACACACATTCAATACATTTATTAAAAAATCAAATAAGAATTTAAATTCTAACTTTTGAAACTAAAACATGAATTTAAATTACAAATAATTTTAAAAAATGTACAATCTATATATATATACATTGTAAACATATATATACATATACAAACTTTACAAACAGATAAATGATAAAAAATTACATGTGTACATATGAAATCAAGAACATGCACAATTTTACATATAATATATATGATCATGTACATAAGAATTTAAAATTTAACATCTACATGAAAATGCTTAAGGAGATAGATTGAATGTATGTTAAAAGGGGAATTGTCGTAATAGTATGTTTAGAGGCCCATATGGTTGTAAATACAATTAATTTAATGTACTTAGAATAGGAATTTCAAATTTAGCATCTACATATATTATAGGAGGTATGTGGCTTAAGGGGAGGAGCCTAAATTATAGGATGTACTTGCATTTCCTAATTACATGTGTCTTAAGGGGATATGGTCGAAATTAAATTATATTTGATCATAATTAAGTTTAATAAATTGAACATATAGTTAATAGGACCCATTTCATGCTATTTAATATATATGGCATTTAATAATATATATAGTTAATAGGTCCTAGTATGTTAAAAGGGGAATTGTCGTAATAGTATGTTTAGAGGCCCGTATGGTTGTAAATATAGTTAATTTAATGTACTTAGAATAGGAATTTCAAATTTAGCAACTACAAATTATAGGATATATGTGGCTTAAGGGGAGGAGCCTAAATTATAGGATGTACGTGCATTTCCTAATTACATGTGTCTTAAGGGGACATGGTTCAAATTAAATTACATTTGATCATAATTAAGTTTAATAAATTGAATATATAGTTAATAGGACCTATTTCATGCTATTTAATATATATGGCATTTAATAATATATATAGTTAATAGGTCCTAGTATGTTAAAAGGGGAATTGTCGTAATAGTATGTTTAGAGGCCCGTATGGTTGTAAATATAGTTAATTTAATGTACTTAGAATAGGAATTTCAAATTTAGCAACTACAAATTATAGGATGTATGTGGCTTAAGGGGAGGAGCCTAAATTATAGGATGTACGTGCATTTCCTAATTACATGTGTCTTAAGGGGACATGGTCGAAATTAAATTACATTTGATCATAATTAAGTTTAATAAGTTGAATATATAGTTAATAGGACCTATTTCATGCTATTTAATATATATGGCATTTAATAATATATATAGTTAATAGGTCCTAGTATGTTAAAAGGGGAATTGTCGTAATAGTATGTTTAGAGGCCTGTATGGTTATAAATATAGTTAATTTAATGTAATTAGAATAGGAATTTTAAATTTAGCAACTACAAATTATAGGATGTATGTGGCTTAAGGGGAGGAGCCTAAATTATAGGATGTACGTGCATTTCTGAATTACATGTGTCTTAAGGGGACATGGTTGAAATTAAATTATATTTGATCATAATTAAGTTTAATAAATTGAATATATAGTTAATAGGACCTATTTAATGCTATTTAATATATATGGCATTTAATAATATATATAGTTAATAGGTCCTAGTATGTTAAAAGGGGAATTGTCGCAATAGTATGTTAAGAGGCCCGTATGGTTGTAAATAGTTGATTTAATGTACTTAGAATAGGAAGTTCAAATTTAGAATCTACAAATTATAGGATGTATGTGGCTTAAGGGGAGAGGCATAAATTCTAGGATGTATCTGGCTTTAGGGGACAGGCCTAGAAATTATAGGATGTACGTGCAACGTTTCCTAATTACATGTGTCTTAAGGGGACATGGTCGAAATTATATTACATTTGATCATAATTAAGTTTAATAAATTGAATATATAGTTAATAGGACCTATTACATTCTATTTAAGAGGCCCGTATGGTTGTAATTAGTTAATTTCATGTAAGTTTAGAATAGGAATTTCAAATTTAGCATCTACAACTTTTGTAATTAATCATTTAAGACACATGACTTAAACGGATTGGGCTAATTAGGATGTATGTGGCTTAAGATGATAGGCCTAATTAGGATGTATGTGGCTTAATACCATTTGCCTAGATTATAGGATGTATGTGGCAAGTAAAGGAAAGAAGATTTACTTTAAATATAGGACACACATGTGGCTTAAGGGAATCATTTTATAAGGTCCTAGTATATACATATAGTTAATAGGTCCTAGTATACATTTTAAAATGTCCTAGTATACATATAGTTTATAGGTCCTAGTATACATATAGTTAAGGGGATCATTTTATAAGAAGATTTACTTTAAATATAGTTAATAGGTCCTAATATACATTAAAACGGGTATGATTGTAATAGTATGTTTTAAGAGGGGTATAGTCATAATTAGTTAATTAGTTAATTTCATGTACTTAAGACACTCGACTTAAGGGGATGGATGTATGTACACAATATAGGAGATCTTATGTGGTCAAATTGGGTCATAAGGGGTACATGTTGTGTACATAAATGTTAAAAAAGTGGCATTTGTGTGATGGGCCTTTAGGACCACATTGTGTTGTAAGGGGTCACACATGTGTTCTAACGCATGTGTGACCCCTTAGGACCACACATGAGCCCTTTTAACATCCTATACTTAGTGTATGCAATATACCCCAACTACTAGGATGGTAAAAGGGGTCATATGTGGTCCTAAGGGGTCACACATGTGTGACCCCTTAGGACCATATTATGACCCATTAGAACAGAATGTGGTCCTAGTAAAGGCTCACCACACACATACACGCATTCTAACTCAAGGTATAATATAGACATGGCTCAAACTAAATTATAGGACAAATGTGGCTTAAAAGGGGAATGAATTTGAAAATAGGAGATGGCTTAAGGGGATACACGCATGTGTTCTACAATGTACATGTGCGACCCCATGGGATCGTGCATAGTGTCCTAAGGGGTCATGTATGTGGTCCTAAGGGGTCACACATGTACATTAGAATGTGCATGCATGACCCCTTAAGACCACATACATGACCCCTTTGGACACTATGGCTGATCCTATGGGGTCATATGTGGTCGTAAGGGGTTGGACGTGATGTGATCCTATGTGGTCATAGGGGGTATGTTGTATACAATTTAAAGATGTTTTAAATAGTTTCATTTTTGTTGTAATTTTTTGGTTTTGGTTTTCATTTTCATTTTTGTTTTGATCTTGTAAACTAAATGTTTTGGTTTTGATTTTTTTTTAGGTTTTCATTTCGTTTTAAAAAAATCCTAATCTAATCAATTCATAAAAAAAATTCAAACTAAATTTAACTAATTTTTAAAATAGAAACATACTTTTCTAATTAAAATAAAATTATTGAACTAAAACGCATTTTTTTCTAACAAAAAAAATAAATTTAAAACTAAAAATTATTAACAAAAAAAATAAATTTTAAACTAAAAATCTAATTTTTCAACTAAAAAATTAATCTAAACGTGAATTATTGAATAAAAATGGGTATTGGGCATACCTGGAAGACAAGAAGGCGAGTTGCTGGCAATTCTGTGAGGGTTCCACACCTTGAATCAGGATCCCATATGATAAAAATGAACCGCATTACGTTAAAAAAAAAAAATTATATATTCGAAACGAGATCCCGTTTCATTTCAACACGGGATCCCGTTTCGTTTTCAAAACGGGATCCCATTTGGAGCTCTAGGCTCGGGATCTCGGGGCCCATGGGATCCCGTTTGATTTTAGGCTCGGGATGCTGAGAGCCAATGAGATCCCGATTCGTCTCCTATTCTTTCCACCCGATTTCGACTTTTTAACTAAGTCCAAAACTTCCACATTAAGTGGACACAACTTCTTGCACTTACACCCAAGATTGTGTTTTTATTCCTGATCAATATTGATCTCCCGCTTTTGCCTCTGTTTGATGATTTTTTCAGTGGACACGAGTGATTTTACGCCATTTATATTCATTGCATTTTGGGTTTGTATCTCAACGTTCTCTCTTTATATTTCCTATACTTTTGGAGGGATGGAAAGAGAAATCATTTTCGATGAGGTCCAAGTGCTCCAAATGCAGCAATTGGAATAGCCCCCCTCTAATTTCATTCCAAGGCATAAATAAGATCTCAAGTGAGCACATGGCCAGTGCGTGGGTGGCAACCCACTCCTTTGCAACCGCAGCAGTATGACCCTCTCCATGATTCCAGTAGAGGAATTTCATTTTCTTTATAAAATGTAAAATTAATGAAGACCTTTCTTAAAATCAAAGAAATATATTCTCTTCTCTTCCAAACATGCAGAGCAGTTGATAATAGGAAAAAACAACAATACTAGCCAAACGCCCAAAGCCATTTTCATTTCTGTCCAAAACCAGAAAAAGGTTGAGCTATTATTGTTATCACTAGAACATGCATGTAATAACCCACTTACTATTAATCCAAAAACTCAACTGATTTTTTTTTTTAATATATGAAAATATTGATTTCTTATTCTTATTTATTTTTGATTCAATCACATAAAATTTAATTACAAACTGTAAAGTATAATTCAATTTTAATAAAACAATTCCTAACTAAATATATATATATATATATATATATATATATATATATATATATATATATATATATATATATATATATATATATATATATATATATATATATATATATATATATATATATATATATATATATATATATATGTTTATTTAATCTTAAATAAATAAACTAAATTTTAAAAAATAAAATAAACTTAAATCTACAAACAAATTTAGAACACAAATTTAATATGATTTTAAATAAATTTGATATATATGTTTATATAACATATATTTGAAGGGAATTTTACTAATTTACTAATCAAGGCAAGATTTACTTTATTTATTTATTTTTATTTCATACATGCAGAGGGAATAATAATTTATTTTTTTCCAAAAATCCAAAGAGATGAATATGTTTCTACAAAGTACAAGATGAACTTTTGTTTTCTATAATGCACGGAGATGAATGTTTTCCTAAAATCCATAGACACGAATATTTTCCTAAAATAAAATCTGATTTTTTGTAAAATAAAGAAAGTTGATTGAGGAAAAGTAACAGATTAAACAATATTTGAATTTATATATGCATATTTTGAAAGAAATCTATTAACCAATTTATTTCCTACATGAAGAATAAAAGAGAAGATTTTCTTTTTTCTTTTTTGGATAGAAAAGCAATTTATTACATGTATTTGATTAAATCAATTAACAAAAACTGAAAAAGATTTCCTTGCAAAAATCTGAAATGGATAAAAGAGATTTCTTTTAAAAAAAATAAAATTAAAATATACACTTTCTTATGTGCAAAATTCTAAAAGAGATGAGAAGAAGATTTTCTTTGAAAAGAAGAAGCAAGCAATGAATGTGCAAGAGGGGAACCTAGATTTGAATGAAGAATCTTGCTGACCTCCTTCAATTCCTCCTTGAAGCTTGGTAATGATCTTCTCCAAAATCCTGCAACAAATCTACAAAATTTCTCCTACAACTAACATGGTATTGAAAATAAATTCATAAGAATTTCAAGACTACTTTTTCATCCAAAAAACAATGAACTTCCCCCTAATTTTTCAAAAATTTAGAACTCAATATATAGAAAAGAGAGTCATTTTCCCACTACAAAAGAAATTAATTGATTTCCATATTCTTTTCCCAAAATAATTTAATGTAAAATGATTAATTGTCATAGTGGGGGTTACATGCAAAATTTGAATTTGAAACTCTTCTAGAACCTTCTCATTTCCTCCTACAACATGTGCTAAATAGCATATTGAGAAAATAAACAATTTCTAAATTAATTTCATGCAAAAATGATTGTTGTCATAGTGGGGCTTACATTTGACCATGCATTCATAATTCAAATTTGAATTCTCCTCCAAAAATGCATTTTGTAACTACTTTGTCATAAAAATGCCATGAATAGAATTATTCTTGTCATAGAATAATTTTGTAACTCCCATGTCATATATTTGCTAAATATAATATTTATTCTTTAATATTTTAAATTTTAAATTTCTTTTCTAGAATCTTCTTATTTCTCCTACACCATGTGCTCAATTAAGATATTGAGAAAATAAGCAATTTTCGAATAAATTATGACCTCATGTGTGTGTCACCACTTAAATTCCTTTTTATTTAAAAACTTCAACCTCATTTCAATATATCTTTTCTTTCTAACATTACTCATAAAATTAATAGTAGTAGTAGTAGTAGTAGTAGTAGTAGTAGTAGTAGTAGTAGTAGTAGTAGTAGTAGTAGTAGCAGTAATAATAATAATAATAATAATAATAATAATAATAATAATAATAATAATAAGTCATATCAAGGTCCAAAAAGAGGGTGATGACATCCTTCCCCCCTTAAATTGTGCATCGTCCCGATGCACTAATTATAACCCTTAAAGGGGTTCGCTAATTCATAATGTTTAGAACAAAAGTGAAAACATCTGTTGCATCATAATTGAGTCTTCCCATGTAGTATTCCTTTTATCATATTGATTCCATTATATTTGAATAGAACAATCTCTTTGTTGCACAATTGGTATTGGAACTTCTCCAAGACTCTGAATGGCTCTATCATCATTCCCCCTGATTCCTAAGAGGATCATTCCTTACTTCATCAAACCTTAGCGGACAAGTTATCCTATTTTAATTGCCCCTATTAGAATTGTATCCATCCCTTTGATTTTGATTATGATGTGGCTTCTTTTAGATAAATTATTCTATTGATCCTTGTTTAAGTTTGCATTTCCCTTGAATTCATGCTTCGCCTTGAATGAATGATTCATGTTAAAAATCTATCTCATTATTGCTAGGGATTGAATCTTCCTTTCTTGTTCTTTCGGGTACTTCCTTCATGCCTACGAGTCTATGCACATCAACTTCTGTCCCAAGTTGGTATTGAGCCCCAAAAATGAACTTTTTGATTTGACCCTTCTCATCTTTTGACACGTAGGTACGCACTTTAACAATTTGGCAAACTTATTTCGATATTGTTGAACTGTCAAAGCCCCTTGTCGAAGATTATGGAATTATGTTACCTTCTCATTGAAGAATAATTGTGATAGCCTCCTCTAATGAAAATGGCAAAAAATTGATCTCATGTGATTATATCCTTTTTATACCCATTTGTTCCTTAGTATTAGTCCACTAAAAAGCTACATCTCTAGTGAGTTGATAGGAAACCGGGGGCCATAATGTCTTAATTGTTTCACTAAAGTTCTTTAGTTCAATGTATTTTCCCTTTTCATTCAACCAATCCTCAGCTCCTTCACCTATTTCTTTCCTTCGAACTTAGGTTGGTTAATTTCCTAGAAATCCTTAGATAGCTCCAACAAATTGTTTTCCCTCATTTATTCAACTGTTGCCAAGTTCTCATTTTCAATCCCACTTCTATTTATTTGATGTCATTTTGCCTTGCTCTATGGTCCTGCATTGACTTTTCCATGGAGTTGATCTCATCCCTTTGCTTAGTTAATATGTTGATTATAGTTTTGAATTCTTGTTTCTTTATTCCTTTAGTCTAGTTGATTCCATCATTGGTATCTTCCCTTTGACTCCTTCAAGTGGTGGTATGCTTCCCTCTTCCACTTTCTTTACCTTCTAGGTCTTCTTGAAATTTGAAGTTCTTATTTAGTTCTTGATTTAATATATAACGATTTACCTCTACAACCTCCAACTACTTCCAAGATACTCTTCAAGATTGCATAAGTTTAAGTGAGCTCAAGGCCTAGACTTGAACCTTCGCTTTGATACCACATGTAATAACCCACTTACTATTAATCCAAAAACTCAACTGATTTTTTTTTTAATATATGAAAATATTGATTTCTTATTCTTATTTATTTTTTATTCAGTCACATAAAATTTAATTACAAACTCTAAAGTATAATTCAATTTTAATAAAACAATTCCTAACTATATATATGTGTGTGTGTGTGTGTGTGTGTGTGTGTGTGTGTGTGTGTGTGTGTGTGTGTGTTTATTTAATCTTAAATAAATAAACTAAATTTTAAAAAAATAAAATAAACTTAAATCTACAAACAAATTTAGAACATAAATTTAATATGATTTTAAATAAATTTGATATATATGTTTATATAACATATATTTGAAGGGAATTTTACTAATTTACTAATCAAGGCAAGATTTACTTTTTTTATTTTTATTTACTTTCATACATGCACAGGGAATAATTTTTATTTTTTATTTTTTCCAAAAATCCAAAGACATGAATATGTTTCTAAAAAGTACAGAGATGAACTTTTGTTTTCTATAATGCACAGAGATGAATGTTTTCCTAAAATCCACAGATACGAATATTTTCCTAAAATCCACAGAGATGGGTATTTATCTAACTTATACAGAGATGAATATATTTCTATTTTTATTTTCTTTATTCTCATTTTATATTACTTTGGCAATAGATTTATTTTTGTTCAAGTTAATCTAATATATATATTCCATTCTAAAAAAAATTTGATTTTTTGTAAAATAAAGAAAGTTGATTGAGGAAAAGATAACAGATTAAACAATATTCGAATTTATATATGCATATTTTGAAAGAAATCTATTAACCAATTTATTTCCTAAATGCAGAATAAAAGAGAAGATTTTTTTTTTCTTTTTTGGATAGAAAAGCAATTTATTACATGTATTTGATTAAATCAATTAACAAAAATTGAAAAAGGTTTCCTTGCAAAAATCTGAAATGGATAAAAGAGATTTCTTTTTAAAAAAATAAAAATAAAATATAGACTTTCTTATGTGCAAAATTCTAAATGAGATGAGAAGAAGATTTTCTTTGAAAAGAAAAAGCAAGCAATGAATGTGCAAGAGGGGAACCTGGATTTGAATGAAGAACCTTGCTAACCTCCTTCAATTCCTCCTTGAAGCTTGGTAACGATCTTCTCCAAAATCCTAGAACAAATCTACAAAATTTCTCCTACAACTAACATGGTATTGAAAATAAATTCATAAGAATTTCAAGACTACTTTATCATCCAAAAAACAATGAACTCCCCCCTAGTTTTTCGAAAATTTAGAACTCAATATATAGAAAAAAGAGTCATTTTCCCACTACAAAAGAAATTAATTGATTTCCATATTCTTTTCCCAAAATAATTTCATGCAAAATGATTAATTGTCATATTGGGGGTTACATGCAAAACTTGAATTTGAAATTCTCTTCTAAGAACCTTCTCATTTCCTCCTACAACATGTGCTAAATAGCATATTGAGAAAATAAACAATTTCTAAATTAATTTCATGCAAAAATGATTGTTGTCATAGTGGGGGTTACATTTGACCATGCATTCATTATTCAAATTTGAATTCTCTTCAAAAAATGCATTTTGTAACTCCTTTGTCATAAAAATGCCATGAATAGAATTATTCTTGTCATAGAATAATTTTGTAACTCCCATGTCATATATTTGCTAAATATAATATTTATTCTTTAATATTTTAAATTTTAAATTTCTTTTCTAGAATCTTCTTATTTCTCCTACACCATGTGCTCAATTAAGATATTGAGAAAATAAGCAATTTTCAAATAAATTATGACCTCATGTGTGTCACCACTTAAATTCCTTTTTATTTAAAAACTTCAACCTCATTTCAATATATCTTTTCTTTCTAACATTACTCATAAAATTAATATTATAATAGTAGTAGTAGTAGTGGCATTAATAATAATAATAATAATAATAATAATAATAATAATAATAATAATAATAATGATAATAATAATAATAATAATAATAATAATAATAAGTCATATCAAGGTCCAAAAAGAGGGTTATGACAATGCATCCCTATTTGCTAAGCTATCAAATCAGCAAAACAAGTGAGCTTAGTTAGAATATTCAAGGGTTTATCCTTAGAAATATTTTCTTGTTCAAGCCGATACTGCTCATAGCCATATGCAGTAAATTTGAACTCCTAGCCTCCTCTAAATTGTGTGTTTTATCTTGACAAACGATAGGACAATCAGATTCATCGGGTAGGGAAACTTGGGGAGTCTCTTGAGATAATTCTTTGAGGAGATAAGGCTCTTCAAGTGACCGATCCTAAGAAATTTCAAGCTCAGGTTGTGCCCACACAGATTCATGCAGAGGTAAAGGGTTGCTAAAACTTGGAACCTTGACACAAGGGGGCTTTTTTGGGGATTCAAAAGGCTTCTCTTGTTTAAAACTGGGGATTTTGGGCTTGGAAACCTCTTCATTCAAAGGATGACTCATTATTACAGGAAGAGTTGAACTGAAAGTAGGAATGAAAGGGGCTAATTGGGTCTTGTACCTTTGTATTTGTGCAAGCAAGTCCCTCATTTGTTCTTCTTTGACTGCAACTTGTTTAGCAAGCATCTCCTGCTCATACCTTTGAGCCTCTACTTCCTGCTGACAAATATAACCTTGATAGGTAGCTCCCCTTGCTTCATGTTATACTCCTCCTCATCATCAATAGCTTCTCATTGCTCTTGAAAGCTTGGCAGTATGTCTTTTATGGTTATATTCTCAACATGTTGGGGTTGATTATGAGAAACACCATGATGGCTTAGAACAACATGGCTTTCTGGGGGCTGCCAAAAAGATTGAGCAAGGGGGGAGGGAGGTAGACATATGAAACCTGTTGATAACCTCTTGTAGCAAAGTTATTTTGACTAGAACAAAATTTGATACACTTATGATAAAATTCATGATGAAGAAAGTCATAGACTTTGTACAAAATGTTAGAGAGCCAAATGTGTTACACCTTTCATTTATTTATCTAGGACACAACTATTCTGGCTCCAAAATGATAGTATGGTATGCATAACATGCAAGTTAGTTGCACGTTTTACACCGTTTGCAAACAATGACTATGATTGACTAACATGTCAATAACATGGTGTAAGCTTTGGTGTTTTTGGATCTAGAATAGCTGCAGCCAAAAAATATGATTGAATTAACATTCACCAAACCAAAATCAGATTCAACACAATTTATTCCAAAAGAATTTCAGACTCGTTATTTTCCATACTATATATTTTCTAAAAGTGTCTGTCATTCTTCTAGCACACACATGTAATGGATGGGTGGACGTCTTTCTTTCTTTTGATATTTGCCATCTCTTTATTAAAACTTTTTTTTTTTATTGGGTAGTGTGAAAAATGAATTTCACCTTTACAAATTTTTATAGGTAAATAAATAATTGATAATTGTTTGAGGATAAGTTTAATGGGTTTGGTTTAGTGGTGGGGAACAAGAATTATTGTATTATAGATCTAGGTTTAAGTTTTATTAGGTATGGCCTTATTTCCTTTAGTTTTCAAAATAACACTAAAAATACTAGTTAATAAAGTTCATTCATCTCTATAATGAGATGTCTCACAATTTATTTTTAAATCAAAAGCTAGAGTAGTTGAGTTTGAAGTGCTAACCTAGAATTGCATTTTGCAAGGGTTTGCAAATGTGCTTTGGTGCATTGATCGTTAAGCTCTCAACAAAAGTAGACTATGAGCGACGAAAGTTGCGGGTGCCTTTTGGACCATTGCAAACAATGTTTTTGAACATGATGAGGGGCATTTCTGATGTGGAAAAGAGTTGTTGTAAAGTTGCACAGACCTTTGTGTATGCATTTGAGATAAGGACCTGTAAAAATAAGGATTAGTGTGTAGGAGAGGAGAGGCAAGAAGGAAAAGAAAATGCATAGGTTTTAAAAACATACAGTCGCCATGTCTTCTTGTAGGTCACCATCTTTGATATGCATATAATGTCTGAGGACATTAGGTCCATGTCATGTGAGATAAAGTCTTTGTGCCGAAGGAAATAGTGAGTGTTTAATGGACATATGGTTATCAATGATGGTTGCTTTCTATAAAGCAACCAATTTTGGAAAGTCCAACAAGCAGTTGTTTCAAGGCGTCTCATTTCTTGAATAATTGTTGGTTTTACCTTAAAGTTATTTAGGGTTAGAGGCATGACAAAAATAGTGACTCAATGCTTCTTGTTTGAGATGGAGCTGTGTATGTGAGGCCATGTCGGTGCACACCATGAGGGTCAAATGCAAGACCCTGCATGGTGACCCCTTGTGCTCTATGTATTGTTTGGGAAAACACTAATTGCAAATATTTTTTGTTTTCAACCACTCTTGCAACTCGAAGGATAGGCACCCATGTGCTATCGACATTTGGTTGTTTAGTTTGTTATAATTTGCCAAGTTGAGATCGTCCAATGCATTGATCATTGAATTCAACACAAATGATATCTATGTCTATAGTTTGTGTATATGCTTTGAGTCTTCCGTCTGACCCATTGACAAGCCCATCTTGTATATCGTAGTTTCCACCATAGATTTCGACCAAAATGTATTTTTTCAACATTATTTGAATTTGCATTGTATTTTTTAAATTGCTCAATGTTAGTAAAGTTGTGATGTTCATCAATTGCAATGATTGAAATAAGCTCTCAAGGAAGAGAAAAGAAAACCTTTTGGTTATGTGCATGTACATCTTTTTTCTTGTAAAAAAGGAATGGGAATGTTGGATTTGCTGGTGGAGAATGCAAGCATTTGTTATTCAAATACGCTGTCATTTTCTATTTGAGATCCAATTCGTATTTTGTTAAGAATAGTGATAAAGATGTCCTCATTTTGCCTCACTGTTCTTTACAAATTGTATCATTTGATATTTTGTCACCAAAAGTCATATGGTATTGGCTTGGTATCCATTGCAAGAGTCTGGAAAATTGGACAATCGTGTATGGGTTCTGCTTGGTACACAAAAACTAACATCCAAGCCACCAAAATGTTTAGTAGGAATTTGCATTACGTCACGTAATCTTTTATCTATGCAACGTAGTAGCCTTGCTCCAACTAATGAGATCTCATCTATAACGACAACACACAATTGTTGATATTGTTTTGTCAATGCATCCAATATTTTCGAGCTCAAGGCAGTATAAATGACATCAAAAGTGTGGAGTGCAAGGTTGTGCCACCTAAATTATAAGCGACTTTTCCTGTGTATGCAAGAAATAGGCATTTTTCCCTGTCTAGATCACTATCAATAGAGTTATGGCTTTTGCAGTGAAGGTTTATCCTGTGCCAACACCTCCTATTAAGAACAAATGGAGCGGTTCAAGGTTTCTATGTTGTCTGCACATTAGTATATCCTTCACTATCGATTGTTTCTCATTGTTCAACAATATGCGAACATGTTGTCAAGTAGATATGGATGTGTAGAAATCTCCAATGGCCTTGGGTTTTTCCTTGTGTACACATTTTGTCTTATTGTCTCTAAATCTAGCTGCATGTTGTATTCCTCGTTGTCGTTGCCATTTATCCTTTGCATATTATTTTCATTATTATAGTTATCCTCTTCCTTGTTGACATCAAAAACAACATTGTCCATATCAACCACAATTCGTTGACATTGTACGTATACTTCGCTCCATTAAGATGAAAGTTATTTTTTTTCGTTTTTGGCAAAAGCGTCTTGCCATGATGTCGAATCTTGTTTAAATGTATTTTTCGTCAATTGAGAAAGGAAAATATAGCAAAAGTATTTGATAAACCTAATAATCTATGGCCTAGTGCGTCATGTAAATTTCTCATTTGCAACTGTGTATTCAACAACAGATGTGTCTATGAATCTACATTTGCGAGAAGCACAATATGGGCAGCCTGTTGAGCGGACATTTGTCGTAAGTTAAGCAAGGCATTCCCAAGCTTTGTTAACATATTGATGGCATCAATGTTATGTTCTCTATGGTTTGTGCATATCTTGTTGAATGCATTGGTCATGGAGTTATTGCCTTTTGTCATGTAAGGGCTACAATAAGTTATTGCGACATATGCATTCAAAACAAATTGTGTGTCTGTATTCGCTCCCCAGAGATGTGGAATTTGCATTTCAAACAAGTTATTCCATATATGAGATGTCTTCCTCTTCAAGAAACATGTTGGCCTAAGTAATGTACATCACATGGCTAATATGTATTCATCTTCAATCATGTCTATGTTCAATAGAAAAGCTTCAAATGATATAGAAGAATCGTAGGCATAAGTTTCTAAGATGCACCTAATTTTTTCAGCAATATGCATGTTGTGGGGTCTTTTGTCAGCCCATGGCTCAAGTATCATTGTTGTTTGCATTGCTAGTTGTGGAAAACCAAAGCGACACTTTTTCCTCTTTGTCTTTGTACATTGTCTAGTGTGATGGTGTGCGTGTAATTTAGCTAGTTGGTCATCTAAATTTTTTGTATTGCGAACTTATATATTTATCAACAAACCATTCAATCATAGCATTGCTATCTTTTCCATAAATCGGTGCATCTTTAACCCATAGCATGAAGTGGTCATGTTCATTGCCTTGATTTTGAAACTTGATAACCGATGTTTCCAGCGAATGTGTCATCTGAATATAGCAATTGCTTCATTGTGTTGATTCTATGTTTGTAATAGCGGGTACAAGTAGTTGGATCTTTTTTAAACAAAGAAAAAATGTCAATGTCGGAAGGAAAAGTAGCTTGGCTTTAGTCTATCTTTCTAAAGTGACATGTATAGCTCTTCCAATATTTTTGTTAGTAGAGACCAATTATTCTCTACGCTAGTGAATGTAAAAAAAAAGGCAGGGGGACTTAATTGTCGTATCATTGCAAAATCATTCTTCTTGAGGTATTGCAAATAATTTGGCGAGTTTCTAAACTTTTTGAAATCTGTATATCCAATATCGAATTGCAATTTTTTTTGAAGATTCGGTTTGTACTTGACATATTTTGCTAGAAGAGTTCTGTCTTTTAGTTTACCCTTACAAACTCTTATCCATACGGTCGAACAAACTTGACCAATTAGTACTATGATAGTTTTTAAAAACAAGTTGGTAGTGTGATATGCAAATGATCATTTTGAATTTTGTAATTCCCATTGGGCAATTTTTTGACATGAAAGCGACTCCCCATAAAACAGAGCCGGGAAGTCCATTTATTCAATATATTATCTTGGAATATTCCAAGGGGTTGGTTTCCTTCTGTTGGTGCAATTTCTATTACTTTGTCTTGGAGAGAGTGTATAGTTCTTGATTCAGTAAATCCATGCACTAATGTGCTTGTTTCAAATTTTGCAACGTTTGGAATCTCATTGTCATCATCACTTGATGGATTTGCATTTTCATCGCCACTTGATGAAGAGTCGCTACTAGCTTCCTATTCCTGTGAAGAGCACAAATATTCATGCCAATTGTTGTTCACTTGCAAATTTTGCATTCTGTACAATGTTGTTTTGCATAACTCTTTGAGGGATTCATAATAGTGTTTGGACGCACTCTACCTTTTTGATATGCATTTGTGTACTGTAGGCATCTCTTTAATGCAACAATAATAGTCCATGTTTCATTTGATGACCATGACAGTACTGTTTGTATGATATTTATGTCTATTGGCACATTGATAACGGTTCGATTTAGTCTAAATTGAAATCTCTTGTGGCCTAGTTGTCAAATTTGTGCAAATGCTATTCAAAGTGACACTAGCCTTTTTTCAAGTTCTAAAAGCATAGTTGTGTGTCGTAGTGACTTGTTTGTCTTGATATGTTTTGGTGTCACATACAATGGGTTTATGTTTCGCTGCAACTATCACTTACAAAACCTGCATATCTTGGCACCAACCAAATGCTCTTTCATTGACAATAGCAACTAATATGTGTGCATGGTTTTTTTTGTAAGCTTTGCCATGTTCTTCTTAATTTGGAGCCATGCACAAATTGTACACACATGTTTCAGTGTGTCTTGTATTTTTGCCAAGTAAGACCCTACTGTTGTCTTTCGTTTTTTTGTTGACTCTTCTACTTTTTGAAGTATAGTAGTTTGACGAGTCTGTTTCTTTACTTTATGAAGTGAGCTATTTGGGATTTTGTTAAAAGCATTTGTTGATTGTACAAGACTATTCATTTTTATGGGAACATTTCTTTCATTGGGTTGTGGGTTGCAATTGATTTTGTGTAAATTATTTTTCGAGCTTGTTAGGATATTGATATGTAGATGTTCGTTGCTTTGAATAAAATGCTTCAATTTGTGCACATTGATTTTTTGTTTTCCTTTGGGCGATGCTATGCTCTCTAATTGTTCAATGTGAGAGTTACCTTCGATGATAACCTTTTCTCCATCTGGTATGTAGTGGTTATGCATGTCATTAAGTTTGTAACACTTGATATCGAATACTTTGGTTGGCCTTAGACTTTTGCAGTGCTCCTTTATACACATGTTTGTGGTTGTTGACCATAGTGTCATCTTCACTTGCAAGATTTAGGACAACCACTCAAAAAACAAATCAGCTCCTTCGATTTCACTTAGTTCATAGGGGTCTCCAACTTTTGCAATTAATGCTTCCTAACACCCAATGCCACAACTCATGGCCATATCACTTTTGATGCATGTTTCTATACAAGCAATTGCTACTCTATCTCTATGGAGTGTAGCATTGTAGAATGATTGAGCCATGTATATTCTAAGAAATTGGCTATCATATTCATTGTTTATCAAGATAGCAATGGTGTTGAAAATACAATCACCACACTCTGGTATCGACAATGCATTTTTTCACAAGCTAGTCATCGCACCTACAAAGCTATTGTTTGCATTCGAGATTGTCTTGGGATTCGCAAAATTGTGAACTTGTGCTTCACATAAGTCTTTTTTTTTATTAATGAGTGGTTCAAAGTGTCCCTAAATAGGGTTCTCATCATGAAACAAGATAGAATATGAACTAGCTTTAGAGCCCTCGATAAATTGCAAGTACTTTGACTTTCTTGTTGAAGACCGGATACATACTCAAATCTCCATCCATTTGGCTAGCCACTTAATACAAAATAGACCCCCCTAGAGGCCATACTCATTGCAATTTGGATTTTAAATTGGTAAAAATCACATACACCAGAGGTAGATGTCAACATCTTTTAGTCCATGCAATTCATACAATGTTTGTTGGTCTAGCTCATAATTATATGAAAACAGAGCTTTGGGATCATTGTTTTCTAGCATATTCACAAAGTGGTCAATAGTTCTATTGGGTAGTTCTACAAAAGTGTATGTTAGATGTAACAATAACTGGAAAGAGTCAAAAAGGCAGTCACCTATGTTATATACAAATTGTTTTATCCTAAATAAGTTATTGTTTGCCAACACTCTGTCTATTGTTTGATAGGATAGTTCCCTATTAATCGATTTATAGTCCTCTACATCTACGATATTGTTTCCTAATGATTTTGTTAATTTCATTTTGCTTTTCATAATATGCCAATGTAGCAACTCAATGATAAGAAATGCAAGTGAGCAATATCTCATCGGTTCTAGTCTTTGCAATTATATATTATGAACTCTATATGTTTTGTTCTCTATGACGACAATCTAGAAAGCAACCTCCTATGTCATACTTTCAATTGGTGTCACTTAAGAGCTCTTTCATATGCATAAGGTGTTAATTCATCATAGACAACTTTGCCAACAAATTTGACCTCTTGGATAGGTTTGAACTATTTTGGTCTTTCTCTTTTGGGGCTCACTTCAACTCTTCAAATTTGTTAAATCGGAGTTTCAAGTTTCAAAATAAAATAAAGCACTTTCTTCATTTTCTGGATTGTGAATTCCATAGATATACTTCTGCACGCATTCTAGAATATTTTTAGATTCATGTTCTATAAACGACAACATGCATACCAATTCTAAAAGCTTGTTATATAATTGGACATGAAGTGTTGTATACTGATTAGGAAATCTCATCATTTCTATAAACATTACTTTCTTCTTTCTTATAGATGAACCCATTGGCAAAGAAGAGATACATACATATAAATAGTGCATTCAATGTAGCCATAATCTAGTAGTAGTAGTCCAAGTGAGCTTTGTTTAGGTTGTATGCAAACCAGTTCCGTCCCATAACTGTGCTACTAATTTCCTCAATAATAGAAATAGGAAAGTTGCTCAATAAAATTGCCCACTCCAAAAATACTCAAATATAAGGCAATTCCCAAGCTTCTCATTGTATCAAGCATTAGATCATAAAATAACTCTTGCAAGCCTACAACTACAAACACATCAAAAATACCAAATAGGATGTATTGTGAAAACAACCAAAAAATGCTTGGTGGAATTGTCACTTGGGGCATGTCTATCAATCCATATTCTTTTGCTACTTGAAGCCTTTTCGTTTCAGTCACTATTGCAACAATCATAGAAATGACATAAATAAATATACCAACACCTGGGTAAGTGCACAAAGATGGTGGTAAAAAAGGGGGGTATAGGTGGACAATTTTTTTTTTTTTTTTTTCTAAAATTAGGTGAACCTGAACTTGGAGGCAAAATTTGAAAGTCATCCACTCAAGATATGAAGATAATAAAAAAACAAATATTGTAGTACTCTGAATCTAGTTTCCAAACTATGGAATTTTTTAAAAATTGGATAAGATTAAGGGGGTAAAATCCTTCACACACAAAAAACAGACCCTGATTTTTTCTGAAAAATATAACATAGTGTCTGACGTGCGCATGAAAAAAGTCATAGTTAGATTTAGTATTTTGACAAATCCTTTGGCAGAAAGATATTTAAGAGTGAGCACTAGAAGATGTGTATTTTTTTGTAATTTTTTGTTGAATATTTTTTTTCATGATTTTTTAAATCAAGCACATCTTGAAAATTAGGTACTTGTTCATGCACGAAGCATAAGTTGCACTAAACAAATCGAAAATAATTTTTTTTTTAAATTGTAAAGAATCAAGTGCACTACAATAATATATAAAGTTTTTTGAATTTGTATAAGTATATCAAAAGTTATGAAAAAAATGGTGCACCTATGTCTGTGAGAACTATGGAGACACTGGTAAAAGAAATTCAATAATAATATGTTATTGTTCAAATTTTTAAAAAATTATATGATTAGAAAGCTCAAAAGATGGGTGAAAATATGGTGGCAATTATAGAAATACCTACTTGATGAAGTGTAAACCTGATGATGACAAAGTTGTAAACCAAGTTGATAAGATAAAACACGTCAAAAATGAGGGAAATGGAGGGAAATCAAACTTTCAAACCGTATCTTTGTCATCTAGGCCTATTTCCAAGCCTAAAAAGTCAAAAGCACGTACGGGGTACTTATGTTGTAAGTAGCGCGTACACGCTATGTTTACTATAAGTTTGTTTAAATTATGTTATCATGTATGCTCTCCTAAGAAAATTGACCTATCCCTCCCTCCACCTCTCCCTCTCTCTGCCTTCCCTCCCTCCCCCCCGCTCTCTCTCTCTCTCTCTCTACCTTCCCTCCCTTCCCCTCTCTATCTCTCCCTCTCCCTCCTTCCATCTCTCCCTCTCCCTCCCTCCCTCCTTCCATCTCTCTCTCTCTCTATCTCTCTCTCTCTCTCTCCCTCCTTCCTCTCTCCCTCTCTCTCTCCCTCTCCCTCTCCCTCTCTCCCTCTGATGTAGAGGTATGGTTCAAACAACTTGAAAATGCTCCAAGTTACTCACTTGTTCAACCAAGCAACAAACCCTCCTTTTTAAGGATTCACTCCAACCAAGCCTCACACCTTTAATAGTATCAATTAAACATCCCTTATCACTTATTTCCATCCCCATAACCCCACAATGGGACAGTGTGCAAAGTTATCAATATTTGGTTTCAAACCCCACAGACAAAAATGCTCAAAATGGCTCAAATTGCTCACAACCCCTCCAAATGGTTTTATAGGCCAACAAAGGCTAAATAAAGGTTTGATAAGTTCCTAAAAACTCAATTGATGCCAAACAACCCTCTGATTTGGTTGTTCAAGTCCCAAAAGTCACAAAGTGCAAATTGGCTCCTTAGACCTATTAGCCTTCAAAACTCACTTTTTGGCTTCCCACCCAAAAAATCCAAAGGAAAGGCAAAGATTGTTTGATTTTATTGAACAAAAAACTAGGGCAGCACTTTATACCAAAGGAAAAGTTCTGGAACCTCTTGCAAGTACCATTACTAATAAACCCTCATCTAGGCTAGTAATGGCTAATTTAAGCACTTAACAAAGGAACTGACCTCCAAACTTGCAATTTATCAAGGGAAGAAATTGGAACACCTTGGGGTATCCAAATAATCACTAAATACCAAGTTATAGCTTCTCGTTTGAATTAAAACTAAAGTTATGGGGACTGTTCATGAATTTTATTCAATTCCCACAACCAGTCACATAGAGATGCCTGGCCAAATTTTAACAAAATCTCACCCAAACTGCATCCTTTCGATCTGAAACCTTTTGGATATTAAAATAAACTCCCAAATCCTCCATTTCACCAAGTTTTAGAATTTTTCCATGGTGAATTTGGAAGAAATGGGAAATTGAAGTTGAAACCCTAGGAAAGGGCACTTTCACGGGCTGTTTGGATCTGTTACAACTTTTCTCCCTCAATACTCCACTTCAGAACCTCTGGTTGGATTCAAAAGAAAGGTATTTCACCCCTATAACTCCCCATGAAATAAATTTTCAGTTTGGAGGTCGTGAAATTCTGTACCAACCAAAAAAACAACAAATTTTCTGAAAAAATGCAGCTTTTTTATTGATTTCAAATATCAAGTTTACAAATTCTACCCACAACAACCCCCACACGAGTTTGTTGAGGAATTTTATAGTTTTACCAACAACCCTCCCCCCTCTTTCCCTTTCTCCTTCCTTCCCTCTCCCTCTCTCTCTCTCCCTCCCTCTACCTCTCCCTCTCTCTACCTTCCCTCCCCCCCCTCTCTCCCTCTCTCCCTCCTTCCCTCTCCCTCTCTCTCTCTCCCTCCCTCTACCTCTCCCTCTCTCTACCTTCTCTCTCTCTCTCTCTCTCTCTCTCTCTCTCTCTCTCTCTCTCTCTCTCTCTCTCTCTCCCCCTCTCCCTCTCCTTCTCTCCCTCTCTCTCCCTCCCTCTACCTCTCTTCTTCTCTCTACCTTCCCTCCCTCCTCCTCTCTCTCTCTCTCTCTCTCTCTCTCTCTCTCTCTCTCTCTCTCTCCCTCTCTCCCTCCATCCCTTTTCATTTACTACAAATAGTGCACACGCGGTATTGAGCCTATTATTCGTTACCCGACCATAAAATTTTTTAGGCTTAGGAGCGCGTACACGCTACTTATTAGTACAGAATGGGGAAAAAAAATACCGTTGGGCTTGCCAACATTTTATGGACTAACAATGCTCATGTGGTTATTAATGTGGTACGTACGCGGTAAGTAGACATAGTTTTAGTCGCCCAAGAGCCTTAACGACCTCAAAAGAAGTTTTTGAGGTCGTTGAAGGCCCCACTGGAATTGTGTCTGCACTTCTATCACCGTTTTATACATAGAAGTAAGTGAATTTTTTGTTTTTGCATGATTTGAAATGATTGAATTGTTGTTCTTATTAGTTTTGTCAAGAGTATTGTGATTGTTTAATAGTTTGATTCCAAAAATAGTGATAAGATGCATATTTATGGTTATTTATTTTTTTAATAACTTTTGTCTACATATATATGTAATATGATTCTATTTAGGACAACCAATATCAACCGTGGGAAAGAACAAGCGAGGAACGATGGAACAACAAGAGGCTGAAAAGGAAAGACAAAGGCATCTTATGAAGAAATCACGTGACATAAGAACAATGGGAGAAGAAGGTATGTCATCCTCAACATCTCAATTCGATTTACCAAATGAACATAATGCACCTAATGCAATTGAAGAAGATACCGCATTGAATAATCAATTAAATGATGAACATACACCTTCTCTATCTGATGAATTGAATGTACATAATGCACCAATGTTAACACCTAGAATCATTCGTAGGAAACCAAAGTATCTAATTGACATTGATGAGAATATATTGAAGCCAAAGCCCAATAAAATGAATGAACGAACTTGTAGGAGAATGGTTAAAAGAATATGGCAAAACTATTTTCAAAACTTAAATCAAACCGCAAGATGTCAATTAATTGATGAAATAATTAAAAATTTGAATTTTAGAGAGATAATGAAAATTCTAGGCCTAAGATCATCTGAAAGTAACAGTGAAAGAACTATTGTGAGAAATCTATTTGATGCATATCTAGCTATTGGTTCAAAACCACGTACTAAAGATTCTAATGCTACTCAATGTGTCATTACATCGACCATATGTGCTCTGGATTTGAAGAAACAGTCTGTCAAATTTTGACAATTTTTTGGACTCAGGGCATTTGAGAGATCGCACTAGTAGGGTATGACTCTCGATGTTCTGGTGCATTGGGATGCATGAAAGGGGCATGCCTAGCATAAAAATTCCCACTCGGACATGATCATGATGTTGGTTTGTGCACACGACGAGCCAAATCAATTCTAGACAATCCTACAATTGACAGTTTTTGCAGTAGGCGAAAAAATGCTACCAATTGAAAATGGCTCTGAGCCGTCAAAAACCAAGATAGGCCATTGTAGAGGAGCCTCATGCAACCCCATAGGTTCAAACGGATCGACCATATGTGCTTTGGATTTGAAGAAACAGTTCGTCAAATTTTGACAATTTTTTGGACTTAAGGCACTTGAGAGATCGCATCGGTAGGGTATGACTCTCGACGTTTCGGTGCATTGAGATGCATGAAAGGGGCATGCCTAGCATAAACCTGCCCACCTGGACGTGCTCGTGACGTCTATTTATGCACACAACAAGGTGAATCAATTATAGCCAATCCCGCAACTTTGCATTGCATGCAATTGACGGTTTTTGCAGGAGGTGAAAAAATGCTACCAATTGAAAATAGCTCCAAGTTGTCACAAACTGAGATAGGACATTGTAGAGGAGCCTCACTTGACCCCATAGGTTCAAATGGATCAACCATATGTGCTCTAGATTTGAAGAAACAGTCCATCAAATTTTGACAATTTTTTGGACTCAAGGCACTTGAGAGATTGCACTGGTAGGGTATGACTCTCAACGTTCTGGTGCTTTGGGATGCACGACAAGGGCATGCCTAGCATAAACCTGCCCACTTGGACGGGCTCGCGAAGTTGGTTTGTGCACATGACGAACCAAATCAATTCTAGCCAATCCTACAACTTTGCATTGCATGCAACTAATGATTTTTGTAGCAAGCAAAAACATGCTACCAATTGAATATAGCTCTAAGTCGTCAAAAACTAAGACAGGTCATTGTAGAGGTGCCTCACGTGACCCCATAGGTTCAAACGGATCGACCATATGTGCTCTCGATTTGAAGAAACAGTTCGTCAAATTTTGATAATTTTTTGGACTCAGGGCACTTGAGAGATCGCCCCGGTATGGTATGACTCTCGACGTTCCGGTGCTTTGGGATGCATGATAGGGGTATGCCTAGTGTGAACCTTCCCACCCAGATGCGCTCGCGCCATCGGTTTATGCACACGACGTACACAATTTGACCATTGCGAGCATGAGGGTGCTCTCGCACCAAACACATATTGTTGTTTATATTCATATTGTCGATTTTTGTTGTTTATATTCATACTGTTGATTACATATGCAAATATTCATCTAAATTTATTAAAGGGAAGCCACCAAATATAACAAATACACAATAATGAACTGAATACAAGGAGTTTTGTAGGGTTAATTCAACATTTTAGAAATTTTATCAAATCATATTCCACAATTGCAATGTTTTATATCATATATTTTTGTTGTTTATATTCATATTGTTGATTACATGGACAAATTATCAATTAAATTTGTAAAAGGACAACCAAAAAATACAACAAATACAAAATAATGAACTCAGTACACATTTATTGGATCGAATGTCGACATTTATAGATATGAAAAAAGGCATGTCTGCCAAGTTAATACAAGTATTATAAAAATGTGGCATATTCCATGTCCAAATCGATATACAATAAAAATGTAAATATATCTACATGTATTGGTCATTCTATGACCAAAACTAAATCAAGCCTCTTCGTTGCAGTATGCTGCTCTATAGATGGCAGCAAAACCACAATTCAAAAGCCAAGTTAGAATTCTTTTGTAGAAAATAGTTCACAATTAACAACATAATTATGCATTTAACTATAATTCCTTTGCAATGTAAATGTAGATTACCTCATTGGCTAATCTAGGAGCTAATGTCTTCGCTCTCCTCTCCTTGTCACTCTTAGGAGTTTTCTTGAAGACATACTTAAATGGATCCACTTTATGGTCGTACCACGAAGGGGTCTATTGTAGATTAAATGTACAATTAATACAATGTACTAACATAAATATATCAAAAACACTTAAAATCTATAATATAGAGATCAATGACGTACCCGTGCCTGAGATGCTTCTCCAATGGACTAAGAATGGCTCACCGTCGATGGAGAAACTGTCACTATTACCTATACAAAAAATGTTCAAAGATTAAATACAATTAATATAATGACAAGTATTGTAGGTTAAAAACAATTAATGTAATATATCAAACAAAAGTGTATCGGATCCTCAAATGCTTCTCCAGTGCACGGAGGAGGGTTCGCCATTGATGAAATAGCTATGGATATTTCCTGTATGAAAAAATTATAAGATTATAATATATCACAAGTTCCCATTTACGCGTGCATATAATCATGAACGCGTGCATATAATGATGAAATCAAGAAAATAAAGTAGAGATACATACCTCCGCCCTCTCTTGATCCACGGGCGAATCAAGTGCATTCAACAAATCCACATAGCTCAATGGCCCCTGTACATGTAAAATAGACAAAAAACACTAATCAATCTACAAACCCAAGCTAATACTTGATTTCAACATTTTCAAACAATTGTACAACTAAAAATGTGTTCAATTACCTTCTTCCGACGTTTTGGCGTGTTCAAGGAATTCTTTTTCTTAGGACGAGCCCTAGACGTGGATAGGGTACCCTAAAAAAATAAAATTAACATGAGATATTAGTACATTTAATATATTAAACATAATTTTAAAAATATAAAATGAAATGACTTGCATATTCCATCAAAACAATACATAAAAAGGGTTGTACAAAATATGATACCATATAGCCTTGTAGGCCAAAATTGATCACTGAGAGTGTGATGTCATCAATCTGGGACATTTGATCCCTTGTCAACACCTACAAACAGAAAATTGGACCAAGCATTAAAGATAGTTAGTATATCTTGTATTTTTTTGAATTCAAAATGTACTATTCTATTTTAACATTTTACAAAATTTATACCTTAGGCATCAAAGTTGCAGCTGTAGTAACTGGGGGAGGAGTATGGGACACCTGTGCCGCATCCTGAAATGCATATTATTTGTCTCAATTTAAATCGATGTATAAATAAAAATTCATTTATGTAATTACAAATTTAAAGTGACTTATAAATAAAATGCTATGAATTCAAATCAACACACCTGTGTCTGTCGCTCATGGGCAAACACCATGTCCATCAACTCATCTGTCAGTGCGAAATCCTCAGTCGTGCAGGCCTGACATCTACTCCCGCAAATCGTGCATGAATGAGATGTGGATCCATCTGCACCGGTTGCATCATCTATCCCCGAGCATATCCCCGACCAACTGACACAATATGCTGGATGGGCTCTTTGTCACCACCTGGAGCAACTAATGGCTCATCATCCAATACAATAGGGTGTGCTAATGACGTCCCATGCTGAATGATGGCACCAGTCAATGTTGTGGCTTCCTGATGAGTCTGCAGCTCCATCGACTCTTTCAGCTCTACTGGGACAACATGATGCACCTTGAGTTTGGGTGCTAGGGGGCGGCGACTTTCCGCGGGTAATTGCCTATGGACTCCAGGTCTATCTTGGGCAGAGCCGCCACCTCTACCATGGAACTCTCGCATGTCAAAATAGTTTGGGCGCACATTGAGCACAAACTCACAGTATACTTTTCTCAAAAAATACAATGGCACCTCATAATTATTACAAGGTGGATCATCAAAGACCATCCACCACCACTGCCAAAAAAGATTTTTCATCTGCACATTGGTACAACAATGTATGGGAAACCTCTTTGCATTAAGAGGTAAGGACTGACCAGTTTTGGGATCAACGAAAATGGCACATATTTCTTGTTTACTAATATTTTGGTTTTTTACTCCCTCGTATGATAGCCCATCGACATAAAATTGATGACACCTATCCCTAAAGTTTCCCCATTTGGCAATTTGTGTGGAAATAGCTATGGCACCACTAGCTAATGTTTCTAGGCTAGTGGCGAGGGATTGATGCTGCTCAAGTTCGGATGTTTTCAATTTATTAACCAGTCTATTGATTTTAGATGTATTTTGTCCTAACAGATTAATTAATTGCTCTTGTGTTTCAGGTGTGCGGTCAAAAGGAGGAATAGGGGGTGTATCTTGTGGGTTTTCAGGAGGTGCATTTGGTTGTTCTTGTTGTGGAATAGAAGAATCTGGTTTTTGAAACAAAATATGAAAAAACCTAATCAAAATTAATGAAATTAAATTAAAAATGTAAAACAAATTGAACAAACGAGAAAGAAAGACAAAAATTAACAAAAACTAACCTTCATCCATAGTGTTCGGAGGAAAAATCTAGCACCTCGTTCGCGGTTTAGGAGAGAAAATGAAGGAAAAACAAACTCAAAATGCACCTTTCATGGGAAAATAAGACGTAGTTTTTTTAAAAACTTTTTTGGATAGGCACCGCGTACTTGGTTCTTTTGGGATTATTAGCGCGTACGTGCTCATTTTCCTATAAGCAGTGCATACATGCTTATTTTCCTATAGATAGCGCGTACGCGCTACCTTATCTAGGCTTGGGAACAACAAACCTAAGCACGTACGCGGTCATTTCAAATTTTATAACCGCGTACGCGCTGCTTGTTTTTCCATGTTTTTTTTGGGTGGTGTCCACTTTTCTGACCACCATCTTTGTGCACACACCCACCTATTCTATATAATAGTGTTATACCATGTTCATTTCCACTTATGATTTTGACCAATGGGACAAAGATTTGATCGTACACAAGCACTAACACCAGAATAGATATGATTATAAAGTTCTGCATGGAAGCTCCAGCTATTTTGAGGTCTCCAATTACCCTCCTATCCATTTTGCTACCCTGTTTTGTAAAGAATGTTGAAGATTGTGTAAAAACAACTCCATACATCAAACAAGATACCCAAATGAGCAACAATCTCGGAACATGTTTTTCCTCTTAACCCTATGTGACTGTGCATAGTCTCCAATCAAGATTTGTTCCGTTTTCATGGTCCAGATTGATTTCAACAGTTATTTTTTCAAGAAACCTATGAAACAAACATGAATGTTCTTAGGAAATTATTTCAAAAGATGGTATAAGTTTTCTATTGTCCATAAATTGTAGATGTAAGTTTTTAGATAAAACTATGTTCGTATTTTTCTTTCGACATTTCAAATCACTTTCAATAATTCATCATCGAGAAGAAGCAAAATAAGAATACAAGCGTACTTTTTATCCAAAAGCTTACATCTACAATTATTTTAAAGTTTGTCAAAACCGTTTTAAGAAAAGAATGTCAAACCCAAAGGCTAAAACTTAACATAAATGTGGCTATTTGGGATGCATGTTAATAGGGGGAAAGGGTGTTTGTGATTATGTTTGGATTAGATTGTGCAAGATTTTTTTCATTAACATTTCATATCACATTTTGCAATCCATCATCAACGTTTAGGATCACATTCTACGATCCACCATCAATGTTTTAGATCACATTCCACAATCCATCATCAACATTTTAGATCACATTACGTGATCCAACATCACCATTTAAGACCACATTCCATGATCCGTCATCGCCTTGGATCACAAATAGAAAGGGTGTTTACCTGAATTTATCAGTGGGAAAAACCTTTGTTATTTTTCTAAACCCTTGATCAACATATAAGCTCTGTTTTCCTTGAGAATGGATAGAAACATCCCACTTGAGAATTGTTACGACAAAAAAATGAAGAATTTGAGTTATTGGATTGGTAGAGGGTAAAATTTTATGTTGGTACAATGTTGTTCCACACATGAAGGCAAAGAATTCTATTGCCATGGTTATAGTTGGGATGCCAAACCTTGGACCCCACCCTACATTTTCTTTAATGTACACAATCACAATGCCAAATAAAACTATACCAATTATTGTCATGTATTATCAATATAAGTATACTAACTTCTGATGTATTATCAATATATGAAATTATGATTGTCATACATTTTGCAGTCTATATTAATATTGCTACTAAATTCTGCATAACACCATTATCAAGCATCATATATTAAGCATATATGTTTAGCACATCCCCATGCATACCACCAAAAACAAGGATGTTACTGCTTGTAACTTAATAACAGTTCTGATCTGATCTGATCGATGTTGATGTCACTAATAATTTGGTTCCTTCCCTTTATATCTCTCCATGTGAGGGAGAGGTCACACCTCTTTATCATGTATGTCCTTTGGCAAGAGGCACACACTTTGAAAGAGTGCAACTCTTAATTCTTTCTGCCCTTTGAAAGGGACACAACCTTCCACAATCAAATCCGCACTTCTCATTTCCAAATTCTCCCCCCTCAAATGAGTTTCTATTCTCCCTTTTATATTTTACGTTTAAGGAAGTCACAACTTATCATTTCATGCCTTTTGACCATTCATTAATTTTAATCAAATTTTAATTATATTTAATTATATTTTTAATATTTTAATTTTAATTTTTATATTTATTCTTTTGTATTTTATTTTATTTTTTATTATTATTTATTATTAAGTTATCTTTCAAAGTAGGGACATTACATGTTGTCACATGGTAGAAGGATAAAAAATGTCAGGGAGGCTGCAAGGGTTAAACACATCAAACCCCTGTAGTCGAAGAAAATGAATATTATTAATTATTTCTTAGTTTCTTTTAATTATTTGAATAAAATATATCTCTAGATAATTATTTAGATAATCAGTATTATTTAATTAATTATTAGTAATTATTTTAATTAATAAAACTCAAAAAAATAAAAGAGCCTTTAAGGCGTCACAACTGACATAAAAGTCTTTTAACTCCCTACAAGAGGTTAAGTAGAATCCATCCAAAAGAGGATTCTGGAATCCATAAAAACTGACTAGAAGATAAACTAGAGATGATAAAATAATGGTTGTGTACTGCCCCAAACAGCAATCTGAAAGATAACCTCCATGGATGGAACACCATACCAGACATTAACATTCTTGGCAGCAGTGATAGCCCTCTGGTGCATAACATTAGTGAGATAAGAGAGCAGGTTATTATAAAAACTATTGTAGCAAAATCTCTCTGCCACTTCAACACCAATTATGAGAAGAAAAGCTTTCCATCCTCCTCTGAGCTTTCTGTTGACAAGCCTCCCATGGAGGCCTGTGCACCCATCTTCAGCTATGTTGGTGAGGAGAGGAGATTCACAGGAGGAAGAGGGTTTCATTCTTATGAGTTAGCTTTTGTTTTGCACTGTATATACAAGCATATGCAAATATATTGGTGGCGCATGATTTTCTTGTATTTAGAAGGTATCAGTAGAGTAGGTGCACTTTTCTTTGGTGATAAATAAAAGCATTCTTCTGCAACTGGTATACACAGATTGATAATCTATAGCTTGTATATGGAGGTAGCTTACCAAAGACACCGAAATTGGACCCTTGAATATAAATTAGCCTTTATTTATTTAGTACAAAATTTTTAATTATTTAAGGTAGGTTTATATTTGGAAGCAGTCTACTTGAGGAAGTTGCATGTTTTTAGTAGGTATATAAAAGGTAGTTTAAGGGTTCTTTTTTAAGGAGTACATTAAATTAGTCATAGTAAAGAAATGATCTTTATATCTTGATGTAAAAAATTCTCTTCTAAATTTAGAGTTGGTCATATAAATGTAAGATCTTTTGCTGGCACTAGTTTAAATAAATCAATAGTGAATGATTAGAATATTTAGGATTTAATTTAATTTAGTAGAGCTATTGTTCATTTCAAAGAATGTTATGATATGATATATGAAATCATAATCTTTATGCTAATATATATTAGGAGATTAGAAGAATTAGTACATAAATTTTTGTTGATATAAATTTCTTGACTTCAACCTCCTATGTCTTTTGTACTTGCTTCTAAGTTTTGATCATGCTTAGAACATGACATGACTTGCTTCAAGTTGAATGAAATGTCCTCGGTTGTCTCTATGATAGTCAGTCTCTTCACAAAACAATATTTTTTGCATGCATGCCAAGTACATACTTTGCAAATGCAAAATCTCATATAACTAGTTAACTAGTATGCTGGTGGAAAGCCAAAAATGTAGAAACCTAGCTTTGAATGCTCTTGAATCGAATGTGGATTTGTGTGATTTTGTTCTTTCTTATTCATTCAAATGACCTAGGGGATGTCCTTAAATATATTTCCATAGTCATTCATTTAATTTATTTAGCACATGAGTTGCTTTGGGTGCAAAATGATAAATTTGATTTAGTAGACTAGATGTGCATTTCAAATCAATTGATTTCAAGGTGAGATACTCTAAAATGTATAATGAAGAGAGATCAAGTGATTAGATGTGAAAATTGACAGATGAAGATTATGTACAAGAGAACAAGTAGCTTATATGTGTAAATAGTTGTAATCAAGTGCTATGACCACACACTCACACCATGTGTGGAAAGTGGCATTAAATGAAGTTGCAATGTGTTTGCTGTGCAGTTTTATCCTTGTATGTTCAGCCTACTTTGTTTTGTCTAAATTTTTGTGAATCATACAATTCAAAACAAGCATGTCATAAAAGCAAAGATGCAAGATAAGGATATGGTGTTTGGTTTTGGACAACAAGTAAATGTTTTTAAGTGCATTTAAAGAACATGATGTCTCTTGTACCTATACACAAGTCATTAATTGTGCATGTATCTAGCATTAGTGCTAAAATTCATAATCATCATTTGTACAATGCAAAAGGCATCCAAGTCAACTAAAGAAAATAGAAAAAAATGGAGTAAGATGTGCTAAATTTGCATATGGCTAAAGTGGATTTTGTAATCACTAAACCACCACACCTTATTTGAATGAAAATATTGAATAGTAAGAAGTAAACTAGTATACAAAGGATCATGGTGCATATGGTTAGTGTTTATTTAGGAAACACTAGCCTATCACAACATATGTACATGAAGTAAATAGTGTGAAAGTAAAGCTAGTGTAAGACACTATGGCAAAAATAATTAATGTGGAGTTTGAAATCATTAGAACCCACAATGTATCCATATGAAAAAATTAAATAATATTTGTTTTCGTTGTATGTCCATCAAAATAAGTGCATAATGGCAATATGTATGTACTCTAAGGAGAGAAAAAGAAGAGTGTTTTAATTTGGCAACATGGTTGGATATAACAATGCAATGGGATTGGATGTCATTCACATGATTTCACGTACAAAGATCAATCAAAAGTAGGGGTATAGGTACCCTCCCACATCGTGATACTCCAAAAAAAGCTCAATCATATATGTGTATAATTGTGTGGCCATGAACTAAATATTATCATAATCACTAGTACAAAAACAACAATATATGACTAAAAAAACTACTAAAAATTGTATATAAATGACTAATCTTGGTCATGTCACCATTAGTAGTTTATTGCCAATCATTTATAACGCGACCAAATTTATGACTAAACTATTTTAGTCATTTATTGGTTGTTTTGATTGATCAATTTGGTCACTGATTTAGTCATTGATTTGGTCATTGATTTAGTCATTGATTTAATAATTAATTTAGTCATTGATTTAGTCATTAATTTAGTCATTGATTCTTTTTAACTGGTCATTTATTTAGTCATGATAATGATTTATTTAATCATATATTTAATCATTAATTTAGTCATTGATTGTTGTTAACTGATAATTTATTTAGTCATGGTAGTCATTTATTTAGTCATTGTAATAATTAATTGCCATCATTTGGTAGTATATTTAGTCATTTTCATTCACTGATTTTCATCCATTGATAGTATAGTTAGTCATTTGTATTAACTAATTTTTGTCCATTGGTAATACATTTAGTTATTTTAATCATTATTTTGTCATCAATTGGTCATATATTTAGTCATAGTTAGTTATTTCCAATATTTTATTTTTTATAAAACACTCAACAAAATAGCATAGCAAACTAAGTTGACAAGAAATACCATATTAATTGTAATTATTTTCATTTTTTTGTATCTTACAAAATGATGTGGGAGTTTCTCCACAACTAGAAAAACATACCATGGATACGACATAGCCATTATTGGATATTGACACTAATTTCTCAAACACTACAGCCTCATAGTTAAGTACTTAAATTGGCCCATAATATACATGTCCACTAAGTTTAATGTTGTAGCAAAAAAGTTCCTTGATTTTACTACATATTTTTATGGAGACAACCAAAAGGAAATTTTTAATTTTGAACATGTTGGAGTTGTAGTTTTTTCAGCATGCCATATCTAAAATGACCACTTGTAGATGCAAATGCCCATCAATGTTTTTCAATTGAACAAGAAGCATTTCATATTCTTCATGTTTCTCTTGTAGCCTGAAAGATAGAAAATATTTGAACCGAACAAGAAGCATCTCATACTCTTCATGTTTCTCCTGTAGGCTGAAAGATAGAAAAGAAGTGTAACGATATACTTGGTATTGGAGGAAAAATGAGAGCCAATGAACGCTTCTAATTAAAAAAAGAATTGAGTTTCCATCTTTCCAAATACTAAATAGAATCTTCACTTTTAAAAGCATGCCAAATTTGCATGTACTTAACCAACATTTGTGGCCAGTGACCTAGAAGAATCATGCAAAATATAAGATGTAGCTATTTTACTTTGTGATGATAACTTCAAGATGCAAAGAAAAAATCAATTCCCAACATGATTATTCAAAATATGCATGGATCCCCAAAATGTTCACTCAAGATATGCAAGAGAGAATGGGAAACTCACATCATTTAAAACAAATATATAGTACATATATCAACTAAATTGACAGTGAGGACTAATAATATTCCAATGGCGACAATATAAGGTAATTAGAAATATGCATGGATCCCAAATGAACATCATTTAAGCAAATATATAGAACATATATTAAATAAATTGATAGTGGTGAATAATATAAATATTTTAATGGTACAACATAAAAAAATGAAGTCGAGCATAGATTGGATATGAAAATGCACTAGCGAGAAAAAGTTTTGTGATATTATAGAAAGTCTAAGAGCAAACTCATTCACAGCCAAGGGTTTTGAAGAGGTTATAGAAGGTTTCATAAAAAGGGTGCAAGGTTTGTCAAAAACACGGTCTAAGTATGAGAGCAACAAAGGTGTGATGGAAGAATCAACAATGGTAAAGCTGAGAAATAGTTGTGACAATTAGAATGCTCAATCAAGGAAATTAATTAATCAAAGAACAATCTAGTGCTAGGCACATCCATTAAGAGAACGATAATTTGTTAATGGAAGTCCCAAGCCTAATACTAATGCCTTGTGAGCTAATAGAGACAAAAGGACAACCAATTTACAAGGTTCAATAATGGCATCAAAGAATGATGGCAGTCATTTATGTGATGAAGGTACATTGATGAAAGGTATTCATGAGCTCCAATAGAAATACTTTAACAACTAGCCTAATGACAAATCCAAGTATCATAGTAGTGAGTGAAGTATTAAGCATACAATCCCAAGAACAGAGCAGTGAGGGCTTCATATGTGATCAAAATAGAGCTTGTGATAGAGCTTGTTTAAGAAGTATGAGGGGTTGTAAAGCAACATATGCTGAAGACTTCCCTTGAGAAAAACTAAGAAAAAAGAGAGGTACCCATTGCTATTGCTAATTGTATAGAGCAACAGATAATACCTCTGACCAAGAGTAGAATGTAAAAGAAAAGAAGCCAATGATTGATAATATTCATATTTGACTATCACAACAAGATAAGAATTCATTCTCAATGGAAGATACATAAAAGACTTAATGACTATGACAAGCCCTCTAAGATTGACAATCATAAGACCAAAATGCAATATTGATATTAGTGGCAGTAAAATAGTCACAAGATAATCCTTTGAAGATTCAAGGTTTCAGTCACAAGGGGGTTTTAGGGCTCAAGAAAAGGCATTCACCATATAAGGGCAGTCAACAATGGATTTGTCACAACCATAAGAGGATAATTGATGACCGAACAACAGATATAGAAAGGTTCAAAGCTATCAAGTATAGAAAATAAAATCTAATCTAAACCCTTACCACTATCTCATAATACAATGATAGAGATTGAAGATTAGGAATAAAGATAGTAGCACCATACCACTCATGAAGATGGAGATTAGAGACGACATTGTGAAGGTTGAGATAGTAGATTCATTACTATTTTTACATGAACATGCGACTTTGTTTCCTTATATACACAATATTGTTTGAGATGCATCCATCCAAGACCTAGAAGATAGTCCAAAAGTCCTCCAAGAAATCCCTAAGCACTGTCATAAGCAAACAAAAGGGGCACTACATTCAAAGCATCAAACAAGGTGTCTCAAGGAGATAATGGGCAGCAAAGACGGACCAATCTTTATGATAAGGTATTGAGTTGACAAAGTTTACAGTAGACTATTAAACAACCCAAAGCATGATGTGCATGATAGGTTAATTGACAGTTCATTTCCTTTGAAGTGAAATTTGATCTTTGATTTTACTTGAGCCTTCACAAGGCGTAAGCCATCTTCAAGGAGTTTTTTGTTGTATGAATTAAAACTTTGTCTTTTCAAGATTCAATCTGATCTCAACTTTACTCTCCATTCTTCGATATGGATAATGATCTATGATTTTTTGCTTTGATATGGCCTTAGCAACTATGACTGTCTCAAATCCTTTTGACATTGAATGATGTTTATTGTTATATTTACCTATTTTTCACACTCAAAATACTGCTATCATGATATTATAACTTGTCTTTGTTTCTAAGCTCTCTAATATCTCTGTTTTTATTTGTACTCATGAAGCAATTTTTTTTTTTTTTGACAGAAAGGTATCTATTTACTTGGGTCACTTACTGTATTTTGATAGAAAGCTTATCATTGTAACCTCAGTGTGTCACTGTTTTATTCTCTTTTGTTTTTGATGCCTTGTTCAGAGATTGTCTTACATCGATTCACACCTTTATTATTGATTGGTCATCTTTGAAAGGTCTTTTGGCTTGTATTTCTTTATGCTATCCTGATCAATCTTGTGTCATTTCATTGATGCTTATATTAATAAAGACCTCCTTTTCACTGCCTTTCTAGGCCTTTGAATTAGTGAACTTGTCACAGACTTCCACAAACCCCTTTGATATTACTGTGCCTATCATTGTTCTTGACTATCTTTGAATGCATTAGCTTATTTGGATTTTATTTTTATACCTAATATTGTTCATCCTTGCCTTTTGACAATCAAAAGGACTACTATGATAACCACATCTTATTAAGATAAAAGATAAGCATTGTTAACATCGTTAACTCTGTTTCTTGTATCATTTGGCACTGATTTTTGCATGTTTGAACTTGTCTCAGACCTGCAACATTTATCACTACTATGGGTAAAAAAATCCTTTCTTGATAGTGATAAGATCACCATAATATTTCTTTCTCTATTTGACATCTTTGGGGCCTCCTCACTGTCCATGCCATAAGCTGCTGCTTTAACCTTGTTTTATTTTAGTCCTTCAAAAACACTTGTCATTTGGCACTATACCACAAAGTATACTTTTAATACATCATGTACATGAAGTGGAGATTATCTACAACCCCTTCTTTATAAGATCCTCTATGAGCAGTCTTAAGAAAAGTTTATCTTTTTACAACTACCTTTATTAGGTAAAAGCATATTAGTGAATTTTTACATTTCAAGCAAACCTTTACATGCTAGACTTTCACCCTAATCTACACTGATCTATAGATAGGTTCTTCAAGCTTTTACCACGGTGTATTGCAAGGAAACTAAATCTCATAGGCACCCTCCATGGATATCATTATCACTGTCTTTGTGATCTTGACACCGTTGTCTGTCAAGCGTTTACTGTCTTATTATCTTTCTAATACACTGGTCCACCATTCTATATGCTTTCACTGTCATTCAAATGACAACCTTCTGGTCTCTTATTAGACTGTTGTTGTGATGTGCTCTATTCAAAGGATTGCATATTACAATTCAACCTCTATGACTGCAATCTTTTTCATGTGGCTAAAATCTTAAGCATGACTGTCATCTTGGTCTTTCTCTGTCTTTAATCCTTTGAATACTGCAACAACATCCTTGAAAGATCTTAGGTCTATGTTCACAACATAGTTCTCGATTCAAATGAATTAGGGAAAGCTCAATCCTAAAACTTACTGGATATAGTGATTTGCAACGGTCTAAATGAACTTCAATATTCACATAAAAAAACAAATTAAACTTGCAACTCAATGAGGAGATAACTTGAAATGTGTTTTTTTGCTCTAAATAATGCCCTTGACCTTAAATTTATTGTATGAGGCTCATAAATTCTTCTTATATTCAAAGTTCCTCTGGATGATCAGTCACTGAGGAAAAGAAAATGTGTGTGGTAAAACATTATGCAAGTAGGAGGTTGTGAAGAGTATGTATGCCTAGTAGGAGGGTTTGAATATTTGAATCATCAAGTACAATTTTACTTAGTGCTAGAAGAAATCTTAGTTGTTTGAAATCTCCCAGTTTGATGTCCGCAATATTCTTAACAATTAAATGAGATGTCCAAAAAGGACGTATTAGTTTATGATCCATCATTCTAAGAGAACATAGTAAGGCTCTATGTAATATCCTTACAAAGAAATATTTTCTAGATAACTTAAATAACTGTAAGCTACAACAAATCTAATGTAAAATACATTTACATATTATTCACAAATTATTATTATACATATAGAGGAAAGCCACAAAATATGACAATTTTTATTAAGAAAACCGACAGTCCACTTCATTGGGCTTCACACCACAACTTATGAAATTAGTCTCAATAATAAAATCTGTTCTAATAATAGCAAAATTATAACAAAAAAAATAAAATTGTGGGCATCACTTACTCACTTACAAAACCTCATCCTATTGGATATTGTTGTTCATTTCTACTGCTAGGATATGTTATTTTCATTGATGTCAACATACTCCTCTGTATTGCTTCGGTGAGTGCAGATTGGGAAGATCTTATGATCCGGTTTGTAGTTTTGGTCCGTTGATCACTGTTTTAAAGAGTTCAATATTTCTTCCAGTATATTCCGGTGTGATTAGATCTTGTGATTTTTTTTTTGGATATTGTTTGGGATGGTCTTGTGTATCTTTATTACAGATGGATCATGATTTGGTGATCTGCAAGTTATCTTTCTTTGTGACAGTTGTTGATTGGTTGTGTTCTTGAGCTCTCAGACATTGACCGATAAATATTTGATAAGTGGTGTTGGTGCAGTTGTTCCTAATGATTCTAATGTGCTTGCTGGTGTTTCCTAGTTGTGTCCTATTTGTTTTTATGATTTGCATTGATCATTGTGTGAGTTTTTGGTGGTTTCTATGAACTAGTGATGATTTTCATGTTGTGTGATTTTCCTAGTGGTATAGCGTGTTGTGGTTGATCTTGGCGTGATTTCCAATGGAGTTGAGCATTTGGGAATTTGATTTAGGACCATGCTATGCTATTTAAACTATTATATTTGTCTGGTGGTTGATCTTTGTATCGTATGATGTAATTTTGTAATTGAGGGTTGAGGGTTTAGCCGACCTTGTTATCAAGGTTGATAATTTGTATATATAGGTGACATGTTCATGTAATTTAGGTGTCAATGTTATGTATGCATTATCAGAGAGAGGTTTATGTGCGAACAAGTGATTCATCCTTTGGTTTTGTGATTGAGGAAATATTGGCGTTGCAGAGAACACATATGTGCTTAACCAAAACTGTAATCAAGCATTTGAAGATGCTATTATTTCAGTTCATTTCTTCCGAATTGTAGTCTGAATCTTATTGTAAGTCAGTGAGACTTCCCTGAGGGTTGTAGCCTTCTGGGTCATTTTCTTTTGAGCACTGAACTCTAGGCAGTATGCCAGAATGCATGTGCATTCCCCATTGTAACATTTTCACATACTACTGCAGAGTTTCATCTTATTGTGGTTAGGTTCCCACCATGGTTTTTCCCTTAACCGGGTTTTCCACGTCAAAATCTTGGTGTTGTGTGTTGCGCTCTCAATTTGCTTATCTTTGTTGTTACTACAATTTATCAGATCTATGTTTTGTGATTAAGTTTGATATTCTGGTCAAGACTGATTCACCCCCCCTCTCAATATTCCTTCTTGGTTGCTGCTAACAATTGCTATCAGACCTAGATCCTCCGATAGAAGCTTAATCACTTGAGGAGTTCCGAGATGGTAACTCAAGGTGTTATCTTTAAGAAGAATAGTCTGATTTGATGGGAGTAACTATGCTATATGGAAGGACCAGATGGAAGTGCACTTGAAATGTCTTGGTGAAGATTATTGGAAGATTAGAAAGAATGCCTATACTATTCCTTCGAATGGACTAACTACTCTTGATGAGATCAAGGAAGCTAAACATAATATTAGAACGAATGAAGCATTGCTTAGTGCCCTGACTAATTCTGAGATGACAAATGTAATGGGACTTTAGATCGCACATGAGATCTGGGTAAAGCTTGAGATTCTATATGAAAGTGATAAATAGGTGAAGGTTGCTAAGTTGCAGAGTTTGAAAGGAAAATATGAGATGTTGAAGATGGGAGATGATGAGAACATACACTTTTTCATGGCTAAGGTGAATGATCTTGTCCTAGGTATCAGATGTGTCGGTTGAACCATTGAGGAAGATGAAATTGTTGCTAAGGTGCTAAGAGATTTGCCTCCTGCTTATAAACATAAGGTTGTTGCTATTGATGAGATTCAGAGTGTGACTACAGTGACAAGAGATATGCTGGTTGGCAACCTTGCTGCATTTGAGCTAAGTGAGTTTGAAGAGTCACATGGAAAGTCTGAGACTGCATTCAAAGAATCTACATCTGTATCCGGTAAGGCAAAAATATGATCTTGATGAGTACAAAATATCTAGATATGAAAGAGAGAGAAGAGAGATGGACGAGCAAGAAAGAGAGTTGGATGAACTTGAAGCACTGATTGCCCAGAGATTGCCTAAAGGAGCCGGTAAGTATGATGGAAAATTGCTTTTGAAATGTTTGATTTGTAATAAGATAGGACATTTCGCTTCTAGATGCTCAGAGAGAATGACTAAGTATGACAGGCATGATAAGTTTGATAAGCATGATAGGAATGATAGATATGAAAAGCATGCGGAGTATGATAAGCCTTACAAGCCTAAATAGAAGTATATGACTCAGAATAGATGTTATTATGTTGTCGATGAAGGTATTACAGATGAAGAATCAGAAGGAGATGAAGTTGTATTCCTTGCCATTAAGGAAGATGGATCTGTACCCATTGATTCCACTAGTTGTACTATTGAGGAGAAAGCTTTAGCTACTAAGGTTGAAGAGAAATATAAATGGGTAATTGATAGTGGTTTTTCACATCATATGACCAGTGATAAAAGCAAATTTGCGAGTATGGAAAGATATGATGGCGGAATAGTTAGTTTTGGGGATGACAAAGCCTGTGTGATCCGTAGGAGAGGTTCTATGTCTTTTCATGGTAAGCATAGCATTGCTGATGTCTTGTATGTTGAAGGTTTGAAGCATAATCTTTTGAGTGTTGGATAGATGGTTGATAAAGGTTATGATCTACAATTCAAGGATGGAAAATGCAAGATCTTAAATGCCTCTGGTATAGAAATTGCATCTGGAACTAAGATTGAAGGTAACATTTTTCATTTGAATGCTGGTGAGAATTTTTTTTTGATTGCTCAGATTGATGAGAGTTGGTTGTGGCATAAGAGAATGTGTCATATAAATTTTGATTCAACGATTAAGATTAGTTCTACACAAGTTGTTAGAGATCTACCTAAGATTGTTAAGCCTGCTAATCAGGTATGTAAGGAATGTTAGTTGGGCAAGCAAACAAGGATTTATTTCAAGAGAAAAAAATATACATATGATGGAATGCTAGATCTTGTCCATACTAACCTATGTGGACCTACAAATGTTAGAACTGTGCAGGGTGATAGATATTTTATGCTACTAATTGATGATTATTCTAGGATGATGTGGGTTGTCTTTCTGAAGGAGAAACCATAAGCGTTGGACAGGTTCAATATATTCAAAGCAAAGGTTGAGAGTGAGTCTGGATTGAAGGTGAAGTGTTTGAGATCTAATAGAGGTGGAGAATTTTGTTCCGATGAGTTCAATTCACTCTGTGAGAAGATGGGATTAGAAGACAATTACCTGCTCCTAGAACCCCTCAGCAGAATGAGTTGTTGAAAGGAAGAATAGAACAGTCTTGGATGCTGCAAGGACTATGTTGATTGAAGGAAATGTTTTAAAGATCTACTAGAAAAAAACCATTAGCACTATTGTTTACACATTCAACAAAGTTCACATCAAAGGTGATACTGGTAAGACCCCTTATGAAATATGGTTTGGTCATGTTCCTACTATGAGATATTTCAGAGTATTTGGTAGCAAATGTTATATCAAGAGAGATGAGGATATAGGAAAGTTTGATACTAGAATTGATGAAGGAATTTCATTGGGATATTCAACAAAGAGTAAAGTCTACCGTTGCTACAACAAGAGACTAAGAAAGATAGTGGAGAGTGAAAATGTGAAGGTGGATGAGAACCTTGGAAAAGAAATTAGAGCATGTGGTTATGATGATGGACAACATATTGTTTTAGCTCCTATTCAGACTGAAGAGCCTAAGTAGAATGATTTGCTAGAGACAGAATTTGGATGTTGCTGAAGAGGTGCAAGAACTTGATAATCAGAACAATCATAAGACTTCAAGGTATGTAAGACTGTATTATTCTGAAAATCATATTATTGGTGATAAGAATAAAGGTGTAATGACTAGAAGAAGGTTAGCTGCTAAAGAAGTATGATTGATTTCTAAAGTTGAACCTAAAGATGTTGCTAAAGCTTGCAACTATAAAAATTGGATGAGAGCTATGGAAGAAGAACTAGATCAGATTGAAAAGAATAATACTTGGGAACTCATGCCTAGACCTAAGGATAAGAATGTTATTGGTACTAAATGGGTATTCAGGAACAAATTGAATGAAGCCGATGAGGTTGTCAGAAATAAAGCTAGACTGGTTTGCAAAGGATAATCTCAAAAATAAGGAATTGATTATGAGGAGACTATTTCTTTGGTGGCTAGACTTGAAGTTGTTAGACTGTTGCTTGCTTGTGCTGCTTATAAATATTTCAAGGTATATCAAATGGATGTCAAATTTGTCTTTTTGAATGGTGATCTTGACGAAGAAGTCTACATTGAGCAACCTGATGGATTTTCATTGTCAGATGATGGAGACATTGTATGTAAGCTGAAGAAAGCTCTTTATGGATTGAAGAAAGCCCCTAGAGCCTGGTATGCTAGACTAGATAAATATTTGTTGAAATCGGGATTTAGTAAAGGTGCCACTGACAGTAATTTGTACTTTAAGATAGAAAATGATAACATCCTAATTGTTGAAGTCTTTGTTGATGATATTATCTTTGGAGGTGATGATGAGTTGAGCATGAAGTTTTCTAGTGATATGCAAAAAGAATTTAAGATGTCTATGATAGGTGAGATGAAATTCTTCTTAGGTTTGCAGATTTCACAAAATAGAAAAGGTATATTCATATCTCAAACTAATTATGTGAAGGAATTGTTGAAGAAGTTTGGATTAGATTAATCCAAACTGGTTGGAACTCCTATGGTGACTGGTTGTAAATTGTCTAAGAATGATGAATCTGTGAAAGATAATTAGAGTTTGTACAGATCTATGGTTAGTGGACTGCTCTATCTTACTCTGCCTAGGCTTGACATTATGAATGTTGTGTGCATGGTTGTTAGATATCAAGCTGATTCGAAAGAAAGTCATGTCACTTCTATTAAGAGGATATTCAGATACTTGAAAGGAACTATGAATTATGGTTTATAGTATCCGGGGTATGATGATTTCATGCTATGTTCCTACATTGATGCAGATTGGGTTGGTGATGTTGATGATGGGAAGAGCACTAAAAATGGAGCATTCTTTTTGGGTAAGAAGTTGGTTTCATGGGCTAGTAAAAAAGAAGATTCAATGTCCTTATCTACCGCTGAAGTTGAGTACATTGTTGCTACTAGTAATTGCACTCAGGTAGTTTGGATGAAGCAAATTGTGAAGGATATCAAAGTTATCTATGATGAGCCTACTATTATATACTGCAATAATTCCAGTGCTATTAACATGTCAAAGAATCTGGTGCAAAATTCAAAGACTAAGCATGTGCCAATCAAATAACATTACTTGAGAGAGCAAGTCAGTGAAGAGAAGGTGAAGTTGGAGTATGTATCTATAAAGGAACAAATAGCTGATATTTTCACTAAGCCTTTACCTACAGATACATTTGTCTATTTGAGAGACAAGGTAGGGGTATCCACCCCTCTTGTTGAGAATTAGATGCATTGAGTTGCATCAATCTGGTAGACTTCATAGACTTACCCTTTTATCCAGATTGGTGAGTTGGTGTTTATCCTCTACTGGAGTAGTCTGTGTTTTGGGGAGAGAGATTCATGTTTCATATTCTAAAGGGGGAGAGTAAGTTTGGTTTTTTTTTTTGAAAATCTTTGGCATTGTTGTCAAAGAGGGAAAGAGATCATGTAAAAAACTACTTTATATGTCCTAATCTTAGGGGGAGTTTGTTGGAGATATCTTCTTTCTTTGCATTGATTGTTTTTCACATTCATATGTTGTCATAAATGACAAAGGGGGAGATTGTTGGTCATTTCTGCTACTAGGATATGTTGTTGTCATTGATGTCAACATACTTTGGTGATTGCAGATTGGGAAGATCTTATGCTCTGGTTTGTAGTTTTGGTTTGCTGATCACTATTTTGCAGAGCTCAATATTTCTTCCAAGTATATTTCGGTGTGATTAGATCTTGTGCTGAGTTTTGAGGATATTGTTTGGGATGGTCTTGTGTATCTTTATTTCAGATGGATCATGATTTGGTGCTCCGCAAGTTTCTTCATGGCAGTTGCTGATTGGTTGTGTTCTTAAGCTCTCAAATGTTGACCGATGAAGATTTGATAAGTGGTGTTGGTGCAACTATTCCTGATGGTTCTAACGTGCTTGCTAGTGTTTCCTACTTGTTTTCTATTTGTTTTGACGATCTGCATTGATCGTTGTGCGATTTTTTGGTGGTTTCTATGAACTGGTGATGATTTTCATGTTATGTGATTTTCTTGGTGGTATAGCGTGTTGCAATCGATCTTGGCATGATTTCCGATGGAGTTGAGCATTTGGGAATTTGATTTAGGACCATGCTATGCTATATAAACTATTATATTGGTCTAGTGGTTGATCTTTATATCATGTGATTTAATTTTGTAATTGAGGGTTGAGGGTTTAGTCGACCTTGTTATCAAGGTTGATGATTTGTATATATAGGTGATGATGTTATGTTAGCATTATCAGAGAGAGGTTTATGTATGAACAAGTGATTCATCCTTTGGTGTTGTGATTGAGGAAAGATTGGTGTTGTAGAGCAGACATCTGTGCTTAACCAGAATTGTAATTAGGCATTTGGAGATGCTATTCTTTTAGTTCATATCTTCTGGATTGTAGTCTAAATGTTATTGTAAGTCAGTGAGAGTTCCTTGAGGGTTGTATCCTTCTGGGTCATTTTATTTTGAGCAGTGAGCTCTAGGCAGTGTGCCTGAATGCATGTGCATTCCCCATTGTCACATTTTCCCATACTACTGCAGAGTATCATCTTACTGTGGGTAGGTTCCCTTTGTGATTTTTCCCTTAACCGAGTTTTCCACATCAAAATCTTGGTGTTGTGTGTTGTGCTCTCAATTTGGTTATCTTTGTTGTTACCACAATTTATTAGATCTATGTTTTGTGATTAAGTTTGATATTCCATTGAAGACTAATTCACCCCCCCTTCTCAGTCTTCCTTCTCGGCTACTGCTAATACATCCAAATTATTGCACAAAGCGCATTGCATTGATTTAAAAACATAAAATGAATAGAAAAATAAACTACAACAAATAACACCAACAATATTACCTAACTTTGTATAAGGGTGGGAGAATATATTGAAGATTTTTAGGCAAACAATTGGTCATATGAAAGACTGCACACCTCATTCTTTGAAAATTAAAATGGAGATTATTTTGCCTGGTAGCCAAACTAAGTTCAATCACTGTAGCTATACAGACTAAAATATTCATGAGTTTGAATAAAGTTATGGATTCAGGAAGCCTGGCTTAACTCTATTGAAGTTGTAGATGTGAAAAAAACAAGTTATGATCCTAATTTGTTTCTACTGTAAATTTGTTGTATGATTTCCTTGTTTTATGGTCATTTAAGGCTCTGGAGACTATTGATTGTGGGATTATGAGTTTCTTCAAAAGTCTACATTGGCTGTTAGCAACTACTACAATGTACCTTCTATTAATTATTCATGGTTCTGATTTGTGAGTCATCCATTATTGAATGGAAAGCGAAATTATTTAGACATTTCCTAATAAACATTAGTGTAGAGATCTACCTATGGTGCGCTCATTGGAATGTCTATAAAAGGCAACAAAATACAGTAATTCAAAGTTCGAAATCATTTCTTTTTAATTTATTAATCTTATATTAACTTACTGGAATCATTAATCACAATTAGCATAAAAAAATTGGGCTAATCATTACATTTAAAACCTTGTCATCCCTAGATATTGTTGAATACACTAAATTGCATATTAAAATTAAAATTTTAAAAAAGATCATGGAACATAAAGATATGGTGAACATAGTTTGTTTACGTCATAGTGGCAATATTTCAGTCATCTCCTACATTTATCCATGTGTTGGGATAGAGGATGCAGGGACCCCCAGATGGGTATCAGGGACATATGAGAATTGTTTTTGTTTCAAGTTTTTGGAAACATCAGGACCCTCAACATAGGTGAAATCTCTCCAAAACATAATAAGACTTGTGAAACGTTGAAGACATTATTATGGATCAATAGTTATAGTTTTTTGAATGGTAAATTTGGGCCATCAGTGGGACCCAGACTCGAAGGAAACACAAACAATGCCCCTGAATCCCTATTCATAATGTCAACATTTAACAAGCCCGCTCAAAGTAAGTGGGGATTTCAAGATGGGTCTAATTTGTGAGAGTTCCCTATTCAGTCATGAAATCAAAGTTGCATGGACATGGATATGGATACACATTCTATATATATATTTTAAAATAAAAGTGGAGAACCACTATTTTTTATTAATATTTATAATTTTTACAACCTGGTTCAAAGAGAACCGGTAGGAAAGAACCAGGCAAAGAAAACCTTCGGTGTTGCTCATAAATAGTATAGCCAGATAAGAACAAGGAAATAGCCAGCCAACCCTAGAAGGATTCCCCAAAAACCATATTGGTCGATAAAAAACCCATCCCCCCACAGTATATGAATACAAAAACTCTCTAAATGAGAGAATAGAACATCAAGAATGTAGAAACCAAGAGCTGGTACTTTCCAATGGAGGAGAGAGAGGGTGGATAATGTCATCATTCTGCACTACTGGAGCCACAATCTGAAGAGGCAAAACTGAAGTTGGAGAAGACATAACCACATTCAATGAATCCAGGAGAAAGTGAATACCTGCAAACACATTAACAACCGTTGCCAAAATATCTGGTGAAACATGATCTAAAAAAGCTACAAGAGAAAACATAGTATCATCATAAAGATTAGAAATCAAGCCTCCTCTTATAACTGAAAGAAGTTCATCGTGCCAGCCAGAAGACAATAATTGAGAACGAGATAGGAAACCACTATAAGGAAAAACACCAAACTCAAAATGATAGAGAGACAAAGCATTATCAAAATCAGTAGCAGAATAAATATAGGGACGAATGTATGCATCCAATATCACCCTAACCATAGAAGAATCCAAGAGCATGTCCACACACATACTATATTAAATTTAATTTTATAGGAATCCAAGATAAAGTGAAGCAAATCATGATTAAACCTACAAATAAAAATATGAGGAATTGTTTAAATATTAATTTTAATTTTTAAGTCTTAATTAAAAATAAAAAATTATAATTAAAAAATAAATGTATAATATAACTGGGATTCCATCAAAATTATAAATTATAGTACAATATAATTTATAATTTACTATAAAGAATTGTATTTTTAACATGATAATGATTCCTGTGTTAAATAGCTATTATAAAATATCTTGTGGATTAAGTTGTGTTGATGCATATTGATTGCTTATCATACAGATCTAAAATAATTATTTTTAAATTGGGTACTCATAGCATTTCATGTTTATAGATTGAAATAAATATGAGGACAGTAGATAGTTCATATTTAGATTTAATAACAAAATGCTTTTCAACTACATTGTGCTTTTTCATTCGATAGGATTTTTTTTAAACCCATTGTAAGGTCTATGCTTTTTCGAGCAATTGGACTGAATTGTTTTTAGATTACACTAAATGGTTTTAGTCTCTCTTTTTTCAAAGTTACTTTTCTATAGCTTTTGGTATTTGTTTTAGTGATTCTTCTTCCAGGGTTTGATTAATGTAACGGATACCAATTTATAGTAATGTGACAAATATTTTAAATTTGTCTTCTACTATTTACAAAGTGTTTAACAATTTTGTTGTCTGTAAATAGAGATTTGCAAAACATAGATGGGTAATAGAGTGTTGAGCATGTGTGGTGATGGCATTGATCATATGATTTGTTCACTTATGAAGGCTTTTAATTACGATTATTGGCATGTGTTGTTCTGCAACAGAGACATCACAAGTATTTTGTGGAGGAGCAGAACAAAACATGACAGAAACCGTAATTAAAAATGGGGAGCAGTTTAGGGGAAAAAAAGAGAGAAACTCTTTCAAATTATTGTTCAAGAAAGATGCCTCGGACATGTAAAAAACAAAACAAAAAACTATCTAATTAGAGAAATCCTAATTGTTGTTACAAATTACACCTGCAAAATATCGAATCATAGAATCTTACATTTCACCTAGGTTTCCCAACAAGCTAATATTTGGTGGTATTGGACCTTCCAAACGGTTTCGATCAAAGCCTTTTGTTAACATGGGTTTTCAGTATAAAAGTAGTTACATATTCGGTTTTGAAGAAAGTTGTTGTGAGAAACGAGAATTAAAAAAACTGATGGACAAATAAATATCCAGCCTCAAATTCCTGCCTCATTTGTTGGAATTCAAATCCATGATAAACAATTTCTGCATCAACACATCACATGAAGTCTACTAATTTCTACAGGAAACATCGGCCAAAAAGTATGGTGAACATGGAGCCATTCTAGAACATTCTGGCCACAAAACGCAAACTGCAGGGGCATCAAGCAATAAAATAAAACCCTAACGAGAAATCATTAGCAACTTAAAGCTCAAAAGTACATAGCCAAAAAGGATACAATAAACCTCATTGTTTAAGGGATTCGTAGGCAGTTCATGTTGGAGGTCTCTATTAGGGTTTTTTTAGAACATGTTAGAGTTTGGATGCTTATCCAGTTATGTTCTCAGATTCGAGACTAGTTACTTTTGCTATTAATATTTTCTTATTCTCTCTACACTTGTGCATTCAATGGCTTGACAAAAACCTACTGCACAGAAATCAAAGGATTAGAAAATCTTGAAACTAAAACAAATTAAAAGTCGTATCTTAAAAAATGTCAAAAAATAAGGTTTAATCTTTGGCCAATTTCAAATCTCTGCAATAGCTGAAAGCAATACCAAGAGAAATCACAAAAAAATCTTGAGTAAATCCGCAAGCCTGTAAATCGAGAATGAAGAAACACTGGCTGAAATTAATGAACATCACAAACATTAAAAGTGCAACTAAATGCCAGCTGCAACGTTAATGTTGTCTTTAAGAAATCGTAGGTCATTCATTCACCATTTTTTAATCCAATTTTTTAAAAAAACCCACTAAAATCTTAGCAAAATAAAAAAATGCTTAATTTTTTTAAGAAATTCACTTTAATAAATAAAATACATAAGACTATAGTTTAACTATAACTTAAAATGTTTCAATAATTTATCAAAGGGCAAATTAATTGAAATTGGTGATGCTAAAAATAGTAGTCTCTTTCTTATACAAGGCAGGGACTAAGAAAATTTGAGCTGGCCAATTAAAAAAAAACAAGAACAGTAAAAATTAGATTTAAAAAATCAAAGTCATCCAAATTATAGATTGAACAATATATTTTTGTGTCAACACGATAATCAAGATATAATTAACTACCTTTTTCTCAACTAAAAACATTAGTATTTCATTGGGCAGGGATTAATAATAAAAGTTGTTTGAGCTTTCAGGGCACTGCACCTGAAAACTCCCGCAAGGGCATTGCCCCTAGACCTCGACTTGTACCGCGATAGGGAGTGCGCCAAAGGCACTACCCTTGACCCTGTCTTGGGGGCACTGGTCCCAAACCCCCGTTGGATAATTTTGGGAGAAACTGCATCGATAAAAGTAGGGAAAATTTAACCTCTAAGTTTGATTAGGCTCCATATATATATATAAAGATATATATCCAAGCATAACTATGATGTTTAGTTGTAGTAGAGGATTACTAGTCATTTATTTAGTCATTTATAGTTGTGTTGCAAAAAATTGTTAGAATTTGGTCATTTTTACTTGTCGTGACTAAATTTTTTAGTCACCTGGTCATTTATTTGCCATATTTTTACTAGTGGATATACATCTAAGGAGACATAAAAATTTATCATGTAAAAGTATTTTATAACATAATATATCATGAAAATGGAACACACTTATATTGGGGCATTTTTAGGTTTAGTTGTCTCTATAGAAGTATCTATAAAGATGCTCCCATTGTTTCCTCCCACTTGTGTGAAAGACTATGTAAGATACTAACTTTGGTTAGCAATATCATGTGAAGGGAGTACTATAAGAAGGAGATCAACTTGTAAAATTTAAGATTACATGGTGTGCAATCTAATGACAAGAACCATGGAAGAAGAGAAAGGAAGGGCCACATAATTGTAAAGGAAAATTAATTGCCAACGTTCACATAAGGATCATGATGTTAGAGAATAATAACATTTATAATGATCTGATTATATACCCTCTCTACTTATCTCTCTCTCACCCTTTCCATATCTACTTTTCTCTATCTACCATGTCCTTCTCTTTACATACCTCTACCTCCCTCCATCCCTAAATGTGTTTATATACACAAATATCCCTCTCTCACACTCCCTCCTCTCCCTCCCTCCTTCCCTCTCCATTTTCGTTATGTCTCTCTTTGTCTCCCCTTATCTTTATACCTATCTTTCTTCCCATCACTCTCCCTCTCTCCTCTTTCTCTCTCTATCCTATCGTCTCCCCTCTCATCCAATATGCAGACATATCTTTCTACCTTAGCCCCTCTCTCTCACCCCCTCTCTCTACCTCTCCATATCTCTCTCTACATACCTCCCCCTTACTCCCTTCCTACCTCTATTTATTTACACACCTCTCTTTACCTCCTTCCCCCCTCTCTCTACCCTTCTATCTCTATATCTCCCCACTCCCTCTCTCTATAAATACCTCTCCATCCTTCCCTATTGTTGACTAGAGAATGATATATAAACACTAGTTCGAAGATGAACAACTATAAATTAGAAACAATGTTCCATAATGTATGACTTAGAAGATAGAATATACTTTAGGGCTACTATATAATGTATATATCCCCTTTAAAAGATATAAGTACATAAGACAGATCTATTCACTAAAAGTGAGAGATAGATAAATGATATAGAGATACAATATATAAGAGATATGTATAAAGGAGTTATAAGGAATGTACCGAATACACATTGATATATGAATATAAATAATTCTAATTTTGGGTCTAATATATGTATGTGATATTTTATTCTGGTTTGCAATTAGTTAGGATCTAGAATACTTTCTTTGTTTCCTCAATAGGACTAAGTTTGTGGTTAAAAAAACTATAACAACATAAATCCTTTGGGTACAAAACTCTGGTCTATATCCCTAAAATTTATTGCTAACATTGGTTCTATTTCCAAGACCCTAGTTAGGTTTTGTTGAGGTTTTTGTTGGGAGAAATTTCAAATTTTAAAGTATTACTAGATCAAAAAAGAGAAGTAGAAAATGAAAATAGAGATATATAATAGACAAAAAAATTATCTTCTTGATGGTTACCTTGTGAGAGGGGGTTATGCGCCAAGGGAATGAGAAATGGAAAAGGGGAAAAGGTTAGGAGAGACCTATGAAGATATGTGACCATTAGAATATCTAAAAGGATAACCACCATGGGACACAATATATGATTTTAATGCAATTTACCAAATCTTAAACATCCATGATAAAAGGTGCCAACAAGAACTCAAGAGAGAGAAAGGAAAAATTTGGGTTGGAAAAGAGAGGAAAGATAGATAACCCTAATAAATTATAAAGGAGAAATAAAAACATTGGAGAGAGAATAAAGACATAAGAAAAGGATTGAGCGCGCCAATGAGGGTGTTGTTGAGTATGCCCCAAAATTCCAGAAAGTGTAAGTTCATGTTTGGACAAATATCAAGGAATAATAAAAAGTTTAGGACAACCATGGATGTATATAGAAGTAAAAGGAGATTGTTGTTAGATAAATGTGGTAGTAGTGAAACTCCTACCCTAACACAATTCCTTGGACAAAGATCAAGGAATAATAAGAAGTTTACAATGAAACATAGCTCTACATTATTATTTCACATAAAACCATTACCATAAAATTTTCATAAAATAAAAAAGGAATCACAACAAATTGAAACTTCTTCAAGCTTCAGAATAGGGAAGACGAAGAGACAACTTTAATCTCTCATCAAAACCAAACAACATAACTCAAAACACATTATAATAGGTTCATCACACATTAAAATTCATTCAAACTTCACTATCATTCATTCAAACAAAATTCATACAATAAAATTAATATTGAATGAAAAATGCCTACCTCTATCAAGCTTTCAACATATTTGAAGTAGTTTGATGAAGACCATATCAATATCCTAATGAAACACATCTGCTAAGGCTTCTTCACTTTTTCTGATACTCCCCCTCATTCTCCCATTTTTACAAGCTAAGATAAAATAATAATAAAAAAATCCCCTCACTCATTCTCAAGTGGAAGTTATATAAAAAACCAATCTCTTCACCTAAAACAACCCTAAACATCTTGCTCACTCATATTTGAGAAAAAATCATAGGACCACTTCTACAATGTTGATCTCAAATTGTTTTAAACAAGGTAGTGGAGGAATATTCCTCATCCAATATGTTCTATGTGTTTCACTATAGTGTGCTCACAACTTAGGCTTCATCAACATGTTTAGATCTCATCACATTTAAAAATGATTGTTGGAGGGGTTCAAAAGCCATACATAATCTAATTTATGGCCTTCAAAAGGGCCCTAAACCTTAGTCCTATGATCTAGGACTTTGGGAACCATAAATTGAGATTAAAATATCACTTTCAAACAAGATCAAATTTTGTAATACATGTGTGTGTATGCGTGCGCGTGTATATATATATATATATATATATATATATATATATATATATATATATATATATATATATATATATATATATATATATATATATATATATATATATATATATATATATATTTGACACTTGAGATAAATATTATTTCATGAACCCTTTGACATGGCATTCAAAAGTTATAAATTCCTCATCACACAACACTACACTTGATAACATAGAAGGGCAAAATTTACATTACAAATAATAAATTTCACATCACACTAATAAATTACACACCATGAAAAACCTTAAAGTCTCTCCACATAGACTAGGTTAGGTTCAACTAATTAAGAACACTTTGGGTTTCCAAGTGACCTCAAAATTTTGCATTGGTCATGAAATTACCTACATACTCAATTGCACTCATTAATATGTTCTTCATATAATCGAAACAACTTGAAATAAAATCAACATAATATATAAACATTCATCACCTGCATCATCATAATAGTAACTAAATTTCAATTCACTCAACATAATGCACATTACATCATGTGTATATAATCTTGTTTACATGTTACACGTGTCTAGCATGTAATGCCCCGCCAGAAACCCTAAAGGAAAACAACACAATAAGGCAACTAAAGGGTGAAATATTTTAAAAAAAAAGATTAAGTGCATTAGTTATAACAATTGCACGTTTAATAACACAACGAAAGTCTAACATATGATTTCCTAAGGGTTACCAATGAAGATTAATTCGTAGATTATATTAACACCATGGTTAATCCATTTGTCCACTAATACATTTGGCCTAAAATTCCGACAGATGTTCCGACAGAGAAGGTATATTGTGATCAAATTTGATTTTTTTAATGAAAAAATGCCCAAATATCGTCGGAATTCCAACGATAATGCAACATTTGGTTTCGACGGAGAAGGAATTGGCAATGAAATTTGGGTTTTTTTAGAAAAAGTGCCTGCGTTCGTCAAAATTCCGATGACCACGTGCATTACTTTAAAAAAAAAAAAAAAGACCAAGTCATTTCATAAATCCCGCCTCTTCGTCCTGCCTCTGCCATTACAAAATCCTGCCTCTGCAGGGAACCTGTGGGTTTAATCGTCAGCTATCCTAGCTATCTACTACTAGTGCTCCAGCCATGGAATGAAGTGGTTCCTCCCATGCCGATTCCAGCGAAAGAATCCGGATCGATTATGTGCTCAAGAAGTCGCAGGTGGGGGTCTAGTAAGTCAAGAAGTTATTGTTGGGCCATCCCCCGATGAACACGAAGGAGGGAGGTGGACATAGGTTCCTTGTGGGTTTAATCGCTGCAGTATGTAGGAATGGTTTAATCGCTACAGGAGAAAGGTAGGGTATAATCAACAAATTCATTGTTATACATATTCAAATATTTAGATTCAAAGTTTATTATATATTTATCAGATTAATTGCCAATAGCAGAGATGGTGAGAGGTTTCTGTAATATGATATGATCGATTTAAAAGAAGAATTTCTTACAAGACCTAAACTGTTGAACAATCCTACAATCATGTATTAATTAAACACTGCATTTTAAATAATGAACAATATAGTTAGCTTGAAACATATTAACACTACTTTCCATATTTAAAATATATCCTAATTAAGGAGAGGGATGACCTAAACCCACGTGATCGAGTGCCATTATGTAAAATATATCCTAATTATGGATGCTGGTATATATGGTTGTGACAGAAAATCCCTGCTGCAGAATCGTGAGAGCACTGTGTAGTGATCGAGTGCTATTTTTTGTCGGTGTTTTGGAAGGGAGCATAAGTGTATTGTTAGGAAGGTGGTATAAAATGGAAGCTAAGATGTATAAGGTTATGAGGTGTGGGTTAGGATAAGATAGGGAGGTAAGTGATGAAGGATGTAATGGTGAAAGAGTAAGTTAGGATATGTTTTGGATATATTTGGCATTGTTGTCAAAGGGGGAGAGAGATCATGTGAAAAACTGCATTATCTATCTTGATCTTAGGGGGAGTTTGCTGGTGATATCTTCTTTCTTTGCATTGAGAGTTTTTCACATTCATATGTTGTCATTAATGCCAAAGGGGGAGATTGTTGGAGTTGTTGGATATGTTTGTTCATTGCTGCTGCTAGGATATGTTATTGTCATTGATGTCAACATATTTCTGTGATTTATTCTGGTGAGCTTGGGAAGATCTTCTGATCCAGTTTTTGTAGTTTGGATATGTTGATCACTACTTTGCAGAGTCCGGTATTTCCTTCGGTATATTCTGGTGTGATCAGATATTGTGCTGAGGTTTTGGGATATTGTTTGGGATGATCTTGTGTATCTTCATTTCTGATGGTTCATGAGTTGGTGCCCCGCAAGTTATCTTTCTTCGTGATAGTTGCTGATTGGTTGTGTTCTTGAGCTTTTTGATGTTGATTGATGGAGATTTGATTAGTGGTGTTGGTGCAACTATTGGTGATGATTCTAATATGCTTGCTGATGTTTCCTAGTCATGTCCTATTTGTTATGGAGATTTGGATTGATCTTTATGCAAATTTTTGGTGGTTTTTGTCAATCGGTATTGATTTTTGTGTTATGCGGTATTTCTGGTGGTGTAGTGTGTTGCGGTTGATCTTGGCATGATTTTCGGTGGATATGATCATTTAGAAATTTGAATTAGGTCCATGCTATGTAATGTAAATCATTATATTGGTTTGGTGGTTGATCTTTGTATCGTGCAATGCAATTTTTATAATTATGAGTTGAGGATTGAGGGTATAGCTGACCTTGTTATCAAGGTTGATGAATTGTATATATAGGTGAGTTATTCACTTAGTTTTGGTGTCGGTATTGTGTCTGCATTATCAGAGAGAGGTGAATGCATGAACAAGAGATTTATCATTCAATAAAGTGTTGAGGTGACATTGGTGTTGCAGAGCAGACATCTGTGCCTAACCGGAACTGTTATCGGGCATTTGTAGATGCTATCATTGCAGTTCATTTCTTATGGATTGTAGTCAAAATCATATTATGTCAGTGAGACTTCCCTAAGGGTTTTATCGCTCTAGACATATATCTTTTGAGCAGTGAGCTCTAGGCAGTGTGCCTAAATACATGTGTGTTCCCCATTGTAATATTTTTCACATACTACTGTAGAGTATCATCTTACTGTGGGTAGGTTCCCACAGTGGTTTTTCCCTTAATCGATTTTTCCACATCAAAAATATTGGTGTTGTGTGTTGTGTTGTTACTATACTTATCTATTTTATTGCTGCAGTTTATCAGTTTTTGTTTTGAAGTTAATTTTGGGTTCCGGTGAAGACTGATTCACCCCCCTCTCCATCTTCCTTCTTGATTGCTGCTAACACTTTTATCTCCCCTAACTCTCTACCTCCTTCCCTCCATACTACTATTTATCTCTCTCTCTCCCCATCCCTATCCCTTTCTCCCGATCTCTCTCTCTCTTAACCTCCCTTGCTCAACCTCTCTCTTTCTCTCCTCAACTCACCTCTTTGTCTTTGACATAGTCTCTCTCTCACTCTATCTCCTCCATCTCTCTTTCTATCTTACAACCCCTCTCTCCTAATCTCTCTCTGTCACTCAACTTCTCTCTCCCTCTCTATCTTTTTATCTCTCTCTCTCTCAACCTCATTATCTCTATGTATTTTTCTCCCTCATTCACTCTCCCTCTCTCCCTCTTTCTCTTCTCAACCGCTTCTCTCTCTCTCTCTCCTCCCTATCCCTCTCTCCCGATCTCTCTCTCAACCTCCATTTCTCAACCTCTTCCTTTCTCTCTCCTTCTTTCTCTCCCTCTTTCCCCCCCCTCTCTCAATTCCTCTCCCTCTCAACCTCCCTCCCCTCTCTCTCTCTCCCTCAACCCCTCCATGTCTCAACTTTAGTCTTTCTCTCAACATCCATTTCTCATCCTCTCCCTTTCTCAACCTCTCTCCCTCTCTCTCTATCCCTATTTTTGTATCTCTTTCTATCCTCAACCCCTCTCTCTCTCTTTCTCAACCACCCTCTTTCTCTCTCCCTTGCTTGCTCTCTCTCTCTCTCAATCCCTCTCTCTTTCCCTCCCTCTCTCTCTCCCTCTCCCTTCCTCTTTCTCTCTCAACCCCTCTATGTCTCAATCCCTCTCTCATTCAAAGAGAGGGAGAGTAGAAAGAGACAAGTAGTTAGAGAGAGTACAAAGAGGGAAGGAGGGAGGGAGGTAAAGAAAGGGATGGAGAGGTCTAGAGAGAGAGGGGGGTTGAGAGAGATAAAAAGATAGAGAGGGAGAGAGAGGCT